>NC_092371.1:56517556-57136722 GCF_030028105.1 Mobula birostris | reverse complement strand
CAGTGAATTTAGAGCAGTTTATGGATATCACTAGTGGTATCTTCTCTGTTCCAAAGGAATGTGCTTACTGTATGTATTGAGGCTGTGCTCTCTGGTCCCAGACTCTCTCACTACTGGAAGTATCCTCTTCACATCTATTCTGTACAGACCTTTCAATATTTGCTAAGTTTCAATGAAATCAACTCTTATTTTTCTAAACTCCAGTGAGTACAGGCCCAGAGCCATCAAACACTTCACACATGTTAACTCTTTCATTCCCAGCATCTTATATACCTCTTTTGGACCTGCTTTTAGCGAAGATTGATAGGTTCTTGATTAGTTAGGGTGTCAAAGGTTACAGGGAAAAGGCAGGAGAATGGGGTTGAGAAGGATGATAGATCAGCATAATGGAATGGCAGAGCAGACTCAATGGGCCAAACAGCCCAATTCTGCTCTTAATAGCCTCTCCAATACTAGCACATCGTTTCTTGGATCAGGAGCCCAAAACTGCTCATAATACTCCAAATGTGGTTTGACCAATACCTTATAAAGCTTCAGAGTTATATCCTTGGAAGTGCGATTTCTCAAACTTCCAGTAATGGCCCAAAACATTGAATGTACTCTTTTCCATAGATGCTGCCAGGCCTGCTGAGCTCTTCTAGCATTTTGTGTGTTGGTAGCATTATACCCTTCCTTTTATATTCTAGTCCTCTTGAAATGAATGCGAGCATTGCATCTGCCTTATGTGTGGTTCAAAAATACAGAGGAAGAGAAAGATTTAGTCATGGAAACCTGACTGACACCATGAAACCCAACTTAATAACTAAGGTGGATCAAGAAGGAGAATCTGCCACTATCTGTACAGTGATTTAGGGTATTCTGTCTGCAGGAGTATCTTCTGTTCCCTCTCCCCACACACACACACACACACACACACACAGTTAGAATTGGAACCAAAAAAATTGTTGAGTATCTATAATCAAGAGGTGATTAGAAATATGGGTTGCGGTTTGAGCACAATGATCGTCAGAGGGCCTCAAACTCTAATCCTCAAACTGTGTTTTTGGTGGGAAAAAAGGAGGTTTGATAAATTAGAACAATGCTGAACCAAGTCAGTAGCAGATACTCAACATCAACCCTAACCTGAAAGTGATGTAGCTTTCAGAGTAGCTGGTGCTCATTTTTTTTGACAAATTTCTATTCTGTAAAGCACAGCAGCTCAATAAAAAGGCATGTCCATCCTGTGCCATGTGGGAAGATGTAAACACTTGGCTAGGAAGTATCTCCAGCTTGAAATCTAACCTTCAACGAAGCAACAGTGGCTGGAATTAGTATAAAATTTCCAAGTTTGCTGATGACATGAAATGAAGTCTCATGATTTCAAACCCTTCATAATTTTGTATCCTTCTTCTGCCCACTACGCTGCTGCCATTTAGAGCAGTAATGAAGGCACTCTATCTCTGGTGACATAAACAGCTTCCTTCCTTGCATCACTAGCTTTCTCTCAGTTTACTGTCAGTCATGCAAGTCCCGGGTAGAGCCTCAGGAATACTGTCACACACAGATGTAGAAGGATTGTTCATTGCTGTTTCCGTAACAGTTTTGTTTGACCAGTCTGTGTTGTTATCCATGAGCTGAACACCCTGAACCCCCTAATTTTGTTTACCTCTATCAACTCCCCTCTCAATCTTCTACATTCCAAGGAATAAAGTCCCATCTTATTCAATATTTCTATATAACTCAGATCCTCCAGACCCAGCAACATCCTTTTAAATCTTCTCTATATGCTTTCAATCTTATTTACATCTTTCCTTTAGGCAGGTGAGCAAAACTACACACAATACTCCAAATTAGGCCTCATCAATGTCTTATACAACTTTAACAAAACATACCATCTCCTGTACTCAGTACTCTTAATTTATGAAGGCCAATGTGCCAAAAGCTTTGTTTACGACCGAATCAACCCTATTCACTTTCAATGAATTATGGACCTATATTCCCACACTCCTCAGTGCCCTACCATTCACTGTGTAAGACCTACCCAGGTTGGTTCCACCAATGCAACACCTCGCATGTGTCTGCATTAAATTCTATCTGCCATTTTTCAGCCCATTTTTCCAGCTGGTCCAGATTGTACTGCAAGCCACGATAGCCTTCCTCACTGTCCATTACACCCCCAATCTTGGTGTCATCTGCAAATCTGCTAATCCAGTTAACCACATTCTTATCTAGATCATTGATATAGATAACAAACAACAACAACGGATTCAGCACTGAACCCCGCAGCAGTCCACTGATTAAAGGCCTCCATTCTCTGGCTTCTCCCACGAAACCAAAGTCTAATCCAATTTACTACCTCATCTTGAATGCCAAGCGACTGAACCTTCTTGACCAATCTCCCAAACGGGACCTTGTCAAATGCCTTGCTAAAGTCCATCCAGTCAACATCCACTGCCTTGCCTCAACAACTTTCCTGATAACTTATTTGAAAGACTCTATTTTGAAATTATCTCTATGGATGGCACGTAAAGCAATTTTTACTGTATCTCAGTACATAAGACAATAATAAACTAATTAGCAATTATCTTGTTAGTGGAAAAGCCAAGATCAGACAAATCAATGCGGGAACAGGAATTAACGTGAATGGAGTTAAGATAACTTAGTGGACATCTGAGATGACTACACATCTCAACCACAAGCACAGACACTGGTGCTGAGCTTTACTAATAATCTGCACCCACCAGTATTTCTTTATATTTTTATAAATGGTCTATCAAATTCCATGGCGTCAATGCTACCAGAGCAATTGTCTCAAAAATCCAGTCACATGGTTTCAATTTTGACTTCTGGTGTTGCATGAAGTTTGCACCAACCTCCTTTTGTACTCCTTTATGACATTCTGATCCTCTGACTTTTCTGTTAATAAATTCACTTTCAACTGTTACATCATTAGCAGTTGCATCTTTACCTACCACATTCAGTCTGGGTCTTATGCACTTCCAGACCATGATTAAATACCATCTCTTTGCAAACTCGCTTTGGATAATTTTCTACTTTAATCTTTTTGTATAAATGCAAGTTTATATTTTTTATTTATTGAGATACAGCATAGAATAGGTCCTTCCAACCCTTTGAGCTGTGCTGCGCAACAACCCCCCACCCCATTTAACCCTAAGCTAATCACAGGACAATTTACAATGTACAATTAACCTACCAAATGACACATCTTTAGACTGTGGGAGGAAACCGGAGCACCCAGAGGAAACCCACACCACCACGACGAGAATGTACAAAGTCCTTAAAGGCAACGGTGAACGATTCCTGCTGCAATTCATAATAACTTGTAATTCTACAATCTTGGCTATAAATAAAACTACTAGATGTTTTGAGGTCAACTTTATCTGGACATTGAAATTAGTGTTTTTTTTATTTCTCCCAAAACACTTTCTAAATTCTGTGCTAAATCACCTTTTTTTTTGTATTTCAAGGTGTTTTATCTTGTTTGTGTAAACAATAAAACCAAAGCAAATAGGATAACACGACAATTCACAATTAGTATATCATCTGCATTGACTTTGAATTGCAATTGGGCAGTTAAAATTTTAAAAAATCAAGCATTTTGCAATAAATTGAGTATTTACAATGAAAATGCTAAATGCATCCCATAAGCTGGATCAAAATCACAAATAATAAATAGTTGTGAAATTGTTTTCCACTTTTGTTACAAAAATATCAGTACTGTATTTCTCAAAGAAACAATTAAAATTGATACATTGACAAGTAAACTAAATTAATCTAGTCTACTGTTTAGAGAACTTGTAATAACTATATGATTGTAAACCCAGTCTCTGTGAACTTCAGCCCAACCAAAAATCTGGTCAGCGCCATATCCTGCACTAACTGTCCATAATTTATATTAACTTCCTGCTGCACCAAATTCTCAATTCAAAATGTTTATCCATCTATTAAAATAATTTCTTGATATCCATATCTATACTTCTTCCTTCATCGGAAAGGCAGCCAAACTAATCAAGAAAATCCTCCACCCTGGAAATTCGCTGTTCTTCCTCCCTCCCTTGGGCAGAAGATACATGAAAGCATGTACCATCAGGCCCAAGGACAGCTTCTATATCGCTGTTAGAGGAAGATTGAATGGCACTCTGGTACAACAGGATGGACTCTTGACCTCACAATATACCTCTACTTGGGTTTGCACTTTACTGTCTGCCTGCATTGCACTTTATATTCTCTACATGCTGCATTGAATTATTCTTTTCCCTTGAACCACCTTGATGTACTACATGTGACAATAATAAACCAATTCCCATTTTCCCATTTCTATAATCTCTCCAAGACCCTACAACATCAAAGAACTGTGCATCTCTTTCTTTGTCTCACATTTCATCGTTATAACTTAAATTCCCAAGGTTCACTCCGAAATTCCCAAGGTTCACTACCTTTGTTCAAAAAAAGTAGTAGGGATAGTCCGGGTAATTATAGACCAGTGAGCCTTATGTCTGTGGTAGGAAAGTTGTTGGAAAAGATCCTTAGACTTAGGATCTATGGGCATTTAGAGAATCATGGTCTGATCAGGGACAGTCAGCATGGCTTTGTGAAGGGCAGATCGTGTCTAACAAGCCTGATAGAGTTCTTTGGGGAGGTGACCAGGCATATCGATGAGGGTTGTGCACTGGATGTGATCTATGTGGATTTTAGTAAGGCATTTGACAAGGTTCCACACGGTAGGCTTATTCAGAAAGTCAGAAGGCATGGGATCCAGGGAAGTTTGACCAGGAGGATTCAGAATTGGCTTGCCTGCAGAAGGCAGAGGGTCGTGGTAGAGGGAGTACATTCGGATTGGAGGATTGTGATTAGTGGTGTCCCACAAGGATTGGTTCTGGGACCTCAACTTTTCGTGATTTTTATTAACGACCTGGATGTAGGGGTAGAAGGGTGGCTTGGCAAGTTTGCAGAGGACACAAAGGTTGGTGGTGTTGTAGATAGTGTAGAGGATTGTCAAAGATTGCAGAGAGACACTGATAGGTTGCAGAAGTGGGCTGAGAAGTGGCAAATGGATTTCAACCCAGAGAAGTGTGAGGTGGTACACTTTGGAAGGACAAACTCCAAGGCAGAGTACAAAGTAAATGGCAGGATACTTGGTAGTGTGGAGGAGCAGAGGGATCTGGGGGTACATGTCCACAGATCCCTGAAAGTTGCCTCACAGGTAGATAGAGTAGTTAAGAAAGCTTATGGGGTGTTAGCTTTCATAAGTCGAGGGATAGAGTTTAAGAGTTGCGATGTAATGATGCAGCTCTATAAAACTCTGGTTAGGCCACACTTGGAGTATTGTGTCCAGTTCTGGTCGCCTCACTATAGGAAGGATGTGGAAGCATTGGAAAGGGTACAGAGGAGATTTACCAGAATGCTGCCTGGTTTAGAGAGTATGGATTATGATCAGAGATTAAGGGAGCTAGGGCTTTACTCTTTGGAGAGAAGGAGGATGAGAGGAGACATGATAGAGGTATACAAGATATTAAGAGGAACAGATAAGAGTGGATAGCCAGTGCCTCTTCCCCAGGGCACCACTGCTCAATACAAGGGGACATGGCTTTAAGGTAAGGGGTGGGAAGTTCAAGTGGGATATTAGAGGAAGGTTTTTTCACTCAGAGAGTGGTTGGTGCGTGGAATACACTGCCTGAGTCAGTGGTGGAGGCAGGTACATTAGTGAAGTTTAACAGACTACTAGACAGGTATATGGAGGAATTTAAGGTGGGGGTTATATGGGAGGCAGGGGTTGAGGGTCAGCACAACAATGTGGGCCGAAGGGCCTGTACTGTGTTGTACTATTCTATGTTCTATGTTTTATGAAATTTAACCCTTAAAATGCTCTCAATCTCAATACTCTTGAAAAAGTGACCTAAGTTTCAAACTGAGACCTATTTTCTTTAGCTAACATGTTTCTGACTGATTTGTTATTGGGTTATCGAGATGTGACATCAGTGACAACAGTGAGATATTAATACTTCATTTTATCAGTTAATATGACTAAGTTTGCAAATGAGTAGTAACAAAAATATAACCAAGAACTACGTAGGCGTTTATTTTAAATAATTAACTTCATATTTTTACAGAAAGTTTTAGAAAATAATAACTACTTTAAGGAATAATTTCTAGCATTAAGTCGGATGTTTGGTGGGAACTTTTAGTTGAGAAAATATCAACAGAGCTGAAGTAATGAAGTAATGTGAAGTTCACTCTAGCAAAGTTATGCTATAAATGGAACACAAATTAAACTGCAGGAAAAACGCAGGAGATCAGGCAGCATCCATGGAAATGAAAGGGATGTGTCAATATCTCAGGTTGAGGTCCTGCAGCTCTGAGCTGGGGTAGGAGGGGGAGGGGAGTGAGGTGGGGGGAGGGGGTAAAGGAAAGATGACCAGTATGTAGTAGTACAGGGAGCAGTGGGATATAGAGGGGATTTATATTGTAAATGATTTTGTTATTCATTTTAAATCAATAAATTACCAAAGATACTAAAACTTGAAAGTGAAGTGATATAATTATTTTAATCAATATTAATCAGATGCAACAAGTTTTGATTTCTTGCAATCCTAGAAGGAATTCTTATAACATCAATTCTTCTTCAGATGAACGAGCCCTTTGATTAGTCAGAAATAAGCAATGGAGAGTTTCAGGCATTACACAATCTACTAGTGAGACTAAAGCTGCTGCAACACAAATTGTGCAATCAAACATAAAATTTTTATGTTGGAGAAATTATGTAAATGATTTAACATGATGGATTATACATCTGAAATGACAAACAGGTCCATCTTTGCTTTCACGCTGCCAATACCAGCTCTATCATGGGCAGTAGCCTCCACAACATCAAGGACACCTTCAAAAGGCGATGCCTCAGAAAAGGTGGCATCCATTACTAAGCATCCTTACCACCTTTACCACATGCTCTCTTCTCGTTGCACACACATTCAACATTGCAGGAACAGCTTCTTCCCTTCACACACCAGATTTCTGAATGGAAAATGAACCCATATACACTACTCCACTATTTTTTTCTTCTGTTAGAGTAATTTAGTTTTTTTTACTATTACGTATTGCAATGTGCAGCTGCAAAACAACATATTTCATGACTATTGATTATTTTTGATAGCAAAAAGCTAATAAAGTGAAAAGAAATTGGTTAAAAAATGAAATCATGTCAATACAAAACAAGGAGGGCAGATCTTAGAAATCTAAAAGAAAAGCCAAACAAAAATACTAGCAACATTTAACAAGTCAGGCAGTATTTAAACATTTTTAAAGAAAATTAACTGATATGTTCATTCCAAAGACATATTTTAACTTCTAAGTACTGATAATTGAATTAAAATTGACTTCTTAACACTGTTCTATCATTTTTGCCTACACAATGGACATTATATGGAAGAAGCTGGCTTGTACAAATCTTTGAGCACTGTATATTATAAATAGCTTATGCACTAAAATCTTTTCAGTTTCTTTTATTTCAGTTTCCTCAGAATATCTGGCTCAGCACTTCCTTCATTTTGCTCAATGCTATCAGTATCTTTCGTTCTTACAAGATAGAAAATTAAAAAAAAACAAATCTACTTACAGAAAATATTTTAAAGTATAGTGGAAATGAAATTCTATGTCTCTGGAAACATTGCCAATAAGACGTTGGTGTCTCTTTCATCATAATGCTGTTACACCCAAGTGCTGTAATACTTTTTACAGAATTGACCAACATGATCATGTGACACTGGTTATCCCACCTGCTTTTCGGAGACAATAATTGCCTTTGGTTACAAGGAACAACTTTTAGTTAATATGTTTCTTTAGCGGAGACAGAGTTAGCAAATATTGTGTACTCATTTGGAAAATGCAGGCTAGATTTGCCACATCTAAAGAAATCAACAGATTTCTGTTTACGTATCATTTGATTACCAAAAACATCTAACAGCTAATGAAGCTATTCTGAAGCTTAGTCACCATTGCAATGTAAGAAACAAGTAACTAATTTTCACATAAAAAAACTTCCACAGTCAGCAATATTTGAATCCATGTCTCACTGTTGCCCAACACATTAGATAACACTGCTTTTTCTCCAAGATAATATGAAGGGATCTTCTTTGTTCAGTTGTAAAAACAATTCAACATTTCAAATGAAAATGCAACATACATCAAAGTTGCTGGTGAACGCAGCAGGCCAGGCAGCATCTGTAGGAAGAGGTGCAGTCGAAGTTTCAGGCCGAGACCCTTCGTCAGGACGAAGGGTCTCGGCCTGAAACGTCGACTGCACCTCTTCCTACAGATGCTGCCTGGCCTGCTGCGTTCACCAGCAGTCCTGACGAAGGGTCTCGGCCTGAAACGTCGACTGCACCTCTTCCTACAGATGCTGCCTGGCCTGCTGCGTTCACCAGCAACTTTGATGTGTGTTGCTTGAATTTCCAGCATCTGCAGAATTCCTGTTGTTTGCGTTTCAAACGAAAATTGCCGCTTTCACAATGTAGTTGCAAGTTTGGTGATAGCTGGCTGACCTATGGCAGAAATGACCAATTTAATATTAACAGAGGGAGTGAACTATCTGAAGCTGTTTTCGAAAATGAACCACAAAGGATCTGACGTGCCCAGAGGCAAGATCGATCAGAGTGGTGGTGGAATGTAAAATTAAAGTGACAGGTAAGTGGAAACTGCAGACTGAGTGAAGGTGTTCCACAAAGCAGTCAGCTAATCTGCATTTTGTTTCTCCAGTGTGGGGGATAACATTGTGAATGCCAAATGCAACACACTTTCCCAGTGCAGATGAAATGTCGGCAACCTAAAATATTAAATCTGATTTTCTTTCCACAGATGCTGCCTGAATTGTTGAATGTTTCCAGCATTTTCTGCTTTTATTTTCAGATTGATATCATCAGCAGTTTGTTTTTGATTTTCACCTTTTATTAACATCCTAACTGATCAGACTACAACCTCAAAACTGTTATGTCAGATGTCGGATAAACTATTATGTTGGATAACCTTTCACCCTGTGGCTTATCAAGAACCTATCTAACCCTGCCTCAAGACTACTCAAAACCACTGCTTCCGTTGACATTGAAGGAGCAGTTTTACAGAGTCACGACCCTCAAGAGAAAACTCTGTGTCTCAGCAATTTGAAAAGGTGACTTCTTGATTTTAAACAGTGACCACTATTTCTAGATTTTCAAAGTTCAAAATTTATTATGGAAGCATGTACACAGTATACAACCTTGAGATTCACCTTTTCACAGGCAGCCGCAAGACAAAGTAACACAAAAGAATCCATGAAAATCTCACACAACAAAGACTAACAAATGTCCAATATGCTATAAAAGAACAAATCATACAACTAATAAAAAAGTAAACACAATACACAGAACATGAACTGCAGAGTCCCAGAAAGTGAATCTACATTCACGAAGCCAGTTCAGCGCTAAGATTTCCAAGCAAGAGAAAACATCCACTCCATAGACACTGTGTTACGACCCCACCAAGGTAAGCAAAGTAACCATTATCTGCAATTTATATCTTTTCATCTCATCCTCACATTGTGAGCATTTATAATTACAATTCAATTAAGAAGCAATCAGACCAACAATAATCCTAAAAAAGGGATACAACACATGGCATATACCTTTTGGGAATGCTTGATAGCAGTCCATATTGTACAATCAGACGCAATACTGGTTAGCAGAGTGTTCTCAAGTAAATGTTGAATGTGTATTTAAAACAGCTACAGCTGGCAAATTAGCACCCTGGACTCACCATCCAACCATGGAACACCAGGAGACAGAAGTCCACCAATTTATGGCTGCACTGGATGGGCAAATGAAAATTCTCCTGTTCACAGGGAAGCTCTGAGGTCCCAGGCTAGGTCACAGGCTTTATGAAGATAGTAGTTATGAGCATGCAGGTGCTAATAGTGAATAATGGGAAGGAAGCTTTGAGAGCCTCTGGGGAGATAGCTGAAGAAGGCAGTTATTGTAAGAAGGACATGGGGGGAATGAGAGCTCAAAGGGGGAAGAAATCAGAGTGCCAAGAAAAAGATGTGGACACAATTAAGTGTCTGTTTATGTTTGCTCATCTGCACAGACTGGTCTCCAGTCTCCTTGTTGGTTCAATAACTAGGAGGCCCAACTGAAGATCAGGATCTTTTCAGAATAGACCTCTCGTCGCTGGTATGCAGCGACCACCATTCCTAAAGAAATTCCCGCACAGGTAGTCATCTCAGAACTCTTATTAAAACCAATCATACTCAATTTTGAAGGATTGTCTAAACAGAACACTCGATACTACAGGAATTTGTAGTACTGTATCATAAATCTGCGTTGGATCTTTTCAGCATCTAAGTGAAGAACCATAATTTCTATTGAGGTTTTTACCTACGAGGCATAATATTTTAGCGGGCATATATTAATCTCATTTTTCACAACCTGCTTATTTGATTTGCAGCAAATGAAGGAAAATGCGTTTTACAGCAGCAAGCATGGGACGATTCGGATTATAAATGGACACTTCAAAACGCTCCTGTGACATGTCGCTCAGGATGCAAGCGGAGCACGCGATCCGAGAGATTGAACGGGTAGTGTGAATGTACTCCAATGCATTAAGTGCAAGAAGCGCTGCGGAGCCTGGTGCAAAAGCGACGAAAAGGGTCTACTGAGGGTGGTCTGAATCCCCGACCTGCAGCCGAGGTTCCCTACATCGACCCGCAACCATTCACGCGGGAGGCACGCGGGAGGCGCGCAGGGTCTCCGCCACCAAGTCTCAGCCACAGGTACGGGAGGCACGTATGTCGACAGCTGCGCGTAGCGCGGGATTCCTGACACCGAGTTGGGACAACAGATGCGGGAGGCATGCAGGGACCTCGGTAGCCACAGGTGCAGTAGGTGCGGACTCCCTGACACGAAGCTGGGGCCACAGATGCGAGACGCGGGCTGCTTTGACAGATGCGGGTGTACAGGTGTGGGAAGCACCCGGTGCCTAACACCAAGCAACAACCAAAGGCGCGGGAGGGTGCGCCTCCCTACATCTGTCTGCAGCCTCGGCTCGGTTGCGGGAGGCGCGTGGGACTCCGGCAGCGAGAAGCAACAGGGAGCAGAAAGCTTCAGAGCATGCAAAGTGCAGCAACTCAGCAATCCGAAGCGTTCCCCCTGTAACTTGACACAACGTCGATTCGTCAATTTCAGTTGTCAGACTGAGAAAACTGAAGGCAAAAAAAATTACAGCGAATGGCAAATGGCCGCGATTTTCAAACCAAAAATTGGTGCTGTTTAAGTCCACGAACACGGAGCAACTGCACACGCAAGCATTCAACATTTCACGATGCCAGGTTACAAAGCACAAGAAATGTTACATGAAGCACAACATCATCAGAAAACTGGTAAACGTTCACTACAACACCGCGGTTGGCTTTTCCTTTGAAGTATCATTTTTATAACTGGTCACACAGACGCCTGAACAGATTATTTGCTGCTACTATTGAGTGGAATTGAGCCACACGACAAAAGACTTATGCAGCATATACATCCCTTACACTCTGCGTGCAAAAGTCCCCTCCAGAAAACACACCCGAACAGATCAGCGAACAACCATGAGGATAATACTCACGGATTTTTCATTAAAATTCGTAGTATCACTTGTTCCTTTTACTAAAGCACAATCCGTTTCTTTAAGTCTCGGATCGATACCCAGGGCAGCTGGCACGAAGCCGCTGCGCATGCGCCTCAACTCTATGGACTAACTCGCAATTGGTACGGCTCCGCGTCAAAGGGAGAGAGAGAAAGAACGAAAGAACGAACGGGGTGAGGGGTCGCCTGCTGTCAAACCGCAGCAACTTGTGGTGTGTCCGCACTTCCTCGCGTAAAGCTTGCATCACCCACGCCCTAAACTAGGTTTAGTGCACCCTCGAAGTCAGTTTAATTCCCTTTTTTAAAAGTAAACGTACGAACTAGTTTATTGCAGTTCTGAGAAATATTACAATTCTTTAAGATGTTAAGGAAGGAAAGGTTTCGGTTTGCTGGCGCAGCTGATTTCAGCATCAACTGACATTCTGCTGTGGGTACCAGCAAAGTGAAAGCAAATTTAACTAAAAACAGCAGAAAATGTGAAATACTGGAACGCTAGATTTCACCCAACTTCTATTGTGTGCAAAGTTTCTCTTTGATGGCAAAATATAATTAAAAAATAATCAAAATGCATATTAAATGAAATAAGCGTTACTGATACTGAATATTGATGAATTTAAATATTTGTTTTTCCTTACATGTCGTTATGGATATATTTGCTTTATTTGGGCAGAACGAACTAATCGGAATTCCGTGTCTATATCAACATAAAAAGGTCAAATAACTCGCCAAACAATTTATAAATGGCATCAACCCTCAATATAATAAACGATAAGGATATATTGTAGATGTTTATTGTTTCCCCTAAATCTAACAGTGTGTAAAGTGATTGTTCTTTTTTACCAGTGTCTGTTTCAAATGCGGTAGAGACTAGCTCCTGCCAACGCTGGAAATAGTGTAGTAGATTAAGAAGCATTTATTAAGAGACAACCAGTTATCCTTCCAGGTCCAAATGAGTGAATCTATATGTCTAAGTAATACTGTTTTAATTTGTTTGAGGAAAATGCTCGCGGAATTTAATTAGTTTGTGTGCTTACAATGGATTGTTAGCACAATACTTTTGTATCGATATTTTTTAAAGTTTAGCCAGTTTGCTGTTATTTCTGCTTACATGGGTGTGCTCACACGGTGAGGAAAATCCAGTTTCTGCGCTGTGGGGGCAGCCTCTTCCATTATCAACAAAAAAGTGTTGCGTGCTGGCGATTTGATCTGTCGGAATTGTTATTTTTAAAAGTACTTTTGCTTCTCAAATAATCGTTGCACGTTATTCAAGTAGAGAGATGCATGTAGTTTCCGATTAGCACGGAATGTATCGGTTATTCTGTGCTGAGCACTTTTATGAGCTGTACCTGGGTTCTTATTTAAAATCTCCTTTCACACATATCTGGCTCACTTAAAGTGTTATTTTTTTGAACTGTATATGTTCTTCCAAGTCAATAAAGTTTAAAAATTGATTTCTAGGCTAACTAAGTGCATTCAAAAGGCACTAATGTATCCGCCTCACGCAAAAAAATGCTGGAAGAACTCAGCAGGACAGACAGCATCTTTGGAAGAGAGTGTAGTTGACGCTTCGAGCCGAAACCCTTCGGCAGAACATTTTACGTGTGTTGCTCGGATTTCTAGCATCTACAGATTTTCTCTTGTTAATATACCGGCCTCGTTTTTTTCTCTCTATCATAGCTGAACAAGCATTAGTTGAATTAAATCCCAAATGTACTTAGCAAATACACTTTATGGTTAAAGAACCTTATTTTCAAACTAAGTGCTTTTTTTTTGCCTTTTTTTTCCTCAGATGGTGGCGCCAGACACCACAGTTAAAACCCTGAAACCAATTAACCAAAGACGATTCGATACTCCAAATATTTCAGAGCTAAATCGTAATGCTATTTTCCCACTTTCTTGGTCGGTCTTATGATTAGAAAATCAAACGCGCGTGTGTGTTTGGAAAGCGAAAACAGAAATATGTTTACGACATACCTGGATATATGTTTGTGTTAGATGGGTGACTGATGGAGGATCTACTTGTGCGTATGTGTGTCGGAGGGTGGGGAGGAGTATTATGTGCAGTGGAAAGAGAAAAGGTTCTTGTGGGAGAAGACGCTCAATACGTTGTGTAGTTATGGAATGTGGTTATTGCAAAGATACAGCATTATAGCTGTATGTGAGTACATTAGGTGACGTTGAGCATTGTGTGTGTGGAGGGGCTTTAATTTCTTTCAGTCGTTCACGGGATACGGATGTTGCTTGTACTGATCAGTAGTTAAATATTGTCCATGAACAGAGAAGGCAGCTAAGAGTTAGCACATCGACATTTCTGGCGTCATACCTGGATCAAACTTACTGATAATGATCAATGTTCTTCGTGGAGCACAAGTAACCCCTCATACACACTAGCAGCCGCACCCAAACCCTCTATGCGCATGGTAATGCCTCCATCTCATCCTGTTGCTTCATATATTCAGTGGAAAGGCACACACCAGTAAAAGGTCTTCAAACAAACTTTTGATTTCATTGTATTTCTTACCGACACGTTTTATTCCAGATTTATTTAATTGCTTGAAATTCCCAAGAATTTGAACTCACCATTCGGTAACAACTATCGCGTTCTCTCCCATTTCTTTCTTTCTCTCTCTCTCTCTCTCTCTCTCTCTCTCTCTCTCTCTCTCCCCCCCCCTCCCCGCACCTCTTTCTCTGTAACAGGATGGGTGGGGTGAGTGTGCCTTGCTGGTTGTGAAAATGAGTGCGACAGGATGAGGTGAAATAATGTGCATGGGTGGATGGGAGGTCATTTGTGGGTCAATGTATGCGATGTGCTATTTGTGCTTTTGCTGTGATTTTTAAAGTTATGTTTTGGGTTCTGGGATTTGCTGGCAAGGGCAAATTTATTGTCCATTCCTATTTGAGAGCCAGTGAGTAACCCGCTTGAACTATTGCAGATCTACTGCTGAAGGGACGTGAATAGTGCCGTTAGTTAGAGATTTCTGGTACTTATACCCAGCAATATGAAAGACTAGTGAACATTTCCAAATCAGGATGAGAATGTGATTGAGAAACGATTGAGTTGTTGCTGTTTATGTAAGATTTTATTGTGTGTGTGACTGTGTGAGAGAGATGTGGTAGATTATGTATGTGCTAGTGAATTGAGATTATCGTGACAGTGTAAGTATAGCCATGCAGGGTTACGACAGGATTGGTGTGAAGATCAAAATTGATATTTACAGAGGAAATATAATTCTATGACATCTCGAATAAAAATGAAACATCATAGGTTAGAATGCAATCTGGATAGCTGCAAATCTGAATTGAGCTAATGCACATCTCCAGCACTTTCTACTTTCTGTAAAGGTTCATGAATGAGATGAACATCTTAGCCTGTCAAAATAGTCAGCTAGCCTCGTGAGCTTCCTAAGTGTTTCTGTAACAAGACTCATTTTACCATGAAAAATCCAAGTTAAAAATAAATATTGACCTCAGGGATGATGAAAAAGCTGTTTGTACAAGCGAACAAGTATAGTCTCTATCAACTTTTAATATTAGACTTGTGATTGCTTTCACATACCATTTTAATTCTCAGATTTACTTATGCTATGAAAATGTCAGCACATTTAAGTGAATTCTAAAAGAGGATTCACTCCAATGTTTGCTTTGTGTAGTGAATAAGAATTGGCTCCCATTTGTGTTGGTTAAAAGTGCTTCGATAGGGGGGTAATGATTATGTGGAAGTGGGGACGTACAAGAAGAGAAAGAATGTCATGCTGGAGTTCTACAGAAAAATACTAACAGACAGTAACAATTATGCCTTAACCAATCAGGTTGGAGAATCTTTTTGTCCCACTCTTCAGGATCTCTACTGTACTGGCAAGGTGAACTTTGTCCTTCAGAAAATACCAATGGACTGCCTTTCTGAACTGCTGCAGCTCAATCCAAAGGAGATATTCCTGTAGGACTCCCAGTGAGTCCCGGGGAAGAGTCTTGGTGCAAAACATTGACTGTTTACTGTTTTCCATAGATGCTGCCTGACCAGCTGAGTTCCTCCACCATCTTGTCTGTTGCTTTGTATAACCAGCATCTGCAGATTTTCTCGTGTTTATGATTCCCATAGTACTATTGGGTAGGCAATTGCAGAATTAGGCTAAGTTATGCTGAAAATACCATAATATATTTTCAATTTAGGATGATGTGTGACGGAAGTTAGTGGTATTTCTATGCCATCTAGTATTGTCCTCGGTGTAGATTAAGTCTTGGAGTGGTCAAGCTAAGTTACCGCAATCCATGTGGTAGATGATGCACTGTGTAACCACTGTATGTTGGTGGTGGATAGGGATCAATCTAGCAGGCAGCTTTGTCCTGAATGGCTTGAACTTTGAGTGTTGTTGCACATTCATTAATCCAGGAGTGGGGAGTGTTAAGTTTTGTAACTCCAAAACGTAAAAACTAATTGAAAGAAAAATATGGAGCTGGGAGATAATGCATGTCTACTTCGTTCTTTACTTTAGTGAGGTGTGCATTAATGATGTGGTGGCGTGATGATGTATGCAATTCACATACTTTTACATATAACCTGTAATGAATTAAGTAAATAACAAAGAATGCGTAACAATATATTTACAATATTACTCAAACATATATATGTTGGAGTAATATTGTAAAAATATAGTTTGAGCATTCATTGTTATTTACATAATTCATATATTTACAGACACACACATACACACTATACCTACTGTAGAGGCATCCACAACTTAGTATATTTTAAGTTGTCCCACGCAGGCCTAAAGATTTACTCACTGTAGAGGATTTTTTTACTGATGTGGCATAATGTCTTTCCTGACAAGGGGGATCACTCGGCTTGGCAGGTGAGATTTGCAACTGTGAAGCAATCTCAGGTTCTGAGGCTTCCTTCATGCTGCCTGTAGGAATTGACTCTGGGGCTGCAGGAACTGGTTCTGACAGCTCTAGACACGGCCCTTGTGTAACAATTCACTCTGATCTCCTCAACTAATCGATGAGTCTTCTCCTGATGACATCAGATGCAATCTCCACTGTGCAGGAGGGTGATCCAGTTCTCTCCTAAATATTTCCAAGTACCTGCATTTGATTTTTACTTTATTCCTCGCTATGACTGCTTGTCCAGGAATTGAACCTCCTTGTTTGAGAAGCCCTCAATTTGGCTTAGCTGTTTGTCCTGCATACTCCTTCTAAAATTGAATTTGAGGAGATCCAAGTATGAGCGCAAGTGACGACCCAGTAACAGCATAGCTAATGAGTTGCTGGCTGTGTGTGCTGCATTACAATATGCAAGGAGGAAATTGGCATGCCTCTGATTCAATGTTTGTAAGAATGTTCTGCTGACGTTGCACGCAGTGCATTCTTTAGACTCTGGATAAACCATTCCACCAAGCAATTTGTAGCTGGGTGGCTTGGGGCAGATAAAAAATGTCTTATTCCATTCATTTTCAGGAATGGCTGAAACTGTTCTGCAACAGACCAGTCCATTGTCACTGACCAAGTGTTCTGGAACACCAGTCCTTGAGCAGCAGCTTCTCAACACATCAACTGTGTGCAAGGCCGTAGCTGAGGCCATTGGGAACACTCTTGGCTACTTTGTTGCAGCATCAACAACAACCAACAAATTTTTGCCTAGGAATGCTTAAGCAAAATCCCCATGAATCTTCTGTCAGCGCAATGCAGGCCATTCCTGGGAATGGAGAGGTGCTGCTCTTGTCATCTTCTGGACATATGAGCATCGTGAACAGTGCATGGCATGCTGCTCGACCTGCTGATTTATCCCAGGCCACCACACAAAACTTAAAGTTAATTCTTTCCTTTTGACCACACTTAGATGACTGGCATGTAGCTCTCAGCTTAGATAGAAACATAGAAACATAGAAAAATAGGTGCAGGAGTAGGCCTTTCGGCCCTTCAAGCCTGCACCGCTGTTCATTACAATCATGGCTGATCATCCAACTCAGAACCCTGTACCTGCCTTCTCTCCATACCCCCTGATCCCTTTAGCTACAAGGGCCTACAACAACTTTCAATCTCCACACAAGGGAAGCTACGCTAAAGCAAAGTTCATCCTGGTGCAGGTAAAAATGAGTGAACTGGAAATCCGGCTGCATATTTCATCAAATTTGGGTTGCCATGTAGACCTGAGACAAGGTGGGGTCTTTACTGGTTTACCTTTGAATCATCTCTGCTGTAATATGGAAAATAATGCTTTGCTTCAGGGAGAAAAGTGCTCTTCTGTAAATTTTTCAAGTAATTCCTTTTCCAAGGGTAAATGGGACAATCTATCATCATTTCCATGATTAGTTGTCCTCTTGAATTTGATTATACAATTGTGTCCTCCAAGCAACAGCCCATCTCTGCATTCATGCTGCTGCTGTTAGTGGGACACCCTTCTACGGGTTGAAAATGGACACCAGTGGTTGATGATCAGCAATGAGGGTAAACTCTCTCCCATACAGGTATTAGTTGAAATGATATACACTCTAAACCAGACAAAAAGTTTCTCTGACAATCTGTGCATAGTTTTTCTCTGCAGCAGTAATAAAATGTGATCCAATGGCTATGGGGTGTTGACTATCATCACTCATAACAATCCTCTATCCTGGGCAGAGAGTATTGATCTACTTTCAATAATGGGTTAATGGTTTTTTAATATCACCCTTGAACACTGCTGTGCATTATCCAGTACCTCTCTAAATTCACTGTCAGTTTACTCTTAAGGCAGGGACTGTGGTAGGCAAATGGTGGATGGATCTCTATATGAGTTGTGGTTGTCTCAGCCAAACATGGCTCCACAATGCTTGTCCTCTTGTCTTTACAGCATGCAAGCCCAATGTGGCTTTTTGTTGTCGGATCTCTCTGTTACAAATGTCATCCTCACAAGAGTTGTTTTTCTCCATTATAAGGTCTTAGCTAGATATCTGCAGGCTTCAGTTCAGTATCTTTGAAATTCCACTCAAACTCATTCTATGGAATGACTGAAACAGCAGAGCAAGTGTCCAATTCCATTTTAATTTATTTGTCATTCACTTCTGGTGTATGCCATTTTGCTAGCCTTAAGACCATGAGATATAGAAGCAGAAGTAGGCCATACAATCCATCATGTCCACTCCACCATTTCATCACGTCTGATCCAATTCCATCTTAGCCCCAATCTCCTGCCTTCTCCCAATATCCCTTCATACCCTAATTAATCATGAATCTATCAACCTCTGCCTTAATGACTTCTATTATATTCTATTATATTAGGAATTCTATTATATTATGATCACTGTCCCCTATGGGTTCCTTTACCATAAGCTCTCGAATCAATTCTGGTTCCTTGCACAACACCCAATCCAGAATAGCTAATCCCCTAGTGGGCTCTATCACAATCTGCTCTAGAAGCTATGGGTTTCCTCCAGGTTCCCCTGTTTCCTCCCACAGTCCAAAGGCATAGCAGGTGGTAGGTTAATTGGTCATTGTAAATTGTACAGTGATTAAACTAGGATTAAATCAGTGTTTGCTGGGTGGCGCAGTTCAAAGGGCTATATCTCAATAAATATTTTAAAACAAGTTTATAGTAATTAACAATCAACTCCAACATATTCCCAACCTTTTAGATCAGGCCAGCTAGCCTATAATTTCTTTTCTTCTGCCTCCCTCCCTTCTTGAAGTATGGAGTGACTTTTGTAATTTCCCAGTCCTCCAGAACCATGCCAGAATCGGGAGATTCTTGGAAGATCATTACTGATACTTCCAGAATCTGTTCAGCTACCTCTTTCAGAACCTTGATATGTAGTCAATCTGGTCCAAGTGGCTAATCTACCTTCAAACCTATCAGCTTCCCAGGCACCTTCTCCCTAGTAATAGCAACTGCAGTCACTTCTGCCTGTTGACATTCTTGAACTTCCGGCATATAGCTAGTGGCTTTCGCAATGAAGATTGATGCAAAATATTTATTCGGTTAATCCGCCATTTCCATGTCTCCCATTACAGCCCAATGTCACTTTCCAGCTGTCTGATATCTACTCTCACATCTCTTTTACCCTTAGTATATCTGGAAAATAGTTTGGATATTATTGCCTAGCTTACTTTCATAGTTCATCTTTTCCCTCCCAGAAACTCTAGGCATTGCTGTCCTGTCATTATTCCTACCAGTGTTCCCTTCCAATCAACTTTAGCCAGGCCTCCCTCATGCCTCTGTAACTCCCTTTACTCCACTGTAATACCTATACATCTAATTTTAGCTTCTTCCTCTCAAAATGCAGGATGAATTCTATCATATTATGATCACTGCTCCTAAGGGTTCCTTTACATTAAGCTCTCTAACCAAATCCAGTTCAATAAGCAACACCTTATCTAGAATAGCCTTTCCCCTAGTGGGCTCAAAAACACGCTGCTCTAAAAAGCCATCTCATAGGCATACTATAAATCCCCATTCTTAAAATCTAGCAACAACCTAATTTCCCCAGTTTACCTGCATATCGAAATCCCCCAATACTATCATAACATTACTGTCTTGGCATGTATTTTCTATCTCCTGTTATAATTTGTAGACCATATCTTTGCCGCTGTTCCATATTCTGTATAGTTCCCATCAGGATTATTTCACTCTTGCAGTTTCTTAGCTCTACCCACAACAATTCCACACCTTCCATTCATCTGTATCCCCTTTCTAATGATTTGATTGCATTTTTTTACCAACTGAGCCACTCCATCCCCTCTACCTTCCATCTTTTTGATACAATGTGTATCCTTGGATGTTAAGCTTGCAGCTCTAATCTTCTTTCAGCCATGATTCAATGATACCCACACATCATACATGCCAATATGTAACTGTGCTACAAGTTCACCTTATATCCAGCGTGTATTCAAATATAACACCTTCAATCCTATATTCATCACCCTTTTCTATTTTGTCTCCCTTTCCCATTGCAATTCATCTTGGGTGATGAGTTATCTGTTGTGTAATTGAACATGTTTATCTGTGATTTAGCCAGCCATTACTGTTTTTTTAAATATATTTCTGTTAGTCCCCAGTACTCATGTATTTAGTTAGTATTCATATAGTAAATTTGAAGGCTCTCTTGTTCTGTATCTCTCTCACGATTATCAGCATTATCAGATTTTTCATCAACAGCATGCTCTATTAACAAGTGCTCTTTTTGAAAATGCACTTCTTCTCTTATCTTGCAGTATAGTTACTTTTCTCTGCCCAACATGCTCTTTGTATTTGTCCTACCTTTTTGCAGTTTCTGCAAGATTCGCCTTTAAACGCATATTGATCTGGTGTATGTGAGCCTCTGCCACAATAGTAATACAATTAGTCTGGCCAGGCAGGGTTTTTTTTTAAAGTCAATGCAATTTTATACATGTTCACTTGTATTCCTGACTGCAACTCTATTGCATCTCTGGCTGCTGTTTCCATTGATACAGCAATTTCAACTGCTCTTTTAAATGTGAGTTGTGCTTTAGTTAGCAGTGATTTTTGAATGCTTTCTTTTAAGATTCCACAAACTAAAGAATCTCTCAGTGCATCATTAATTCTACCATTGAACTGACAATGCTCAGAGAATTTCTTCAATTCAGCCATTGAAATGGAAATGGACTTCCCTTACTTTTGATTCTGCTTATGAATCCTAAAGTATTCTGCAATCAACAATAGCTTTGGTTCTAAATGTTCCTGCATTGCATTCATGATCTCAGTATAGCTCATTACATTTGGTTGAAGCAGTTAAATTTCTAAGTAACCTGAGTTTTTTTTCCCACACATTGCACTCAGCAACACTGGTACTCATATTTCATTGGCTATTTCATTTGCTTCAAAATACTGCTCAATCTGTTCAGAATACACCATCCAGTTATCTGTTGTGCAATTGAACATGTCTATCTTTTCAATTTAACCAGCCATTTCTATTTTTTTGAAAAATTATTACTGTTATCACCAGGCATTCACTGCTTATGTCACTGCGGCTATACCCATTGCTCGTTAATTTTTTCCATTTTCTGCCTTATTTTTAACTTGAACATCTCTCTCCCCTTTGGATGAAAAACTTGCTGTGTTTTAAGAGATAAGTAGTTGTCTCAGGTTCATTTTAAAACTTCTTCATTGCCACGGTTACATTTTGTAACTCCAGAAACTAATCAAAAGAATAACACAGATGTCAGGGTACTTGTCTCCTTAGTTATTTTGCCTTTCTCTTTTAGTAAGGCACTCACAAATGACATAGCGGTGTAATGATGTATGCCTTTCACATACTTCTTGTATATAACACATAATAAACTACGTAAACAATCAAAGAGTGCTTAGTTAAACAAAATATTTACAATTACTCAAATATCACTGAAATATTAATTACACTACAATAACTACCACTCTTCACCTTCTAGTGGATACTATACTGGCAACATGTAAATAGGGCTCAGAAGTTATAATTGCTAATGATAGTGTATTTAATACTCACTTCCTGAAACCTACTCCAAGTTAAACTATTGTGTCCATTGCCACTTCTTCCTTATCTGTAGTAATGAGTTCAAGAGTGGAGCACAGTAGGCAAGTTTGGCAGAAACCTGTTATGGTAATTGAAGAATCCTCAAAAGAGATGCAACAGTGACATATCTTTTGGCATTGGGGCTTCTGCCACTGCTTGAATTTTCTCAGCACACTTGTATAATCTCGTGCGTTAATGGTGTGACCACAGCAAGTGTTGCTTAGTTTAAAGAATTCACACCTGCACATTATGCTCTGAGCCCATAATCTTCTTATCTTTTTAACACTGTTTTGTGATTTTGAAGACATTCTTTGCCATTACTTACTGGTAACAATGATATCATTCATTTAACACTGAGTGCCTGGACAGTCTTGCAGTGCCTGTTGCACCACTTTCTGCTCGAGTGCAGGTGCGGATGTTACTGCAAAAATAAGCCTATTATAGCGCTTTATAAGTGTTTATGGTGAGAAACACTTTGGAATCTTCTTCCATCTCTGTCTATAGGTAGACCTCAGCTAAGTCCACCTTACTGAAATGTTTCCCCCCAGAAAGGTTTGAAATGATATCCTCTATCCTGGGCAGAAGTATTTTTCTGCTTTCAATACTGTTGTACTTAACAATATTTTACCCTTGATATGCTTGAGTTTTACAATTCTATCCTTAATCACTGCTGTGGCATCATCCAGTACTTTTCTTAATAAGCTTTCAGTTGACTCTTTTGTATGGGATGTGGCATGCAAATGGTGGATGGATCTCCAGTCAAGTTGTAGTTGTCTCAGTCAATCATGTCCCACAATACTGGCACTCCTGTTTTTATCACATACTGTACAATCACAATTTGGCTCGTCAGTTGTATTTCACGCTTATGAATATCATTCCCACAGGAGTGAACTTTTGTCTAGTTAAATTCTTATTTAGATATCTTCAGGCTTTAATTCAGTATCTTTGAAATGCTTTTCATACTCATTTTGTGCAATGGCTGAAACAGCTGAGTTAGTGCCAATTCAATTTTAATTTATTTGCTCTGCACTTCTGCCTTTTCAGAATGGCAGGCAGTGACTGGTAGGGTACCGCAAGGCTCAGTGCTGGGACTGCAGCTATTAACAATATACATTAATGATTTAGATGAAGGGATTAAAAGTAACATTAGCAAATTTGCAGATGACACAAAGTTGGGTGGCTGTGCGAAATGTGAGGAGGATGTTATGAGAAGACAGGGTGACTTGGACAGATTGGGTGAGTGGGCAGATGCATGGCAGATGCAGTTTAATGTGGATAAATGTTGAGGTTATCCACTTTGATGGCAAGAACAGGAAGGCAAATTACTATCTGAATGGTGTCAAGTTAGGAGAAGGAGATCTAGGTGTCCTTCTTCATCAGTCACTGAAAGTAAGCATGCAGGTACAGCAGGCAATGAAGAAAGCCAATGGCATGTTGGCCTTCATAACAAGGGAGTTGAGTATAGGAACAAAGAAGTCCTTCTGCAGTTGTACGGGGCCCTGGTGAGACCACACCTGGAATATTATGTACAGTTTTAGTCTCTAAATTTGAGGAAGAACATTCTAGCTATTGAGGGAGTGTAGCGTAGGTTCACGAGGTTAATTCCTGGGATGCTGGGACTGTCATATGTTGAAAGATTGGAGCGACTGGGGTTGTATACACTGGAATTGAGAAGGATGAGAGGGAATCTGATTGAAACATATAATATTATTAAGGGATTGGACACGCTAGAGGCAAGAAACATGTTCCCGATGTTGGAGGAGTCCAGAACCAGAGGCCACAGTTTAAGAATAAGGGGTAGGCCATTTAGAACGGAGTTGAGGAAAATTTTTTTCACACAGAGGGTTGTGGTTCTGTGGAATGCTCTGCCTCAGAAGGCAGTGGAGGCCAATTCTCTGGATTCTTTCAAAAAAGAGTTAGATAGAGCTCTTAAAGAAAGCGGAGTGAAAGGATATGGGGAGAAGGCAGGAAAAGGGTACTGATTGTGGATGATCAGCCATGATCACAGTGAATGGTGGTGCTGGCTCGAAGGGCTGAATGGCCTACTCCTGCACCTATTGTCTATTGTAAGCCATATTGCTTATCTGTTGTTACTTTTCACATTATAAATCTTAAGGCTATCTTGTCCTGTGTCACTCTCATCATTGTCAGATTTTCCATTAATAGCATGCAGATTAGTGCTCTTTTTGAAAACACAACTTGACTTTTCTTTTATCTTTTTCTTTTTCCTGTACATCCATTTATTTTTGTCTGCCTGACATGCTCTTTGCTGGTGTCCTATTTTATGGCATTTTCTGCAAGTTCTGCCTTTAAACCTACTTGTTCTGGTGAATGTGAGACCCTGTCACAAAGGTAACACAAGTTGTTCGGTCAGGCAAGTTTTAGTTTAGACATTGCAATTTTGTTCACCCTCACTTTCATTTTGTCTGCAACCCAATTGTGTCTCTATTGTTTCCATTGATACAACAATTTTGACTGCTCATTTAAATGTGAGTTGCACTTCAGTTTTTGAATGCTTTCTTGTAAGACTTCACAAACTACAATGTTTGTAAATGTTCTCTCAGTACATCATTGAACTGACAATACTCAGACAAATCTCTTCAATTCAGCCACAGAATCTGAAATGGACTCATTTTCCTTTTGAGTCTTTTTATGAATCGTAAAGCATTCTGCAATAGAAACATAGAAACATCGAAAACCTACAGCACAAAACAGGACTTTCGGCTCACAATGCTGTGTTGAACATGTACTTACATTAGAAATTACCTAGGGTTACCCACAGCCCTCTATTTTTCTAAGCTCAATGTACCTATCCAGGAGTCTCTGAAAAGACCCTATCATATCTGCCTCCACCACCGTTGCCAGCAGCACATTCCACACATTCACTACTCTGCATAAAAAACTTACCCCTGATATCTTCTCTGTACCTACTTCCAAGCACCTTAAAACTGTGCCCTCGTGCTAGCCATTTCAGCCCTGGGAAAAACTCTCTGACTATCCACACAATCAATGCCTCTCATCATCTTATACACCTCTATCAGGTCACCTCTCATCCTCCGTCGCTCCAAGGAGAGAAGGCCGAGTTCACTCAACTTATTCTCTAAGGCATGCTCCCCAATCCAGGCAACATCCTTATAAATCTCCTCTGCACCCTTCCTAAAGTTTCCACATCCTTCCTGTTGTGTGGTGACCAGAATTGAGTGCAGTACTCCAAGTGGGGTCTGACTAGGGTCCTATATAGCTGTAACATTACCTCTCAGCTCTTAAACTCAATCCCACGGTTGATGAAGGCCAATGCGCCATATGTCTTCTTAACAACAGAGTCAACCTGTGCAGCAGCTTTGAGTGTCCAATGGACTCGGACCCCAAGATCATTCTAATACTCCACACTGCCAAGAGTCTTACCATTAATACTATATTCTGCCATCATACTTGACCTACCAAAATGAACCACCTCACACTTATCTGGGTTGAATTCCATCTGCCACTTCTCAGCCCAGTTCTGCATCCTATCAATGTCCCATTGTAACCTCTGACAGCCCTCCACACTATCCACAACATGCCCAACCTTTGTGTCATCAGCAAATTTACTAACCTATCCCTCCACTTCCTCATCCAGGTCATTTATAAAAATCACGAAGGGAAGGGATCCCAGAACAGAATATGACCAGTCTACAACCACACTTTGCTTTCTGTGAGCAAGCCAATTCTGGATCCACAAAGCGAGGTGCCTCTTTACTTTCTCAATAAGCCTTGCATGGGGTACCTTACCAAATGCCTTGCTGAAATCCATATACACTACATCTACTGTTCTACTTTCATCAATGTGCTTAGTCACATCCTCAAAAAATTCAATCAGGCTCGTAAGGCATGACCTGCCTTTGACAAAGCCATGCTGACTATGCCTAATCATATTATGCCTCTCCAAATGTTCATAAATCCTGCCTCTCAGGATCTTTTCCATCAACTTACCAACCACTGAAGTAAGAATCACTGGTCCCTCATTTCCTGGGGTATCTCTTCTCCCTTTCTTGAATAAGGGAACAATATTTGCAACCCTCCAACCAATCCTCTGGAACCTCTCCCGTCCCCATTGATGATGCAAAGATCATCACCAGAGGCTCAGCAATCTCCTCCCTCACCTCTCAGAGTAGCCTGGGGTACATCTCATCTGGTCCCAGAGACTTAACCAACTTGATGATTTCCAAAAGCTGCAGCACATCCTCGTTTGTAATGTCTACATGCTCAAGCTTTTCAATCACCTGTAAGTCATCCCTATAATCACCAAGATTATTTTACATAGTGAATACTGAAGTAAAGTATTCATTAAATCTCCCCTGGTTCCATACGCACTTTTCCACTGTCACACTTGATTGGTCCTATTCTCTCATGTTTTATCCTCTTGTAGAATGCCTTGGGGTTTTCCTTAATCTTGGCCACCAAGGCCTTCTCATGGCCCCTTCTGGATCTCCTAATTTCATTATTAAGCTCCTTCTCGCTAGCTTTATAATCTTCTGGATCTCTATCATTACCTAGTTTTTGAACCTTTTGTAAGCTTTTCTTTTCTTCGTGACTAGATTTTCAATAGCCTTTGTACACCATAGTTCCGGTACCCTACCATCCTTTTCCTGTCTCATTGGAGTGTACTTATGCAGAACGCCACACAAATATCCCCTGAGTGTTTGCCACATTTCTGCGGTACATTTCCCTGAGAACATCTTTTCCCAATTTATGCTTCGAAGTTCTTGCCTAATAGCTTCATATTTCCCCTTATTCTTATTAAACACTTTCCTAACTTATCTGTTCCTATCCCTCTCCACTGAGAGACCTGACATCTGACCAGGTTCATTTCCCAATACAAAACTACAGCCTCTCCTCTTGTAGGCTTATCTACATATTGTGTCAGGAAACTTTCCTGAACACACCTAACAAACTCCATCCCATCTAAACCCCTCACATTAGGAAGATGCCAATCAATATTTGGGAAATTAAAATCTCCCACCATGACAACGCTAGTATTATTGTACCTTTCCAGAATCTGTCTCCCTTTCTGTTCCTCAATATTCCTGTTACTATTGGGTGGTCTATAAAAAACACCCAGTAGAGTTATTGACCCCTTTCTGTTTCTAACATCCACCCACAGAGCCTCAGTAGACAATCCCTCCATGACCTCCTCCTTTTCTGCAGCCGTGACACTATCTCTGATCAGCTGTGCCACTCCCCCACCTCTTTTGCCTCCCTCCCTGTCCTTTCTGAAACATCTAAAGCCTGGCACTCTTAATAACTATTCCTGCCCCTGAGTCATCCAAGTCTCTGTAATGGCCACAACATCATAGCTCCAAGTACTAATCCATGCTCTAATCTCATCTGCTTTTTCATGATGCTTCTTGCATTAAAATAGACACATCTCAAACCATCAGTCTGAGCGCATCTCTTCTCTATCACCTGCCTATCATCCCTCTCGCACTGTCTCCAAGCTTTCTCTATTTATGAGCCAACCACCCCTTCCTCCGACTCTTCAGTTCCATTTCCAACCCCCAGCAATTCTAGTTTAAACTCTCCCCAATATCCTTAGCAAACCTCCCTGCCAGGATATTGGTTCCCCTCAGATTCAAATGCAACCCATCCTTTTTGTACAGGTCATGCCTGCCCAAAAAGAAGTCCCAGTGATCCAGAAATCTGAATCCCTGCCCCCTGCTCCAATCCCTCAGCCATGCATTTATCCTCCACCTCACTCTATTCCTATACTCGCTGTCACGTGGCACAGGCTGTAATCCCGAGGTTACTACCTTTGAGTCGCTGTCACGTGGCACAGGCTGTAATCCCGAGGTTACTATCTTTGAGATCCTGCTTCTCAACTTCCTTCCTAATTCCCTGTAGTCTGTTTTCAGGACCTCCTCCGTTTTCCTACCTATGTTGTTGGTACCAATATGTACCACGACCTCTGGCTGTTCATCTTACCATTTCAGTATAGTGTGGAGGTGATCAGAAACATCCCGGACCCTGGCACCTGGGAGGCAAACAACCATCCATGTTTCTTTCCTGCATCCACAGAATCACCTGTCTGACCCCCTAACTATAGAGTCACCTATCATTGTTGCCATCCTCTTCCTTTCCCTACCCTTCTGAGCCACAGGGCCAGACTCTGTGCCAGAGACATGGCCGCAGTTGATTCCCCCAGGTAGGCTGTCCCCCCTCAACTGTACTCAAATCGAGTACTTATTGTTAAGGGGGGACAGCCACAGGTGTACTCTCTGGTATCTGACCCTTGCCCTTCCCTCTCCTGACTATTACCCATTTATCTGTCTCCCAAGGCCCCAGTGTGACCTCTTGCCTATAGCTCCTCTCTATCACCTCCTTACTTTCCCTGACCAGACGAAGGTGATTGAACTGCAGCTCCATTTCCCTAATGCCATGCCTAAGGAGCTGCAGCTCGATACACCTGGCACAGATGTGGTCTTCCAGGAGGCTGGGAGTTTTCAGACTTCCCATATCTGACACCCAGCCTCTCAGACATAATTCCTGTTTCTATCCTACACAATTAATGTACCTGCCTCGACCCATTATTACTGAAGCCCCGTTGAGCCAAATCCCTCCTATCCTGTCTACCTCTACTCTGTCACCCATTCCTCAGACACCTACTTTACAAAGCTGTTTCCCTTTTAAACTCTTCCCACCACACACCTGTGCAGTCGTTCCTCGATCAACAATGGTTTTGGTTCTAAATGTTCTTGCATTACTTTCATGATATCAGCAAGGCTCATTTCAGCTTGTTTGGTTGGAGCAGTCAAACTTCTAAGCAAATTTAATGGATTCAGCAATTCTGGCACTCACTTTGCATTGGCTATTTCACTTGCTTCAAAATACTGCTCAATTTGTTCAGTATACATATTCCAGTTATGTCTTAGGCAATCGAACATGTCTATCTTCCCAATATCACCAGACAATTCAGCTTTATTTTAAAATTATGAACCTGTGAATTCATCTATTTTCTGCCTCTTTTATATCTCAACAAAATCTGTCCCTTCATGAAGAAGCATGAGTTTTGCCTTTTCTTAAATTGTACATCTCGCTGCACTTCTTTTTAACTCGAATATCTCACTGTGCTTCAACAGGTAGGTGGTCATTTCAGGTTTGTTTAAAGCTTCCTTGTTTCCAATGTTACATTTTGTAAATCCAAAGCATAAGTCTATTTGAATTAAAATATGGAGCTCGGAGATAATATATCTCTACTTTGTTCCTTATTTTAGTGAGGTATATACTTATTAAGCGGTGGTGTGATGACTTATGCCATTCATGTACTTTTACATAGAACCCATAATGAATTATATAAGCAACATAGAACGCTTAATCAAACAATTTATTTACAATATTACTGAAATATTAACTATCCAACAGGGAACATTGTGTTCTTATTAAAGGTGGAAGTGCTTTCTGGTGTCAGGAGGTGCAATACTCACCACAGGACATCAGTCTTAGACCTACTCTTGTGGAAACTATATTTACATCAGTGGACACACATCAAAGTTGCTGGTGAATGCAGCAGGCCAGGCAGCATCTATAGGAAGAGGTACAGTCGACGTTTCAGGCCGAGACCCTTCGTCAGGACTAACTGAAGGAAGAGCTGGTAAGAGATTTGAAAGTGGGAGGGGGAGGGGGAGATCCAAAATGATAGGAGAAGACAGGAGGGGGAGGGGTGGAGCCAAGAGCTGGACAGGTGATTGGCAAAAGGGATATGAGAGGATCATGGGACAGGAGGCCCAGGGAGAAGGAAAAGGCAGGGGGGGAAACCCAGAGGATGGGCAAGGGGTATAGTCAGAAGGACAGAGGGAGAAAAAGGAGAGAGAGAGAAAGAATGTGTGTATATAAATAATGGATGGGTACGAGGGGGAGGTGGGGCATTAGCGGAAGTTAGAGAAGTCAAAGTGGTCCAGTTGAGTTTGTGGACAATGGTATCCCTGTTGGTCCCAGCCCTCACCAGGAAGATTAAAGTGGGGTCCTCAATGCTAGTTGTCCTACTGAATGTCAGTGTAGGTGAGTAGATGCTCTCTCGTGGTTGCCACTTTTGTGGTAAAAGTGCTATTTGATACCTAGAAACTCATAGCTGATTATTGTCTAGGGTTGTACTCTAAAGTAATGTGCATTGTTCCATTTTGCGTGGTGTTGCAAATGAAAATGACCTTTGTGTACTCATCAGGGAAAATACCCACTTCTGATCTTATGATGAAAGGAAGATCTTTGAAGTCACTGAAGAAGGCTGCTCTACTGCCCTGAGACTGAAACCCAACAACCATAACTATTTTGCTTTTGTGCAGGCATGACTCCGCACACTGTAGTGCTTTTCCCTTGCTGTTCATTGATTTAAGATTTAGCAGTGCTCCAAGATGTCACTCTAGATTTAATATTGCTTTGATGTCACAAGCAGTCGTGTCAGTTTACATCAGCAACAGTGCTTTGGTCCAGCTTGGACCAAGGCTGTGATGAAATCTGAAGACTACTGTTTCCGGTTAAACCCAAACTGGGCATCAGTGAACAAATTACTGGTAAATAGTGCTGCTTGACTACATTCTCTACACAACGTCCATTACATTGCTCATGGCTAAGAATAGGCAGTAATGATCTGGACTGAATTTGTCTTGTATATTATGATTAAGATATCATTTTGCAATTTTACACTTTGTTGGATCTCTAAAACAGCTTGGCTACTTCTGGAGAATGTTTGTCTGGCTCATGATCCTGGGTATTCAAAGTTCTCAGAGTTCACCCTCTTGAAGGATACTCTTATGTTGGCCTCAGAGACTGGAATTTTGGTGTCTTGTTGAATGAATTGAAATGGTTGATGATTGACTTTTGTGGTAGTGATGACCTAAAGAGAAAGTCAAGTTCAATCACTTAATTTAGCTGAAAATGGTTGTACCTGTCAGCTCCCACCATTAATGGAATTACACATCTGCCTCTTGTTGCTGCCACCTCCTCTGATTAATTATCTGTTTAATTTTGCACCACATATCTTGATAAAGCTGGGATGTAGAGCTATGATTTGGTCCGCTGGTTGTGGGCTCACATAGCTCAGTTTATTATGTGCTATATTTGTTATTTAGCATTCATGTTACAGCTTCACTAGATTAACTCTTAATTTTTATACCTGTCTAGTAATACTTCAGGCATGTCTTCAGCACTTCCCAATACACCAAGGTTAACCTCTTAGCTTGATGGTAGTGATAGAGTATCATACTCCACACAAAATCATTTGGAGTCAAAATCATTTTCCAACCAGAAGCTTTGGATGGACCAAGAGATCCACAATCTGCTGAGGGCCAGGTCAATGGCATTCAAATCTGGTGACCAAGTAAAATGTAGAAGGTCCAGGTACGACCTGCAGAAAGCCATCCCACATGCAAAATGGCAATTGCAGACCCAACTTGAATCACAGAAGGATGCTCGACAGCTGTGGCATGGCTTGTTTACTATCATCTTCTGCAAAGTGAGAAGTTTTTGCTCCCAGGTGAGCTCATGCCTTTTATGCTCACTTTGACTGATAAAACATGCGCCTTTTATGCTCACTTTGACTGACAAAACATGCACCTTTCATGAACTTCCACAGCCTCTGATGACCCTGTGATTTCTGTCTCTGAGGCCAACGTGAGAGTGTCCTTCAGGAAGGTAAACCTATGGAAAGCATCTGGCCCAGGTGGGGTACCTGGATGAGAACTGAAGAACTGTGTAAATCAACTGGTTGCAGTGTTCATTAATGTCTTTAACTTCTCGCTTTGGCAGTTGTTGTACCCACCTACTTCAAGCAGGCTTCAATTATACTGGTCCCCAAGAGGAACATGGTAACCTGCCTCAATGAATATCTTCCAGTAGCACCTACAGCCACGGTAAAGAACTGCTTTGAGAGGTTGGTGATGAAACATATCTGCTTGTGCCTGAAAAGTGATTTGGATCTGCTCCAATTTGCCACCTGTCACAACGGGCTACAGCAGATACCATCTCACTGGCTCTTCACTCAACCCTGGAACAGTTGGGCGGTGAAGATGCATACATCAGGATGCTGTTCATTGATTATAGCTCTGTATTCAAAACTATCATACCCTCAAAAACTAATCAATAAGCTCCAAGACCTAGGCCTCAATACCTCCTTGTGCAAGCGAATCTTTGATTTCCTCACCTTCAGACTGCAGTCAGTTTGTATGGGTCACAACATGTCCTCCACGATCACCATCAGCACAGGTACACTACAAGACTGTGTGCTTAGCCCCCTGCTCGACTCACTTTATACTTATGACTGTGAAGCTACAATGACATATTTAAGTTTGCTGACAACACCACTGCTGTTGGCCAAATAAGAGGAAGTGACGAATCAACAAATGGGAGGGAGTTTGAAAACCTAGTTGAATGCTGTCACAAGAACAACCTCTCACTCAGTGTCAGCAAAACCAAGTGCTGATTATTGACTACATGAGGAGGAAACCTGAAGTCCATGAGCCATTTCCCATCTGGGGGTCAGAGGTGGAGAGGGTCAGCAACTTCAGATTCCTCAGCATTATCATTTCTGATGATTTATCCCAAGTCTAGCACGTCGTTGCCATTACAAAGATGGCATGGTGGTGCCTCTAATTTCACAAAAGTTTATGAAGATTTGGCCCATCATCTAAAACTTTGACAGACTTCTATAGATGTTGGGTGGAGAGTATACTGACTGGTTGCATCACTGCCTGGTATGGAAATACCTCTGCCCTTGAATGAAAATTCCTACAAAAAGTAGTGGATACAGCCCAGTCCATGATGGGTAAAAGCCCTCTCCACCATTGAGCACGTCTACAATAAATGTTGTTGCAGGAAAGAAGCATCATTTCTATTGATGGTTTTGGAATGGTGATGTTATAAACCCACAATTTATCAATATCGTTAGAAAACCTCCATTGATTTAAAAGGATCTCTTGCATGTATTTCAAGTTGTTTCTATTTTTAAAACTTTCAATAGTAATAGATTTGTGTATGTATCATGGTAGCTTAAAATTGCATCAGAATATGTTATAGTCATTATGTAGTGCTTTTAGCACAGATATTGTCTTGTAGGGGAATAGGAGCTTGCAATGGCTGTGAGTGTAAAGAAACATTAGCACTCTTCATTATCACAATAAATCATAAATTTCTTTGCACTGTTATTAAATAAAAGAAACTAATTATATTATGGACAATTGTGGAAATCACAAGTTTTGCACTGTAAACTTGTATACTTTTTAAGATTTTGCATTAATGTTTCTGAGAGTAGTTGCTGAAGTTATGTCACTTTTCCCATTGAATTGATAAGGCTGCCATTTTTCTAAGTATAACATTACACTGGTATCTAAACTATTTATATTACTGCAAAATAAATATCTTAAATCATCAGAAGACAAGCATAGAAATAAGTCACATCTTTCAATCTGTATAGCAATGAATTGATACGATATTCGCCCACTCTTCTGACTTCATGCTAGCATGAATATCAGGACATACAAATATTTCCTCACAGGACATACTAATATTTCCTCACAGAAGTCCTCATTTTGTTAGCATTAACCATAGCCACTGATGGCACCTTTTGTCCTGCAGAGGGTGTTTTCTAATGTCCCAATGCTCCTGTAGAGCAATGGATGTTACCACAAAATTCCCAGTTCTCTGGCAAGAAAGTCTGCCCAATAAGCCAGTACCGAGATTCACCTGTACATTAGTCTCATCCTAATGAAATAAAATGAAGGGCGAAAATTAAGTTCAGCTCTTAATAAATAAAAATAGTTTAAATAGTTCAAGCCTCTTAGTATTAAAAATAATGTTAACATAAAAATTGTCAACAAAATTTACTGGTTGTAAGTGATAATGAATGTTGTTATATAACTTCAAAATGGCAGGACAATCTTAGCAGCATCTAAGTTACACACCACCCTGCCGAAGTACTGGGAACTGAACTCCCAAAAGAAGATCGTGTCTGCGCCAGGTTGGAAGTAGCAGTGTGATCCAGGGGAAGGAGGCCAAATATCTTGTGGCAATAGAAGTCTGTCCATCATTACAGAGCAGGCTATATATAATTTATTGTGTCTAGTGAGATTGATTCTATAATATAATCAGAAATGAATACAGCAGCGTAAAAGCAAGTTAAAACATGCCAAGAAATAAATTGTTCCCTTCTGAACTTCACTCACTGAGATAGAGGAATGTGATTAACCTGTACCTGTTTGACTTGGTCCATGTTGCCTTCATGTGAATATGGCTTTTACATCAAGCCAATGCCTGTTGTGCTGTTTTGGTTAATTTGTTGTCAGTGATCTGATTTTGAAAAAAGCCAGTAGCCCTTGAAGGTAAACTTTATTATTTGAATACAATTTTCTTCTGAAGACATGATGCATCAACTTTAAGAGAAAGTAGGCTTGATTGGAGCATCTACTGTGACATGTACAAACATGCATGGCACACCATGAGTGCAAATGCACTCTTCATTTGTTCAATATTATATTGGTGGATGGGGAAATGTGGAGTCCTTAAGGTAAAACTGCTGCAAAGAGTAAGCTCAGAATGCGAATGCTGCGTACTTATTGCCAAGAATATACAGTAGTTGTAATGCAGTAAACTGTTCACATGCTCATATGGATGGACATAATCTACTCACATGAGGTTATGAACATTCTAAATGTAATATGCCACCAACTGTACCACTGACTTAAGATGCCGCTTAATTCTCCATTACCCAATCAATACCAATAACCTCTATTAATCATGAGGACCCTACTGCTCAACTTTGTCCACCCTCTTTCAATGGATCACTGTACATAGCATTTTCTCACTTTCCACTCATACTGCATTCTGAGGAAAAATAGCTGCTAAAGTTTGTGAGCAACTGGGTACTGAAGGAACCTCAAATCCAACAGAAATTCTTAACCTTCAGAAAAATCATGCTCTGTGATTTAACAGACTCTCGTGACTTCTGAAGCACCAGCACAAACAGTGGTAGAAATGCAGCCCATCAATCTGATACATTGATAATTGCTCTGCTCCATGCAGAGTTCCTCCAGCAGCTGTTTGTTGCTCCAGATTCCAACATCTGCAAACTCCTGTGTCTCCAGGCTCAGCAAATAATATATTGATATTTACGTGCTAATTAAACAGCTAAAATAGGGGGGTAATGCTTGAGCTCCCACATAGGTAAAACCTAGACCATACTGTACAGCATAGAACACAGAATACTACAGCACAGGAACAGGCCCTATTGTCCACAGTGTTGTGCCAAAATAATTATGCCAAAGATGCTCCTTTCTCTGCATATTCATGAGCCTCCTGAGCAAACAACGCTATTTTTTTAACCTCTCCTCATAGTACACACCCTCAAATCAAGGAAGCACCCAGCTATAGCTCTTCTGCACCCTTTCCAAAAGCTCCATAACCTTCCAATAAAGTAGCAGCCAGAAGTGAATGCAATGCAATAGATGTGCCCTAATCAGAGTTTTATAAAGCAGCAACATAACCTCCTGACTCTTGAACTCAGTGTGGGATGCCTAATAATGGCCAGCATGCCATATACCTTCTTTACCATCCTATCAATTTCTGTTGCTATTTTCTGGGAGCCCTGAATTTGCACCCCAAGATACCTCTGCATATCAACTCTAGTAAGAACCATGCCATCAACTGTATACTTTCTGTTTACATATGTGCAACCTCTCATACTTGCCTGGATTAAACTCTGCTTGCTAATTTTCTACCCGTATCTACAAATGAACAATATCTTGATGAATCTTTCAGCAATCTTCCACACTATCCACAACAGAACCAATCCTGTGTCATCTGCAAACATAGTAACCCACCCATCCATATTTTCACCATCATATATATATATGATCCATCAATTATTACCATCTGTCCTCTTTTGGGCAAGCTAATTCTGAATCCAAAAGGCTAAGTCACCATGGATCCCATGCAACTCAATATTTTCGATAAGCCTACCATGAGCTAACACTGCATTTGCCTTCCTTACTTCTGACTCAACCTGCAAATTAACCTTTAGGGAATATTGCACTAGGAATCTCAAGTTTCTTCTTACCTTGGATGTCTGAATTTGTTCCTCATTTAAAAAATGGTCTACACCTTTATTCCTTTTATCAAAGTGCACGACCATACACTTCTCCACACAGTATTCTATCTTCAATCTCTTTGCCTATTCACTTAATATACCCTTCTGTAGGCTCCCTGCTTCTTCAACATTACTAACCCTCATTGTATCTTCAGCAACCCTGGCTACAGGGCCATCAGTTCCATCATTTGTATCATTAATGTAGAATATGAAAATTAGCAGATCCAACACCAACTCCTGCAGAACACCACAAGTCACCAGCAGCCAACCAGAAAAGATGGCCCCTTTATTCCCACTCTTTGCCTTCTACCAATCAGCCAATCTTCTGTCCATGCTAGTACCTTTCCTGTAATATCATGGGTTCTAATGTTGTTTAGCAATCCCTGATTAGCAATGCCGCTCCCCCACCTCTTTTGCTTCCCTCTCTGTCCCTTTTGAAACATCTAAAGCCCGGCACATTCAGCAGTTATTCTCGCCCCTGAGACATCCAAGTCTCTATAATGGCCACAATGTCATAGCTGTCACAACATATTGATCCATGCTCTAAGTTCACCCACCTTGTTTATGATACTCCTTGCATTGAAATAGACACATCTCAAATCATCTGGTTGAGTGCATCTATGCTCTTTAATCTGCTTATCCTTGCTCACAAACTCCCTACTGTCACGGTCTGGTCCATGGACTCAAGACTCCAGGTCTTCCAGCTGTCCCTTGTTTGGTTGAGTTAATCATAGGCACCTGATTCCCATCTTTGGGCTTGGAATATAAGTAGCCTTGGGATTGAGTATAGGTTGCTGGTTTATCTTGTCAGTCCCCCTTAGAGCAACCTGCTGATGGAAGGCTAGTGAAACCATTTGTGATCTCTAGGTCTGGTTGGAGGACCACTGCTTCATGGAGCCTTGTTGCCACTTGTTGGAGTAGTTTTTGTGGTATGGATTTGGCTGTTTCCTGGGCCAGCTGAGTGGCTGTCAGCCACTCTGAGCTAGGTAGGGATCTGGCTGTTTCTGTAGCCAGTGGAGGTTGTGGGCTGTAACTGTGACTTGGAGCAACCCTGAAGCAGAGATGGAACTGTCTGTTGTTCTTTGGTGTTTGTCTCTTCTTGTCCTTGCCTCTGTGGGGTAAGTCAGGCTGTTTTGCTGTTGCTCTGTGGGGGGATTTGTCTTGTCCTCACCTCTAGGGTAAGTCAGGCCATTTTGCCATTGCCCTGTGGGGGGACATGTCTTTGCATCTGTTGGGTAAGTCTAGCTGTTCTGCTGTTACCCAACAGGTGGACCTGTCCCACCTTGGTGTGGAGAGGTTGAGTCCTGGCTTGTTTAAGTATAAATCCTGGTTCTATGTCTATGTACTGTCCTGTCTCATGTTGGTGTTGTATTAATGATGAGTCCTGGCTTTTTTGAAGGACAAGTCCCAGCTCTATGCTGATATTCAGGTCCCAGTTGGTGTCTCAGCTCCAGCCTCTGAGTTATCAGCCTCTACATTTAAAGATGAAGATCCTGCAGCCAAGCCCCAAGAACAATAGCCTTGAGGATCCTGCAGCCAAGCCAAGTCTTGTATTTGGGTCTGTTACCAGTGTCCCCAATGTAGCACCTACAAGCTATCTCTACTTGTGCACTGACCACCCCATCCTCTGCCCCTTCACTTTGGTCCAACCCCCCCTTCAAATCTAGTTTAAACACTCCCCAACAGCATTAGCAAACTTCCCTCCCAGGAAATTGGTTCCCCTCATGTGCAACATGTCCCACTTGTGCAGGTCACCCCTTCCCCAGAAAAGGTTCCAATGATCCAAGAACTTGAAACCCTGCCCCCTGCACCATCTCCTCAGCCACTCATTCACCTGAGCTATCTTCCTGCTCTGTCCTTCCCCAGCTTGTGGCACCAGGAGTAACCTGGAGATTTCCACATTGGAAGTCCTGTTCTTCAACCTCCTTCCTAACTGCCTAAACTTACTGTGCTACCCCTATCCTCTACCCCTCTACTGCCAGTGTCATTGGTACCAATATGTACCATGACCTCCAGCTTGCTCACCCTCCCCTTCAAGAATATTCTGCAACTGCTCAGAATCATCCTGGACCCAAGCACCTGGGAGGAAACACACTATCCTGGCATCTCTTTTGCTGCCATGAAATCTCCTATCTGTCTCCCTAAATATCAAGTCCCCTATGACTATTTCTCCACCTGAATTCACCCTACCTGTCTGAGACTCAGAGCTGACTGCTGCTGCCTTGCCCAGATAGGTCATCCCCCTCAGCGGTATACAAAGTGGTTTACCTGTTGCTGAGAGCAGTGGCAACAGGGCAACCCTGCACTGACTCCCTTCTCCCTTTACCTCTGTGTTCACCCATTTACTCCCCAAATGCTGCACTCTGGGTGTAACCACCTGCTCAAATGTCATACCTATCAAATGCTCCGTCTCCTGGGTGATCCTAAGTTTATCCAACTCTAGCTCTTTAATGTGGTCATTCATGACCTGGAGTTGGCTGCACTCCCCACAGGTGTAGTCATCAGGGAAACTATCAGGTTCCCTGAATTCCCACATCCTACAGGAGGAACATTCCACTGCTACATCTGCTATGTACGACCTGTCTTTGGCCTTAGCCTCTTGAGTCAGTCTGATGCTCCCACTCTCACCAATGGCCCACTTCCAACAATGGTCATCCTGCTTGGTCCTTCTGTCCTTTACTTCAAAGTGCTCTGTTCCTTCTGCTGAATGGGCCCCCAGAATGTCTTAACATCTGAAAAGCTCTCCTTTTATTCGAACTTTGCTGACCTGCAAGTAACCCCTCGAAGTGCTCTGTTCCTGCTGCTGGTTGGGCTATGAGCAAAGTGAACTGAATTGCTCAATTTTGGTGACTATAATTTCAATATAATTCTATAGGCAAGAAGTACATACCTTGTTTTTTCTTTTTTTTTGCCTCAAGAAGGGGAGATGTCCTGGGTGGTGATAGGGTTACTTTTATGCCACTCAGTTAGCCACACCCACATGGGAGGAGTTCACACACTGTACAAGCAGTGCTATCAATAAAGTTCACTTGAATAGCTGCCCTGCTGGTGTGCTCTCTGCATTCTCTCTCATTAATGAACATAACAAATGGCACTTCAAAGATACTGAACTGAAGCTTGCAGATATGCAACTAAGAATTTATACTGCAGGAAAGTTAATTCCTGTGGGAATGACATTCATAACAGTGAAATACAACCAACAAGCCACAGTGGGCTGGTACATGGCTAGGAACAGGAGGGCCAGCCCTATGGGGTGTGATTGACTGAAAACTACAACTTTATTTGAGATCCATCTGCCATTTTGCATGCCATATGCCATGCAATAGTCAACTGAAAGCAAATTAAGAAAGGTACCTGATAATATCCAGTGTTTAAGGATGGCATTTGAAAATTCAAATGTATCAAGGCTGATTAGAGCCCATGGGCAACACCAGTAGTCCTAGTAGCTAGGAAGAATGAGTGTGTCAAAGTGTGTGGTGATGTTAGGGTCACCATAAACCCAGTACTGAAAGTAGATCATTACCCTCTGTTCAGAATAGAGGATATCTTTGGAAACCTTTCTGCAGAGAAACATTTCAGTGAAGTGGACAGCTAAGGCCTACCTACAGGTAGAGATGGAAGAAGAGTCCAAAGTGTTCCTCCCCATTAACACTTACAAAGGGCTTTAACACTATAATAGGCTTATTTTTAGAGTAGCACCTGCATGTGCACTCTGGCAGAAAACTATAGAGCAAGTGCTACAAGGCTGCTCGGGCACTCAGTACTACATGAATGACATCATTGTTACCAGTAAGGATATCAAAGAACATCTTCAAAATCTCAAGACTGTTAAGATTATAACTTATAAATTAGTACACTTCAAACAAAGCATCACTTACTGTGGTCACGATTGAAGCAAGTGTGCTGAGAAAATTCAAGCTGTGGTGTATGCCCCAAAGCCAAGGGATGTGTTGCAGTTATGCTCCTTTTTAAGGTTGGTCAGTTACTATAACAGGTTCCTGCTAAACAGGGCTACTGTGCTTCACCCCTTAAACTCATTACGACAGATGGGAAGAAATGACAATGGAATAATCAGTGTGAGGTGACTTTCTAAGAGGCAAAGGAAATGGTGATGTCAGAAACCGTACTCACACATTATGATTCATATTGTCCAATATAGTGTGACAATATTGCATGTGACAACCCTCCTATGGTATAGGTGCAGTCGTGTCACGTTATGAAGGACGGAAGTGAACACCCAATAGCCACACGCACAATGTGCTGGAGGAACTCAGTAGGTAGGGCAGCATTCGTGGAAATGAACAGTCAACGTTTTGGGCCGAGACCCTTCGTCAGGACTGAAGAGGGAAGGGGCAGAGGCCCTATAAAGAAGGTGGGAGGAGGGTGGGAAGGAGAAGGCTGGTAGGTTCCAGGTGAAAAACCAGTAAGGGGAAAGATAAAGGGATGGGGGAGGGGATAGGCAGGAAAGGTGAAGAAGGAATGGGGAAATCACAATGGGTAGTAGAAGGAGGCGGAACCAAGAGGGAGGTGATAGGCAGCTGGAGGAGGGGGCAGAGTGAAACTGGGATGGGGAAGGGAGAGGGGGGGAATTACTGGAAATTGGAGAATTCTATGTTCATGCCAAGGGGCTAGAGACTACCCAGACGGTATATGAGGTGTTGCTCCTCCAACGTCAGTTTAGCCTTATCATGGCAGTAGAGGAAGCCATGTATGGACATATCCAAATGGGAATGTGAAGCAGAGTTGAAGTGGGTGGCAACCGGGAGATCCTGAATGTTGTGGCAGATGGAGCAGAGGTGCTCGACGAAGCGGTCCCCCAACCTGCGTCGAGTTTCACCGATTTGGTGGAGGTCGCATTGGGAGCACCGGATGCAATAGATCAGGGGTCCCTAACCTTTTTGGCACTGCGGACCGGTTTAATATTGACAATAATCTTGCGGACTGGCCGACCCGGGGGGGGGGGGGCGGTGGCGGGGTAGGGTTGCCAATGGACAAGAATAGCAGTCAAATACGTTGTGTTTACCTCGAGAAAGACTACAATGACCATGAATCCTTGCGCGGGCACTAGTGCACATGCGTGTATGTGCCTACTTTATTCTACAAATCGTTTTTAGCAATTCTGCTCACGGGAGGTGGGGGGGGGGTGTTAATCGCGACCGGAATATAGGTGATAAGTGGCTAATACACTCAATTTCATTTCTAAAGGGGTTTATCTAACGAATTTAATATTAAACACACAGCGCATATTTTCCTCGCATGAATATAGTGATAAGTCAATTATCAGGGGAGCTTGAAGGAAGTGTTGAACAAACTTCCAGTAGAAGTGGTAAAGGCAGGTTCGATATTATCATTTAAAGAAAAATTGGATAGGTATATGGGCAGGAAAGGAATGGAGGGTTATGGGCTGAGTGCAGGTTAGTGGGACTAGGTGAGAGTAGTGTTCGGCATGGACTAGAAGGGGAGAGATGTCCTGTTTCCGTGCTGTAATTGTTATATGGTTATACAAGTCAATAGCATCATAACATTTAAAGTAACGTTTGAATATTAAACACACAGCACATATTTTCTCCCTCTGAACATATAAAATCATTGCAACACACCAATATTGCTGAATCAGTGGGAGCCCTGGGCTTGTTTCCCTGCAACAAGACGGTGCCATCGAAGGGTGACGGGAGACAGCGATACTCGAAGGGGGTTCCTTATGTCCAGTCTATTCCGCAATTTGGTTTTCGTTGCATTCATTGCAGAGATATGATGTTGGAAATGGAAGCAACGTTTTCAGTGCTTTCGTGGCTATTTCAGGATATTTAGCCTTGACTTTGATCCAGAATGCCGGCAGAGATGTTATGTCAAACATACTCTTCAGCCCGCCGTCATTTGCAAGCTCATGGAGTTGATCTTCTTCCCGCGCTGACATGGATGATGTGCGGGTAATGAGCTCGCATGCGTTCAAGCCCAACAGTGGGCGTGACAGGGAATGAGGAAAGGTGCAGCTGACTCATATCGCCAAATCATATCGTTTCCTCGCAGCCCGGTAGCGCATGCTTTGCTACCCGGCACCAGTCCGTGGCCCGGTGGTTGGGGACCGCTGCAATAGATGGCCCCAACAGACTCACAAGTGAAGTGTTGCCTCACCTGGAAGGATTGTTTGGGGCCCTGAATGTTGGTGAAAGAGGAGGTGTAGGGACAGGTGTAGCACTTGCACTTACAGGGATAAGTGCCGGGTGGGAGATCCGTGGGGAGGGATGTGTGGACCAGGGAGTCACGGAGGGACCGCTCCCTGTGGAAAGCAGAGTGGGGTGGAGAGGGAAAGATGTGCTTAGTGGTGTGGTCCTGTTGAAGGTGGCAGAAGTTGCAGAGGATAATGTGTTGGATCCGGAGGCTGCTAGGGTGGTAGGTGAGGACAAAGGGAACTCTGTCCCTGTTGTGGTGACAGAAGGATGGGGTGAGGGCCGAAGTGTGGGAAATTGAGGAAATGCAGGTGAGGGCATCATTGATGACGGCAGAAGGGAAACCATGATTCTTAAAAAAAGAGGACATTTGAGATGTCCCAGAACGAAAAGCCTCATCCTGAGAGCAGATGCGGTGGAGACGGAGGAACTGGGAATAGGGAATAGCATTTTTGTATGTGGCAGGGTGGGTAGAGGTATAGCTGAGGTAGTTATGAGAATCAGTGGGCTTATAGAAGATGTCAGTGGACAGTCTGTCTCCAGAGATGGAGACCAAGAGATCGAGAAAGGGGAGATAAGTATTCGAGATAGACCAAGTGAATTTGAGGGCTGGGTGGAAGTTAGAAGTAAAGTCGATGAAATTGATGAGCTCAGCATGAGTGCAGGAAACAGCACCAATGTAGTCGTCAATGTAGCAAAGGAAAAGTTGGGGAACAGTACCAGTATAGGTTTGGAGCATAGATTGTTCCACATAACCAACGAAGAGGCAGGCATAGCTGGGGCCCATGCAAGTGCCCATAGCTACACCCTTGTTCTGAAGAAAGTGGGAAGAGCCAAAAGAGAAGTTATTAGGTGTGAGTACCAGTTCCGCCAACCGGAGGAGGGTGGTGGTGGTGGTGGGGAACTGGTGAAGTCTATTGTCCAGAAAGTAGCGGAGGACTTTGAGGCCTTCTTGATGGGGAATGGAAATGTATAAGAATTGGACATCCATAGAGAAAATGAAGTGGTTGGGACTGGGGAACTGGAAGTTATTGAAGAGGTGGAGGGCATGGGATGTGTCCCGGATGTAGGTGGGGAGGGACTGAACTATGGGTGACAAAATGGGGTCCAGGTAGGCAGATACAAGTTCGGTGGGGCAGGAGCAGGCAGAAACTATGGGTCTACCGGGACAGTCAGGCTTATGGATCTTGGGGAGGAGGTAAAACCGAGCAGTGGGAGGTGTGGGAATTATGAATTTTGTGGCTGAGGATGGAAGGTCTCCGGAGTTGATAAGGGCGGTGATGGTACGGGAGACAATGGTTTGATGTTTTCTGGTGGGGTCCTGTTCCAGGGGTAAGTAAGAGGAGGTGTTAGAGAGCTGCTGTTTGGTCTCAGTAAAGTAGAGGTCCGTCTGCCAGAGTACCGCAGCACCACCGTTGTCTGCGGGTTTGATGGTGAAGTTGGAATTAGTGCGGAGAGAGTGGAGGGCAGTGCGTTCAGAGGGAGTGAGGTTGGAACAGGAGAGAGGAGTGGTGAAGTTGAGACCGTTGATATCTCGGCGACAGTCGGAGATGAAGAGATCGAGTGAAGGTAGAAGGCCCGGGTGGGGTGTCCAGGAGGAAGAGGAGGATTGGAGATGGGAGAAGGGGTCATCAGTAGGGGGAGGGGAATCCTTGCCAAAGAAATAGGCTCAGAGACATAGGCGATGGAAGAAGAATTCAGTGTCATGGCGGGCACGGAACTCTCTGAGGTGTGTACGGAGGGGGACAAAAGTGAGGCCCTTGCTAGGGACAGAATGTTCTGCTTCAGAGAGAGGAAGGTCAGAGGGGCTGGTGAAGACATGGCAAGGGTTGGGGCTGGGGTCAGAGAAGGGAAAAGAGTGGGAGGTCTCAGGAGGGAGGTGGGGTGGGATGTTCAGGGAGAGTGGGGTTAGGGGGGATGAGGGATCAGAGGAATGGAGGGGGGGGATGAGGGGTAGAGGGAAGGTTGGGAGTTGGAACACCCAATAGCCTCTGCATCACATTCCCTCACCATTGCAGAGAAAAATTACACTCAGATTGGCAGAGAGACCTTAGGTCTGTTTTGGGTTGTAAAACATTTCAACCAGTACTTGTGTGGGAGAGAGTTTACCCTCATTGCTACATTTAAGACTGGAATAATTTGGTGTAATCAATTCACAAATGGGGATTTTTGAACTCTGATCACATTTTGTTACCACTTGGACTTAACCTGGATATATCTTACATTTACACATTTTAAATCTATTAAATAACTGTTGAATTTATGCATGATTTTATACTTCATAAGCTCCCTTGCAATTAACACAACTATGGTAAAAGTTACTAATTTATAACATGCGTGTAAAGCTTTCATATAAATTACAAATGTCAGTGTAATTTGTTGGCAGATTATCTCCCTATCTCAACTCCCACACCCTCTCAATTCACCCACATTTGTCTCTTGCACTTTTGACCCTTTCAATTAAGACTTTGTTAATATCAACACCAAAGATTCAACCTTGAAATACCAAATTTTTCAGTGCAAGGTGGCTCTTCAATCTTCCAATATGGCAGGCAGGGAGCATATGCACATTGCAACTAATCCTTGAGCTGTCTGGTAGATACATGTAAGTAGATGCTTTGGTGCATGAAATGCCCATATACATAGGTTATGCAAAAATTTGAGCTGAGATCCTTCTCATATAGTAGAAAGTATCCACATGGATACTTAATTAGGCTGGTGCAAGATCAGATGGGATTAACTCAGCAAAAAGATCCGTCAATGCTATTTTAAGGTTATTGATTGTTTTTCAATTCCATCTGCTGGATAATTTGTCGCATTCAAGTTACTTCGTTGTTCTGAACAACACATGCTATCTATATTAAACTGATACTGTAGTGTTGTTCTTTTGTGTTGTATTCTTGGTTTCCACAGAAATAACTGTCTGAATTGAGGGGTAGTTATGGTTCAGATGCCTCTGCAGGATAGAGGCTGTAGAAAATTGCAGAGAGGACAGAAGAAGATTGATGACAGAAGAAAAATGAAAAAGACAAAATTGCACAGGAGGCCTCAGGCCTTAACCACAGCATGTATCAAAGGAACCTTATTATATAACAATAAATCGGGTGCTTTTGCATCATCAAGATAGCTGATACTAAGTTACTTCAACTTCTCTAGTCTTTAAACTAAGAATTAAATACATTGAATAAGGCTGATAAAAGACACATTTGCCATCAGCTTTCACACCACAGGTTCCTTTCAGTTTGCAACAAGTAGCATCAGCAAAATCTCGTGGTTTGTAGTTCATCAGCAGGGCTTCACCATGTGTTTCAGCACAAGAAGAAAAACTGTACTATCTTTCCTATGAGAAGAGCAAAGCAGGACTAGATTACACTCAGCTTTGCTTTTATAACAGACCTCCCCACAAAGCAGGATGCCACAAATTGCAAACTATTTGCCTTGCAGGCTCATTGACATTTCCCTGACATTTTTATCAATCATAAGAGATTCCACTGCCTCAATGTACAGCTGGTTTGTGACCACAGAAAGTGCATCATGTAAATCTGTGCCCACAGTCTGTAAAGCAGTAATGATACTTTCAGTTCTGCCAATCCCCTGTTCTGCTTTTATTCCAACTGGACAGCAAGCCAGATTTTTCATAACATACAGAAAATGATCAAAAAGAATTATTGGTTAAAAAAATAGCTACAATGTCACAGACAGTAAAATTCAACTATGTTGTGTGTGTTGCTTGAACACTATGACAGGTGGAATTCGAAAGATGAAGGTTCAGTTCATCCCAAAAGAAAAAGAAGCATTCTAAGGGAGGATAAGTCAACCATGGCTGACAAAGGAAGTCAAAGATAGCATAAAAGCAAAAGAAAGGAAATACAATATTGCAAAAATAAATGGGAAACTAGAGGATTGGGAAGCTGTTAAGAATAAACAGTAGGCATCTAAAAAGGAGTAAGTAGAGAAAAGATAAAATATAAAGTTAAGCTAGTTAATAGTATAAAAGCAGATACCAAAAGTCTTTTTCAGATATATAAAGAGTAAAAGAGAGGCAGAAGTGGATAACGAACTGCTGGAAATTAGGAAGTGGTATTGGAGAAAAAAAGAAACGGCTGGTGAACTGAATCTTGAGTCAGTCTACACAGTGGAAGATACCAGCATTGTGCCAGAAATTCAAAAGTGTGTCAGAGGGCAGAAGTGAATGTAATCGCTATTACTGAGGAGAATGTGCTTGGGAAGCTGAAAGATCTGAAGGTAGATGCGTCACCTGGACCTGATAGACTATAGCCATGGATTCGGAAACAGGTAGCTGAAGAGATTGTGGAGACAGTAGTAGTGATCTTTCATGAATCACTAGTTTCTGGAATAATTCTGGAGGACTAGAAAATCACAAATGCCATTCCACTCTTTCAGAAGGGAAGGATGCAAAAAGCAGAAAATAATGGGCCAGTTACTTTGAATTCAGTGGTTGGCAAAATGTTAGAGTCCATTATTAAGCATGAGTTATCAGGATACTTGGAGGCACAACAATAAAACACATGATAAAATTGGCTGAACTTAGCATGGTTTCCTCATGAGAAAATCTTGCCTGACAAATTTCCTGAATTCTTTGAGGAAATAACAGGCAGGATACACAAAGGAGAGTCAATGGGTGTTTTTTACTTGGAAGACCTTTGACAACTTGCCACACACAGCTACAGAAAGGGAGGAAGTCATGGAGGGGTTGTCTACTGAGTCATTGTAGGTGGAAGTCAGAAACAGGAAGGGGGCAATAACTCTACTGACCCCAAAAAAGTAACAGAGGCATTGAGGAGCAGGTAGGGAGGCAGATTCTAGAGAGGTGTAGGAGCAGACAATTTGGGAAAACATTTAATTGGGGTAGGGGAAAATATGATTTTAGGGAGGAACTCGGGAACATAAAGTGGGAGCAGATGTTCTCTGGGAAAAGCACAGCAGAAATGTGGCAAATATTCAGGGAACATTTTCATGGCATTCTGCATAGGTATGTTCCATTGAGGCAGGGAAAGGATGGTAGGGTAAAAGAACCACAGTGTACAAAGGATGTAGAAAATCCATTTAAGAAGGAAAGACCAGCTTATGAAAGGTTCAAGAAACTAGGTACTGTTAGAGCTCTAGAAACTATCAAGGTTGCCAGGAAGGAGCTCAAGAATGAAATTAGGAGAGCTAGAAGGGGACATAAGAAGCCCTTGGTGAGCAGGATTAAGGACAACCCCAAGGGATTCTACAAGTATGTGAAGAACAAGAGGATGAGCTGTGTGGGAATAGGACCAATCAGCTGCAATAATGGAAACATGTGCATGGAGCCGGAGGAGGTAGCGGAGGTACTTAATGAATACTTTGCTTCAGTATTCACCAGTGAAAAGGACCTTAGTAATTGTGGGGATGATTTACAGTGGACTGAAGCACTTGAGTCTATAGACATTAAGAAAGAGGATGTGCTGGAACTGTTGAAAGGTATTAAGTTCGATAAGTCGCTGGGACTGGACAAGATATACCCCAGGCTACTTTGGGAAGTGAGAGAGGAGACTGCTGAGTCTCTGGCAATGATCTTTGCATCATCAGTAGGGACAGGAGAAGTACCAGAGGATTGGAAGGTTTCAAGTGTTGCTTCGTGGTTCAAGAAAGGGAGTAGAGATAACCCAGGAAATTATAAACCAGTGAGTCTTACTTCAGTGGTAGGCAAGTTGTTGGAGAAAATCCTGAGAGGAAGGATTTATGAGTGTTTTAGAGACATAATCTGATTAGGGATAGTCAGCATAGCTTTCTTATGACATCATGCCTTATGAGCCTAATTGAATTCTTTGAGGAGGTAACAAAACACATTGATGAATGTAGAGCATTGGATGTAGTGTATATGGATTTCAGTATGGCATTTGATAAGGTTCACCATGCAAGGCTCATTCAGAAAGTAACGAGGCATGGGATCCAAGGAGACCTTGCTTTGTGGATCCAGAATTGGCTTGTCCACAGAAAGCAAAGGGTAGTCGTGGATGGTTCACATTCTGCATCGAGGACTGGGCTGAGAAGTGGCAGATGGAGTTCACCCAGATAAAGTATGAAGTGATTCATTTCGGTAGGTCAAATTTGAAGACAGATATAATATTAATATTAAGACTCTTGGCAGTGTGGAGTATCAGTGAGATCTTAGGGTCCATGTCCACAGGATACTCAAAGCTGCTGCATCGATTGACAGTGGTGTTAAAAAGGCGTATGGTGTAATGGGATTGAGTTCAAGAGCCATGAGGTAATGTTACAGCTATACAAGACCTTACTTAGACCCCACATGGAGAACTGTGTTCAGTTCTGGTCACCTTACTACAGGAAGAATGTGGATACTTTAGAGAGAGTGCAGTGGAGATTTACAAGGATGTTGCATGGATTGGACAGCATGCCTTATGAGAACAAGTTGAGTGAACTCGGCCTTTTCTCCTTGGAGCAACAGAGGATGAGAGGTGACCTGTAGAGGTGTATAAGATGATGAGAGGCATTGATCGTGTGGATAGTCAGAGTCTTTTTCCCAGGGCTGAAATGGTTAACACAAAGGGGGCATAGTTTAAAGGTGCTTGGAAGTAAGTACAAGGGGAATGTCAGAGGTAAGTTTTTCCACACAGAGTGGTGGGTGTGTGGAATGCACTGCCAGCGAAGGTGGTAGAGGTAGATAGAATAGGGTCTTTTAAGGGACTCTTAGATAGGTACATGGAGCTTAGAAAAATAGAGGGCTATCTGTTAGGGTAATTTCTAGAGGAGGTTACATGGTCGACACAGCATTGTGGGCTGAAGGGCCTGTAATGTGCTCTAGATATCTATGGTTCTATAGCACGTAACTTATGCTCCTTACATAAACATAAAAAAGAATTGGCATCATAATTGTCTTTTTCTTTGTTTTTAACACTCGCTCATTTTGTCTTACTCCTTTTTTAAAATTTTTTTTAAAAAAAAAAGTCTCATTTTTTGAAACATTTTCAACATTAGAACTCCTTTTTAAAAACAAATGGAGGTCAGGGCAGATTACCTGAACATTGAGAGGATTATTCTGCCCCTTTAGTCACTTACCCTAAGCTTTTAGGCTATGGAATATATTTCTGTGGTGGAACTGATAAACAACCATACCTGGGATAGGTTCCCAGAACTATTGGAGAGGATGAAGATTCTTGAACAGCCGCGTCCACTCAGGTAAGTGGTCCTTGCCATAAGGATCAGTCCACTCTATGACCTTCTCTAACTTTCGTGGACTTTGAAGGCACACAAACACATGCCTGTTCCACCTGATTTCACCTCAAGTTGTTCTGATCACAAATGATCATGGTGCATGCTGCCAGACTATTCTTCTTTTAGTGGATTGGTCTGAAACCCATACAGCTTTGCCACTCCTGAGTGCTGACAAAGATTTTGTTTTGTGTCTAATATCATGCATGCTCTTCATTTTTTCACTCTGTTTTGCCTCGAAGTTTCTCACTGTGTCGAAGTGAGGTTGGAGAAGACAAGGAAAGACAGGCTTTTTCACAATCTCCAGCCCATTGACTGTTCCGATGGACTGCAGCCATTCACGAGAGGTCTGGAGCAATAAGCTAGCAGTGCTTAGTAGGAGTGTTTTGCCTTCAATAGGATACTCATAAGAGTTTGCACTGCTCTTTCTGCTTCAGAATTTGCCTGTAGACTGCTTGTCCAGTGTTTGAACTCATAGTCCTTAGCAACAACTTTGCATTCTGAGCAGGTGAATTGTAGACTGCCGTCTGACCCAAGTGTCTCTGGTATTCCATGGTGAGCGAATACAGCTTTAAGGTGCTGTATAACTGCTGCTGAGGTATAGAGGACAGCTTGGACAACTCAACATTCCATGAATAGTAATCCATATTTTGTCCCTTTTGCATGGTATCCTTGACAGAGTGTCTGGTGTTGTGAAGGATTTGCTGGGGACATGTTCAATGTCATAACAGTATCGCATAAGCCTCATACTGAATCTTTGTGATGGGAGGTAAGTCATCAAAGTGTTTCAAGCTGAGCAGGCTGACAAGTGGCTTGTGGTCCATTTCAAGTAGGAATTCTGTGCCTATCAAGTAGCAGATGAAGCATTCACAAGCCCACACAAGAGCCAATGTCTCCTTTTTGATTTGGGCTTAATGCTTTTCAGTAGTTGTCAGTGCTCTTGATGCATATGCCACTGCAGTTTTGCATTTCTTTGCGACAGGAGGTCATGTAGTGGCTTTGATTTCTTTGTCAAATCTGAAATGAATTTTCCCGGCTGGTTTACTATGCCAAGGAAACTGCGGATCACTGATACATTTGTAAGTTGTTCCATGTTCCAAGCACCTGCCAGTTTGGCTGAATCTGGCTGCACTCCTTCTGAGGACATTTGGCGGTCTAAGAACTTCATCTCCAACTTTACAAATTTGCATTTCCTTTTGTTCATAGTGATTCCAGCCTGTTTCAAATCCTCCAAGGAACTTCCACTCTTTTGTCATGTTCCTCAAATTGAGCCTCCAAAGATGAGTATATCATCCATGTGGCAGACTTCTCCTTCCAGTCCCTCCAAAATTTGGTTCATCCTCATCTGAAAGAGTTCAGGGGCTGATAAGATGCCAAAAGGGAGTTTCTTGAAGGCATAGTGTCCATATGGTGTGATAAAGATTGTCAGCTTCTGTGACTCAGGAGCTAAATGGTTTTGCCAGATCCCTGAGTTTGCATCTAGTCTGTTGAAGAACTTTGCCTTACCCAGCATACCGAATCTGTGTTCAACAGAGGGCAGAATAAACCTCTCCCACCTCACTGCATTATTCAGTTTTGTTGGCTCAACACAGATCCTCACTGTGCCGTCTGGCTTGGGAACCGGAGTAATGCCTGAACACCAGCCACTAGGTCCATTCACTCTAGTTATGATGTTAAGCCCCTCTATTCACTCAAGTTCAGCTTTGACTTTTTTCATCAATGGGACTGGTATATGGTTCGCTGTGGTCAAAGGGAATCGTGTCACTACCCTGGCCTCAGTTGGATAAAGTACTCTTCCTTCAGTACCCCAGCTCTCTGATCAACTTCGGGTACTTCTTCTACTACTGAACATAGTTTAGTGAACCCAACCTTGCAATGAGGTTCATTTTCTTGATGGCATGTTGTCCCAGTAGAAGTGGGAAGAGACTCTGAACAATTTAGATATCCTCTCTTAACTGTTTCTCATTCCTTTCACATTGAGCTTATGTTTCCCTGGCCCCATGAACACGTTCTTTGCTGGGTTTAGCATAATGCCTGTTTTCTTCACCAGTTCTGTGAACAGACATTTAGGGATGGCTATGACATCTGTCCCAGTGTCCATTTTGAGTGTCACTGCTTCATTTTGCAACTAAACCATAGTACATTAGCTTTGTCTATTTGAATCTAGAGCCCCAAGGAAAATCCTCTCTTCATCTGAATCATTGTTTTCTTTGACCTCCTGAAGAACTGATTTTGAATGACACTGGTTTTTATAATGGCCAACTCTATTGCAATATTGACATTTCACTTCTTTTGCTGGACAGAACTCTTTGACATAGAATGGGGGCTTGCTGCATCTCCTGCAGTCAGACATTTTACCTGCTCTTTGTTTCACTTGTCTGTGTTTTTTGAGCTGAGCTCTACTGTTCCCTCTTTCTGTCTGCTCCTTGTTTCCTCTCATATATATCACATTTCACTTTCTTGTGAAATATTCTTTGAATTTGTCCTGCACTGTTTTGTACTCCTTTTCCTGAGCATCTGTCAGTACTAATCTACTCATGAGGTCATCTGCTTTGTCACCCATGCAGTATATCAGTGTGCTTACTTGATGCTCTCCTGAAGCCTGAATGAAATTGCTTGCAACCTTAAATCTCTCAAGGCATCTGAGCCATTTCTGAAAGTCACCTCGTTTAGAGAAATTAAGTGTCTCAGGTGGTTTTATTAGGTAAATGGACATAGGTATGCAAGCATATGCTCCATTTTCCTGTTTGTTTATTTTCTTATTGTTTTATTTATTTGGACTACGAAAGACTTCTTTTCTCTCTCTCTCTCTCTCTCTCTCTCTCTCTCTCTCAGAGTTTGACTGACTTCTCTGACTTCTCTGCTGTGTCTGTATCTTTGAGCACATCCCCAAGTTAGTGGCCCACAGATGATTACAATGTATCCTCTTTTGGGTGCAGCACGAAGGCATTGCCTAGCAACCCTACCTGTTCTCAGCTCACTTAGTAAACTAGCATAAACAGTCCAGGCTGACAAGTCCTTGGACAACTCCCACAGAAATATATGAACAAAAACAGACTTACTGCAAATTCTTTCTTGTTGTCAATCTCCTTTTGTCTATAACCCAAATTCATCAATGATCGACCACCTCTGACAGCATGTTGTATTTATTAATGAGAGAGAATGCAGAGAGCACACCGGCAGGACAGAATGCAGACTATTCAAGCAAACTCTACTGGCAACAGTGTTTGTACAATATGTGAACTCCTTCCATGTGGGAGTGGCTAACTGAGTGGCATAAGATTAACCCATCAACTACCACAACACTATTCAAACACTCATTTTGTAGAGTAAGTGTCCAATTCACTTTTAATTTGCTAGTCACTTCTGGTGTAAGCCATATTGTTTGTCTATTGTAGTTTTTAAATTTTAAATCCCAAGGCTACCCAGTCCTGTGTCACTCTCACCATAATCAGGATTTATCATCAACAGCATGCAGATTAATGCACTTTTTGAAACTGCACCTTAACTTTTTTATAGTTTCTCTTCCTTATGCAGGCCCATTTGCTTTTGTCTGCAGGATATGCTCTTTCTATGTGTCCTACTTTGTTGCATTTTCTGCAAGTTTCACCTTCAAACCTGCATAGGTCTGGTTCTCATAGAATTTTTTGAGGATGTAACTAGTAGAGTGGATAGGGGAGAACCAGTGGATGTGGTATATTTGGATTTTCAAAAGGCTTTTGACAAGGTCCCACACAGGAGATTAGTGTGCAAGCTTAAAGCACACGGTATTGGGGGTAAGGTATTGGTGTGGGTGGAGAATTGGTTAGCAGACAGGAAGCAAAGAGTGGGAATAAACGGGACCTTTTCAGAATGGCAGGCGGTGACTAGTGGGGTACCTCAAGGCTCAGTGCTGGGACCCCAGTTATTTACAATATATATTAATGACTTGGATGAGGGAATTAAATGCAGCATCTCCAAGTTTGCGGATGACACGAAGCTGGGTGGCAGTGTTAGCTGTGAGGAGGATGCAGGGTGACTTGGATAGGTTGGGTGAGTGGGCAAATTCATGGCAGATGCAATTTAATGTGGATAAATGTGAAGTTATCCACTTTGGTGGCAAAAATAGGAAAACAGATTATTATCTGAATGGTGGCCGATTAGGAAAAGGGGAGGTGCAACGAGACCTGGGTGTCATTATACACCAGTCATTGAAAGTGGGCATGCAGGTACAGCAGGCGGTGAAAAAGGCGAATGGTATGCTGGCATTTATAGCGAGAGGATTCAAGTACAGGAGCAGGGAGGTACTACTGCAGTTGTACAAGGCCTTGGTGAGACCACACCTGGAGTATTGTGTGCAGTTTTGGTCCCCTAATCTGAGGAAAGACATCCTTGCCATAGGGGGAGTACAAAGAAGGTTCACCAGATTGATTCCTGGGATGGCAGGACTTTCATATGAAGAAAGACTGGATGAACTGGGCTTGTACTCGTTGGAATTTAGAAGATTGAGGGGGGATCTGATTGAAACGTATAAGATCCTAAAGGGATTGGACAGGCTAGATGCAGGAAGATTGTTCCCGGTGTTGGGGAAGTCCAGAACGAGGGGTCACAATTTGAGGATAAAGGGGAAGCCTTTTCGGACCGAGATGAGGAAAAACTTCTTCACACAGAGAGTGGTGAATCTGTGGAATTCTCTGCCACAGGAAACAGTTGAGGCCAGTTCATTGGCTATATTTAAGAGGGAGTTAGATATGGCCCTTGTGGCTACGGGGGTCAGGGGGTATGGAGGGAAGGCTGGGGCGGGGTTCTGAGTTGGATGATCAGCCATGATCATAATAAATGGTGGTGCAGGCTCGAAGGGTCGAATGGCCTACTCCTGCACCTATTTTCTATGTTTCTATGTTTCTATGTATGTGAACCCCTGCCACAACAGTAATACAAATTGTTTGGCTAGGCCAGTTTCTGTTCAGACATTGAAGTTTTGTTCATGTTCTCTTTCACTCCTGATTGCAACTCAATTGAATCTCTGGCTGCAGTTTTCATTGATATAGTGATTTCAACTGCCATTATTTTGCCCTTTGTTACACTAGGCAGATTATGTAACCTTCAGTCCTGCATAGCTGCAGTTTGAAGGTGGTTTTGTTATTCATCAAAACATTACAGTATGCTAAGAACTGGTGTAAGGCATTTGACAAGGTTCCACACGGTAGGCTTATTCAGAAGGTTAGAAGGCATGGGATCCAGGGAAGTTTGGCCAGGTGGATTCAGAATTGGCTTGCCTGCAGAAGGCCAAGGGTGGTGGTGGAGGGAGTACATTTGAATTGGAGGGTTGTGACTAGTGATGTCCCACAAGGATCTGTTCTGGGACCTCTACTTTTCGTGATTTTTATTAACGACCTGGATGTGGAGGTAGAAGGGTGGGTTGGCAAGTTTGCAGATGACACAAAGGTTGGTGGTGTTGTAGATAGTGTAGAGGATTGTCAAAGATTGCAGAGAGACATTGATAGGATGCAGAAGTGGGCTGAGAAGTGGCAGATAGATTTCAACCTGGAGAAGTGTGAGTTGGTACACTTTGGAAGGACAAACTCCAAGGCAGAGTACAAAGTAAATGGCAGGATACTTGGTAGTGTGGAGGAGCAGAGGGATCTGGGGGTACATGTCCACAGAGCCCTGAAAGTTGCCTCACAAGTAGATAGGGTAGTTAAGAAAGCTTATGGAGTGTTAGCTTTCATAAGTCGAGGGATAAAGTTTGAGTCGCAATGTAATAATGCAGCTCTATAAAACTCTGGTTAGGCCACACTTGGAGTATTGTGTCCAGTTCTGGTCACCTCACTATAGGAAGGATGTGGAAGCATTGGAAAGAGTACAGAGGAGACCTACCAGGATGCTGCCTGGTTTAGAAAGTATGCATTATGATCAGAGATTAAGGGAGCTAGGGCTTTACTCTTTGGAGAGAAGGAGGATGAGAGGAGACATGATAGAGGTGTACAAGATAATAAGGGGAATAGATAGAGTGGATAGCCAGCACTCTTTCCCAGGGCACCACTGCTCAATACAAGAGGACATGGCTTTAAGGTAAGGGGTGGGAAGTTCAAGGGGGATATTAGAGGAAGGTTTTTTACTCAGAGAGTGGTTGGTGCGTGGAATGCACTGCCTGAGTCAGTGGTGGAGGCAGATACACTAGTGAAGTTTAAGAGATTACTAGTAGACAAGTATATGGAGGAATTTAAGGTGGGGGCTTATATGGGAGGCAGGGTTTGAGGGTCAGCACAACATTGTGGGCTGAAGGGCCTGTACTGTGCTGTACTATTTTATGTTCAATGTTCTATGTTCTAAGACAGGACTTTTCATCATTCTAATGAAAGGCAGATTCAAACATCGACTGAAATTCCTTCAACTTCTAACAAGTGCTTCTAACTACTAAATAAAATGTAGAAAGATATAAAATGGCCAACCTGATGGTGAAAGCTAATTGCTTAACAATGTGATAACGAGTAATCAGCAACCACCGTGAACCCACAAGTAAGCAGTGAGATCTGGTAACTAGAGATACATCAGGAAAGATGTAAAACTACCCGGTTGGTATCTGTAAAAGATGCCAACAACTGAACTCATGGCTTTCAGAAAAAAAAACATTAAACAGAGTCATCCTCCTGAACAATTGGATATCACAGTCAAATACCAAAGAATAATAAGACCATCAACTGAATTCGAAATACAGGAGTAAAATTCTGTCCGTCAAGAGGGATGACTGACCCCAACTTCGAAATAAGCCAATTAGATTATATCAAATTTACAACAGAGAATCCAAGACAAGTCTTGTATATGTACAAACTTAAAATACTGTCTTCACTTTAACAGAGTTATAACCAGAGTTCACATTGCAATCATTTTGCAGCAGTCTGTTCTTCCATTTATACTCTTCATTTTCATCCTAAGTAATTTCAGAACATTTCTTGAGCATGTGTGTAAGTGAAGGAATGTGCCGGCTTGCTTGCTCACAGTTGTTTGAGAGGCATTGTCAGAGGTTACAGAAGGGTAGTGGTGTCACCCAGCTGTCTGTGTTGTCTTGATGGAACCCATTTTCCATCACCCTCAGAAAAGTAAGGTCATCCATTCATGGAGCTGGTTTGTAGTCATCCTTTGTATCGACAAAGACAGATTCACACATACTTACTGTGTCAAACCTTTTTGTTGCAAGGTCATGGTGGGAGAGAGGGAGACTGGCAGGACTGGCTGAAGCTGTCCCTGACATGGACACTGCTGACTAGGCAGATGTCTCCCACAATGACCCACCTAAATGTTAATCTGGAGCATCTGGAGGTCCACTATATTGCTGGAGTACCTTGTGTGCCGTATGATGTCTCTTCCTAGCAGGCACAGCATCTCAGCCTTTGGACTGAGTGATGACATCTCACTATCTAGGGACTTAAGGTGAGGGTGGTGAGTCACTGCCACTGGAGTGGGGTTCCTTCCTGTTGTCCAGAAGTTCATAAACATGGGAGAGCTAAGTGAGTCTTTTAATCAACAGATTTGACAATAAAGCCTCTCATTCTTCGCCCAACCATCTGTGACACACTACACATGTCTTAAGTGTGTAAGGTAAGGTGCCATTGATTATGTTGATGACACTGAAGAAAGATGATTTAGCTAGAGACTTAATGTTTTGATCATCCAAGACAACAGATATCCCCATCTTCTTCTCACAGTAGCCTACTGGGTAAACATTGACAAGGCAGATCCTTAAACATAACTTACTGGTGGAATTTCCCCCACAGAATTCAGTACAGGTGGCAACTAGAAAGAGAGAGGAAGGGGATTCATCTCTCCCGCCCCCCCGGCCATGCTGTAAGGAGATACTTGTGGTTTTCTACACAGACCAAGGAGGTGGGCCAATATGAAGAGTTACCAGGTGTTTGTTGCTGTCACATTCAGAGCATTGGATGATAGCATTCTAGTCCCTCGCCTGGTAGCTGATTGAAGGACAGCAGCAGAAATATACGGAGTGCTCTTTAAAGAGGTCTCTTTGCTCCTCTAGAGGTTTCTTCCTGAAGCCTCTACACTTTCAGAGAGGGTGTGGTTTCCAATGTAGAGGGCACTGTTTGTGAGGATCTTCTGATATTTTAGAATAATCCTTTTGGACAGTGTTGTCCATCTCAGTTTTGTGCACCATAACTGTCTCTAACAGGTTTCTGTGATTTCAGTGGTGCTGAGCCAGAGACAGTCAGGATAAAGATGGGGTTGTACCTCATTCTAGCTTCATCCTGGATAAAACTAGAAAAGGAGGAGAAGGGTGTGAAGGTCACTCCCTTTTCCAGTTTATATCTAGTTTCCTCTGACATCCATTTCTCCTGTGGATTAAAGGAAGTTTCTCCAAGATTGCATGAATTCCTTGTACAGTGTTGAAGTAAGACAAGCCACATAAGTAGCCTTCAGTTTTGGCTGTCTCCAACTCCTATAGCTGGTCTCCTAGCTCTCGCAGACATTTGGGCTCGCTGCTAGAAATCTTGGGGAAGACTCAATTTCTTTGAAGAGAGCAGACTCCATTACCCCTGAAGATCCTTAGCACTCTTACAGTCTTTGTCAGACTAAACTGAGACCAGAACTGGGGTGTTTGATGTGAACTGAGCTTAAATTGCTTGGATGCTCAGCAGACGTGGTCTGAGCCACTTCACTAGCAGGTTGAGTTCTTCACTCAGCTTGAGGTTGAGGTCTTCAGTGGCGTTGAAGAATGTAGACTTCCAAGCCCTGTAATTCTCTGGCTTATCATCAGATCTGGTGAGTCTGGCTGTCAGCAGGTCATGACAGGCGAGGAATATCACAATTCTGACACACCGTGAATAGAAACGCAAACACGAGGAAATCTGCAGACGCTGGAAATTCAAGCAACACACACAAAATGCTGGTGGAATGCAGCAGGCCAGGCAGCATCTATAGGAAGAGGTACAGTCGACGTTTCACGCCGAGGCCCTTCATCAGGTCCTGAAGAGGAGGAGGAGAAAATGGTGACGTGACGCAGCTTGCGCGGCCACTTCGATGAATGATATCTGTAATCTGTCAAGCAGGTGCTGTGCACAACCCTGATTTGATGGAGACAGACATGAGAGAACGGAGGAACATCTGGAGAAACTTCTGAAATGCCTTTTCCGCTGCTGCTGCTACTGTCTGATCCAGAAATCTCCAAAGGGGAAGGCCCCAAGTCCTCGGCTTTGTCTGTTGCTCAGCAGCCAGGACACGGTTGGAAGCACTTGGCAGAGATGGTGCTCGGTGCTCGGTGTTGAAGGGCTGGTCGGAGGCTCGAAGTTTTTGGATGGACTCAGAGTCGGCTGTGGTTGGGTGCTTCCAATGCATTGACAGTTGTCCGTGCCTGGAGGTTTATGGCAGGGAGAGTTTCTCCCTTCTGCCGCTTGCTATTGGGGACTATCGGGAGTCGATCAAAACTTTGAGACTTTTTTTTTTACTGTGCCCATGGTCTGCTCTTTATCAAATGATGGTATTGCTTTGCACTGCTGTAACTATATGTTATAATTATGTGGTCTTGTCAATATTAGTCTTTGGTTTGTCCTGTTTTTTATGATATCACTCTGGAGGAACATTGTATCATTTCTTAATGCATGCATTTCTGAATGACAATAAACGAGGACAGAGTGCCCTCATAATCTAATCTAATCTAATCTAATTCCTCTTCTTGCAAGTTGTGCCCTGATTAGCACTGCTTCGGCCCTTACACAGGTTTCCAGTGCCGCTGTGCTTGCTGCAGATCTGCTAGACAGTCTAGAAAATCTAGATGAACACATTGAACACACTTCTCTTCTCCATTGCAGACATTTTAATTTTATATCATGCGGAAGCTCGCAAAATCAATACTTTATCCACCATGGATGAAAGTTTCATGGTGTTTTCACTGTTTCACTTTAACTGTTGAAAGTTTCTTTTTATTGTTCTGCCCTCTCTGAAGAGATTCCCCATTTTCTTAAGATAGACAGACAGGCAAAATTCAGTCCTGCTTAGTTGCAGTTTGAAGGTGGTTTTATTGTTCAGCTACGTGTTACAGTACACAAGGAACTGGTGTGAAAAGACACTACTTCTTAGTAGTCTAACAAAAGGCAGATTCGAATATTGATTGAAATTCCTTTGTCTTCTAACAAGTGCTTCTAACTACTAAATGAAATTTACAAAGATATACAGTGGCTGACCTGATGACAAAAGCTAATTGCTTAATAACGTGATAAAGAGTAATCAACAACAGCTGTGAACCCTTAATTAAGCAGTGAAATCTATTAATTAGAAGTATTATCAGAAAAGACAGAACAGTCATGTACACTGAAATGGACTCCCCTTCCTTTTGATTCCGCTTATGAAACCTAAATCTGCAATAAACAATGGTTTCCATTCTATCTGTTCCTGCATTGCATTTATACTGTCAGGAAAGCTCATTTTGGCTGGTTTCATTGGCAGCAGTTAAATTTCCAAGCAAACTGTATGCTTTTCCCTCTGTTGCACTAAGCAAAACTGGTACTCGCTTCTTATTGGCTATTCCATTTGCTTTAAAATACTGCTCAATTTGTTCAGTATACATCATCCAGTTATCTGTTGTGCAATTGAATATGTCCATCTTTCCAATGTAGCCATCCATTTCTGTTTTTTTATTATTATTATTATCACCTGGTATTGTCTGTTTATGAAACAGTGAATACTGTCTGTTTTCTAAATGCAAACAACAGGAATTCTGCAGATGCTGGAAATTCAAGCAACACACATAAAAGTTGCTGGTGAACGCAGCAGGCCAGGCAGCATCTCTAGGAAGATGTGCAGTTGATATTTCAGGCCGAGACCCTTCATCAGGACTAACGAAGGGACTCGGCCTGAAATGTTGACTGCACCTCTTCCTAGAGATGCTGCCTGGCCTGCTGCATTCACCAGCAACTTTTATGTGTGTTACTGTCTGTTTTCTGCCTTTTTTCAACTCAAGTCTCTTTCCCCCTTTGTACAAAAATGTACTGTGCTTCTTTTGAACTCAAATGTCTCTTTTTTTTCCCTTGAAAAAACTGTGCTGTGCTTCAACAGGTATGTAGTCATCTAGGGTTTGTAATAAAACTCCTTTGATGCTACTGTTATGTTTTTTTACTCCAGAAACTAATGGAAAGAAAAGCACAGGACCAGGGATAAGAGTCTACTTACTTTTCTTTTAGTGAGGTGCTCATTTATGACATGGTGGCCTAATGGCATATGCCATTCATGTACTTCTCACATATAACCCATAATGAAATATGTAAACAAACAAAGAATGCTTAATCAAGCAATACATTTACAATATTGTTCAAATATTACTTAAATATTAAATATACTAATCATAAATTAGATGCTAAATCATTCAGAACACAGACTTACAGGAGTTTTCAGTAAAATTACTGTAAATATTTTATAACAACGACCATATTTGTTAAGTTGAATCATTAGAAAGTTTATTTCACAGTTCCTTGTTCTTCAAAGTGAAAGCAATACTTCCAGCTTTAAGTTGATGCAATGACTCAAGAAACTGTGGCATGTATCACCATGAGTTTGCTAAAACAAACATCCATTTACAGACAGACACTGGGAGAGAAAACAAACTGCTAGAGAGCTCAAATTGTTGAACAGCATCTCTGGAGGTAGAAGCATTTTTGACAAGCCCTCTCCCTCACAGTTGCTGATTGTCCCACTGAGTTCCTCTAGAGTTGCTTTTCGTTCCAGCTTCTGCATTTTCTTCTATCTGCAGACAGATTTACCTATAACACCTTACAATTTCTGCTCTTTGAAGGAGTCGCTCCTGCACTTAGCAGCTGAAAAAATTGACATTAATAAAATCTTCTGGATGAATGACTTTTCCATACTTAGTAAAACTCTCCATACTTGACATTAGAGAATTTTATAGACGGTCTTCTTCTTACGTATGGATTGTAGAAGCTACTAATAATTAATTTCTAGGTTAAGTGACAAACGATTTGTCCTTTATTTTTTCAGCAAAACAGTGGAGGTGATATGATTGTTTTGTGTAGGGAACACCAACAATAACATTTCAGATTGATGAACTTTGATCTAAAGAAATTCAATTCTGACAATACTCTTCAAACAAAAATGCTAACCATTCTTCTCCTTCCACAGCTGCTGTCTGAGCTCATGAATGCTTCCAACATTTTGTTTTGTTTCAGATTTTCATATCTGTAGATTTTTTTTCTTATGCTCCATTATATGTGTGTTCATCCAACGTCAACGTCGATGAGGACCTTGACACCATTATGATGGTGTCGAGACTAGCGCATGATTTGGATTTAAGTGAGGGAGAGTTGTGCAGCGTCAGCCTCACTCTCTCTTCCCAATTCCCATCTGGATCCAGTGGCGAGACAGAGTCGAGATGGCTGGAGATGGGACTAGGTGCAGTGGATGACCAGGACGTCTTCTGTGTCTTGTCCTGCTGTACGCGTTCCACGACGCTTGCAGAGACCACCTTCTTGACAGTTGGCAGACATCCCACTCTGCAAAAACTCATTTCAGGGAGGTAATCCCACTCCCACAACCCCATATCCCACCTCCTCCCCCCCCCCCCCGCCGTCGACCTCCGAGGGTGTACGTAATACTTTGTTTAGTGATTTTGTCTAATCCGTAAACCAAGTTGGGTATATGCAGAAAACGTGACACTAAAATATGTACTTATATTATATTATATTATCATGTTTATCCTATCACAACTTGAAGCAAGGGAGTTTGGCCTCATCATGTAGGACATCAATATCGTGGCTCCTTAGCAGCCAGCCAGCTAGTTTAAATAACGTTAGCTATGCTAATGAATGAATGACACCTGTTAAACTCACCTCAACATGACTTTTACATTTTAACCCACCATGGGCAATAGAAAAGTCACTGTTGCAAACAGTGCAGCGAGCAACACTGTCATTATTGTTGAGGTCGACTGTAAAGCCCGTCCACAGAGAAAACTGATAGGTCTACTTAGCAGGGGTCCCCAACCTTTTTTGCACCACGGACCGGTTTAATATTGACAATATTCTTGCGGACCGGCCGACCGGGGGCGGGGGTGCTAATCACAACCGGAATATAGGTGATAAGTCAACTATAAGTCAATATCATCATAACATTTTAAGTAATGCTTGGATATTAAACACAGCACATATTTTCCTCGTATGAACATATAAAATCATTGCAACACACCAATATCGCTGTATCAGTGGGAGCCCTGGGCTTGTTTCCCTGCAACAAGACGGTCCCATCGAGGGGTGATGGGAGACAGTGATACTCGAAGGGGGTTCCTTATGTCCAGTCTATTCTGAAATTTGGTTTTCGTTGCATTCATTGCAGAGGTATGTTGGAAATGGAAGCAACGTTTTCAGTGCTTTCGTGGCTACCTCAGGATATTCAGCCTTGACTTTGATCCAGAATGCTGGCAGAGATGTTATAAACATACTTTTCAGCCCGCTGTCATTTGCAAGCTTGAGGAGTTGATTTTCCCTACTGACATGGGTGGTGTGTGTGTAATGACCTCCCGTGCGTTCAAGTTCAACAGTGCGTGACAGGGAATGAGGAAAGGTGCAGCTGTCTCATATAGTTTCATACCACAAAATCATTTCATTTCCTTGTGTCCCGGTGGTTGGGGACCACGCTTAGCAGGAAGAGAGACCAATCAGGATGCTCACTCTCCCTCTCCCTCTCCCTCTCAAAAAATCGATTTCCAGGATATCGTATATAATTTCTGGGCGTCAGGGAGCCACTATCAATATGTGGGAGACTCCCGGAACTTCCGGGAGAGGTGGGATGTCTGCGTTGGACCTTCCATTGGTCTCGTCCGCTCAATCTGTCGGAGTCTGTCTTCTCATGCTGGGATAGAGAACTCCCTATCTCACCGAGGGTTTGAGACCCGTCAGCTACCTTCACCTGGTTCAGCCGGCTTGTCGAAGCCGTTGCCTGAGGTGTGGCCGCTGTCGCATGCAAACAGCTACGGGGAGCCACATGTCTGAGCTGAGTACAAAGTGGGGACCAAAGGTGGACTAACTGCCTTGAAAAGGACGTGACATGTTCCCCCACCAGAGGTGCTACCCCTCTCTGACGGGTCAAAAACCTGGTGGTTTCTCAGTGGGATAAAAGATATATGCTTTTAGTGGTGAAGACAATCCTTAAGGTTTACCTTTTTGAATTGGGATGTGACGATTCTGATCTAACTCCATATATGGTTGATGGGCTTTAGCGTTGTCTTTGGAGGCTGGAATAGAGCCTCATGTCCTTACATAAGGGAATCTTCATGTTTGTTTAGATCTGGTTGAGGAAGTGCATTTAATTTGTATGCAAATACTGCAACCTCACACCATTCAGGCATGACTGTAATGAGCAGCAGCCAATATATTATTAGAATTAAATTAATGACTGAATAGCAATTCAATATCTTTTTATATTTGCATTAATTGCACATTTGTCCCTCACATGATATTCCAATTACTCATAAATAATACTGAGTAGAATTTGATTCACTGTTTTACAGGCAATGAAATCGAATCCTGGAACTTCTAACCCATTTATTATGCTGTAGTATAACTCATGCTGCTTGTGAAAATGACTCCTATGCAATTCAAGGTAAATACTTAATATTACTTGATCAATTATTTAGGTAGCAAATTATTTTAGTTGATTATATATATTGACAACAGACAAAATCTATTCTTGGATTCAAAGTTTAGTAATACTTTTTTTTAAAACAGTGACGACAAAGCAATTGAGATATTTAGGAGTCTGCAAAATAAGGCACATCCATTTAATGATCATTTGCATGAATGGAGTATGAATTCTCTCGCCAGAGGAAAGTATGCATGTTACTTAATCAATCTAAATTAAGGTTTATAAGGACAATATGTATAGGATATCATTTAGTATTTAACTAAAATAGTGTAGTGTACTGATACAGAAAACTCCACCTATTTGTTCACATACTTACCTTCTTATTAGGAATTTCTTTGTACAGTTACTGAAGGTGAGTTTAAGAATCTGTCTTGCATTGATAGACAATACCATTCCAGTTCTACCATTGTTTTAGAATTCCCATTAATCACAATCACAATCAGTGCCTAGTTCAGGTATCTGATTTGCAAGTTCAAATTTGAACGTCAACTTGGTTTCCACTCCATCTTCAAATTTCTGGGTGTCAACATCTCTCGCGATCATCCTTGGGCCCAACCTATTGTGGAATTACAAAGAAGCCATGACAGCAGGTATATTTCATCAGGGGTGGGAGGAAATTTAATATGCCACCAAAGACTCAGGTAAATTTATACAGATATACCGTGGAAAGCCTTCTAATTAGGTGCATCACTGTTTGGTATGGAGGTACCAATGCACAGGACTGGAAATAGCTGAAGAGGGTTATAAACCAATCACAAGAGAAAATATGCAAATGTTGGAAATCCAAGCAACACACACACACACACACACACACACACACACACACACACACACATAAAATGCTGCAGGAACTCAGCAGGCCAGGCAGCATCTATGGAAAAGAGTACAGACTGTTTCAGGTCAAGACCCTTTGGCAGGACTGTAAACTGAGCAGGCCCCATCATGGGAACTAACCTCCCCATCATTGTGAACATCTTCAAAAGGTGATGCCTTAAAAAGGCTGCATTCAACATTAAGGATCACCACCATCCAGTACATGCTCTCTTTTGATTACTACCATCAGGGAGGAGATACAGGAGTCTGAAGGCATACACTCAACATTTTAGAAACAGCTTCTTCCCTTCCATCCTCTGACTTCTGAATGGTCCATGAATGAACCCATGAATACAGCTTCACTTTTGCTCTCTTTTTGCACTTTTTTATATTTCTAATTGCAATTACAGTAATATTTTGTGTATTCCACTGATTTGCTGCTGCAAACCAACAAATTTGATGACGTATGTCAGCGATAATAAATCTGATTCTAATTCTGGTTCTGACTCCATTCGTTTCCCTTTACTCCTCTCACTCTTTCAGCAATAATCTGCTGCCTACTATTTTTTTTTACCTTGTTCCAAGTAAAAGCATTTTATTTGCATTGACTTGATTGAGGATACTGATGATGTTTATACAGTTTTTCAGGTGCTTTAACTGATCTCTCACTAAGGACATGCCACAAAACCAGACCTGCCATGGAAATTCAATACACACAAAATGCTGGAGGAACTCAGCAGGATAGGCAGCATCCATGGAAATGAACAAACAGTCGACATTTTGGGCTGACGCCCTTCTTCAGGATTGTAAAGCACGGGAAGAAACCACCATAAAAGGGATGGGGAGGGGAAGGAGGATAGCTAGAGGTGATAGGTGAAGCCAGGCGGGTGGAAGAGGTAAAGGACTTGAGAATAGAGAATTTGATAGGAGTGAAGAGTGGACTATAGGAGAAAGGAAAGGAGAAGGGGCACCAGGGGGAGGTGATAGGCAGGAAAGAAGAGGTAAGAGGCCAGATTTGAGAATAGAGGAAGGATGAAGGAGGAGGGAATTTTTTCTTAACAGAAAGAGAAATCGATATTTATGCCATCAGGATGGAGGCTACGCAGATGGAAAATAATGTGTTGCTCCTCCACCCTGAGGATGGTCTTGTATGGCACAAGAGGAGGATTTCCCCTCCCAGCAGAATTATTTTCCCACACCCTCCCCTTCTTCTGTTCCCCACTCTGGCAACTTACCTCTCCTCACCTGCCTATCACCTCACCCTGTTCCCCCTCCTCTTCGCCTTTCTCCTATAGTCCACTCTCCTCTCCTATCAAATTCCTTCCTCACCAGCCCTTTTCCTTACCCACTCGCCAGTCTTCATCATCCTTTCCTCCCACATTTTTATTCTGGCATCTTTCCCCTTCCTTTCCACTCCTGAAGTAGGTTGTCTGCCTGACATGTCAATTGTTTGTTCATTTCCATGGGGATGCTGCCTGACTTGCTGAGTTGCTCCAGCATTTTGTGTGTGTTGCTTTGGATTTTCAGCATCTGCAGAACTTTTTTGTGTTACAGAAATTCAAGTCCAAATTTCTGCAATTCCACACTTTCTGCAAATGTATTAAAGTGCAAATATACCACACAGAATATTTATTTCATGGGTTAACAGGTCTACAATTATTTTCAAGTTAGGTGGGATTGTAAGTACAGAAAAGGACATTAAAAGATTTCAAAGGGCTATGAATAAACTAAGTGAATGGATAAGAACATGGTGGATGAAGTGCATTTGGAAGAAATGTGAGGTAATCCACTTTGGTTTAAGAAATAGAGAAGTGGACTATTTATTATACAGGAACAGATTGGGTTTTGCTGATATTCCAAGGAAGTAGTGTGTGCTTGTCACAAGTCGCAGAAGACCAACAGAGACGTTCCAACTGGGATATTGGGCCATAACAAAAACATGGCTGAGAGAAAGGCTTAGGTAAGAATGGAGGGCTCTTTTGGATAAGGTAGGACAGAACAGTGGTACTGAGGGAGGATATTCTTGAGGGATCATCTAGTGAGGTCACTTGGATAGAATAGAATTAAATTGACCTTATTTCTTAATTTAGAAGTAAGAAGAGGATGGTCACCTTGGCATTGCTATAATATAAATCCACTAATTGTAAGTGGGAACACGGGAGGCAGACTGTAATGGACAACACTCAGTAGACGCACACCTTACGTGCACAAGCATTGCCTTGTCATTCTGCAGTCGTTGTGCTGAATGTTCGTACTTCAATATCCTCCCCTGTATGTTCTCATAACGGGTCCTAGTCCAAGCTGATGCACTCAGGTTGGCTTTATCATGCTTTCCCGCCATACATGGTAGAATATTCCACTTCTTCAGTGATGGGGACTTGTAAACGTGTATATGTTGTTTGTATACTGTGTTTAAGGTAGATACTCCTGTTTATGTTGTAATATGATTGTAACTACCTTGTGGGGTGCATCATGTCCTAATTCATGTGCAGTTAACTTTGTTGGTAATTAAAGATGGTATGTCCTAGTGCCAAATAAAAAGGAGCTCGTCACCCTCAGTGAGAGTTAGAGGGTGCTAGGAGTTCACACTGACAAGAGTACTATAGAGCGGGTGTTCACAACCTGAGGTACACGACCCCTCGGTTAATGGTATAAAAATGGGTGGGAACCCCTGGTATAGAGCTATTATTGTGTTTTCTGGTAGATGTCTTCTGTAAATTTTGGTGGTTTTCTTTTCACTATTTCAGGGGGGAAAAATATCCTTGCAGGTAGGTTTGCTAGTATGGTTCGGGAGGGTTTAAACTAATTTGCAAGGGGGATGGGACCCGGAGCGATAGAGCAGTGAAAAAAGTGCATGGAGTAAAGCCAGATCTAACATATAGAGAGGCTTTGAGGAAAGAGAAGCAGAATAAAGGGTGTAAAGGTAGTAAAGGTGGTAAGGTAGAAGGGCTAAAGTGCGTGTACTTCAAAGCAAGAAGCATCAGGAACAAAAGTGATGAACTGAGAGCTTGGATACATACATGGAATTATGATATAGTGGCCATTCCAGAGACTTGGCTGGCACCAGGGCAGGAATGGATTCTCAATATTCCTGGACTTCAGTGCTTTAAAAGGGATAGAGAGGGGGAAAAAGGGGAGGAGGGGTGGCATTACTGGTCAGGGATACTATTACAGCTACGGAAAGGGTGGGTAATGTAGCAGGATCCTCTTTTGAGTCAGTGTGGGTGGAAGTCAGGAAAAGGAAGGAAGCAGTTACTCTATTGGGAGTATTCTATAGGTCCCCTGGTAGCAGCAGAGATACTGAGGAGCAGATTGGGAGGCAGATTTTGGAAGGTTGCACAAATAACAGGTTGTTATCATGGGTGACTTTAACTTCCCTAATATTGATTGGCACCTGATTAGTTCCAATGGTTTGGACGGTGCAGAGTTTGTTAATTGTATGCTGACAGGCTGACTAGGGGGAATGCCATACTAGTATTAGATCTAGTATTAGGTAACGAACCAGGTCAGGTCACAGATCTCTCAGTGGGTGAGCATCTGGGGAAAAGAGACCACCGCTCTCTGGCCTTAACATTATCATGGAAAAGAATAGAATCAGAGAGGACAGGAAAATTTTTAATTGGGGAAGGGCAAATTATGAGGCTTTAAGACTAGAACTTGCGGTTGTGAGTTGGGACGATGTTTTTACAGGGAAATGTATTATGGACATGTGGACGATGTTTCGGGATTTCTTGCAGGATGTGAGGGATAAATTTGTCCCGGTGAGGAAGATGAAGAATGGTAGGTTGAAGGAACCATGGGTGACAAGTGAGGTGGAAAATCTAGTCAGGTGGAAGAAGGCAGCATACATGAGGTTTAGGAAGCAAGGATCAGATGTGTCTATTGAGGAATATAGGGTAGCAAGAAAGGAGCTTAAGAAAGGGCTGAGAAGAGCAAGAAAGGGGCATGAGAAGGCCTTGGGGAGTAGGGTAAAGAAAAACCCCAAGGCATTCTTCAGTTATGTGAAGAACAAAAGGATGACAGGAGTGAAGGTAGGACCGATTAGAGATAAAGGTGGGAAGATGTGTCTGGAGGCTGTGGAAGTGAGCGAGGTCCTCAATCAATACTTCCCTTCAGTATTCACCAATGAGAGGGGATATTATATATATAATATAATATATATATATATAATATCCAATGATATTATGATATTACACTGGAATTTAGAAGGATGAGAGGGGATCAGATTGAAACATATAAGATTTTTGAGGGATTGGACACACTAGGGGCAGGAAACATGTTCCCGATTTTTGGGGGGTCCAGAATCAGAGGCCACAGTTTAAGAATAAGGGGTAGACAATTTAGAACGGAGTTGAGGAAAAACTTTTTCACACAGAGGGTTGTGGTTCTGTGGAATGCTCTGCCTCAGAAGGCAGTGGAGGCCAATTCTCTGGATTCTTTCTAAAAAGAGTTAGATACTGCTCTTAAAGATAGCGGAGTGAAGGGATATGGGGAGAAGGCAGGAAAAGGGTACTGATTGTGGATGATCAGCCATGATCACAGTGAATGGTGGTGCTGGCTCGAAGGGCTGAATGGCCTACTCCTGCACCTATTGTCTATTGTCTATTGAGAGGGAACTTGATGACGGTGAGGACAATATGAGTGAGGTTGATGTTCTGGAGCATATTGATATTAAGGGAGAGGTGGTGTTGGAGTTGTTAAAATACATTAGGATGGATAAGTCCCCGGGGCCTGATGGAATATTCCCCAGGCTGCTCCTCGAGGTGAGGGAGGAGATCGCTGAGCCTCTGGCTAGGATCTTTATGTCCCCGTTGTCTACGAGAATGGTACCGGAGGATTGGAGGGAGGCGAATGTTGTCCCCTTGTTCAAAGAAGGTAGTAGGGATAGTCTGGGTAATTATAGGCTAGTGAGCCTTACATCTGTGGTGGGAAAGCTGTTGGAAAAGATTCTTAGAGCTAGGATCTATGGACATTTAGAGAATTATGGTCTGATCAGGGACAGTCAGCATGGCTTTGTGAAGGGCAGATCGTGTCTAACAAGACTGATAGAGTTCTTTGAGGAGGTGACCAGGCATATAGATGAGGGTAGTGCAGTGGATGTGATCTATATGGATTTTAGTAAGGCATTTGACAAGGTTCCACACGGTAGGCTTATTCAGAAAGTCAGAAGGCATGGGATCCAGGGAAGTTTGATAGATAGATAGATAGATTCAACTTTATTGTCATTGTGCTGAGTACAGATACAAAACCAATGAAATGCATTTAGCATCTGACCAGAAGTGCAAAGAATAGTGTTATTTACAAAATAACTGCGAATAAAAAAAGTGCTACAGCACACAAATATAAAAGTACTGAGACAGTACAATATGGATGCAATACTGCTTAGCGCTGTGATTATGAGGTTCAGCAGTGTCACAGCCTCAGGGAAGAAGCTCTTCCTGTGCCTGCTGGTGCAGGACCGGAGGCTCCTGTAGCGACTACTGGATGGGAGGAGAGTAAAAAGTCCATGGTTAGGGTGAGATGCATCCCTGCTAATGCTTTTCACGCTGCCCAGGCAGCGTTTATGGTAGATGTTCTCAATGGTGGGCAATTGGGTGCTGATAATCCACTGGGCAGTTTTTACCACACGCCGGAGTGCTTTGCGGTCTGATATGGGACAATTGCCATACCACACTGAGATGCAGTTGGTGAGTATGCTCTCAATGCTAGGCCCGGTAGATTCAGAATTGGCTTGCCTGCAGAAGGTAGAGGGTTGTGGTGGAGGGAGTACATTCGGATTTGAGGGCTGTCACTAGTGGTGTCCCACAAGGATCGGTTCTGGGACCTCTACTTTTCGTGATTTTTATTAACGACCTGGATGTGGGGGTAGAAGGGTGGGTTGGCAAGTTTGCAGACAACAAAAAGGTTGGTGGTGTTGTGGATAGTGTAGAGGATTGTCAAAGGTTGCAGAGAGACATTGATAGGATGCAGTTTGTTCTTCCAAAGTGTACCACCTCACACTTCACCTCACCCGGAGAAGTGTGAGGTGGTGCACTTTGGAAGGACAAACTCCAAGGCAGAGTACAAAGTAAATGACAGGATACTTGGTAGTGTGGAGGAGCAGAGGGATCTGGGGGTATATGTCCACAGATCCCTGAAAGTTGCCTCACAGGTAGACAGGGTAGTTAAGAAAACTTATGGGGTGTTAGCTTTCATAAGTCGAGGGATAGAGTTTAAGAGTCACGATGTAATGATGCAGCTCTATAAAACTCTGGTTAGGCCACACTTGGAGTACTGTGTCCAGTTCTGGTCACCTCACTATAGGAAGGATGTGGAAGCATTGGAAAGGGTACAGAGGAGATTTACCAGGATGCTCCCTGTTTTAGAGAGTATGCATTATGATCAGAGATTAAGGGAGTTTGGGCTTTACTCTCTGGAGAGAAGGAGGAAGAGAGGAGACGTGATAGAGGTATACAAGGTATTAAGAGGAATTGATAGAGTGGATAGCCAGCGCCCCTTCCCCAGTACACCACTGCTCAATACAAGAGCATATGGCTTTAAGGTAAGGGGTGGGAAGTTCAAGGGGGATAGTAGAGGAAGATTTTTTACTCAGAGAGTGATTGGTGCGTGGAATGCACTGCCTGAGTCAGTGGTGGAGGCAGATACACTAGTGAAATTTAAGAGACTACTAGACAGGTATATGGAGGAATTTAAGGTGGGGGGTTATATGGGAGGCAGGGTTTGAGGGTCAGCACAACATTGTGGGCCGAAGGGCCTGTACTGTGCTGTACTATTCTATGTTATATTTTTGCTAATATTTTTGAAGTTTGATTTTGATGCACCTAATAAGCACACTTGCACTAAAGTGCTCAATGATTCCAGCCATTTTTTCCTTTGGTCATAACCACATTTCTAACACAAACCAGTCAGGAAATTGCATGTAGTTGTGAGAATAGTAGGGTAGTGCTTGTGTGAGGTTTAAATTTTCCTGGTTATCGGCTGAGCCACCCAGATTACAACTGACCTGGAAGAGGTGGAAAATCTCCAAGGCCTCACCTCCAGGGAGGTAGGGAAAAAATTGCAGATGCATTTGTAGAGATATTTGCTTTGTTGGTAGCTACTGGGTGAAATTCCAGAAGTCTGGAGGTTGGCTAATCTTGTTGCTTTGTTCAAGAAGGGTAACAAGGACAAGTGGGGGAACTGCAGGAGAGTGAGCCTGACTTCAAATGGAGGGCATTCTGAGGAACAGGATCTACCACTACATGGATAAACAAGGTTTAATCAGGAATAGTCAGAATGATTTTGTGCATGGGCGCTGGGAGTGGACCCAAATGCAAGACACAGACACTGAAGAACAAGGAACAGGACTAGGACTAGAGTTAAGCAAGAGAAGTGGGGAAGAAAAGACGCTGGACATGACACAGGCCCTGGATGAGGCAAGGATACAGGGCCTGGGCTAGGACTTGACTAGGGTCGCGGAACCAGGACATGGAACTCGGAACTAGGAGCCTGGGCTTGGACTGTTCTGTCATAAGGGGGCGCTGGGAGCGGACCCAAATGCAAGACACAGACACTGAAGTACTAGGAACTGGACTAGAGTTAGGGACAGGACTGGATGCAGACTAGGAGCTGGGGCAAGGACTTGACTAGGAAAGCAGGACCTGAACGAGGAGCTAGGAACTTGGAACCTGGACAAGGACTCCAAGCCAGAGACTGGACAAGGACCCGAAACCTGGGTCTTGACTTGGGCTCAGACATGAAGGGGCTTGTGTTCCCCGAGGCGAGGACGTGACGGGGCTTGGGTTCCCCGAGGCGAAGACGTGACGGGGCTTGGGTTCCCCGAGGCGAGGACGTGACGGGGAACGGGTTCCCCGAGGCGAGGACGTGACGGGGAACGGGTTCCCCGAGGCGAGGACGTGACGGGGAACGGGTTCCCCGAGGCGAGGACGTGACGGGGAACGGGTTCCCCGAGGCCAGGACGTGACGGGGAACGGGTTCCCCGAGGCCAGGACGTGACGGGGAACGGGTTCCCCGAGGCCAGGACGTGACGGGGAACGGGTTCCCCGAGGCCAGGACGTGACGGGGAACGGGTTCCCCGAGGCCAGGACGTGACGGGGAACGGGTTCCCCGAGGCCAGGACGTGACGGGGAACGGGTTCCCCGAGGCGAGGACGTGATGGGGAACGGGTTCCCTGAGGCAAGGACAAGACGGGGCTTGGGTTCCCCGAGGTTTGGGTATGGACTCCGAGCCAGAGACTGGGCAAGGACCCAGAACCTGGGACTTGACTCGGGCTTGGACTCCAGAACTAGGCTTGGACAAGACATGGCTACAGGACGAGGAGTGGCAACAGGACTGGATGTGAGACTCCTGGACAGGACAAGGAAAGCCCAGCACAGGACAAGGGAACCCCAGCACTGGGCTGAGCAAGGTACTCCTGGGCTGGGTGATACATATGGACAAGAACACAAAGCCTTGGCTAGGACAGGACAAGGTTATTGGACGTGGGTGGTACTGGACAAGACTCCGAAGTCTTGACTTGGTCAAGGGACAGACAGGAGCACAGAGCCTTGGTCGAGGGAGAGAGAGGAAAATGGAACACAGAGCCAGGACCCCTCCTTGGGAACAGGATGTAGAGCCGGGACTCATTACACAGAATGCAGAATACGACAACATGGTTCCCAACACAAGGTAGCAGCAGACAGTCAGACCTACCTAACGAAGGCGTGGACACAGACTGTTCCCAGCACTAGGTAGCAACAAACAGCCAGACCTACCTAGCAAAGGCAAGGACACAAAGACAGATCCAAACACTAGGTAGCGGCAAACGGCCAGACCTACCTAGCGAAGGTGTGGACACAGAGACAGTTCAAAGCAATGATAGACAGTTCCTTATCTTGCTCCGGCAGTTGAACTTGACAGTGGTGCAGGCAAGAGTTACAGGTGAGGCAAGGCTTCAGGAGGAAGGGGCAGAGAAGGGATTCAGACAGGGGGTTTTGGACAGGAACAATCCAGCAGCCAGAGGCTGAATCCTGAAGCTATTTATGAGGCCAGCCATAATGAGAATCAGCTGCCTCAACAGAAACTGGGGGAAAACGGAAAACCTGGAATAAGGAGCATGGACCGGACCGCGAACCAGAATGCGGATTTCATGGACCAGACCATGACAATGGGAATTCATGCCTGATGAATGTATTGGAGTTTTTGAGGGAAGTAACTAAGAGGATAGATGAATATGGTGCAGTGGATGTTGTCCATATGGACAAAGTCCTGCATGACAGGCTGAACTGGAAGATTAGGTCATATGGGATTCAGGGCAAGCTAGCAAGGTGCATTCAGAATTGTTTGATGATAGGAAGCAGAGGGTAATGGCTGAAGGTTGATCTCCCATTTAGAGGCCTGCAACTGCCCCAGAGTCAATGTTGAGGCCTCTGTTATTCATTATTTATGCAAATGACTTGGATGTAAATGTACATGACACAACTATCAAGTGTGCTAATGATACTAAATGAGAGGGTCTTAAGCAGGTTACAATGAATTGCAAAGAGATCTTGATCAGGTCGGGAGATGGGCTAAGGAATGGCAAATTGATTTCAACTTAGATACAGTGGTTCTAGAAAGTTTGTGAACCATATAGAATTTTCTCTGTTTCTGCATAAGTATGACCTAAAATGTGATCAGATCTTCACGTCTCCTAAAACTAGATAAAGAGAACCCAATTAAATAAATAACAAAAATAAAACATTATACATGTTGAAGGAACAACATCGTCAAGCTAGAGGGGGTGCAAAGGAGATTTCCAAAAATTCTGCTGAACTAGGAAGTCCTGAATTATAGAGAGAGGTTGGCCATGCTGGATTTTCATTTCCTGGAGCACAAGGAATGAGACATGATCTCATATAAGATTATAAAATCATGAGGGGTTTGTAAATGATCATAGTCTTTTTCCCAGCCTGGAGAAGTCCAAAATTAGAGACACAGATGCAAGAGAGGAGAGATTTAAAAGAGGCATGGGAGGTATTCTCTTTACACAGATGGGAGTGAGTACTGGAATTAACTTCCAGAGGAAGTGGTCAAAGCATGGACAATTGCAACATTTAAGAGGCATTTGAATAGGTACATGGAGTGGAAGGGTTTAGGGGATTATGGGCCAAATTATGGCAACTAGGACCAGCAGAGAGGATGCTGTGGTCAGCATTGACCCATTGGACCGAAAGACCTGTGATTCTTATTCCAAGTAGGTAGAGTAAATAATTAAGAGGGTAAGTCATCTGGACATAGACATATTTTATTGATCCCGAGGGAAATTGAGTTTTGTTACAGCTGCACCACCCAAGAATAGAGCATAAATATAGAAATACAAAAACCACAAACAATCAAACAACAATATGCAAACTATGCCAGATGGAAATAAGTCCAGGACCAGCCTATTGGCTCAGGGTGTCTGACCCTCCACGGGAGGAGCTGCAAAGTTCAATGGCCACAGGCAAGAACAACCTCCGATGACGCCCAGTGTTGTATCTTAATGGAATATGGCCGGAATCCAACAGCAGAAAGTTCAATATCTGGGCTACAAACACTTTCATCGATTGTATTACGACCAGGATTGCACCATCCGTTGTTAACCAGAACAGCAAGCCCCCAACTCCTTTACGCTTACTGCTCTCAGTGCACTTCCGGTCAATCTGTTGGTTGTTTTGTTACCAGAGAACTTGAACTTAGGAGTAAGGAATTCTCATTACAATTAAACAAGGTCTTGATAAGATTGCACTTAGATTATTGTATGCCATTTTAGTGTCCTTTTGTACTTGATCTAGAGGGACTGTGGTGAAGATTCACTGGACCAATCCAAAGGATGTGGGCTTTATCATAAATAGAAAGATTGAGTAGCACGGTACTAAATTCTCTTAGTTTGAAAGAATAAGAGATCTTACCTCAACATACAAAAAGCTTCACCTTTTTGTTAGTTAATCAGACATATTCTCTGATCCTTTTCAAACTCACGCAAGAGACACCTCAGCCTGCTGTACAGAGATGCTGGAGAATATTGCTGTATCAGTAAGTACAGCAATAGCTAGTCTTACTGCAATCAGGACTTTGCATCACCAACAAGAAATATAATTTGCTGATTGCAGAAGCAGAAATTGACAAGTTTCTGCTAAATACCAAGGGAAGTACAATAACAAAAAAAGTCTGAGATATTATATTATAATCTATAGAGAAATGTGATAAACTGGGATTGAAGAATCTGTTATCGTCTAAGATATCTACATTTGTCCATCACTTCTGAGCAATACTTTACATAACACCAACCAACTAAAAATACTGTTTGAAAGTGACCCTATGACCCATTCAGGCAGTGAGTTCCGGACCTCATCATCCTCTGAGTGAGTTGCTTTCTTCTCATCTCTCCTTTAATCCCTCTATTTATTGGTTTAAGTCTATTCTCAGTTGCTTTAATACCTCATTATTTATTCTGAATAGCAATATTAATTTTCTATGCCTCATTAAAGTCTATTCTAAGTCTTACACCACAGTTCTCATTTGCACCTTGTAGATGATGCAAAGGCTATGGGTGTCAGATTACCTGTGATTTGCTACAATATACATAACCTCTGATCTATTTTTCTAGCCACAGGATTAATATAATTAGTCCATTAAATTGCTTGATCAATAATGATTTCCAAGTTGTTAATGTTCAGTTTATTGGAGCGCTGATCATCTCTGTCCAAAAAATGCAGTTGCCACTGGTAAAAATATAATATTGTTTTAGCTAGATAGGATTTGAAAGGTACTTCTAACCGTTCTTGCTCCCTACATTCTGTTCTGTTCTGTCATTGAAATTGTAATACCAGGGTTAAGAATACTCTAGGTGACAAGGTTATTGATGGTGGAAGAATTTAATTCTTTTTGCACTCATGGCTCATTGCAGTTCAAGGCTTTCTACTACTTTCATGCTAGATCTGTTCTGAGTCTTACCCATTTAATGTAGTTGTAATGGCACAGAACTCAATTGAGACCATTCCTAGCCATGCAAAGGTAGGTTTTATTCTACATAAGAAGAGTGCAGGACCAAAACAATACTTCCTTGGGTAGATGTTTCTATGATAAATGAATTGATAAACCTTCCTATGAATTGCCTGCCTGTATAAAAAATGGTCTTGATGTCAGAGCCAAGTGAGAATTTGAGGAAACCTGTATCATGATCTATGCTTGAAGTACAACATAATGGTAAAATCAAAAACACAATAATCTTGCAGTATTAACAATATGTTTAATATTGTTTTACTTCTTCATTACAGAAAAGTACAGAAATAAATTATAAAATTACAGTTGGGTAACAGATATATCCTGAATGAAAGATTTGAAATACTTTGCAGAAATCTCAAGTTAGTTTTGTAAAAAAAACAACTTACTATAATCTTCCATTTCATATTAGACTGAGTATTTGAAATGAATACCCAAGCAACACTGAGTTACCATCACTTGAATAATAAATGTATTAATTAAGGGGAGAAAAACTTTGGAAATGAGGTTTTGGATGCTGGTGGTGTTGGAGTAGGCAAGAGGGGAACAAGCATTATGAGATGCTACAGAATTTAACCATATAAGAGGTATGCTAATTCTTGTTGTTATTAGGAGGAAGCGAAAGATTCAGACTGCTTCCCTGCAATTGACTTTGCTGGAGACAAGTCAGGTCTGTTATTCTTTACTAATTCTATCATTGTGCATTAAGAAGTCCGATTAGTGACCTTGTAACTTGTTTAGTAAAGAGGCTAAAATAATGACATAGAGCACTGCATCACTGAGAAGGGAAGATTGCTGTGGTATTAAGCAAGTACTGCATTGACTTAGATGTGAGTCATTTCAATTATTTTCCCTTCCCCCCAAAAACATATTGTTACTTCTCTATGGCAACTGAGATTCAGTACTTGAAAGCAAACACCAGCAGCCAGGCAAATTATGAAATAACAGACAAGAGTTGGAGGACCTCTAACTCATTAAGTTCCACTAGCATCTTGTTTGTTGCTCCAAGTTCCCAGTCTCTTCAGTCTCCAAATTATGAAAGAAACCCTGATCTTTAAGCTTTACAATTAAACTGCATTATTACTAACAAATTTGTATGAAATGTCTGGTTCTTATTTTGTTAATGTTGCTAATCTCATTTACTGAAACAAACAGAAGAATTTCATATATACTGTAAGTACAGGATCAAGCTGTAGACATGCACCATTTCAATTATAAACTTCATTTTCTATTAAATTCATATTGATTCTGAAAGAAATAAAGTAGGAAGGATTCAAAGTCAGAACTAAAAGTTAAAACAAGTTTTCCATCCTCTGTATATCATTGAATTGGGACTAAAATGTGAGAATTTTAAATTACATTTTACGTAAACTTTTGAAGGAAAATAGAGTCAGTGTTGAAATGAAAACAAATTTACTGTCAGGTCATTGATCATTTCTCTAGTTCTTCCAAAGTTTAGTAAGATTTACTTGTGCTATGCAGATATTGGTCAACCTTAAAAGTGTGCAATTAAAAGATGTTAAATAAATTCAAATAAAATGACAAAATAATGAATTTCTACTGATTTTTGAACAGCTTTATTATCTATATCGAAATGAGTAAGTCACTGCTGAGCTTTGAAAGTTTAATTCCGAGCAAATATGTTACAAATGATGTTCTTAGATGTCCTGTTAACTGGAGCAAGTGTTTTGCCTTTATAGGTTTCGATTTATTGTTAGCCCTGCTTCATCACCTATGATTTCTTCCACTCTTTTTCTCTGTAAAACAATTGCAAAAGATAAATTGTCATAAGTATTACTAAAGTAAATTACTTGCATGCAAAGACAAGCTGATAAGATAAGCATAGACAGAATTAGACATGAAACCTACTTCCTCAAAATTGTGCACATTTCTTTTAATGTAAAATAATTGTTCCAGACCAGCTGTAACATGGACCTGGCAGAGTGAGGTTTTGCTGCAGATTTACTGAAGACTAGGTTCTCATATATATAATATATGTAAACACACAAACAAATGCCTGTTCTCTCACACAGTTTCTGGCATCTATAATCTTTCTCATTGCTATCACCTTCTCCATGAATTCTTTCACTCACACACCCTCTTCTTCTGCCTTCAACATTTCCCATTCCCAAATTCCCATGATTCCTCTATCACTCTCCAACTCTCTTTCTTGCACTTCATAATTCATCCACCTATTTCCTTCCCTTTGTTGTGTATTTAATATTTCAGTAATATTGTAAATATTGTGTTGTATTCAGCATTCTTTGTTGTTTACAAAATTCATTATGGTTTATATGTAAGAAGTAAGCGACTGGCATATTCGAGCATGTCATAAGACTGGGCATCACTAAAAATAAAAAAACAAAGAGCATACATGTTCTTCGGGCTCAGTAGTTTTCTTCTGAGCAGTTTCTTAAGTTACAAAGCATAATGGTGGCGATGAGTAACTTTTTAATGAACCTGAGCAGATTACCTACCTGTTAAAGCACAACAAGTCATTCTTTTCTCTTTGCAAGTGGAAAGAAAGAGTTTTTTAAAAAGCAGAACATGTAGATTCATTGGAAAAGGAGACATTCTAGTTAAAATATAGGCAGAAAACAGACAATAATCATGGGTTCATAAATTCACAGGTACCGGGTGATAATAAGAATAAGCAAAAGAAAGTAGAAATGGCTGGCTACATCAGAAAGACACATTAGATTGCACAAGAGGTAACTGGAATATGTATACTGAATGAATTGAGCAGTATTTAAAAGAAAATGGAATAGACAATAAGAAATGAGTGCCAATTTTGCTGAGTGCAATAGGGGGAATAGCACACAATTTGCTGAGAGGTTTAACTGTCCAACTAAACCAGAGAAAAATAAGCTTTGCTGATATTATGAAAGTTATGCAGGTACATTTAGAACCACAACTATTGCTGATTACAGAACACTTTAGGTTTCATCAGCAGAATCAAAAGGAAGGGTAGTCCATTTCAGTTTATGTGGCTGAATTGAAGAAATTGTCAGTTCATTGCCAGTTCAGTAATGGACTTAATGATGCACTGAGAGATAATTTAGTTTGTAGAATCTTACAAGAGAGCATTCAAAAATGGCTCCTAACTGAAGCATAATGTACATTTAGAAGAGAGGTTGAACAAGCTGTATCAATGGAAACAGCAGACAAGCGCAATTGAGTTACAGTCAGGAATGCAACAGAAACCTGCCTGGCTAAACCACTTGTGTTAGTGTTGAGGCAGGAGATCACATACATCATCTGGGTCTAAACAGAAACTGATCTGGCCGAACAAATTGTGTCTCCTACACCAGGTCAATGCAGGTTTAAAGGTGAAACTTGCAGAAAATGCAACAAAGTAGGACACATATAGAGAACTTGTTGGCAGACAAAAATAAATGGAACTGCACAGGGAAGTGAAAAAGGAAAAAAAGTCAAGCTGTAGTTTCAAAAAGAGCACTAATCTGCATGCCATTGATGAAAATTTTGATAATGATGAGAGTGACACAGGACTGAGCAGCCTTGAGATTTACTAACAGAGAAAACTAACAGGATCCAAGTAAGGCAGCTTACAGAGGTGAACAGCAAATTAATTAAAATAAAATTGGATATCGGCTTTGTTGCTTCATCATTTCAAAGAAGTGAAGCCTGTAGATGTCCAACTAAGAACTTATAGTAGAGAAAAGATAACCCCTATAGAAATTACCTTTATAACAATGAAATACCATAACCACCAAGCCACATTAGACCTGTATGTTTTACAAAGCCTGTCTAGTTTCTGATACCATCCATGATAAAGTAGCCAGTAATCTAGGTTGCATGGAGGCTGAAAGAGTTCTTTCCAAGGTTGAGTACAGCCCATGGGCAATGCCATGGTCTCAGTAGTCATGAAGAATGGGTCTGTCAGGATCTTGGGTGATTTTAAAGTTTGAAAGTTACCATTAACCAGTACTGAAAGTAGTTCTGCCCAGGATAGAGGATATTTTTCCAAAACTTTCCAGAGGAAAACACTTAAGCAAAATGGACAGATGAAGATGGAAGAAAACTCCAAAGTATTTCTCACCATAAACACTCAGAAAGGGTTTTATCACTATTTGGAGTAGCATTTGCTCCTGCACTCTGGTGGAAAGCTATTGAGCAGGTAATGCAAGGTTGCCCAGGCATTGAGTGGATAACATCTTTGTTACTGGTAAGGATGACAAGGAACATGTCCAAAATCTCAAGACAGTGTTTAAAAGATTTGAAGGTTATGGACTGAGAGCACAACGCAACAAGTGTGAATTTTTTAAAACCACCATCATTTTCTGTGGTCACACAATTGATGCACAAGAATTGCATAAATATTTTGAGAAAATTTAAACTGTGGTGGATGCCCCAAGGTCAAAGCATGTGTCATAGTTACAGTCCTTTTTAAGATTTGTCTATTACTATAACAGGCTCCTGCCAAATATTGCTACTGCACTCCACCCCTTGCACTCATTACTACAGATTGGGAAGAAATGGCAATGGACAAAGCAGTATGAGATGCTTTACAGAAGGCAAAGGAAATGGTAATGTCAGACACTGTACTCACACATTATAATCCACAATCCAGTAAAGCTTGCCCATGATGCTTCGCCTTATGGTACAGGTGCAGTCATGTCACATGTTATGTGTGATGGAAGTAAACACCCCATAGCATTTGCATCAGGTTCCCTTACTGCTACAGAGAAAAATTATGCACAGATTTACAGAGAGGCCTTCAGTCCGATATGAGGTGTAAAATGTTTCAACCAGGACTTGTATTTGAGAGAGTTACCTTTATTACTAATCATCAACCACTGGTGTCCATTTTCAGTCCACAGAAAGCAATTTCACTAACAGCATCAGCCCAAATGCAGAGAGGGCTCTGCTTCTTGGAGGATACAATACAATTACCAGATCAAATTCAAGAGGACAACTAATCGTGGAAATGCAGATGGATTGCCCTGTTTGCCCTTGGAAAATGAAATACCTGAAAAACTCACAAAAGAGGACACTCTTCTTGGTGTATTCTCCCTAATGCAAATGAAAAATCTCCATATTATGGCAGAGATAATCCAAAGTGAAACCAGAAAAGACTCCTCAGGTCTACACTGCAACCCAAAATGGCTGGGACGTGCAACAGGAACTCCAGTTCTCCCATTTTTACCAGTGCCAGGATGAAAGTTGCCCTTGACAGTAGTTACCTTATGTGGGGATTGAGAGTTGTACCATCTAAGCTAACAGCTAAAGTGTTGGAAGAGCTAATCTAGATACTGGTCATCTAGGTGTGGTCAAAATGAAAGTGTTGGCTTGAAGATTTGTCTGGTAGCCTGGGATAGATCAGCAGATCGAGCCACTTGCCATGCACTATTCAGTATGCCAATACGTCCAGAAGATGCCAACAGCAGCACTCCTCCCTCCCTGGGAATGGCCTGCATTGTCCTGGCCGGGGATTCATGTGGATTTTGCTGGATCATTCACGGACACAATTTTCTTCATAGTAATGGATGCAGCTACAAAGTGGCCAGAAATGCTCCCAATAACCTCCACCACAGACTTGCACAATTCAATATGTTGGGAAGCTTCTTCTCAAGGACTGGAGTACCAGAAAACTTAGTCAGTGACAATGGACCACAGTTTGTTGTGGAACAGTCTTGGGCATTCATGAAAATAAACGGAATAAGACACTACATCTGCATGAACCACTCAACTATGAATGGATTGCCAACAAGTTTTGTTCAACATGTAATGAACATACTGCTAACAAAGTCAGCAGAATACACTATCACCGAATCAGAAGCTCACCATTTTCTTCCTTGCATATCATAATGCAACACAATCCATAACCAACAGCTCTCTAATTATGCTGCTCCTGGGTTGGCCCTTGAACTCACACTTGGATCTCCTCCAACAAATCTCAGAAGGAGCATGCAGGACAAACAGCTGAGTCAAACTGAGGGCTTCTCAAACAAGGAGGTTCCATGTTTCACTCCTGGACAAGCAGTCCTGGTGAGGAACTGCATAGATGATCAAAAATGGTTTTTTTGGGGTCCAGAGCTTTCAAAACCACTTCCTGAGTCACAAAGTCAACCCCTACACCCGGCATGAAGGAAATCTCAGAACCTGAGATTGCTTCACAGCCACAAGGTCCTGCCAAAAAGAGTGACCCCCTTGTCGGGAATGATGTTATACTACAATAGTAAGAAATCTGATTAGGACAATTTAAAGTTCACTCTGTCGTGGATGTCTATATAATAATTGTATTATATAGTACACTGTATGTATCTTTAAGTTGAGATGCATTCTATATTGTGTTGGAGTTTTTCGCTAAGCAGGAAGGAGTATTGTATATTTAATAATTAAGTAATATTTGAGTACCATTATAAATATTGTACATTGTTAGATTAAACATGCTTTATTGTTTACATAATTCATCATGGGTTATATGTATGAAGTACTTGAAAGGCATATGTCGATACGCCACCATATCATAAGTGTGCACCTCACTAAAAGTTAAAAACGAAGTAGACACGCATATTTTTCTTTTGAGTTACAAAATATAACACCATTCTCTGGGCTCTGCTTTCTCTCTCTTCACCATCTGTGAACATACATTTCATCAGAACCATGCCTCAACCCCAGCACACAGCTTACAGTGATTACAATGTTCTATATCATTCAGAGACATGGACTCCCTACAGCTCCTTAAAGTATTATCGCCTCCAAAAGTCCTTCCAAATCCAGTGGTAGGATAAGCAAACAAAAGTCTGTGTGCTCTCCAGTTGTCAACATCCCCTGTATTGAAGCTATGATCATAGAACATAGCACAATACAGTTCCTTTGATGATGGCGATGGTGCATGTGTATCATGAGGCTCAGTGTCTTACCAGATTTCAAAATCTAATCCTTTGGCCCACAATATTGAACCAACCTTTGAACTGGTCGTGTTCAGTGGACTCTCTGATGGATAGGACATAGACCAAACTCCCATAACACACATTTTGTCTGAGCACCATCATGGCAAGAGTTTATCAAGAGATCAGAGGGAATGTTTAATCTTTTTGGGGAAAAACAAACTCAGCTATGACTGATGAGTGTGGTGGAGTATCCCAGACTGCATTGCAAATCTCTAGCATTCCTCTTGTGGAAGCCTGGTGAAACTGAAGTGGGGAATGCACAATTCCCATACAGTAACTATTACTACAGGACATGAAATCACTTATCAGTTTCTAGATTTCCATTACATCTATCTTGAATGCCAAATCTTTCTCACACAAGAAATGAAACTAAAGGTAAATGTATGGAAAGGATAATGAACACTTTCTTCTGAGGGAGTCCATCAGGATTGAGGATGATTTCCTTCAACTCTAGTTTTGCCAGATCTAAGGTGGCTGATGAGATCAATGTGGAAAATGGAAGATGGAAAAGTCATGCAAAAAGGGCAATGTTACAATGGTCATGGGGGATTTCCAATATGCAGATAGATTGCAAAAATTAGGTTTGTACTGCCTTCAAAAAGGCTTTTTAGAGCAGCTTCTGGCCAGGACCATCAAGGAAAAGACAATTTTGCATTGGTTGTACTGTAATGAACCAGATTTTATTATAGAATTTAAGGTAAAGGAACCTTTAGGAAACAGAGACCATAATGTGATAGAATCTACCCTGCAGTTTGAGAGGAGAAGCTAAAATCAGATGTATTGGTATCATATTTGAGTAAAGGTAGTTACAGAGATATGACCAGAGGAGCTGGCCAACATTAATTGGAAGGGGATATTAACAGGGATTATGGTAGAGCAGCACTGGCAGGCATTTCTGGGAGTAATTCGGAAGACACAGGTTCAGTTCATCCTAAAGAAGAAGCATTGTAAAGGGAGAATGAGGCAACTGTGGTTGACAAGGGAAGACAAAGAGAGCAGAAAGCAAAAGAGAGGACATACAATAGAGCAACAATTTAGTGGGAGGCTACAGGATTGGGAAGCTTGTAAAAACCAAGAGAAAACAAAGAAAAAAGTAGATTCAGTTGATGTTGTGTGCTTGGATTTTCAGAAGGCTTTTGACAAGGTCCCACTCTTGAGGCTGCTTAACAAGCTACAAGTCCATGGTATTACAGGAAAGATTCTAGCATGGATAAAACAATGACTGATTGGCAGGAGGTAAAGAGTGGGAATAAAGGGAGCCTTTTCTGGCTGGCTGCCAGTGACTAGTGGTGTTTCACAGGGGTTTGTGTTGGGACTGACACTTTTTACATTATATGTCAATGATTTAGATGATGGAATTGATGGCTTTGCTGCAAAATTTGCAGAGGTGGACGGACAGATTGTTTTGAGGCTACAGAAAGACTTAGATTAGGAGAATAGGCAAAGAAATGGCAGATGAAACACAGTGTCAGGAAGTGTATGGTCATGCACTTTGGTAGAAAAAATGAAAGGGTTAAGTACTTTCTAAATGGAGAGAAAATACAAAAACTGAGGTGCAAAGGGACTTGGTAGTCCTTGTGCAGGATTCCCTAAAGGTTAATTTGCAGGCTGAGTCTGTTGTAAGGAAGGCAAATGCAATGTTAGCATTAATTTCAAGAGGACTAGAACATAAAGGCAAGGATGTAATGTTGAGACCTTATAAAGCTCTGGTAAAACTTCACGGAGTATTGTGAGCAGTTTTGGCCTCCTTATTTTACAAATATGCTGAAACTGGAGAGGGTTCAAAGGAGGTTAATAAAAATGATTGCAGGATTGAATGGCTTGTCATATGAAGAGTGTTTGAAGGCTCTGTGTCTGTATCTGCTAGAATTCAGAGAGAATGAGGGTGACCTCTTTGAAACCTATCCAATGGTGAAAGGCCTTGATTGAGTGGATGTGGAGAAGATGTTTCCAATGGTGGGAGAGTCTAAGACCATTGGGCACAGCTTCAGAATAAAGTGTGTTCTTTTAGAATGGAGATAAGGAGAAATTTCTTTAGCCAGAGAGTATTGAATCTGTGGAATTCTTTGTCGTGGGCCGCTGTGGAGGCCAATTCTTTATGTATATTTAAGGCAGAGATTGATAGATTCTTGATTGGTCAGGGCACAAAGAGATATAGGGAGAAGGCAGGAGATTGGGGCTGAGAGGAAAATTGGATCAGCCATGATGAAATGGTGGAGCAGACTCGATGGGCCAAATGGCCTACTTGTGCTCCTATATCTTATGCTCTTCTGGTCGTAAGGCAAGTAGAAATGCAATGAAGTGTGATATGATGAAATATGAAGGTAAGCCTGCCAATAATATAAAAGAGGATTCCAAAGGTACAGTATCAGATATATAAAGAGTAAAAGACCCACAAGAATCGACATTGATCTATTGGAAAATGACCCTGGAGAGATAGTAATGGGGAACCAAGAGATGGCTGATGAATCTAGTAAGTATTTTGCATCAGTCTTCACTGTGAATGACACCAGCAACATGCTAGAAATTCAGAAGTGTCAGGGACAGATGTGAGTGTAGTCACTATTACTAAGGAGAGGTGCTTGGGAGCCTGAAAGGTCTGAAGGTGGATACATCACCTAGACCTGATGGACAGCTCACTTCCGAAAGAGTTAGCTGAAGAGATTAGTATAGTATTCGTAGTAATCTTTGAAGAATCACTAGATACTGGAATGGTTCCTGAGACTGGAAAATCACAAGTGTCAGTCTACTCTTTAAGTAGGGAGGGAGGAAAAAGATGGAAAATTATGGGCTAGTTAGCTTGACTTCAAAGATAATGAGTTGGTAGAGTCCATTATTAAGAATTAGGTTTCGGAGTACTTGGAAGCACATGATAAAATAGATCAATGTCAATATGGCTTCCTTAAGGAGAAATGTTTCCTGACAAGTCTGTTGGAATTTTTTGAGGAAATAACAGGTAGGATAGACCAATGAGTCAGTGGATGTTGTTTACTTCGGTTTTCAGAGATCCTTTGACAAGGTGCCGCATGTGAAGCTGCTCAACAATATTACAGCCATGGTATTACAGGAAAGATGGACAGGCGTTTAGCTGACTGGCAAAAGGCAAAGAGTGGAATAAAGTGGGACCTTTTCTGTTTGGCTGCAGGTGCGTAGCAGTGTTCCAGAGAGATTGGTGTTGGGTCTACTACTTTTCACATTGTATGTTAATAATCTGGATGACAGAATTGATAGCTTTGTGGTGAAGTTTATGGATGATATAGTACAAAGGTAGGTAGAGGGGCAGACATTAATGAGGAAGCAGGGTGTCTGCAGAAGAACTTGGACATATTAGGAGAATGGGCAAGGAAGTGGCAGATGGACTATCTTGTAGGGAAGTCTATGGTCATGCACTTTAGAAGGAAAAAGGCGTAGACTATTTTCTAAATGGGGAGAAAATTCAGAGATTAGAGGTACAAAGGGACTTGGGAATGCTAGTGCAGGATTTCCTGAAGACTGTGTTGGTCATAAGGAAGGCAAATGCTATGTTAGCATTCATTTTGAAAGGACTCGAATATAAAGCAAGGATGTAATTCTGAAGTTTACACGTTATCAGTCAGACCACACTTGAAGTACTGTGAACAGGTTTTGGCCCATTATAAGAAAGGATGTGTTGGTTTTGCAGATGGTCCAGATGAGGTTTATGAGAATGATCAGGAATGAATGGGTTAACAAATGAGAAGCATTTGATGTCGCTGGGCCAATACATGCTCGAGTTTAGAAGAATGAAGGAGATCTCAATGAAGCCTACTGAGTATTGAAAGGCCTAGACAGAGTGAACATAGACAGGATGTTTCCAATAGTGGGAGAATCTAGGAGCAAAATATCAGGACGTCCCTTCAGAACAGAGATGATGGGAAATTTCTTTAGCCAGAGGGTGATGAATCGATGGAATTCATTGCCACAGACAGTTTGGATTCAAGATTCAAAGATTTCAAGATTCAAAGATTCAAAAAACTTTATTGTCATTCTAACCATACATCAGCTCTGCAGGGCAGAATGAGACAGCGTTTCTCAGGAGCAGTGCAATCATAACATAACAAACGCAACACTAAATAATAAACATAACAATAAATAGTAAAACACAACAGCCACATGTCAGTTAAAATCAAGTTATAAGTGACCAGTGCAAGTTAAAAGTGTCCAAAGCAGAGTCAGGTAGAGCAGCTATTTAGCAGTCTGACTGCCTGTGGGAGGAAGCTGTTTAGTAGCCTTGTGGTCTTAGTTTTGATGCTCCTGTAATGTCTGCCTGATGGCAGAAGAACAAACAGTTCATGGAGAGGGTGTGAGGGGTCTTTAATGATGTACCGCGTCTTCTGGAGGCATCGACTCTGAAAGAGGTCTTGGACAGAAGGTAGGGAGACCCCAATAACCTTCTCTGCTCCCCTAACCACCTTCTGCAAGTCTGGTTGCCAAGCCATTGAGAATACTTAAAGGGAAGTTTGATAGATTCTCAATTAGTAAGGGTGTCAAAGGTTACAGGGAGAAGGCAGGAGAATAGGGTTGAGGGAGAAAGTAAATCAGCCTCAAATGCCAGTACAGATTTGATTAGCCAATTGGCCTAATTCTATCCCTATGTCTTATGCTCTTAATATAATTAAAATATTTAAAACATTTTAAAATTATTTCAAATCTGTGATAGAAGTATTAAGGCACGGGTTCCCAACCTTTTTTATGCCAGAGACTCCTACCATTTACTGAATTTAGGAACTCCTGCATTAATGTTAGTCTTTCTGATCCTAATTATTCTTGATCTTCTTAGATACATAGAAATAATGAACAAGGCTTTCTGACAGCAGGAAATGCTCTCTGGCAGCAAAGCCCATGTTCAGGTGTGACTCTGCATGATGCTTATGGGTTCCTTTTTTTCTGTGAGATCACCACAACATTTATACCAACAGGACACTGAGCCTGCTCAAGCTCATGTGATTCAGGCTAATGGTAATAGCTCTCCTACTGTCTCGTATCAATAGAACATTGTCTACTTACAATATCTTAAGGCCAATTTACAAAGACCTACGCTGCTTCACAAGAATTCACCTGCAGTTTATTCAAAGTATCCTTGAGGTTAATCTGTTCCTCATATGGTGGAAGAAGAGCCTCCAATCGAATAGCCTTTCTGGCTGTTGGCTGGGATGATATTAAAAGATTGATTTCTTCAGCCTAACATGAGAAAGTACAACCGTTAGTTTCTATGAAGCAAGATAATTATATTTTGGTCAAGACGCACAAATTGATTTCGTGCATGTAGAAACATTGACTAGAATGGAGTGTAATTTTGTCAAGTTAGCAGCGTAAACTGCAAATTATTTCAAGCACACTGGAAAATTTAATATGCAGTCTTTTGCTAAATTCAAGACATTGTATGTCATTTAATTAGCAACAGACTCCCAAAACAAGGCACTAGGCACTCTAAGTTTGCATACCTTTGAAACAGAAGGTAGGCCTTAAACATATGAAATAAATTATGATCATATTAAATGATACTATATCATACTATATCAATATCATAGCATATTATTATCCTTAAAACTGTATCATTTTCGAATATATCCCATTCATAGATTAAATAGATGATTTTTAAAGTTTATATTTTTTGTTGAAATTCTTTATCCGTCTTTGATAAAAATTGTTTGCAAATGAGAATTGAAAATACAGAACGAAAATAAATTTGGGTAAGTGTAAGAATTACTATCATCATCCATTTTGTGCTTCTGCTCAAGGTGAATTTTAACTCTACCATTAGCTGTCGGGATGAAAGGGAACAGGTATTTTAGCGCACAATGTTGAACAAAATTGTTCCTGCCATTTGAACAATCTATTGATAATTTCAAAAGTCTTTAATGACATCAATGTGGGCATTTTGTTTTATATGTTGGTACTTAAAGCCTATGAAATGTAATACTTATCTATTTTTCCCAAACATGAAGTTTTCAATTTCTCTGTTAACAGTTATCTGTTTCTCATACAGAGAATATTTGCTATGCTCAGAGGATTTCAGGCTTGGGAAAAAGATGACAATTTGCACAATTTGTTAAAGCAGAATCTGAATCCTAAAATAGTAAATAACTTAATCCTGAATTCTCAAAAGTTCAGGTAAACTTCATGGCATATCAGAGTCCAATATCAGGAATTTCCTTGAGACTTTTCCCACCTCATCTCTGTATATTTGGTAGATGTATGGTAACTTCAATAGAAAACTCACTGAAAGAAATGCAAGTCTTCCTTGTTCTGTGTCAGGGTGTATTAGATCATAATGCAACAGAACCTGTAGGCAAAATGAGTAGGAAGTGCAACTGATATAAACAATGAATGGAGAATTTTAACTTGGAGCAGATATCAGGAGGTGAATATTGAGTACACCCAAAATTAGCAATTTTATCTTCTGAGCCCTATTTGTATGTTGCCAATATGGTATCCACTAAGAGAGGAAGAATGGTAGTTATTGGAGTGTATTTACTATTTCAGTAATATTTGAGTAATATTGTAAATATATTGTTTGAATAAACTTTCTTTGTTTACATAATTCATTAAGGCATCCGTTAGTCTTGCGAGACCATGGATCTGTGCCTGGAAAGTCTTCACTCTCCAGGGCGCAGACCTGGGCAAGGTTGTATGGAAGACCAGCAGTTGCCCATGCTGCAAGTCTCCCCTCTCCACGACACAAATGTTGTCCAAGGGAAGGGCATTAGGACCCATACATCTTGGCACCAGTGTTGTTGCAGAGCAATGTGTGATTAAGTGCCTTGCTCAAGGACACAACGCATGTTGCCTCAGCTGGGGCTCGAACTCATGACCTTCAGGTCACTAGTCCAATGCCTTAACCACTTGGCCACATGCCCACACATAACTCATTATGGATTATATATACAGTAAGACTTACCTAAATGGCATACATCATTATGCCACCATGCCATATATAAGTGCCTTACTAAAGGGGGGGGGGGGCTACGTAAACAAGTGTCCTGGTTTCTTTGTCTTTTTTTGATTAGTTTCTGGAGCTAGGAAACATAAAAGTGGTGACAAGGAAGTTCTAAAACAAACTTGAGACAACTACCTATCTGTTGAAGCACAGTAGGTTTTTCTTGGGAAGGGGAAAGAGACCTTCAAGTTTAAAAAGGCAAGAAAATGGATGAAATTAACAAGCTTTGTGTATAGTCATGGGTTCATAAACAGTAAGTACCAGGTGATAATAATCCATTTTAAAGAAGCAGAAGTGGCTGACTACACTGGAAAGATAGATATATTCGATTGCATAACAGATAACTGGATGATGTATACTGAATGAATTGAACAGTAGTTTAAAGCAAATGAAATAGCTGATGAAAAACAAGTGCCAGTGTTGCTGAGTGCAATGAGAGGAAAAGCATACAATTTGGTTAGAAGTTTAGTTCCTCTAACCAATCCAGCCAAAATAAGCTTTGCTGATATCACTAAAGTAATGCAGGTACATTTAGAACCAAAGCTATTATTGACTAAGAATGCTTTAGGTTTCATAAGCAGAATTAAGAGGAAGGAGAGTCCATTTCAGATTATGTGACTGAATTAAAGAAAGCGTACGAGTATTGTTAGTTCAGTGATGGGCTTAATGATGCACTGAGAGATTGTTAGTTTGTGGAATATTAGAAGGAATCATTAAAAATGGCTCCTAACTGAAGCACAACTTACATTTAAAAGAGCAGTTGAGATTTGTGTATCAATGGAAACAGCAGTCAGAGATGCAATTGAGTTGCTGACAGGAATGAAAGTGAGTGGAAAAAAAAGTGTCTAAACAGAAACCAGTCTGGCCAAATAAATTGTGTACCGTTGTGGCAGGGGAACACATATACCAGACCAATGCAGATTTAGAGGTGAAATGTGCAGAAAATGTAACAAAGTAGGACACATACAAAGAGCATAGCGGAAAACAAGGGTAAAATACTATTAAATGAAAATGTCACACCAAAATTCCACAAAACCGTCTGATTCCTTATACTAGTTGTGATAAAGTAGCCAGTAAACTAGATTGCATGAAGGCTGAAGGAACCCTTTCCAAGGTTGAGAGGAGCCCATGGACAATGCCAGTGGTCTCAGTAGCCAAAAGGATGGGTTTGTCAGGATCTGAGGTAATCAACCCAGTACTAAAGTAAATCAATACCCACTGCCCAGGATGGAGAATATCTTTGCAAACTTTTTGGAGAGAAGCATTTCAACAATGCGGACTTAGCTGAAGCCTATCTACAGATGGAGATGGAAGAAGACTCCAAATTGTTTCTCACTATAAGCACTCACAAAGGGATTTATCACTATCATAGGCTTATATCTGAAGTATCATCTTCACCTGCACTCTGACAGAAAGCTATGGACCAAGTAGAGACCGAGAAGCTCACGGTCAAGCCAAAATATTCTTGCAGTGGTTTCACAGGGCTTTGGCAGTGTGAGGCAGTGGAAAGTCCATAATAGTGGCGATGTTTGATGGCAGATGTATTACATCTTCTGCAGAGATGCGATGGCCAAGAAAATCAATAGTAGAAAACCTGAACTGGCATATAGCGGGATTAATAATCAGCCCCTGTTGGCTTAAGCGCTTGAAAAGTGTGCAGAGATGTGAAAAGTGTTTGGTTTTGGATGTATGCTGTCCAGGTACACAAAGAGAAAATCTAAGTCTTTTAACACAATGCCCATTAGTCACTGGAAAGTCTATGTGGCATTTTTCAATCCAAATAGCATAAGTAGAAACTCAAATAGGCCAAATAGGGTTATAACAGCAGTTTTGGGAATGTCCTCAGTGCACACAGGCCCCTGACTAAATCCACTTCAGAAAAAAATATTATCTTTCAGGTTAAATGTGCTGAAAAGTCTTGAATATATGGGTCTGGATAACGAGAAGGGGTGGTGGTCTCATTAAGGTGGTAGTATTCACCATATGGACAGCAACCATCAACAGACTTAGGGAGCATGTGGAGGGATGAAGCCCAAAGGCTATTTGACCTGGGTACAATGGCAAGCATTTCCATGTTAGCAATTCAGCCTTCGCACTGGCTGGCTCTTCTGAGTCCAGTCTATGCATATGGGCATGGACCGGCAAGCCAGTTGCGGAAATGTGCTCGACCCATGCTTTGCAGAAAATGTGGGCTTGGTGAGGTTTGGGAACCCAGCAGGTGAGTGAATTCACATGTGGCGGTGCATGCACTAGAACGGAATCACTGTGGGGAACTCACTGGGGGTGGGGGTAAAGAGCCAAAGTCCTTTGCATCCAGAAGCCAACAATACTTAAGATCGACTAATGGTCCTTCGGTGCATAGAAAATCTGTGCTGAGCAGAGGTCCAGCAACTTCAGCTAAGGCAAAGTCCCATGTTTAGCATTGTCCACTGAAGCAGAGTGTCATGTGTCAAGTCCCATAAGTCTGGATCCTGCAGCCAACGGCGGCCTCCAACAAGGGTCTGTCACTCTCTACCTTATTTTTTTATTACTAATTTTTTATTGCAACGCCAACAAATTACATTCAGTACAACCAGTTGCCAATTACATTTTGACTGTTTATCCCAACCACCCCCAACCTTCATCACCATCCCCCTCCACCCCTCTCCCCCCCTCTCCCCTCCACCAACCAACTGAATAGTAGTGCATACACAGACAAAGCATTCCTATTTTATACAATAATAAGATTTTCTAATTTACCTGTGTTGCTCACCTTCCCCTGGATCTGTTGTAAGTTGATGGTGGAGCCCTGAGTTACCCCCTTCCCACCCCCCTCCCATCATCCCTCCCATTCAACCCTTTACATTGTAACATCTGTGGGTTTCACTTAGCAATGTCAGACACTGAACAATAACCACCCCCCTCTAGCACCAACAAATTAGAAAGGCAAAGCAGTTCTCATAGACAATCATATCAAAGAGACAAGAAAAAAAACCTGGACAAACCCACTAACCTATATAATTAAAACCATTTCCATCTCAAATATAATATACCACATAATCAAGACCCCAACAGCCTCTTGCGAGAAACGTTAATAGACCGTCGCTTAGCCAAGGCACCAGTGACGTCTTATTTGGCGTCCAGGAATGTAAATAAGTCTACTGGAGACATAACCTGAAATGAACATGTACAACTAAAGTTATTCAGAATCAGAACAAACTGCTGTTTTTCAGCTTCATTCTTGATGAAGTATGACATTTGGGTATATTGAATATCACCTTAGAAAGTAAAAGATGAAAAGTATAAATCTAGGCAGACTTATATCACCTTACTATGTTATCCTTGTAGTAACAAGTTAACTGAGCCATTACCTTAAAACTCTGACCTGCAATACTCAGAGAGAATTTGGCCCCTTAATTAACTAAATACAAAAGTGCAAGGAATGACTTTCCAGTAAAAGAATAACCAGAAAACTTCACACCTAGGATGTTAACTTGCCCGTGTCTGTTAGATTGCGCATACAGGCTGGTCCGAGCTCTTAATGCATCTCCTCCATCTCCTCCCGAGGGACGTGTGGACTTTGCCCAGGGTCTTCTTCCATATCTCCCAGCACCGATGAATTCAGAGTTTCTTTTGCTTCCTCTGCCAAATTAAATGACATCTTCATGCCCTTGATATTCACTCTCAAAATTGCCGGGTATATGAGGAACGAGTCGATCCCCTTCTCTCGAAGCTTAGCACGGATCTCCTTGTATCCCTGCCGTTCCTGCATCGTGCCGGGGCTATAGTCAGCAAAGAACTGCAGCTGGGTGCCATCAGGGAGAGTAGGTTTGGCTTTCCTCGCACCCTCCAGGATAGCCTGCCGGTCGGTGTACCGTAGAAGCCTAAAAACCATGGTCCGCAGTCTTGAAGTGTTGTTGGAAAAGATCCTATGTGCTCTATCGATCTCCAAAGGAGTGCTGTAGGAATTCCTGAGCGCTGGAATCCAATTAGGCAGCATCTCCTGGAGGCAGCCTCTTGGATCGTCGCCCTCAACACCCAGCGGTAAGTTGATCAGCCGCACATTGTTTCTCCTGAATCTGTCCTCCAAGTTGTTTCGCTTCATCCATACCTTAGTCACTTCTGCGAGACAGGAGTTAGTAACTTTCTCATTCTTAAGTAAATAAACCTGAATGTTGTCTATATTGTTGAAGACCGTGCTAAATATTTTAGCATGAATGTCTGCTTGCTCCTTTAACGACCAGAGAATGTTGCCATTCTCTGCCAAATGCTTCTGTATGGGGTCAAGAGCCTTTTCCAGTGACTCCTTTAGCATGTGGGCTACCGTTTCTTGCAGTGATTCCATCTCCGTTGCCATTGTTTGCTTAATTAGCATAGCTATTTCCTCAGATGAATCGCTAGCTTGGTGTCGTCTGCTGGTATCTTGTTTCCTGGTTGAATTTTGATCTTTTTTTGAGGTCATGTCTTTAGTTAGATCTTTCTCCAACTCAATCTTGTATTAAGACTGTCTATTAGCCTTAAAGAACTTGAAAAAGGAGGGTTATATGTCAGCACTCAGTGCTGTGCTGCCATCTTGTCTTGTGCCTCACCAGAAGTCCCTCACTCTCTACTTTATAATCAATGGGTGATGCTGGCAGCACACCCACTTAAGCATCAATATCACACAGGAAGAGTCACCTTGAAAGGGTGTCCATAATGAACAATAGATGATTTTGGCAGCTGGAACCCACAGTTCTCACAGAGTTCCAATGTCACAATGCTCTGGCATTGTCGAAGCTGCATGGTGGTTGGCACTTCTTGGCATTCATGCTGAAGCCTGTATGGTAAAAACATTGTCTGGTTGAGAACCATGGGCATGAGACTGCTGTAGATTCTGCTAACAGGAGTTACTGAGACGGAAAAGGAGGAGGAATGATGCATCTCTGCTTGTCTGAGTGTAGACTATCAGTCATTTTAATAAGCTCCCCATAGTACATCTTAGGTGTATTACAGATGGCTGTGTGATCTTGATTAGGCATTTATTTCATAAAGAGCTCTTCAAAAATTAAACAAGGATGGTGATTACCCAGGAGAGATAGAATGTGGTCTATTAATTCTGAACCCCTAGCGTCACCCAGGCCAGGCAAAGAGAGCAACTGTTTGACACACTCAGACGTAGAAAGTCCAAAAATCAGAAATAGGTGAATTTTCAGAGTGACATATTTATCATGTGCAGTTGGGTCTTCTAATAGACTCACCACTCTAGCTGCAGTGGAACTACTTAGCGATGCTATGACATAGTAAAATTTGGTATTGTCCATGATGATTTCTCGCAGCCTGAACTGGGCTACTGCCTGTGCAAACCATGCAGTGATGTGTTGCTTCCAAAACTCCAGCAGCATCAAAGTGACTGCATTGGTCGATATGTCATTGGGTAACGCTGGAATTGTCTGACAGCAGCGGGGTCACCAATGTAAGATTTTGTGAATAACATATGAGAGAGTCATTTTATGTGGTTAGCAAAGGCCACAGCCCTTTACTTCCATTACCAACAAACCAAAAATAACCATTGGCTCATACTGACATCACTATGTCATACACCATCTCTTAAAGTGAACACAACAACTCAATGATGGTGTTTGTGAATTATGAAGAACAGTTTCTATTATGAACAATATGTGTCATTTGTCACCCATCACATTACCCTACAATCTCAACACCTTTACAAAAAGCTGTGAACTAAATATTCCTGCATATTCATATTTAGAAACAAAAGGCTAAAAGGATTGGTACAGGGCCATAAATAAGGGAAGAACTAATAATAAACTGAGGAACCAACCAAGGTACAGTATTTTGGATCCATCACTGTACAACAAGAAAGAGTTAATTTTGATATCAAGGGGCTATTGGGGAAAATCTTAAAGATAAAATTTGACATTATACAATGCCACTTTCAAACTTAGAGTAGAACTGGAGTCTTAGTCTGAACCAAGGTGGAAAATGTGATTCCACTATTTTAGAAAGGAGGAAGAGAGAAAACAGGAAATTACAATTATTGGTAGAGAAAATGCTTGAATATATAATGGAAGATGTAATAACCCAGAACAACTTGAAAGCTGAATAGCCAAAGGGTAGATAAATCTCCTGGACCAGATGGAATGCACCTGTGTGTTCTGAAGGAAGTAGCTGTGGAGATGGCGGAGGCATTAGCGATGATCCTTCAAAAGTCAATAGATTCTGGCATGGTTCTGGAGGACTGGAAGATTGCAAATGTCACTCCGCTATTTAAGAAGGGGGCAAGGAAACAAAAAGGGAATTATAGACCTGTTAGCTTGACATCGGTGGTTGGGAAGTTGTTGGAGTCGATTCTCAAGGATGAGGTTACTGAGTACCTGGAGGCATATGACAAGATAGGCAGAACTCAGCATGGTTTCCTTAAAGGAAAATCCTGCCTGACAAACCTATTACAATTTTTCGAGGAAATTACAAGTAGGCTAGACAAGGGAGATGCAGTGAATGTTGTATATTTGGATTTCCAGAAGGCCTTTGACAAGGTGCCATACATGAGGCTGCCTAACAAGATGAGAGCCAATGGAATTACAGGAAAGTTACATACGTGGATAGGGCATTGGCTGATTGGCAGGAAACAGAGAGTGGGAATAAAGGGATCCTATTCTGGTTGGCTGCCGGTTACCAGTGGTGTTCCACAGGGGTCCGTGTTGGGGCCACTTCTTTTTACGTTGTACATCAACGATTTGGATTATGGAATAGATGGCTTTGTGTCTAAGTTTGCTGATGATACAAAGATAGGTGGAGGGGCTGGTAGTGCTGAGGAAACGGAGAGTCTGCAGAGAGACTTGGTTAGATTGGAAGAATGGGCAAAGAAGTGGCAAATGAAATACAATGTTGGAAAGTGTATGGTTATGCACTTTGGCAGAAGAAATAAAACAGGCAGACTATTATTTAAATGGGGAGAGAATTCAAAGTTCTGAGATGCAACGGGACTTGGGAGTCCTCGTGCAGGATACCCTTAAGGTTAACCTCCAGGTTGAGTCAGTGGTGAAGAAGGCGAATGCAATGTTGGCATTCATTTCGAGAGGAATAGAGTATAGGAGCAGGGATGTCATGTTGAGGCTCTATAAGGCGCTGGTAAGACCTCACTTGGAGTACTGTGGGCAGTTTTGGTCTACTCATTTAAGAAAGGATGTGCTGACGTTGGAGAGGGTACAGAGAAGATTCACTAGAATGATTCTGGGAATGAGAGGGTTAACTTATGAGGAACGTTTGTCCGCTCTTGAACTGTATTCCTTGGAGTTTAGAAGAATGAGGGGGGGATCTCATAGGAACATTTCGAATGTTGAAAGGCATGGACAGAGTGTGTGTGGCAAAGTTGTTTATCATGATTGGGGAGTCTAGTACGAGAGGGCATGACTTAAGGATTGAAGGGTGCCCATTCGGAACAGAGATGCGAAGAAATTTTTTTAGTCAGAGGGTGGTGAATCTATGGAATTTGTTGCCACGGGCAGCAGTGGAGGCCAAGTCATTGGGTGTATTTAAGGCAGAGATTGATAGGTATCTGAGTAGCCAGGGCATCAAAGGTTATGGTGAGAAGGCAGGGGAGTGGGACTAAATGGAAGAATGGATCAGCTCATGATAAAATGGCAGAGCAGACACGATGGGCCGAATGGCTGACTTCTGCTCCTTTGTCCTATAGTCTTATGGAATAAGAGGACTGAGCCAACATCGATATATAACACACTTGGTGGAACTGAAGGTTATCAATAAAATTGTGGAATTGATGTGTTTGGATTTTCAGAAGGTGTTTGATGAGGTCCTACACAGGAGGCTTCTCAACAAGGTTTAAAAACATTAGAACTGGGTGTAATATATTGACGTGGGTTGAGAATCGGTCATTGGACAGAAAGTAGAGAGTGCTACTACATATGCACATACATGTACCATCTCACCATTAAAGGAGTGGACGTTGTCATCAGATTTCGATAGACAACCGAATAAGAAGAAGTGAGAGTGAGAATAAACAAAGATTCATAGTTGTCAGGTTGCTACTACTGGGGTATTACATAGCTTAGCGCTTAGGACCCAGAATTTAGAATTTTGGTAGAAGGGACCAAATGGCAAATTCTCATGTTTACTGATGGTACTAAACTTCGTGGGATTGGGAGTGCAGAGGAAGATGTAAAGAGGTTTCAAGAAATATTGTTAAGATGATTAAATGGACAAGAACATAGCAGGTGAAATACAACGCTGAAAAATGTTAGATTACACTGGACAGATTTTTTTTTTAGAAGTGTTGCTTTCTCAGAATTTTTATTTGCTTATGATAGGCTGCTTGAAGCTGAACACAAATATAATTTCAGACTACATGTAGGAATATGGAGAAACAAGAAATTAACTTTTATTGAATATAATGCATTTAATTGCATAACGGTGCTGATGCTTTGCAATAGTTCGACTAAGCTAGAAATGTTTTGTTGATGATTTTCATTTGTACTCAGTGTCTGAGGTTTCTTGCTTAAGTGTCCCCCAATGATCAGTCAGCATTGATGGATTTCAGTTGCCCTGATACTGTTTCTCCATGACTGCAATGTCCTGATGAAACCTTTCACTATGGTTGTCACGACAGTGCCAGGATTTACAAGGAAGAAGTCTAAATGGGAATGCAGGAAATGAATCTTTAGTGACGTTTTTCACTTAATGGTTTTCTATGCTGGAAACATGATGTCAATTAGCTGCACGTAGTTTGGTGCTCTATACTTGCCAAGAAAAATTTCAACAACATCCTTGAATGCCTTCCATGCGATTTTTTTAGAAGTTCTTTGAATTGCCTGTCACTGATGATCTGTTTGATTTGTGGACTGACAAAAATGCCTTCCTTAATCTTGGCATCAGTTATTCTGGGGAACATGTCTCAAATATCAAAATCTGTCATGGAAATTCTTAGCCTTTCTAAAACCTGTCCTGCCATGCAGCATCTGCCCTGCCTAAGCATGCATAGGCATGCCTAGACAAGATAGAAAACATTTCAGCTTACATTGTGGGCAACACTTTAATTGACTTGAATAATGAATTAAATAACGAATAAAGGTATTTTTTTAAAAAGGGTGCGTGATAGGGAAATTTCAGTTTCATTTTCATGAACAGCAGCCTAAAATCCATAAGATATACCCAAAATTGTTCAAGAAGCAAAATCATTGTTGTCTAGTGTTACCAACTTTGAGTTTAATTTCAGTTTTTGTTAGCCAGCAGAAACTGTGGTATTGTTGTTCAAAGGAACTTGGGTACATTGCATAAAACTTTTTGAAGGCCAATATACATGTGTAGCAGTGATTAAGAGGGCAAATATTAGCATTTATTAGGATAGGGCTTGAATACAAGAAAAAGCCAAGCTGATTGCAATTGTATTGGACCATGGCAAAATTCTACTAGGAACACAGTCTACAGGTTTGGTCTTCTTGCCATAGAAAAGATGTATGAATACAGTCTCACGAGAAAATCTGCAGATGCTGGAAATTCAAGCGACACACACAAAATGCTGGTGGGACGCAGCAGGCCAGGCAGCACCTATAGGACGAAGTACAGTCTACGTTTTGGGTCGAGACCCTTTGTCAGGGCTAACTGAAAGAAGAGATGATTCCGACAGATTTTTATATGAAGTGTTGCCTCACCTGGAAGGACTGTTTGAGGACGTAGATGGTGGTGAGGGAGGAGGTAAAGGGGCATGTCCCTCTTGCACGGATATGTGCCTGGAGGGAGGCCAGTGGAGTGGGACAAGTGGACAAAGGAGTAAGAAGAGAGCGATCCCAGCAGAAATTAGAGAGTGGGGAGGGCTGGGGGAAGAGTTCTTTTGAAGATGATGGAAGAATGATATACTGGATCTGGAGGCTCATGGGTGGTAGGTAAGGACAAGAGGAGCTCTATCCCTTTTATGGTAGCAGGAAGATGGGGTGAGGGTGGATGTCCGGGAAATGAGGGAGATGCAGGTGAGGACTATATCAATAGTATTGGAAGTATAACCCTATTTTTTTGAAGAAGGAGGACTTCACAGAAGTTCTAGAAAGGAAACCCACCTTAGGATCAGATGTGACAGAGAGAGGGGAACTGAAAAGAAGGCAGTAGAGGGTACAGAGAAGAGCATTTTTAAAAGTGATAGGGTGGGAAGAGGTATAGCCAAGAAAGTTGTGAGAGTCAATAGGATTATAAAAGATATAAGTAAAGGTATTCCGAGATGGGGAGAGAGATATCAGAGATGGACCAATTAAATTTGAGGGCAGCGAGGAAGCTGATGAAATTGTCAAGCTCATTATGGGTACAGGAAGCAGCACCAGTGTAGCTGTTGATCCAAGATTGTTTAATGTTTTTTCCTGTACACAAGTGTGAAGGAGATTAAAATATTTCCAAATCTAATGCAGCACAAAGAACACAATAATAAGCATAATGTGACTGACAGTATATGATAAAGTAGTGGAAGTGGGGGTTATGGGGGGTTGGGTTGGTGCCAGATGTTGATCAGCTTCACTGCTGGGGAAGGTAACTGTTTTTGAGTCTGGTGGTCCTGGCATGGATGCTATGTAGTCTCCTCCCTGATGGGAGTGGGACAAACAGTCCATGAGCAGTGTGCGTGGGATCCTTCATGATGTTACTGAACCTTTTCCAGCACCTTTCTGTATATACCTGTATGTCCTTCATGGTTGGTAGGCTGGTGCCAGTGATATATTGGGCAGTTTTGATAACCCAGTGTGGAGCCTTCCTGTCTGCCTCAGTTCAGTTTCCATACCAAGCAGTTATGCAGCATGCTAGGATGCTCTCTACTGCACGTCAACTCTAAACAGCCTCCTCAGAAGTAAAGGCGTTGGTGAGCTTTCCTGATTGTGTAGAATGTGCTTTAGAACCATGAGAGGTTGTGTGAAATGTGTACTCCCAGGAGTTTGAAACTGCTCACAGTTTCCAGTGCTATGCCACCTATTATTTCATTCTCCTTTACACTTGTATGCTGGAACAGACATTAAACAATCTTGAAGAGAAATTGTTGACCATGAGGACCAATTCTGCCAGACAGAGGGGGGTAATGGTGGAGCGACTGTTGTCAAAAACGAAGCAGAGAACTTTAAGGCATTATAGATGCCAGATAGAAGTGTATAGGGAGTGGACATCCATTATGAAAATGAGGCATTCAGAGCCAAGGAACTGAAAGTGATTGAAGAGATTGAGAGCATGTGAAGTGTCATGGATGTAGATGGGAAGGTACTGCACCGAGGGGGAGAAATTGAATCGAGGCAGCAGACACAAGTGCAGTGGGGCAGGAGCAGGAAGAAATAAGTTTCACAACATATAGGACATGTTAGGATGTAAATAAGGAGGTTTCTTTATTCAGATGTTGGTGAACCTATCGAGGGCTGTTGTAGATCAATTTTTTGTTTATTCAATATAGAGATCAATAGATTTTGGGAAATCACAAGATATTGGAGATAGTGCTGGTAAATAGCTCTAAGATAGATCATCCATCATCGAAATGAATGATGGAACAAGTTCAAAGGATGGAAGTGCTTCTTCTGCTGCTTGTGTTCATTTGTTCTCATGAGAAAATTACAGGATAAATAATCTGGGCCATTCTCTGTGCAAAAGGCACTCATAATTTAGAGTCTATTTTTCAGTTGGAGATCTTAACATTAAATGTAATCCTTCATCAGTTAAATTATGATACCCTTGACATCTCTGCAATTGGTTGAACACTACTGGCATTCAACACTTAACAATTTTCATAAAAGCAAAAGACAATCCTTGTAATGGAATTACAAGATCACAAAATGATTCAATTACATGGATTTTAATTGTTTTTTTTTATGATGACAAACTTACTCTCATTGTTTGGTAACGGAATCTCATGTCTTGTAGCTTGTTATGTGATTCAGCAGCTTTTAGCTGCCCAATAAGAATTTGCTGCTTTTTCTTTTCCAATTCTTGATGGCAATCAAGAGGTACATCTGATCTCAGTAAAACAGAATTTGCAATCTTTGGATGTTTTTGTGATTTCGATGTCTCTTTCGTACTGGGCTGCTTTGGAGCTGTTTTCTCTTTACTTGTAATGGATTTATTTTCAGTATTAGAATCATTGGAATCTTTTGCTTCCTGAGACATTTTATTTGATCTTTTTTGCCTATATTCTGAAATGCAATGAAAATTGAAATGTTAACTATTCATGAATTTAAGAAAAAACATAAGATACCTTGAGGGTAACCAACATTTAAATTTTCCAACATCCACAATACTTTCCAATGATAATTTCATATAAGCTTCACCTATTTACAGCCTAAAGTAAACTGCTGGAGGAACTCAGCAAGTTGAACAGCAGCTGTGAGGGAAAAGAAACTGTTAACCCATTAGAAATTACTAAAATTTCTTCCAAACAGACCTTTTGTATCTACAGTATTGTGTAAAAGTCTTGGGCACATACTGTATATATAGCTAGGGTGCCTAAGACTTTTGCACAGCAGTGTAGTAATTTTATGTACTGCACTGATGTGTTGTTGCAAAAAAAAAAACAAATTTCATGATACTTCAATAAATAGAGGAAGGTTTATCATCACTCACATATATCACTGGAGATTAGAAGAACGAGAAGGGATCTCATTGAAACCAATCGATTAAGGCTATAATAACACCACTAGTCACCAGAAGCCAACCAGAAATGGCTCCCTTTATTCCCACACTTTCCCTTCTGCCAGTTAGCCAATCTCCTATCTTATTTAGCAGCCTCATGTGTGGTGCCTTGTCAAAGGCCTTCTGAAAATCTAAATAGGCAACATCCACTGACTCTCCTTTATCGATCCTGCCTGTTATTTCCTTAACCATGCTGACTTCAGCCTATTTTATTATGTACATTTTTCATTTGCCTCTTAACTATTCACAATGTTGATTGAAGATCACACAACTGAAACATAATCTGTTTCTCATAAGATTACCATGAGTTCTACTTACAATTGCCATCCAACAAAACATAGAGAAGTACAACACAGACAGGCCCTTTGGCCCATGATGTTGTGCCAACCCTTTTAATGTACTCAAAGATCAATCTAACACTCCCACATAGCGTTCTGTTTTTCTTTTGTCACTATGCCTATCTAAGTTTCTTAAATATCTCTGATGTATCTACCACCATCTCTGGTAGCACATTCCACACACCTACCACTCTCTCTGTAAAAAATTTACCTCTGACATCCTCCTATACTTTCTCCAATCACCCTAATATATGCCCCTTCATATTGGCCACTTCTGCCCCTGAAAAAAAGTCTCTGGCTGTTCACTCAATGTATGCCTGTTATCATGTTGTGCACCTCTATCATGTCACCTATCATCCTCTTTCGCTCCCAATGGAAAAGCCCAAGCTTGCTCTACCTATCTTCATAAGACATGCTCTTCAATCTGGGCAGCACCCTGGCAAATCTCCTCTGCACCCTCTCCAAAATTTCCACATCTTTCCTATAATGAGACAACCAGAGCTGAACACAATATTCTGAGTGTGGTCTAACCAGAGGCTTACAGAGACGCAGCATTAACTCACAGCCTTTGGACTCAATACCCTGACTAACAAATGTCAACACATTATACTGCTTCTTATTCACCCTATCCTCGGCATTCAAGATAAGGTAGCAATAGTTCAGTAGTTCAATAGTTCCATTTCATATCAGAGAAATGTATGAAATATATATCCTGAAATTCTTTTTCTTCACAAATATCCACAAAAAGAGAAGTGTCCCAAAAAATGAATGCCAATTAAAACATTAGAACCCCAAAGCCACCCTAACTCCCCTTCTGATGCACCAGCAGCAGCAAAGCAACGACCCTCCCCCATCCCCACCTACTTCTGCAAAATTGCATCAGTATCCTCAACCCACCAAGCATGCAACAGCAAAGCCCCCAATAAAGACCATGACCTGCAGTACCACAAAAAAAAACTATCACCTGACAATTCAACGTGTCACAGGCTTTCTCTCTTCCTAATAAAGGGAAAAAGAGGTGTCCCCTCTTAGACGATGGATTTGTGGGAGAAGCCAGAGAGTAGTAGTCGATGGTTGCCTCTCTGACTGGAAGCCTATGACTAGTGGAGTGCCATAGAGATCTGTGCTGGGTCCGTTGTTGTTTGTCATCTACATCAACGATCTGCATGATAATGTTGTTAAGTGGATTAGCAAATTCGCAGATGACAACAAGATTGAGGAAGTAGTGGACAGCGAGTAAGACTATCATGGCTTGCAGCAGGATCTGGACCAGCAGGCAAAATGGGTTGAAGAATGGCAAATGGAATTTAATGCAGACAATGGCGAGGTGTTGCATTATGGTAGGATCAAACAGGGTAGGTCTTACACAGTGAACTGCAGGGCACTGAGGAGTGTTGTAGAACAAAGTGATATAGGGATACAGATCTGTAATTCAGTGAAAGTGGCATTACAGGTGGATAGGCTTGTAAAGAAAGCTTTTGGCACATTGGCCTTCGTAAATCAAAGTATTGAGTACAGGAGATGGGATGTTATTTTGTAGTTTATAAGATGATGGTGAGGCCTAACTTGGAGTATTGCATGAAATTTGGGTCAGCTATCTACAGGAAAGATATAAATAAAGTTGAAAGAGTACAGAGAAAATTTACAAGAATGTTGATGGGACTGGAGGATCAGAGTTATAAGGACAAATTTAATAGGTTAGGTCTTTATTCCCTAGAATGTAGGAGATTGATAGAGGTATACAAAATTATGAGGGGGTATAGACAGAGTAAATGGAAGCAGGCTTTTTTCACTGAGGATGGGTGTGACTACAACTGGCGGTCATGGATTAAGGGTGAAAGGTGAAATATTGACAGGTTATGAGGGAAAACTTCTTCCCTCAGAGGGTCATGAGAATGTTGAATGAGTTACCAGCGCAAGCTTGATTTCAACATTAAGGACAGTTTGGTTAGGTACATGGATAGTAGGGAAATGGAGGGCTATGGTCCCAGTGCAGGTCAATGGCAGTAGGCAGCTTAAATGGTTTGGCATGGACTAGATGGGCTGAAAGACCTGGTTCTGTACTGTACTTTTCTATGACTCTTTGATTCTATCCACTTGTGTTGCATCTTAAGGGATCTATAGATGTGGACGCCAAGAAACCTGTGTTCCTCCACACATCTAAGAATCCTGCCATTAACCTTGTATTCTGCCTTCAGGTTTAACCTTCCAAAGTGTATCACTTCACACTTTTATGTAAAATCTGAGTACCTCCAGGATTTTCTATTGATATTTGATGATAATCCCTTTAGGAAACTCACAATTAATTTTATCATAAATTCTGACGACAAGTTATCAACTAGAATTGTTAATACACATCATCTAGATCGGGGTTCCCAAGCCTTTTTATGCTATGAGCCCTTACCATTAAGCGAGGGATGCATGGTTTCAGGTTGGGAACCCCTGATCTAGATAGGTGTTTCGTGACTTTCCTGATGTTTTCAGAATATTCTGTTTTATGTGCAGTTTTCATAAGGAATAAACTCCAAAGACAATATTCTTAAATAAGTGTGAAAGAAAATTGATGCATAGCAAGTGTTGATATTAATTAGCATCTTACTTTTCTCTTTAACTTTTATTTCTCTTTTGTGCCAAGAAGCAACTAACTGAAAGGTCTGACAAGAACCCAGATTCTAAATGAAGAATTGCAAGTAAGTAACATTTGTTCTTTTAATCAGAGCTAGGCAACTTGTATTGAGATATTGCTCCAATCATTCTGACATGATAATTCCCAGGAATAAATGTTATACATGCATAAATATTCATAAAATATGTACAAATCGGAGAGGTTCTCTGGATGCTTGAAGAACTAATGAAGGGACCGCCTGTTTTTGGTTATTGCTTAATGAGTAAGTGTTAATTAAAAACAGGTTGTCACTATTATTTAGCAAAGAGGACCCTAATTTGACAGAATTTTATGCAAAATTTACATGTGATTTTATTCAACCTGAAACCAGGGTCTTAATCTAAATGAAGCAAACTATAAATATATAGTATGAACTGGCTAAGATAGACTGTGAAAATACATTAAAAAAATGACAAACATCTAAAGAATTAATACAAAGTTTATAACAACCATACATCCTGGCAAGACATAAAAGAAAATAGTTCAACTATTGCAAATAACAGTTCAAAGTACATTTATTATCAAAGTATGTATGCAGTATATAACCCTGACAGTCATCCTTCTGTAGGCAACCACAAAACAAAGAGAGGTTAAGAATAGCATTCTACCAAAGGAACAGACTGGGAACATTAAATCCATCCTCACAGTTGATGTAAAGAACTCAAGAATATCAGAATTCGGCAAAGGAGGGCTATGACAGGTGTAAGTTAAAATCTATCATAAGTAAAATGTTAAAAGCTATTATTAAACATACTGTAGAAGAGTACTTGAAAAATTCTGCGTAACTAAGCTAAGTCAACAAGGTTTTCTGAAAAGAAAATCATGGGACTAATTTATAGAAATGAAATACAAAGTCAGGAAGTGATTTTGGCAGAAAAAAATTTAAAAAGTTATCTATTTGGTAAGAGATTGCAGAGCACAGAGATGCCAAAGGATGTTGGGTATCCTAGAGGATAAATTACAAAAGGAGGATATGCAAGCCAAACAAGTAAATAGGAAAGCATACATATTTTAATAATTTATTCCGATGGGAACTGAGTACAAAAGTTGGAGGTTTTGCTTAAGTGAAATTGGGAATGATGAAATCTCATCTAGAGTACAGTGTACAGTATTGTTCTCTTTAATTAAGGATATTAATTTATTAGAAGTAGTTCAGAGAAGGCTTACTAGACCAATATATTTGGAATGCACTAGTTATCCTCTTCAGGTGGATGGCAGGGTGAAGATACTTCTCTACCAAAGGAGGTATAATGCGCCTCTTCCCTCCACTAGCTTGCAGGTCACCCTTGGGCAAGGTGTAGCATCTGCTTAGCCCCCCGATCAGGGTCATGTGAAGCCAAGGGAGCTGGTTGTGGATGATCACATGAGCAGCTGGTACATAACACAAGTCCTGGTTCTGCAACCACTGATGCCAGGCAGACAAACTCTGAAGAGTATTGGTAATGGCTGGTGTCACCCATCTTGTAAAGACACTGCCCAGAAGAAGGCAGTGGCAAACCACTTATGTAGAAAAATTTACCAAGAACAATCATGGTCATCATGACCTCCGAAGAGCTTGGTAAAGCTGAGCAGAGTGGGTGCAAGGAGCAGGAGATGAATTAAATCTAAAACACCAAAAAAGAGAAAATTTTAAAATATAAGATGTAAGACTGGAATAAATGATTATCTAAATCTGTTGATAATGCTGAGTTCTAAAAGTTTTTAGAGCCAGTAATTGTAGATAATACAGTCCCAATTGCTTCCCTCTGCCCCCAATCTTCTCTTATTTGATCCCAGATTCTATAATCTATATCACCTTCCAGCCTCTGTTGCTGTTACACTTCCCTCTCCATTCTAGCTCATCTGCCAATCAACCCTCCTTGCCAGCTCTTACCCATGTCACATCTGCACCTATCTATAAGCTCACTATTCCAGATGCAGGGTCAAGACCTGAAACGTCCATTGTTCATTATCTTTCTCAGATGATACCTGACGTCTGAGTTTTTCCAGCAGCTCATTTTTGCTCCAAGGTTCAAGCATCTGCAGTCTCTTGTCAAAGTTGGAAGTCCAACGTAAATATCGAAGTATGTATATATTACCATATACTACCTTGAGATTAATTTTCTTGCGGGCACTTACAGGAAAAAATACAATAAAATTTCATGAAAACTATAAACAAAGATGAACAACCAACCAATCTGCAAAAGAAGTAGAACTGCAAATAAAAAAAATAGTACTGAGAGCAACCTTTTGGTTTTAATAATACTGAGAACTGCTATGCTTGGTTGCAGTGACCACTCCAGATTCAAACAAAGGTGTAATTGTTCGTCATTTGTGTCTTTTGTGCGATTGCCAGATATTGGATATCGAGAACTTCAGGTACTGCAGGTCTGTTGCCTGGTGAATTGCTCGATGGCAGTGGAGCTGGACCTGTTGTGCACAATGTTGCCGATGGAAGGAGGAAGGCATCGGGAGGCGGTTCACAGAGGCACGGGTGATCCAACAAATAGTGCAAACAACTGCCCTGGACATTTTTACTTGTGATCACAAGACCCTGTTGGATATTGGTACTGTAGGATGTTGCAAGTCTGGTTCACCGGCTCATTAGTGAGACTGACGATGGGAGAGTTGCATGGCCTTGGTTGGTGCATGGAATAGGCTCCCGTGCTGTAGGGTTGCCTATTGCAGCTGCCCAGGGAATGAGACACTGGAGTCCTCATGGGAAAGAGCCTCCTCTCAGTCCAGGGCAGATACTCAGCATGGACTAGGTCCAATTTTACTGTTAATAAAATTGATGCACTATCAATTACTCCAAAAGCCTTTCAGTATTTACTCTACTTCCAGTCTTTTGGAGTAATTGATAGTGCATCAGGCTGCACCATCAATATACATGCCGTGACACTCAGGGACCCCGGGCTCTCTTTTTTCTCCCCCTCCCTCTCCCCCTCTCTCTCTGTCTCGTTATGTTTTTCTGCTATTTTAACTATATGTGCTGTGTGCTTTGTGTGACTGTTGGTACTGTGTTTTGCAAGCTGGCCCCAGAGCTACACTGTTTCTTTAGGCTGTATTCATGTGTATGGTTGAATGACAATTAACCTTGAACTTGAATTTGATTAAAAGTCCTTGAAAGTGAGTCTATGGATCACATAATCAGTTCAGAATAGTAGTGACTGAAGTAATCCACTCTGGTTCAGGAGCCAGATGGTTTTAGGTAATAATTGTCCCTGAACCTGTTGGTGTGGGACTTAAGGTTTCTGTACCTCCTGCCTGATGATAGTAGCAAGAACAGGACATTGTCTTGATTGTGGAAATATTTAATGATGGCTGCTGTTTTCTTGTGGCAGCACCCCATGCAAATATACCTAATGGTGGGGAGGGCTTTGCCTCTGTTTTTAATCTATGTTGAAACATTTTTTTTGTCTTTTTTCTCTTTTATTCTAAAATCCATTTTATTTTGCCTCTTTTTATTAGTATTTTTATCATTTGCCAATAAATTGTGTGGAGTAAAAACTAACATCTCAAATTCTGCATGCCTCAGCAGGGATTTGTCAGCTTGCTTGATTAACGATTTTATCAAAATTATTTCTGTTGTTTATTCAATTTGCAGATCCCCTATAAGAGATGCTGTGCTGAAATTACCTCCTAATCTTTAAAAATCCATAATACTGTAAGTTAAGTGTTACGAAAAGTTGGTGTTTTTGTTTGCCGCCAACCGCAAAATCCAGTTTTGTGAACAAGGCCACATCAGATGTATTTTAAAACATGAGAAGCCCTGTGACTATAAGTACTTCCTGTTTTCACATTCACTTGGTACTTCATGGCTTCATCTGCTTGGTGTCAGATCGGGGTATTGATTTTTAATGCAGAATAAGTTCAAAATATCTGATAATGTTTGTTATTCGTAATCATCAATACTTATGGAGGACTGAATGTGACCAGACAACTTTGAAATTTATAATATGGTAATAGGAGCGCACGTTTCATTTCTCTGTGCCTGTTATGCCATTTGAACAGATCACAGCAGACCTGTTACCTCAGAGTCATTTTCCTGCACTGGTTCCACATCCCTCAATTTCCTTAATATCTAAAAAAGTATAGATCTCTGCCTTGAATGTGGTCAGAGAATGAGCCTCCACAGCAGCTTTGGGTAGCGAATTCCAAAGATTTTCTACACCCTAAGAACCAATTTCTTCTCATCTCTGTCCTAAATGGCCAACTATTTTATTGATACTGTACTGCCTGGTTCTAGCATCCCAGTAGGAAATATCTAGCCTGTATAAAATTCTTTCAAAACTAGTAATCTATCTCAAAAATTGGAAAGCACCAATTGATTGCATAATTCGGAGCTTAATGGTCCAATCCATTGCAAATGTGGTACAGTATCAGCATAGTTAGGAGCATATTGTCCATTTGTTGTTGTTCACATTATTTTAAGGAATATTCTGCTGTTATCAAAAATGGATAGCTACAAAATTATCCCTAAGAGCTTAAACTAACAGGATTTTTTTCCACATATAGTTGATACTCAATCATGGATGCTATAGTGACACTATTACTGGAAGTACTGTTATGCTATGTGTGGTCATTCAAGGACTTTGGACAGGAAGAAAAGACCTGCCTTCTCTCAGAGTCATCAGAAGAACCAGTGACTGCTTGACCTTTCTGATGAACGAAGCTTTCCCAGGCGTAGGTTTTCCGGGTCATCACCAATTTGGGTGACATCAAGCAGATGACTTCCAGAACCACTTGTGTGCATAGAGTATTCTCCCTCTGGAGGTTAAGGTCACACTGACTCTCATCTTTCCTACCTCATAACCTTTTCAAAAGCTGCAAATCAAATTGATTATTTCTCCTAAGTTTTTGCTTACAGCTGCATCAGAGAGATCACATACAAGAAAATAAATTAACTCATCTGCTTTGATTTGAGTTAGGAGCTGGCAACTTCTCAGGCACTGGGATATGCTGGCAATACCAACCTTCCATTGTGCAACCAACCATTGTCTAATCCAATGGTTCCCAAATTGGGTGATATCACCCTGCTGTTTGGGAGTTTCTAAGGAGGTAATAAAGATAAAGGGGGCAGTGGAGGGGGCACTCGAAAGAAAGGAGTCAGTTGAAGGATTACGAGCTAATTTTAATAAATGAATTACTTTTTATTAGCATTTGCTCCTTAGTGTTTCATAATTGATTACAATGATCATGTAATCACCTCATCACTTACTAACCTACCATTTTCTTGGACATTGCTCTGAGTGTGCTATAGTTATTGAAAGGTAACGTGACACTTGTGTATTTGGCACACCATAAGAAATTAATGAGACCAAAGAATTGATTGTGGACTTCAGGAAGGGAAAATTGAGGGAACACACAGTACTCCTCATTGAAGGGCCAGTGGTGAAAAAAATGTGAACTTTCAGATTCCTGGGTGTCAACAGCTCTGAAGATCTATCTTGGGCCTGCCATATCAATGCAATTACAAAGAAGGTACACCAGTGCTATATTTCATCAGGAGTTTGAGGAGAGCCGGCATGTCATCAAAGGCTCTTGCAAATTTCTACAGATGTAGCATGGAGAGCATTATAACTGGTTGCATCACCATCCGATATGGAGGGCCTACTGCACAGTATCAAAAAAAGCTGCAGAACATTGTAAACTCAGCTAGCTCCATCATGAGCACTAGCCTCCCAGGCATTAAGGATACCTTCCAAAGGCGATACCTCAAAAAGGTGACATTCATTAGTAAGGACCCCCATCACCCAGTACATGCACTTTTCTCATTGCTACCATCAAGAAGGATATACAGGAGCCTGAAGACATAAACTCAGCATTTCAGGAACAGCTTCTTTCTCTTGGCCATCTGCTTTCTGAATGGACAATGAATCCACGAACACAACCTTAGTATTTTTTCCTCTCTTTCTGCACTCTTATTTAATTTAATCTAGTTTTATATATATATTTTATATTCTGTATTGCAATGTACTGCTGCCGCAAAACAACCAATTTCACAACATACTGTATGCCAATGATATTAAGCTTGATTCAGATTCTGATTCTAACAAGGCACCAAGTACTAGCTGAGGTAATCAAGATTTGAATTTTAGTATTGATTAGTGCTTGAGTAATAGTTTTCACCTAGATCCCATATATAACATCCTGCTCCAACAGAAAACTCCCCTAGAAGAATTAACAAAGTAACAGAGGCAGTGATGAAAATTATATAATAGACAATAGACAATAGGTGCAGGAGTAGGCCATTCAGCCCTTCGAGCCAGCACCGCCATTCATTGTGATCATGGCTGATCATCCACAATCAGTATCCAGTTCCTGCCTTATCCCCATAACCTTTGATTCCGCTATCTTTAAGAGCTCTATCCATCTCTTTTTTGAAAGCACCCAGAGACTTGGCCTCCACAGCCTTCTGGGGCAGAGCATTCCATATATCCACCACTCTCTGGGTGAAAAAGTTTTTCCTCAACTCCGTTCTAAATGGCCTACCCCTAATTCTTAAACTGTGGCCTCTGGTTCTGGACTCACCCATTAGTGGGAACATGCTTCCTGCCTCCAGCGTGTCCAATCCCTTAATAATCTTATATGTTTCAATAAGATCCCCCTCAGCCTTCTAAATTCCAGAGTATACAAGCCCAGTCCCTCTAATCTTCCAACATATGACAGTCCCGCCATCCCGAGCATTAACCTTGTGAACCTATGCAGCACTCCCTCAATAGCAAGAATGTCCTTCCTCAAATTTGGAGACCAAAACTGCACACCTTCACATCTTCATAGTTCTCCATGAAGTTAAGATGAAGGTTATAACATACACAAAACATGGCCTATTACATAGGCTTTATCTGATGACAAAATACATTGTTGATATACGTTAGTATAAAGAACAGCTATTTAAAAAAAATCCAAATGCTGTGCCTCTCCTACCTGCATATGCTAAAGAGCAAGGCTATATTTCATCAGGACAACAGAGATTAGGACGACAAGTCATCACAGGAAGCAGAGAAACAGCTACAGGATTGCTTCGAGTCAGTGTACTCGGCCATAGTCATGGACTCACCCTGGTGAGTTCCTCTAGCGTTTTTTGTGTGTTGCATTGATTTCCAGCATCTGCAGATTTACTCATGTTTACTAAATCCTGTGCTGAACAACTGGCTGGAGGGTTCACTGAGATCTCTAACCTTTCACTTTGGCAGTATGAGGTACCCACCTACTTCACACAGGCTTCAATTATAATGGTGCCTAAAAGGAATGTGCTAACCTACTTCAGTGACTGTCATCCAGTAGCACTTATATCCACAGTGACGAAGTACTTTGAGAGGTTGGGGATGAAACATATCAACTCCTGTCTGAGAAGCAACTTGGATCCACTCCAATTTGCCTACCAGCACCACAGGTCCACAGCAGATGCCACTTCATTGTCTGTACACTCACAAGACCACATGGGCATCAAAGATGCATAATCAGGATGCTCTTTATTGAGCATCAGCATTCAATATTATCGTTCCCTCAAGACTAATCAATTAGCTTCAAGTCCTTAGCCTCCTCATTGTACAATTGGATTCTTGATTTCCTCACTTGCTGACCCCAGTCAGTTCAGCTTGGCAACAAATTCTCCTCCATAATCACCATAAGCATAGGTACACCACAAGGCTATGTGCTTAGCTCCTGCTGTATTCGCTTTACAATTGTGACTGTGTGGCTAAACACAGCTCTGATACCATATTTAAGGTTGCTGCTCACACCATTGTCATAGGCCAACTCAAAGGTGGTGATGAATCAGCATATAGGAAAGAGACTGGAAATCTGGCAGAGTGGTGCCACTACAACAACATCTCGCTCAATGTCAGCAAGATTAGGGAGCTGATTATTGACTTCAGGAGGAGGAAACCAGTGGTCCATGAGCCAGTGCTCATCGGAGCTTCAGAAGTAGAGAGGATCAGCAAAGTTAAAATCCTTGGTGTTATTATTTCGGAGAACCAGTCCTGGGCCCAGCATGTAAGTGCAGTTATGAAAAAAGCATGGCAGTGCCTCTGCTTCCTTAGGAATTTGTGAAGATTCAGCATGAAAACTATGACAAACTTCCACAAATGTGTGATGGGGAGCATACTGACTGGCTGTATCACAGCCTGGTATGGAAAAACCAACCTTGCACAGAAAATCCTCCAAAAAGTAGTGGATACAGCCCAGCCCATCACGGGTAAATACCTCTCTACCATTGAGCACATCTACATGGAGCGTTGTTGCATGAAAGCAGCATCCATCATCTGGGACCCCCACCATCCAGATCATGCTCCCTTCTTGCTACTGCCTCAGGACTCATACCACCAAGTTCAGGAACAATTATTACCCGGCAAATATCAGGCTCTTGAACCAGAGGGGATAACTTCACTCAGCGGGGGGAAGGCAGACGTCTAGGCTGAGAGGAAAAATGGAACAATTATGAAGAAATGACAGAGCAGACTCAATGGACCTAATGGCTTAATTCTGCTCCTATATCTTATGGTCTTACGGTCTAACTTCACTTGTCTCATCACTGAACTGTTCCCACAATCTATGGACTCACTGTTAAGGTCTCTTCATCTCAAGTTCTCAATATTAGAGGCTAATGACCAAGGATAAGAATGACCTCATATAGCACTCTTTGGAGCAGCGCAGTTGTCTTAGTCTATTACTAAAATTACTCCTTTGTTCAACCAAGGTGGCATGCAGAGGGTGAGAAACATTGTCCAGAATTGCCACGATTTTCCATAGGGTTTTTGTTCTACCACAGCCTCCAGTGTGCCCAGTTTGACTCCTATACCAGAGCTACCCTTTCTAATCAGTTTATTGAGTCTGTTGGCATCACCTATGTTGATGACATTGCCCCAGCACACCACCGCATAGAAGATTGCACTGGTGACGTCAGACTGGTAGAACATGTGAAGGAGAGGTCTACATACTCCAAAGGACCTCAGTCTCTTCAGGAAGTAGAGGCAACTCTGGCCCTTCTTGTACACAGCCTCTGTGTTGGTGCTCCACTCAAGTCTGCAATCCAGGTGCACCCTGAGGTACTTGTAGGTCCTCATCATCAATAGTAACAGGGAGAAGTGCAGGCTTGGTCTTCTTAAAGTCCATCACCATCTCCTTTGTCTTACTGATGTTGAGGTGCAGATGATTCAGCTTGCACCATTTAATAAAGTCCTCCACCAGGGCCTTGTATTCGTCCTCCTTTCCTCTCTTTATATATTGCTGAGTCATCAGAGAATTTCTGCAGATGACATGACAGGGATTGTATCTAAATTTCGAGGTATACAGGGTAAACAGGAAGGAAAGGACCAATACAGTCCCTTTGGGGCCCCAGTGCTGCTCATAGCCATGTCTGACACACAGCTCTGAAGTTGCACAAACTGTGGTCTGCCAGTCAGGTAGTCCACTATTGAGGATACAATGGAAGTGCCATCTTGCATTGCATGGAGCTTTTCCCCCAGCGATGAGGGCTGTATGGTATTGAAGGCTCTTGAGAAATCAAAAAACATGATCTTTACAGTGCTGCCCTGCTTATGCAATTGGAAGAAGGCTCTGTCCAGAAGGTAGATGACAGCATCATCGACTCCAATGTGCTCCTGATAGGCAAACTGCAGGGGATCGAAGGCTGATCTGACCAAGAGTCGGAGGTGTGCCAGGACCACCCTCTCTAGGGTCTTCATGATGTTGTGAGGTCAGGGCCACTGGACAGTAGTCATCCAAGACTTTTGGTTGGCCCTTCTTGAGTACTGGGACCACACACATGATGTTTTCCACACAGTTGGGACCCTTTCCAGGCTGAGACTCAGATTGAAAATGCATTGGAGAACCCCACACAGTTGCTCAGCACACTCCTTCAGGACCTTGGGGTTCACAACATCTTGGGGTCCCAATGCTTTGCTGTGCCTGTGTTTCCCCAGAGCCCTTTTCAGTTGCTCAGTAGTGAAGACGAGTCCATGATGACTGGAGAGGTGAAGATTGGGACGATAGCAGTTGGTCTGTGGAGGTGTGGCTGGTAGGCACAGGGCAAGGAGGGGATGTAGACAAAGGTAGACTGTGTTCCACATGTTGAATTGGAGTAGGGAGGAGGGAGGAGGGGGAAATTTGGTTGCCTTGGCACCTGGGCTGGTGTGCTGAGAGTGGTGTGAACAGGAGGGCAATTGTCAAACCTATTGAAGAATTGGTTTAACTCAGTAGCCTATTCATGGCTGCTTTCTGAGTGAGGCTCCACAGTTAGGCTGATGACACCACCCTGTTAGACTGCTGCAGGTAACTTATTTTTAAAAAATTCTTTCTTACTTCTCTTCTAATATTTGTGTATTTGTATATCTGTGCACTGGTAATACTACTGTGACACTATAATTTCCCTTGGCATCAATAAAATATCTATTTATTGTTTATTTATTCATTTATTTATTTATTTATTTATTATGTATTTATTTGCTTTCTTTTTGTATTTGCACAGTTTGTTTTCTTTTGCACACTGGCTGTCTGCCCTGTTGGTGCAGACTTCCATTGATTCTATCATGATTATTGAGAATGTCCGCAAGAAAATAAATCTCAGGGTTGTATATGGTGCATTATGTGTACTTTGATAATAAACTTTCTTTGAACTTTGATTTAAGTTTGTAACAAAGCAGGTGTAGCGACTGCTGGAATGTTAAACCTGTTGTGGGAAGTAACATATCAGCATTTCTGTAGATGTTTCAAAGCAAACTGATAAGACATTTACTATTGACAACATTCCACATTAAACCTAAATACACTAGTTTTGATCTGCATGTGGACACATCTTTCTGAAAAAACTTCATTCCGTCTAAAATAATCATGTCATCTGAATAATTGCATTGCAATAAAATAGAAGGAATCAAACTATAAAATAATGCCTATCCACTGAAATGCTGATCAAATATTTTATTTAAGATGGAGCCATCATGCATGTTTTCAATTGGTAACTGAAGGATGCACATCTTGAAGTTTCATACCCTATGAGTTTTCAATCTCCCATCAATCTCGTCATACAAACATGGCTAACGATATATATTAGGTACTGCATTCCCTGTTTACAGAAGCAGAGTGAGAAAGTAACCAACTCTACTTCAAATGCTCGTTTGGTTCTACCTAAACTACAGGAAAGTTTAAAAATCACATTGTACATTCTTCTTCAATTTGATATTAATCTTCTCTTGACCTTAAACTATGAGTGCTTTAAGTGAGCTCAGTACAGAAGAGCTTAAGGTCCAGTATTGTAAAAGCAACTTAACGAAAAACAAGAGCTTTAAGAAGGCACAGAATCATAATTCCACAGGAAGTGGATTTTCTGAATTGATTTTAATATGTTCATTTGCATTATTTATTATTAAACTGCTGATGAAATGAAATAGGTTGTATATGGTGACAAAAGTGAGGAAACAAGAAGTGGATGATGGCGAAAATCAATAATAGTTTAGGTGAGACAGAAGAGGCCGCAACAGGAGAAAGAGCTAGGGTCCATAGAAGTGAGAGGTGGGGAAGGAAGAAGGAGAGGCATATCAGAATTTGTTAATAGTTTTACATAGAGAATATAAAAATATTTTTGGGGTGGGAGGGCTCAGTTTCTGGAAGTTTCAAAAGTGCAGGATTGGTTGGTATCAGGTGAGAATCTAATTTAGTAGATCATACACTATGGACCAGCAAAAATACTTAGAGTGAACTACTGTGGAAGAGATCAATAGGGCAGGGGAGGAGGAGAGGGGCTGGTGACAGAGCAAAATCTTAAAAATAAATGGAAAAATGACAAGCAATGATGATTAGGGTTATACAAAAAGTGGGTGGCATGCAGGCAGGGTAAAAGCTCAAAAACAGCCTGTGGCACTCCATACACATATGTACACAAGCAAAAAAGATTTGGCACATACAACTAGAGGAACATTTTTCGTCTTAATGTTGTACCATGCCATAATAAGAAGAATAAATATGACTGGGGGACCTGTACTAAAAGTAGCAAAAGTATGACATCATCCTCCTACAAATAAACAACATTGGAATGTTTCCGCAGATCTCTCATTTTCCTGTGGATTCCAGCTGGATATGAAGAAATGCTCAGCACATGACTTCGTGTTACTGTACGTGATCTGTCAAACGTGTAAAATATATACTCACTGCACAAAATGCCGGGGGTTGAACTTGATAAACATGATACGTTCGCTCCTGAAAGCAAGAACAATCTGCTGTGAGAGAGCAGAAAGAGTTTACAGTACATAACGCCTTCCTGACATATGGAGCTCTGCTCCTGGCAGATCACACTAACGGCATCACGTATAAAAACCGATGTGACTCTCCGTGTAGCAACATATTACTCGCTAAAATATAAAAACAGCAGTAGAAATAAACCCACCGGGCCACACGCAGAAGCAGCAAGCGTTCTCAGCGACCGGAAACCAAACAACAGTTACCATGGTAACTTTGGCAGCTGTTTTCCGGGTTAGCTTCGCTGGGTACCTGTTGAGCACGGAATGACCGTCAAGGACAATTGTCCGTGAGTGCCCTGAGCCAATGGTGCTGAATAATAGAGTACAATGAAGGCAGTCTGCCACTCAGACAGATTCAGGATCTGTGAAATTACTTCGTACTCTCTTCTGGCACATTTCCAATGGAAAACTGACTTTTTAAAAATCTGTTTAGGTCATGTTTAGAATTTGGAAGTGCCTTAAAGTGGGTTAGATTTCCTTTTCCCTTCCAGGTCCTGTAATTCAAATATAGTGAAATGCACTTAAGGATCAACTTTTGAACTTTACTGGTCAAGAAGCTTATTCAATAAATTTAATTTTCGTCAGAAATCAGATGTGCTGCATAGGACGATGTAAACCAGATATCAGACCTCGTCCCAAATGGAGATAGTACGTTGCACTTGTGTAAGATTAGGGGCCTAACATCACAGTCTGGTTGCTTCCACGTAGTTATTGCAACAGCTTTTATGTTAAGTAGATGGTTTAAATGGTATAAATCAGGCCACTAATTGGTGCTAATTTGTTATCATTTTTAACGCGACTGAGACTACCTGACTGATTGATTATCACAGCAGTGCCAATCCTGTGTTTTTGACCAAGTGCAAAGTCTTTTGGCTGCAGGCTACAGGATCCAAAGAACGGACCCTATTAACGTGTGCTTGCAGGCTTGAGTTCAAATGAATCAGGATGTTCCCTAAACTTGGTCATATTTTTGCAAACCATGGGAGATTAAGTGAAACCCAGAGAGTTCCCACCTATGGCACAAGTGCACATCACTTATTTGTGGGTGATTTGTGATGCATTTGCTACCAAACTGAATCATAATGATCGAGTTTACACCATGTCAGGAATTTAAGGACTGCTCAGAGTTCAGTAGCAGAATGAATTCCTGTCACTACTTATCCCATTCCCAATCCATATTAATTTAAGGGATTTTCAATGACCTGCAAGTTTGTCTATCTGCAAGCATAGCTATAAGTTAAAGATGATTACACAACATGCAATTTAGATCTTCTGAATAAATGAAGCAGTTCGTGCCAACGTGGAGTAAACCTGGAAAATATTACAGTGTGGGACAATGAGATGTAAGTTGCATGAGCAACAGAGAAGTGCTGCCAATAATTATCTCCATTCTAGAGAAAGGATCTAACTCCCTGATAATCATCCTGGGGGTTAACATTGATCAAAAGCATCAGCTGAACATAGATAAAGTGATCCAAAACCACAACTGAACATAGATACAGTGACTGCATGAGTAGATCATAGATATGGCATCATGTGGTGCCCACTTCTCACACCCCAACTCTCTACAGACTAACAAACAAGGTCAAAGCATGACGACCTTCTTCTCACTTGCATAGATAAATGCAATTCCAGACACACTCAAGAAGCAGCACACTTGATTTGCATCCCATCCGCCAACCTAACTGTTAATTTCTTCTGCTGACTGTGCTCTATTACAGCAATGGGTACCATCTGCTGAATTCACTGCATTTCTTGGCTATGGCCACTCCAAAAACAACTCCATAATCCACGACCTCAACCAGCAAGAAAGACAAGGAAGGAAAATTGGTACCTAGGAACACTACCACTTTAGGTTCACCTGCAAGTCACATAATACTCCAGGATCAGAAATATGTCATCATTCCATTATAATGCATTTTACAAGACAAATTGCAGTGGTTCAAAAAGGGCTTCTCAAGAGCAGTCACAAATGATCAATAAGTGATATCCCCATCCCATGAATGTAACAAATACCTCCTTCCTCAGTCCATCATGCTTGTTTTTTCTTCGGCTGCCAGACCAGTGTATAGGGCATCTATTTGAACGTTGAACAGCATGGTACAGGACCTTTGGCCTAGTGCTGACATTTTAACCTACTCTAAGATCAATCTTATGCTTCTCTCCCACATAGTCACACACAGGAGCGCAAATAATAGTTGGGAATATAAAGGCAATCCACTGGAATTCCAGAGGGGGATGGTTACTTTCACCTTGTTGGAGATGACCACTTTCTTAAACATGTGTGGTATACCTGTTCTTTGTCACTTCCCAGTTAAATGTTGTACATGGTCACTGCCTGCTTCATTCATTTGGAGAATTACAGAATCATACAACATGAAAACAGACATCTCTGCTCAGCATGCCTGTGACAGCCATCAAGGACCATCCAGTTCCAGCCCCGTCCATTACCTTCCATGCCATGATATTTGACGTGCTCATCTAAATACTTAAATATCATTACACTAATATATGTAACATTACAGATTTGAATCACACTCTGGGTAAACAATTTTTCCCTCTCAAATCCCCTCTAAATTGTGTCCCTTTTAAACCTATATTATTTATTTATGTATTGAGATACACCACGGGGCAGGCCCTTCTGGCCCTATGTGCCATGTTGCCCTAGCAACCTCTGATCTAACCCGGGCCTAATAATGGGACAATTTACACTACCAATTAACCTACCAACCGGTACATCTTTGGACTGTGGGAGGAAACCAGAGCACCCAGAGGAAACTCATGTGGTCACAGGGAGAATGTACAAACTTCTTACAGACAGTTGTAGGTTTCTGGTTAGTTACTGACACCTCCTCTAAGAAGATAAGTTTCTTACTATTTATTGTATCTACCTCCTTTATAATTTGGTAGGCATTATTCTAATTCCTTTAGCCTTCTCCACTGCAGAGTAGATAACTCAGCTGTATAGTCTCTCCTCATAGCTGAAACACTTCCTGACAAACCTCTGCTGCAACCATATCCTTTCTATAGTGAGGAAACCAGACCTAGAGCTGCACGCAGTCCTCCAGTTGTAGCTTAACTAATGTTTTATGCCATTGTACCACAACCCTAAGACCACTTTGACAATATTGCAAGACAATGGATCTTATTTTCCTTGTTCTAGTCATGTTCTTTCTTGTAAAAGTTGTGTATAGTTTATGTCTGTGCTTATTTGCAAATGCTGTTTATCTGATGCCATGATCCTGTGATGCTGCAAGTACTTTTTCATTACATCTATGATTGCATGTACTCCAATGACAAGTTTGGCTTTTTCGACTGTGACCTGGCTAATGAAGGCAGTACGTTCTTATCCAACTTACCAACTTGTGCTGCAGTCTTCAAGGGATCTTTGGATCCCCTGAAGTACTCATGAAGTTCCTCAGTACCTCCTAGGGTTTGTTTGATCATTTCTTCAATCAAAAGAGCACTATAGCAACTGTGTGTACCATTCTCCACAGATTCTTCATCTCACATCTTTTAGATTAAATTTCAGCTGCCATTGCACAGGTTGACTGTGTCTCTTTGGCATATGATGTATTGGCCTTCATCAACCGTAGGATTGAGTTCAAGTGCTGAGAGGTAATGTTGCAGCTATATAGGACCCTGGTCAGACCCCATTTGGAGTACTGTGCTCAGTTCTGGTCACCTCACTACAGGAAGGATATGGAAAATATAGAAAGGGTGCAGAGGAGATTTACAAGGATGTTGCCTGGATTAGGGAGCAAGCCTTATGAGAATAGGTTGAGTGAACTTGGCCTTTTCTCTTTGGAGTGATGGAGGATAAGAGGTGACCTGATAGAGGTGTATAAGATGATGAGAGGCATTGACTATGTGGATAGTCAGAGGCTTTTTCCCAGGGCTGAAATGGCTAGCACGAGAGGGCACAGTTTTAAGGTGCTTGAAAGTAGGTACAGAGGAGATGTCAGGGGTAATTTTTTTATGCAGAGAGTGGTGAGTGTGTGGAATGGGCTGCCAGTGACGGTGGTGGAGTGTCTTTTAAGAGACTCTTGAATAGGTACATGGAGCTTTGAAAAATAGAGGGCTATGCGTAACCCTAGATAATTTCCAAAGTGAGTACATGTTCAGCACAGCATTGTGGGCCAAAGGGCCTGTATTGTGCTGTAGGGTTTCTATGTTTCTATTTCTCTGTCCATTCTACCAAATGATCAATATTGTTCTGCAATTCAAGAAAACACTCCTCACTATCAACAAAAGCAACAACCTTCCTGCTATCTATAAACTTATTAATCATTCCACTTCCATTTACACTCAGTGACCACTTATTAGGAACTTCCTGTAGCTAATAAAGTGGTCACTAAGTGCATGTTTGTGGTCTTCTGCTGCTGTAACCCATCCACTTCAATGTTCAATATGTTGTGTGTTTAGAGGTGCTCATCTGCACACCATTATTGCAATGTGTGGTTATTTGAGTTACTGTCACCTTCCTGTCAGCCTAAACCAGTCTGGCCATTGTCCTCTGAACTTTCTCTCATTAACAAGGCATTTTTGCCCACAGAACTTCCACACATTGGATATATATGTATTTTATTTTTGCACTATTCCTTGTAAACTCTGAAGACTGTTGTGTGAAAGACATCCCATAGAGCAGCAGTTTCTGAGAGACTCAAGCCATCCCGTCTGGTACCAACAATCATTCCACGGTCAAAGTCATTTAGATCACATTTCTTCCTCATTCTGATGTTTGGTCTGAACAACTGAACCTCTTGACCATGTCTGCATTGTTTTATGCATTGACATAATGCTACATGATTGGTTGATTTGATTTTTGCGCTAATGCACAAGAGTACAGGTGTACTTTATCAAGTGGCTACTTAAGTATATAACAGCAAGTGTCCTGGCATCAAACTCTGTGATACAGCAATTGTGGAAACACCCTTTCACCTTCCCAGACAGCCTCCCATCACTAGGCCAATTCTGGATAAATTGCCAAGTTGTACTGAATCTTTTGGTCCCTGGTCCAAAAAGCATCTTTTATGTGGGATCCTATGAAAGGCCTTTCTGAGGACCATGTAGACTACTTACAACTATTGTCTATCACTGCATCTCCAAATGCAGATTAATCCTGTCTCTCTGAATATTTTTCAATAATCTTTCTTCCATTTATGTAGAAACATAGAAACCCTACAGCAAAATACAGGCCCTTCAGCCCACAAAGCTGTGCCGAACAAGCCCTTACCTTAGAAATTACCTAGGGTTACACATAGCCCTCTATTTTTCTGAGCTCCATGTACCTGTTCAGGAGTCTCTTAAGAGACCCTATCATATCCACCTCCACCACCGTCGCTGGCAGCCCATTGACGCACTTACCACTCTCTGTGTAAAAAACTTATCTCTGACATCTCCTCTGTGCCTGCTTCCAAGCACCTTAAAAATGTGCCCTCTAATGTTAGCCATTTCAGCCCTGGGAAAAAGCCTCTGACTATCCACATGATCAACGCCTCCCATCTTATACCCCTCTATCAGTTCACCTCTCATCCTCTGTCGCTCCAAGAAAAAAAGGCCGAGTTCACTCAACTTATTCTCATAAGGCATGCTCCCCAATCCGGCAACATCCTTGTAAGTCTCCTCTGCACCCTTTCTATGGTTTCCACATCCTTCCTGTAGTGAGGCGATCAGAACTGAGCACAGTACTCCAAGTGGGGTCTGACCAGGGCCCTATATAGCTGCAACATTACCTCTCGGCTCCTAAACTCAATCCCATGATTGATGAAGGCCAATGCATTGTATGCTTTCTTAATCACGGAGTCAATCTGTGCAGCAGCTTTGAGTGTCCTATGGACTCGGACCCCAAGATCCCTCTGATCCTCCACACTGCCAAGAGTCTTACCATTAATACTATATCCTGCCATTATATTTGACCTACCAAAATGAACCTCCTCACACTTACCTGGGTTGAACTCCATCTGCCACTTCTCAGCCCAGTTTTGCATCCTATCAATGTCCCACTGTAACCCCTGACAGTCCTCCACACTATCCACAACACCTCCGACCTTTGTGCCATCAGCAAATTTACAAACCCATCCCTCCACTTCCTCATCCAGGTCATTTAGAAAAGTCATGAAGAGTAGGGGTCCCAGAACAGATCCCTGAGGCACACCACTGGTGACTGACCTCCATGCAGAATATGACTCTTATGTAAGATACACTAGTCTGTAATTACCTGGCTTACCCCTGCAGTCCTTCATGAAAAAATGGGCAACATTTCTGTCCTCTGGTCATCTTATGGGTAATGAATGAATTCAAACTTCTCTTTATTGGAAGAGCAAAGTGGAACTCAGTGTCTGCAGGGGTATGACTGGAAGATGCTTTCAGAGTCATCTTCTCTTTGTTCACTGACACTCTTCCAAACTCTTCCTCTGTCCTCTTCTCCATTTGCTGATATTAGATGAGTGTGTGCCGTTGCCAGATTGTAGAGAATGTGCCAGCTTACTTGAAATCTCATTCCGTATCGTCAAAAAACAAACTGCTGGAGGAACACATGGATATGCCTATCTAAATTAAAGGCATCCGTTAGTCTTGCGAGACCGTGGATCTGCGCCTGGAAAGTCTTCACTCTCCAGGGCGCAGGCCTGGGCAAGGTTGTATGGAAGACCAGCAGTTGCCCATGCTGCAAGTCTCCCCTCTCCATGACACCGATATTGTCCAAGGGAAAGGCATTAGGACCCATACAGCTTGGCACCAGTGTCGTCGCAGAGCAATGTGTGATTAAGTGCCTTGGCTGGAACTCATGACCTTCAGATCACTAGTCCAATGCCTTAACCACTTGGCCACGTGCCCACACATATGCCTATCACACACACACTTAAACTGTCCCAATCCTCTGGTTTCATCCGCCCTTTATTTTTCTCTTTTCTGGTTTCATCCATCGGACTCCAACAGCTGCAGCCTCTTTTGTCCACTTATCACCCAGTCACGTCTCGGGGTTCACCCCCATCTGTCTCCAGCTGGCTTCATTGCCCTAACCCCTTTTCCTGTTTCTCTGCTTGTCCCTTTCTACTCTTAACCCACAATCACTGTCTTCCTACCTCACCCCTTCCCTTTCAACCAACTGGCTCCATCGGCCCCTCATCCCACCCTCCATCTGATTCCACCAATCACCTGCCAGCCCCTGCCTCATCCCTCCCTCTTAGCTTTTTATTCTAGCTATCTCCCCTTTACACTCCAGATCTTGATATGAGGACTCAGCCTGAAACACCGATTGCTTTCCTGCCTCCATTGATGCTACCTGACCCCCTGAGTTCTTCTAGCCGTTTGTATGTTTCTGCATCAGATTACAGCATGTGCAGTCTCTGGAGAGCCATCAATCTGTATTGTATTGGTAGATGCCACTGAGGTACCCTAGGTACCAGACGTTTTCTATGAGAAATACTGTTACTTTGTAGTTGGTGATGTGTCTGTTCTACACTCCACTTGCTTAGATTCCTTTCATCTGCATTGATCTGATGTGTTCGAGCGTGTTCTACGTTATGACAGAAGGCTGTGTATACTATGGTTGAATAGCTAAGTGTGGGAAATATGAATGCAAGGCCTAGAATTACATTGTCTGCTTGATCGTTAGGATCCAGCCTTGATTGTTGGAGACTGATGTTTAGTGAGTAATAGGATTGTCTTGCATGGAGAGGTGTGTTAGGCTGGTGCTACCTTTATGAGACTGAATCTGATTTGTTTCATTGGCTTTAGCTATTTGTGTGAGGTCACTAAACCCCTTGCAACCTGCATCCATCTACTTGGGCCTTTGTTCTTGGCATTGATTACCTCCTGCTACTGTCTCTCTGTGGAGCCTTGTTACCCTCCGTAGAAGGGGAGCTTTCTATTCTTCTCAGTGACTGCAGCTCAAAACCATATTTTCACTGATTACCTGTGGAAGAATAAATTTTATTATCAGTTACAAACACAAGGAATTTCCCCTTTAAGAAGAGCAAACATGGCTTTGATCTGCTAGCTCTAGCTGATATTAACTTCTTGCAAAACTAGGGCTTTATGTATGCACAAGGGCCAGAAACTGCATGAATGCTGAACTCGTGTTAAGGAAGTGGAAGCAAAAATTATTTTTGCATCCTGTGCTGAGTCATAAAGACGTGGTTAATTGCATGTTACAAGCCATATATGACTTCCATCATCAGCCTTTAGTCCCCAATGAATTTTATCTCTTGACCAATCAGCTATGGTGTATCAAAACAGCTTAATTTTTCATTTTAGTATTTCTGATCAAGGGACAGGGTACTAGATGCTTCTTGGAAAATACAAAAAGTAGGAGAATATTAGCAAGGTTTTCTGGAAATATAACTGCAGAAGTTCTGATGAAATTTCATTGATCTTAAAGGTAAGATCTATTCCTTTATCACAAACACTGACTGCATTGCTGAACATTTCCTGCAGTTACTCTTTGGTTTCCTTTTCTTCTTTTAATAAATAGGAATTTCAAAGAAAGGACTGAGAATTATCTATTTTCAATATAGAATAAAGTGAAAAATTAAACCATTCCTAAACAGTGTTTCAAATATGTGTTGCAATTCTATTGTTAACAATTTAAAGAGAATTGCAAATTTCAATATTTCTCATTTCTAACTTATTGAATGTTACTTTAAACCTTCCTTCTTAACTTTTGCTTTTCCCTTCACTATTTACTTTTACCAGAGACATGTGATGAGCTGTCTATTACCAGTGTTCCTTCAAGTGCTAAATTTGATATATTTAAATAGCACAGTACTAACTTGCAATCCAAATTTTAGAAAGCCTTTGAATAAATAACCTATTTATACCAAATATATAAGATTTATTGTTCAATGTATCATTTACTTATAGTTATCTATCATTTCAGGATACAAGAGATTCTGCAGATGCTGGAAATCCAGAGCAACACACACAAAGTGCTGGAGGAACTCAGCAGGTCAGGCAGTATCTAGAGAAATGAATAAACAGTCAATGTTTTCGACCAAGACCCTTCTTCAGAACTGGAAAGGAAGGAGGAAGATGTCAGGATCAGAAGATGGAGAAGGGGAAGGAGGACAAACTAGAGGTGTTAGGTGAAGCCAGGTGGGTCGGACAGGGGGTGACGAAGTAAGAAGCTGAAAGATAATAGGTGAAAAAAACAGAACAATGTATTCTGTAGCAATGTTATTTGGTAGGCAACCTTAAGAGAACAATAGTATTGTTTGAGGTTTTATTAAGCCAATTATAGTATTAGAAAACTTTTCTAAAGTTAACTAAAATGCAATTCAAAGAAATCAACTGTTAATTCTACCATATAGCAAATATTGCCTTCAAAGGATTTTAAATGGTATTAAAAATGACAAAAGATTGCCCCCTTCTGCCAGAAAACTACAACTGCAGCTCAGTAATTGGTGCAAGTATACCAGTAACTTGAAACTGCTAATGCAATCGGAATATCATAAAAAGAGGAAATAAGTAATTTCTCAACGGCTGTTGTCATATGAATCTGATGACTTTTTATTGCATTTATCAGTCATAAAACAGTTTTGTATTAATTAGTTCAAAAACAAACAATATGAAAGTTTTCATATTTTGTATTACGATATTAAAATATGTTTGACAATATGATAACATAACAAAATTGTCATGCACTTGTTCATAAATACATGTAAGTAGCCATTCAAATGTGAAGTATTTCTTCAAGTAACTAAATTAATAAGTAGAGAATTGGTTGGAATGCAAACCTCAGGATTTTATCAGAGTTGTTTAGTCAAAACATCCTTCCAATATTACAAATATTTGTGGATTTAATAATTCACTTCTAAATATATGACCATGCAAATGTAGGTTTTTGTGCATCTAGAAATTACTTTTATCTTCTGTTGCAAACGTTTTTAAATGTAATTCTATTTTATTTTATTTAGAGATACAGTGCAGAACAGAACCTTCCATCCCAATGAACTTGAAATAAATTTTAATTTTCTATGCTAAGCAAATCTATTGTAGCTTTAGTTCCTCCTTTGGGATGTGACTTAAATTTGCATCATTTAGCTTCAGTTTCTAAGATGAAAGGATAGCATTCTAATTTTGTTACTCAGTTTGCAATTTTCTAGTTTAAATTTATTACTCAAAATTGCTGATGATCTTCACATACTGTACACTTTTTAGAAGATACTAGTTGCCTGTTTGGTAGCTGTATGCTATTCAGCCATCTTATCATCATATTCCTGTATCCTTTCTCTCCCTTGAAACACATTTAATTGCTTCTTAAATTGATTTCTGACATTTGCTCCAATAAGATGTCTCTGGTAATTGATCTCACAAGTCACTTTATACACTGGACTCATATGGCTCCTAAAGCTTCAACTTTCTTTAACATCGCTCAAACCACTTAAAGCCTAGCATTAGTTCTCTCTGGTAGCACAGTGGGGGAGCCTCAATATTGTAGCAGTTAGTGCAATGCTATTACAGCTCATGCCATTGGAGTCTAGAACTCCGTTGCCAGCTCATTTCACACTCACTCCATCCTCCGAGTGAAGAAGTTTTCCCTCAGTTTCCTTTTAAATATTTCATCTTTCACCTAGACCTCTAGTTCTAGGGTCACCCAATCTCAGTGGAAAAAAACCTGCTTGCATTTCCCCTTTCCATACCCCTCATAATTTTTATACACCTCTATCAAAACTCCCCTCATTCTCCTTTGCTCCAGGAATAAAGTCCTTTCAATTTTAACCTTTCCCTATAACTCAGGTCAAGTTCCAGCAACATCCTTGTAAATGTTCTCTGTAGTTTTTCAGTCTTCTCAGTACCTTTCCTGTAGGTGGGTGACCAGAACTGCTCCACATTAGGCTTCACCAACGCTTTATACCACTCCATCATAACATCCCAAGTACTGTACATCGTACTTTGATTTATGAAGGCCAATGTGCCAAAAGCTCCCTTTATGACCCTATCTATCTGTGCCTCCTCTTTCAAAAAAATATACATATGAATTTTCAAATCACCTTGATCTATCACACTTCTCATTGCCGTGCCATTCACTGTGTATGTCCTACCCCGGTTTGTCCTCCCGAGGTATAACACCTCACATTGGTCTGCATTAAGTTCCATCTGCCATTTTCCCAGCTGGTCCAGATCCCATAGCATGCTCTGATAGCCTTCTTCACTGTCCCCTATGCTTCCAATCTTGTGTCATCTGCAAATTTGCTGATCCAGTTTACCACATTATCATCCTAATCATTAATATAGATGACAAAGGACAACGCAGCCAGCACTGATCCCTCAGGCACACAACTACTCAGAGTATTCCAGTCAGAGAGGCAACCATCTACTACCACTCTCTGACTTCTTCCACTAAGCCAATGTTGAATCCAATTTACTACTTCATCCTGAATGCCAAGTGGCAGAATCTTCTGGACCAACCTCCCATGAGGGATTTTGTCAAAAGGCATGAAATTATTACTATGCTTAGGAGATTGTTTGGAGGTAAAGAATAGGAATAAAGAGGGCCTTTTCTGGTTGGCCGTCAGTGACTTGTAGTGTTCCAGAGGAGTGAGTCAGTGTTGGGACTGCTTCTTATCTCGTTATATGTCAATGATCTGAATAACGGTATTGATGGATTTGTGGCCAAGTTTACAGACATGACAAAAATAGGTGGAGAGGCAGCCAGTGTTAAGGAAGCAAGGAAACTCCAGGACTTAGACAGAATTGGGGAATGGGCAAAGATGTGACAGTGTAAGGAACAGTATGGTCATGCACTTTGGTAGAAGGAATAAAGGTATAGACTATTTTCTAAATAGGGAACAAATTCAGAAATCAGAGGGATTTGAGAGTCCTACAGTAAGTAGTAGGAAAGGCAAATACAATGTTAGAGTTCATTTCAAGATGAATAGAGCATAAAGGCAAGGACATAACACTGAATCTTTTCAAGGCATTGGTCAGACTGCATTTTGGAGTAACCTGAACAATTTTGGGTCCCTTATCTAAGAAATTGTGTGCTAGCTTTGGAGAGTATTCAGAAAAGGTTTATAACAATTATCTTGGGAATTAAAGGGTTAATCTATAGGCATATTTGATAGCTCTGGGCCTGTACTCACTGGAGTTCAGAAGAATGAGGGGGGAATCTCATTAAAATCTATCAAACATTGAAAGGCCTAGATTGAATGGATATGGAGAGAATATTCCAATAAAGGGAGAGTCTAGGACAGGAAGGCACAGCCTCAGAATACAAGGACACTCCTTTTGATCAGTGATTCCCAAATGGGGGCATTAGGGAAAATAGAAGTCATCAGGGGTGCATTCAAGATTCCTGGGGGCAGTAAATGGCACCCTAACTTGAAACACGAGACCGGACCAACTGTAGGTAGAGTAGGCATTTCCAAACAAAATAATGAGGCACTGGAACACAGGAAGAACTATAGCTCTGCAGGTGGTGAGCACTTCTTGTAACAATGTATCTGAAGTCAGCAATCTCATCCGACCGTACCAACCAAACAGACACTATTGGGGATGCCTAAATTGACAAGCATGGTGCCCAACAGTTCCTTTTGACTCATAGCATCGAACGAGTGCATGCAATTTAACAGTCGATAAGTCAAGTACACCCTCTCAGCTTTCTCCACAGATCTATGGAAAACAGGTCGCACAATGATACAGTGCTGGCTGGAACCAAACGGTGAAATAGAGTCAATCAGTGAACTTGCCGGCCCCAAGGATTCCTCTTGAGGTGTTCAAAGCGATCTCGACTTCATATGTATGGTCAGGAACCATCTTTGGGATTATGAGACCTTATCAGTCAATTGTGCTAACTGGAATAGTATAATGGTAGCTTGCCGAACACCAGCTCTATCCCGACTACCAGATTCCAACCTGAATCTTGGCAACATGATTTTTGCTGTTGTGATTGTCTTCATCATTGCCTTGCCTCTCCTTTACCATCATTCCACTCGTGTCAACTTGCTGCCATCATTCGATAGGCTTTCCCAGTTTGTGTTAATTTTTTTTTGTAATTTATCTATTATTGAAGTTCATCATCAAACAAACATTTCCATAAGATATATTTCAGATACTGTATATATATATATATATCATATAATATTTGTTACAAATCTCCACCACTTTTAATTTAGTCCCATTAATGAAGGATAAATATGTACAGCACAATCTCTATGAGCCTGAAGGTTGTGAAGCCTTTAATTCTAATACTGTACTGCTAAGAAACAGAAACTACATAAAATGTGTCAATACAATGTTACACACCTGGAGTATGGTTTTATTCTGTTTCCATCAGATCAGAGACTCACCATGTGTCTTATCTGTAATACTGTACTGTCTAATGAAGCCATGAATCCATTAAGATTGCAGACACACTTGCATAAAAGATGCCCTGAAACGGCTACTTATGGTATTACTCAGTTCCAGAAGATGGAAGAAGCATTTGAAAAGCATTGCACACTTGAGTAATTTGCCAAGAAAGCTAAAAATAACCTTGATAGTGGTTTCATTGCTTCTTATAACAATCCCAAAATGATAGCGAAGTGTGAAAAACCTCATACAGTTAGTGAAAGATTAATAATACCTGCTGTATCAGAAGTGCTCACCACTGTTCTCAAAATGGATACCAGTATTTTAAAATCAATTCCTCTGAGTAATAACTCTGTAGCTCGTCGTATAGACAAAAAGAGTGAAGACATTGAGTATCAACAATACACAAAACTACAAAAAACAGAATTTGGGATACAACTAGATGAGTCAACTGCGAGACAATGAAGCATTGCTAATGACATATGAACGGTTTATCAAAAATGGAAAAGTTTATGAAGAGATTCTCTTTTGTAAAAAGTTAAAATCAATTATCAATGGAGAATCAATCTGTGACGAGCTCAAAATGTATATGAGGATAAAAGTATTGCAATTAGGAACATTATTTCTTGTGCAACAGATGGAGCACCATATATGAGAGGTCACCATGCTGGTTTAATGGCTTTTATGAAAAAAGAAATTCCAAGTCTGTTTGCAATCCATTGTATAATTCATCATCAACATTTCACAACCAAAAGCCTCAGCCAGTGACTTTCTTCAATCATGACTCTTGTGACATCTGCTATCGACAAAATTAAAGCTCTGGCAGAATATTTCGCCAGTTATGCCAAGAGAATGATGAAACATAGAAACATAGAAACATAGAAAATAGGTGCAAGAGTAGGCCATTCGGCCCTTCAAGCCTGCACCGCCATTTATTATGATCATGGCTGATCATCCAACTCAGAACCCCGCCCCAGCCTTCCCTCCATACCCCCTGACCCCCGTAGCCACAAGGGCCATATCTAACTCCCTCTTAAATATAGCCAATGTACTGGCCTCAACTGCTTCCTGTGGCAGAGAATTCCACAGATTCACCACTCTCTGAGTGAAGAAGTTTTTCCTAATCTCAGTCCTAAAAGGCTTCCCCTTTATCCTCAAACCGTGACCCCTTGTTCTGGACTTCCCCAACATCAGGAACAATCTTCCTGCATCTAGCCTGTCCAATCCCTTTAGGATTTTATACGTTTCAATCAGATCCCCCCTCAATCTTCTAAATTCCAACGAGTACAAGCTCAGTTCATCCAGTCTTTCTTCATATGAAAGTCCTGCCATCCCAGGAATCAATCTGGTGAACCTTCTTTGTACTCCCTCTATGGCAAGGATGTCTTTCCTTAGATTAGGGGACCAAAACTGCACACAATACTCCAGGTGTGGTCTCACCAAGGCCTTGTACAACTGCAGTAGTACCTCCCTGCTCCTGTACTCGAATCCTCTCGCTATAAATGCCAGCATACCATTCGCCTTTTTCACCACCTGCTGTACCTGCATGCCCACTTTCAATGACTGGTGTATAATGACACCCAGGTCTCGTTGCACCTCCCCTTTTCCTAATCGGCCACCATTCAGATAATAATCTGTTTTCCTATGTTCGCTACCAAAGTGGATAACTTCACATTTATCCACATTAAATTGCATCTGCCATGAATTTGCCCACTCACCCAACATTTGCTTCTTCACACTGAAGTGCATTGGCTGTCAAAAGGCTGTATATAAAACATTTCTTTGATCTTTTTGACATTGAGGTTAAATTTTTACTCGATGTCAACAAGAGCTAGGTGTGCCACGTGGAGATGTGGCATTCCTAGTCGATCTGTATGACAAAATGAACATTCTAAATATGAAACTGCAGGGTGAGAATTTCAATTTAATCCAGACAAAAAGTGCAGTGTCCACTTTTATTGGGAAGTTGGAGATACATAAGCAAAACTTTGGGAGAAGAATGTTCTCATGTTTTCCCTGCATGGAAAGTATGACACTCTTTCACAGACAGTGATCTGCAAGAGCACTTCTTATACCTGCAGACACTCAAGAAAAGTTTTCAGAATCGATTCAAGGATCTGAATGATCTGTAAACTCCGGACCAGGTAATTAACTCATTTCTTTGCAAGGTGGAATAACAGGAAGAGAGCTTGCAAGAAGAAATTACCAAAACTCAGAATGGTGAAGAAGTAAAAATGCTTTTCAAAAAATGTCGGCTACACTGTCATACAAAGTTTCCATGTCTTTGGAGAAGAGCCAAATTGCTCTTCATTGCATATCCATCCTCCTACCTTGTTGAAAGAGGCTTCAGTGCAGTGAACCACGTACTCACAAAATAACAGAAACTGCTTGAATATTGTTATGCATCGGGACTTACAGCTTTTGCTGTCACAACTTGAACCAGGTATTTCAACTCTTGATAAATTCCATCAAGCTCAAGGCTCACATTGATATTGAAGCTGCTGTACAGTGCACAGGTACTGTGTCAGCTAGGTTTAAAGACAAATAAAAATTTAAATGCAAATCATTTTTTCCTCATGTTAACATATGGTAGACATGTTTTTACACTATGAGGGCACCGGAAAGTATATTGTGCCAAAGAGGGGCATTGGCACATGTGAAGGTGCTTTGAGGGGGGCTTTGGGCTAGAAAGGGTTGGGAAACTCTGCTTTAGACCAAAGATGAGGAAGATGAGGGTGGTGAATCTGTGAAACTCATTGCCACTAATAGCTTTGGAGGCTGCCATTGGATATATTTAAAACAGAGGTTGACAGTTTCTTAATTTTGTAAGGATGTTGAAGCTTATGGGGAAAAGACAGGAGACTAGAGTAGGCAGGGATGATAAGTTAGCCATGATTGAATGGTAGGACAGACTCAGTGATCCTAATGGCCTATTTCTGCCCCTATGTCTTACGGCCTTTCCTTCATAAATTTCGATAGGTGTCAATAGGTACATTTAATGTCAGAGAAATGTATACAATATACATCTATGAAAACAGAGGAGTGCCCCAAAGAATGAATGACAGTTAAATGTTAGAACCCCAAATGCCCCCCCAGCATTCCCCTCCCACACACAACCAGTAACAAGGCAAAGACAAGCCCCCCACCCTCACCAGCAAAAAAGCATTGGCACCCCCCCCCCCCCACCACCGAGCACTCAAGTGTGCTGCAAAGCATCAACAAAGACACAGACTTGCAGTACTCCAAAAACTACTTGTTCACCCACTCACCTTCCAGGCTGCATCCTTGGGACGTCAAACAGCAGCCATTCTTGAGGCCCTGAGAGCGGGTCCCAATCCCACAAAGAACTGAAGTCAGAGTGTAACTCCAGGTCAGGGTTTTCAAAAGAACCTTGAAAAGGAAAAAGAGAGATACCAAAGATAGAAATAGAGCTGTTTCCGAAGATGCAAGCAAAGAAGTTGCTTTTTAGCGCCATCATCACTTTGCTTCTCCCTCTTTCCTGGTAACCTCTCAAAAGCCCTATAATATTGGTTACCATGACCTACCATGCATTATGCACAAAGCCATGTTGATTGACTATACCACTGCCAGGACTCGTATAATTTCTGAACTAGCGTTCCATAAGTTCCAAGAGGTGAAGGCCTGGGTCCATCTCTTGAGTAAATACAGATGCTAAAAGTCCATTTAGATCTCCCCCATCTCTTTCAGCTCCATGCATAGGTGATCACCCTGATCAATTTTATCCCTTGCCATCTTTTTACTCTTTCTCTCCCCAAGACCTGACAAAGTGTCTCCTTGGACCTTGTGAATGGCTAGTGAAGAAACTGCATGGGCCCCAGAGGAAGTAAACTATTTAAAAGACCTTTAACCACAGGTGAGGTGCTGGTGGACTGGCCGATAGCTAATATTGTTCCATTGTTCAAGAAAAGCTCTGAGAATAATCAGGCTGAAATGACCAACCCAACTCTCTGTAGCTTCTTACCAAGCAGAAATAATGCAGTGCCTGCTGCTTTACATCTGTTGGCACTGTCTCATCCTCTCTCTCCCTCTCTTGCCTGCAAACTCTACCTTTCCATATTTATGAATTTAGCAACATGTCTTCTCAATTATATTATGAATCTTCACAAAGAAAATACTATTCTACAATTTTAATAATCAAAAACTTACTTTGTTAATTCCATGATCTCTCAGGTGCTTGGACTGCTGAGCATTGAAAAGAAAGTTTTGAATACAACAATGGTTTCAAGAGTGGCTTCTGTTTTGCTCAGAATAAATAATCAAATCTTCCATGGAAAATTATAGGCAATGGAGCCTGACATTAGTAGTGTGTAAATTATTGGAAGGTATTCTAAGGGACAGGATATATAAGTAACTGGACAGGTAGAGCTTGTTTAAGGATAGTCAACATGGCTTTGTGCATGTAAGTCATGTCTAACCAATCTGATAGAGGTTTTTCAAGGATGTTACCAGGGAGTTGATGAAGGAAAGGTGGTGGACGTTGTATACATGGAAATTAGCTAGTCCCAAATAAGAGGCTGGTCTGAAGGTTCAATTGCTTGGCATTCAGGAAGAAGTAGGAAATTTGATTCAACATCGGCTTAGCTGCAGAACCCAGAGAGTAGTAGTACTTTATACTTTATTGTCGCCAAACAATTGGTACTAGAACATACAATCATCACAGTGATATTTTGATCTTGTGCTTCACACCCCCTGGATTACAAATATTAAATATTAAACATATTAAAAAATAGTTAAAATTAGTAAATATTAAAAATTTAAATTATAAATCATAAATAGAAAATAGAAACATGGGAAGTAAGGTAGTGCAAAAAAACTGAGAGGGAGGTCCGGATATTTGGAGGGTATGGCCCACATCCGAGTCAGGATCCGTTCAGCAGTCTTATCGCAGTTGGAAAGAAGTTGTTCCCAAACCTGGCTGTATGAGTCTTCAAGCTCCTGAACCTTCTCCTGGAGGGAAGAGGGACAAAAAGTGTGTTGGCTGGGTGGGTCGTGTCCTTGATTATCCTGGCAGCACTGCTCCAAAAGCATGCGGTGTAAAGTGAGTCCTCGGACGGAAGATTAGTTTGTGTGATGTGCTGCGCCGTGTTCATGATCTTCTGCAGCTTCTTTCGGTCTTGGACAGGACAACTTCCATACCAGGTTGTGATGCACCCTAGAAGAATGCTTTCTACGGTGCATCTATAAAAATTAGTGAGGGTTTTAGGGGACAGGCCAAATTTCTTCAGTTTTCTCAGGAAGTAAAGGCACTGGTGGGCCTTCTTGCCAGTGAACTCTGCTTGGCTGGACCAAGTCAGGTCATTTGTGATATAGTGATGTGTACAGGAATCGGTGCTGGGTCCATTTTATTTGTCGTCTATGTTAATAATTTGGATAATGATGTGGTAGACTGGATCATCAAATTTGGTGGTGACACGAAGATTGGGGTGTAGTGGACAGCAAGGAAGACTATAAAAACTTGTAGCAGGATCTGTACCAGCTGGAAAACTAAGGTGCAAATGGTAGATGGAATTTAATGCAGGCATGTTTGAGATGTTGCACATTGGAAGGACAAACCAGGATATGACTTACACAGTGCTTGGTAGGGCACTGATGTGTGTGTTAGAACAAAGGGACCTGGGAATACAGATCCATAAGTCCTTGTAAGTAGTAACACAGATAGACAGGGTCATAAACCGAGTGATTTGAACATTGGGCTTCATCAATCTGGCACTGAGTACAGGAGATGGGATGTTATGTTGAAGTTGTATAAGACATTCATGAGGCCTAATTTAGTGTATTGTGTGCAGTTCTGGTCACTGACCTACAGGAAAGATATCAATAAGAATGAAAGAGTACAGAGAAAATTGACAAGGAGGTTGCTGAAACTTGAGGACATGAGTTATAGGGAAAAGTTGAATAGGTTAGGAGTTTATTCCCTGGACTTTAGGAGAATGAGGAGAGATTTGATAGAAGTATACAAAATTCTGAGGGGTTACAGTAAATCAAAGTAGGCTTTTTCCACTGAAGTTGTATGAAACTAGAACTAGAGGTCAAAGGTTAAGTGTGAAAGGTGAAATATTTAAGGGGAACCTGAGATGAAACTTCTACACCCAGAGGATGGTGCGAATGTGGAATTAGCTGACAGCGGAGGTAGTGGGCTTGATTTCAATATTTAAGAGAAGCTTAGGTAAGTACATGGATGGAAGGGATTTGGAAGAATATGGTTCATGTGTGGGTCAATAGGCCTCTGCTGGGTAACAGTTTGCTGAGAACTGGACGTGTTGTTGGTCCTGTTCCTCTGCTGTAGTGCTCTGTGGCTCTATGATATAAGATTCATCAGTTATATGGATACCATGTACAATTGGATACATGATTGGTCGTGAAAAGCTCTGTTCACGAACATATAGATGTGCCTTTGTCATTTTGTAACTATTATAAAATACATTTTCCTCTGGAGGTGGAATGACCCTGAAGTTCTGCAGGGAATGCAACCTGACCCAAATGAAGGAGTATGCCCGCTTTGGGATTCTGCAATGACTGATGCTAGGTAGAGGGGTCTGCAGGGTGAACTTCTGGAAGTCTAGGATGCAGCTCCAGTGTTCTCCCACTGAAGGTACCAGGAACTGGATGCTGTATCCTTGGAGAAGATGTGGTCATATTATTGTTACACCTCTCCTTGCTCTCTCAATGAGCTTGATCATTATTTGAGTATCAGGGACTATTTTGTTAATTGTAAAAAGGATGATGTGTCTTTGCTCATCTGTTCAGAAACTGATCCTCTCAAGGGAATGTCTCTGCTCATTCATGGATTAGACAAGTCTATGGCAGATTCTAAATGAGTATGAAATTAGGGTATTTCTGGCAGGAACATCTCTAGTCAGTGGCCTTGGTTGTTGTTGTGAATTTGGATCTAGGAATGGGATCTCCTTGCCAGGACAAATATTCCAGAGCTCACCCTCAGCTGGTTTCCACCAGCTGGAGCAGTTGTTTTGGTGATCTCCAGTCGGACCTGTAATGAGCAGCTTACAAAAACAAAATCGTGCAGCATTTGGAAACTCGAAATTATAGCACAAAATCTGTAAATATTCAGAATCACAGAAAGTGGGTTGTGAAGTGTCTGTAGAAAGATCATCAAATTGACAAAGCTATTAATGCCTACATGATGATGACAGATGCAAAAGATATTTAAAAAAAATAACTGCTTATTTTTGAACTAAGGTGGGTCTGGTCTACAAAACCTAATTTCAGACTGTTTATTAATCTGGGGTATGACATGCCAATGACTCTGAATGAAATGATGGCAGGATGTTAACCTATCTTTGACTCAGGTCTCCGTTCCAATTGCCAACAGCACCTTAACAACAGTCACCTCTTAAACATGGAGATGTGATGCACAAAAGTTTGCTTCATGATTATCATTAATTTTGAAGATAGCATATAGTCTCTGGTTTAGTAGGGTAAGTGGATTCAGAAATTAGAAATCTGCAGACCTACTGGAGGTGATTAAAATAAATCTATGTGGCATGTTCAGGACCAAAAAAAAAAGAACTATCAGCTCCTATGGAAGATTTGATTATTTATCCTGAACAAACAGAAGCCACTCTTAAAACTATTGTCATATTCAAAACATTTTTTTTCAATCCTCAGCTGTCCCAACACCTGAGAGATCATGGAATTAACAAAGTAAGTTTTTGATTTTTAAAACCGTAGAATAGTATTCTCTTTGTGAAGGATCATAAAATAATTGAGAACACATGTTGCTAAATTCATAAATATGGAAAGGTGAAATTTGCAGGCAAGAGAGGGAGAGAGAGGATGAGACAGTGCCAACAGGTGTAAAGCAGCAGGCATTGCATTATTTCTGCTTGGTAGGAAGCTACAGAGAATTGGGTTGATCATTTCAGCCTGATTGTTCTATGGCACGGAACTTACTTTACCTAATTTTAAATGAATATGCAGGTGAGGCCTCTGCCATTTGTGGCTATACTGTTCGTAATTCTGCTTTTTTAAAATTTCATCACTCTTTCTAGTACTACATCTAAAATTCATGGAAGCTAAAACAGCTTATTGAAGAAGGGGGTTCATCATTGGACGTGATCCCATCAGTTGCAGTGTCTCATTGATTACCTTTAATAGAAGCTGTTAACTCTAATTGAACACAAGTGATCAATAAAATATTTCCGCTAGATGCAAACTGTGAAGCAAGATTATATAACTGATCAGTTCTGAAGAAAGAAATTATGTTTTATTTTGGGTTTTCTTTTGATAGAAGAGCAGCTTTCTCTGATTGACACAGCCCATCTTTATCAGGGTACCATATGCTTCGGCTAAGAAATAAAGGACCTTTCAACAGAAATTTGGAAACGCAAACACGAGGAAATCTGCAAATGCTGGAATTTAAAGCAACACACATCAAAGTTGCTGGTGAATGCAGCAGGCCAGGCAGCATCTCTAGGAAGAGGTACAGTCAACGTTTCGGGCCGAGACCCTTCGTCAGGACTAACTGAAAGAAGAGCTAGTAAGAGATTTGAAAGTGGGAGGGGGAGGGGGAGATCCAAAATGGTGGTTTGAAGCTAAGGGCCCAGAATTTTGTTATGTTAAATCCCAACTATTTAACTTCTGTGAAAGGTATCAAAAACTGTTCAACTTCTTTTTTTCTGTTTCCTGTTAATCAAACAGCACATAAGAGCTTGATACTTGGACAAGATTCATGAGGCCAATTTGTTTGGGTTAATGAACAAATTACACTGGATAACAAAGATTTTGCTTCCTAAACACTTTTGTGGGTACCTTATGGATTTTGGGCTGATGATCATGAAAATCACCATGGGATTTCCCTGTCACACACCTTTTTTTATTGGAATCACCTATATTTGTGATTTCAATTCATAATTCACCTCAATTAAAATATTGCCCTCAATGTAAGCTGAAAAATTTCCTATCTTGTCCAGGTGTGCTTGGGCATGCTTAGGCAGGGGGAAAGTTGCATGAAGGACAGATTTTGGAAAGACTATACATTTCCGTGAAAGATTTCAATCGTTGAGACAGATGCTTCCCAGAATAATTGATAACAAGATTAAGAAAAGCATTTTTGTTAGTCCACAAATCAACAGGTCATCAGTGACAGGCAATTTGAAGAGCTTCGAGTGGAATTGGAGAAAATCACATGGAAGGCATTCAAGAATGTTATTGAAAATTTCCTTGGCAACTATAGAGCACCAAACTACATGCAGCTGGTTGACAACGTGCTTCAAGCATAGAAAACCATGAAGTACAACATGTCACTTAAGATTTATTTTCTGCATTCCCTTTTAGACTTCTTCCCCACAAATCTTTGCGCTGTCAGTGACAAGCACGGCGAAAAGTTTAACCAGGACATTGCAGTCATGGAGAAATGCTATAAGGGCAACTGGAATCATCAATGCTGGCTTATTATTGTTGGACACTTCAGCAAGAAGTCTCAGACACTGAATACAAATGAAAATCATCAAAGAGACATTTTTAGTTTAGTTGAACTATTGTAAACCATCAGCACTATTATACAATGACATGCATTATATTCAATAAAAGGTAATTTATTGTTTCTCCAAATTCCTATGTGACACAAGAAGTCTGAAATTAGATTTGTGTTCAACTTCAAGTGGTCCATCATAAGCACAGCAAAATTCTGAGGAATCAATACTTTTAAAAACATTTGCTGTCCAGTGTTACTGGCCTTTTTGCGCATGGAGAATTCTTCCTGAATTTCAGATGGTTACAGTTTAATCCTTGATTGTACTCACATTACAAATCCAGATGTTATTGTATCAGAATGCTGCAAAAGTCAATGTGCACATTGGCCAGAACTAGTCAATGTTTTTAATTGGATTTATAATCAATATAAAAGTGGAACATTCTTCCTGGCAGATTCATATCATCAATGACTAGAAAGAAAGAGCATAAATATTTTATTTAAAAAGCATACTATGATACACTAAAATACCACAGATTTTCTGGATCTTAAATGTGGACATCTTAATTTAACATAACTTCTTATATTCATGAATACTGTATATTTCATTTATATGAATAGTGTAAATTTTAGCAGTACTATCATAAAAGAAAAAAGTTGCTGTAACACAGACAATAAATGCAATATAAAATGTAACTTGATTATGACATTGAATATATAAGATTAAATATTTTGAATTATGATTATAATTGAGCACATTTGATATTTAAACAATATTAATCATTGTAAAAACTGAAGTAAAAATAAACCAAAAGGCAAAGATAAAAGCCCTCTTATTTATTCCATATTGGTCCATCCATTGATGCCTTTAGACTATAAAACCATCAGATAGAGGAGCAGAATTTGGCCATTTGGCCCATCAAGTCTGCTCCACAATTTCATCATGGCTGATCCAATTTTCCACTCAGCCCCAATCTCCAGCCTTCTACCCATATGACCTGACCAATCAAGAATCTACCAAACTCTGCCTTAAACATTCTTAAAGATCTGGGATCCACAGCTGCCTGTGGCAAAGAATTCCGCAGATTTCACCACTCTCTGGCTAAAGAAGTTCCTTCTCATCTCTGTTCTAAAAGGATATCCCTCTATTCTGAGGCTGTGTCCTCTGGTCCTACCATAGGAAACATCTTCCCCACATCCACTCTATCAAGGCGTTTCAGCAATTGATCAGTTACCTGATAGAGGTGCATGAGATGATGAGAGGCATTGATTGTCTGGATAGCCAGGGCTGAAATGGATAACACGAAGGGGCGTAGTTTTAAGGTGCTTGGAAGTGGGAACACGGGGGGATGTCAGAGGTAAGTTTTTTACAGAGAGAGTCGTGGGTATGTGGAATGCACTGCCAGTGACAGTGGTAGTGGCAGATGTAATAGGATCTTTTAAGAGACTCTTAGATAGGTACATGGAGCTTAGAAAAATAGGGGTTATGCGGTGGGGAAATTCTAGGCAGTTTCTAGAGTAGGTTACATGGTTGGCACAATATTGTGGGCTGAAGGGCCTGTAATGTGCTGTAGATTTCCATGTTCTATGTTCAATGAGGTCACCCCTCATTTTCTCTGAATTCTAGTGAATACAGACCCAGAGCCATCAAACGCTCTTCATATGACAAGCTATTCAATTCTGTAATTGTTTTTGCAAATTTCCTTTAAACATTCTCCAGTTTCAACACACCTTTTCTAGGATAAGGGACTCAAAACTGCTCACAATACATCAAGTGAGGCTTCACCAGTGCTTTATAAAGTCTCAACATTACATCCTTGCTTTTATATTCTAGTCATCTTGAAATTAATGCTAACATTGCATTTGCCTTGCTCACCACAGACTCAACCTGCAAATTAATCTTTAGGGAACCTTGTACAAGCACTCCCAAATCACACTGTGCCTCAGATTTTTGAATATTCTATCAATTTAGAAAATGGTCAACCCTTTCATTTCTTCTACCAAAGTGCATGGCTATATGCTACCTGACACTGTATTCCAGCTGCCATTTCCTTGCCCACTCTTCTAATCTGTCTAAGTCCTTCTGCAGCCTCTCTATTTCCTCAAAACTACCTGCTCCTCCACCAATCTTCATATCATCTGCAAACGTAGAAACAAGGACATCAAGTACATCATCCAAATCATTGACATACATAAAAAGAATCAGTCCCAACACAGACCCCTGTGGAACATCACTAGTCACCGGCAGCCAACCAGAAAAGTCTGCCTTTATTCCCACTCTTTGCCTCCTGCCAATCAGCTACTGCTTTATCCATGCTAGAATCTCTCCTGTAATGGCATGGGTTTGTGGCATGTCAAGCAGCCTCACGTGTGGCACCCTGTCAACAGCCTTCTGAAAATCCAAGTATATAACATCAACTGAATTTCCTTTGTCTATCCTGCTTGATATTTCTTCGAAGAATTTCAACAGATTTGTCAGGCATGAATTACCCTTGAGTAAACTATGCTGACTACGGCCAATTTTATCATGTGCATTGTGGTAAACCATATATATATGTTGTAACTGGGTTACCCGTCTGGACACACCCCTCCGCTGACTGCCCCTGTGTCTCCTCCCACAGACCCCTGATTAAAGGTGATTGGGCCTTGGCTCCTCCTCTCAGTCCAGGGGCAGACAATCAGCATGCTGGAGGTCACATTTTACTGCGAATAAAAGCCTTTCAGTATTTTCTTTACTTCCAGTTTTTTGGAGTTATTGATGGAGTATCAATTTTATTTGCAGTAATTTTAAAGCATGGAACATTCTCCGAGACCCAACAAGTTAGATCTCGATCCGCAAACACCTGAAGCTGGAAACGCTTTTGAACTCTGGCTGGCCTGCTTCGAATCATACCTAGAGGCGATTGAAGTGACCGACTCCACAGCGAAGCGCAGAGTTCTCCTTTCCAGGGTCAGTCCACGGGTCTATTCGCTGATCAGAGACCAGCTGAGCTACGACGGCGTGATAAGCGCACTCAAAGGACAATACCTGTGGCTGGTAAACACCGCCTATGCGTGGCATTGCTTAGCGACACAGCACCAGTGGCCCGGGGAATCAAGTGCTGAGTTTGTCCAGGCCCTACAGACACTCATGCGGACCTGCAGCTGCCAGGGGCTGATGGCAGAACAGCATGCGGAGCTCCTAGTGAGAGACGCCTTCGTCACAGGGACCAGGTCAGTGTATGTGCGCCAGCGGCTGCTGGAAAAAGCTGATCTTACCTTACGTTCAGCGATTGAACTGGCCGACATGCTGGAGGCCATTCTGCACAACTCTAAGGCTGTCCAGGCACGTGATCCCCCGATGGCCCCATGGGCGCCGCAGACCCCGCAACCCGCCTGCGAATCGACCTCGGCTGTTGCCAGTCGCGAGTCCACAAAGTGCTACTTCTGTGCACTCGAGAAGCACCCCCGGAAATGCTGCCCGGCCCGAGAAGCTACCTGCTCCAGCTGTGGAAAGAAGGGCCACTTTGCCAAGGTCTGTAAGTCCAAACCGCGAGCAGGATCAAGCAGTGCCGCGTGCGAGACATGGGGGTCGCCATCTTGCCTGCACACCGCCACCACGTGCGAGACATGGGCGGACATCTTGCCTGTATGCCGCCACCATGTATGAGACCTGGGGGCGGCCATCTTACGACCCCCAACGTGCCGGACCAAGACAGCGACTCAACCCTGGCCTCCATGACCCTCGACCAAAGCGCTCCCCACCAGCTTGCAAGGTCAATGATGGACATCCTGGTGGAGGGGCGCAGGACAAGCTGCCTGTTTGACACTGGCAGCACGGAGAGTTCTATCCACTCGGACACGGTGCAGCATTGCAGACTCGCGATACGGCTGGTAAGTCCATGGCTTCCGGGTCGCATACAACAGACATCCGGCGGGGTTGTGTGGCGACGCTAGTGGTGCAGGGCACAGAACATCGAGACCTCACATTACTGGTCATGCCTCAACTGTGTGCCCCTGTGCTCTTGGGTCTCGACTTCCAGAGCCACCTGAAAAGCGTGACAATGGAGTATGATGGGCCCATCCCACCAATCACTGTTGTAAATCTACAGTTTTCTAGGAATACGTCACATACCCCGCTACTGACCACCTACACACACACCGACCCGCACATCTCACCCAATGCTATGCCAACAGCCGCACTACCGACACCACTTGTGGCCTCTCCACCCTCAAGATCCCTCCCCCACCGCTGTTTGCCAACCTGACCCCTGACTGTAAACCTGTGGCAACTAAAAGCAGGAGGTACAGTGCGGGGGACAGAGTCTTTATTAAGTCAGAGGTGCAGCGGCTGCTTAGGGAGGGGGTCATTGAGCCAAGCAGAAGTCCTTGGAGGGTGCAGGTGGTCGTTGTTCAGAACGGGAAGAAAAATAGGATGGTCGTGGACTATAGCCAGACCATCAATAGGTTCACGCAGCTCGACGCGTACCTTCTACCCCGCATCACGCATATGGGCAACCAGATAGTACAGTACAAGGTGTACTCGACCATAGACCTAAAATCCGCTTACCATCAGTCCCCATCGGCTGGGAGGACCGCCCTTACACGGCCTTTGAGGCGGACGGCAGGATTTATCACTTCCGTGTGCCCTTCGGTGTCACGAATGGTGTATCTGTCTTCCAGAGGGCAATGAACCAGATAGTGGACCAGTGCCAACTGAAGGCCACGTTCCCATATCTGGATAACATCACCATCTGCGGTCACGACCGGCAGGATCACGACAACAACCTCCAAAAATTTCTCCAAGTGGCCAAAGCTTTCAATCTCACCTATAACAAGGACAAGTGTGTGTTCGGAACCACCTGACTTGCTATTGAGTATGTCATGGAGAATGGAGTCATTGGCCCTGACCCCAACCGTATGCGCCCCCTGTTGGAACTTCCTCTTCCCAAAACCCTCAAAGCCCTCAAAAGGTGCCTGGGCTTCTTTTCACATTATGCCCGATGGGTCTCTAACTATGCAGACATGGCCCGCCCCCTGGTCAAGTCCACCACATTCCCCCTCTCTGTTGAGGCCCGCGCGGCCTTCAGCCGTATAAAAGGGGACATTGCTAAACCAGTAATGCATGCGGTGGATGAGGCCATTCCCTTCCAAGTAGAGAGTGACGCCTCTGACTTTGCACTGGCTGCTACCCTCAACCAGGCGGGAAGACCAGGGGCGTTCTTCTCTCATACCCTTCAAGGCCCTGAAATTCGGCACTCTGCGGTGGAGAAAGAGGCCCAGGCCATAGCAGAAGATATTAGGCACTGGAGACACTATCTCACCGGCAAAAAGTTCACCCTGCTGACTGACCAGCGCTCAGTCGCATTCATGTTTACTAACCAACAGCGGGGCAAAATCAAAAATGATGAAATTCTGAGGTGGAGAATTGAACTCTCCACCTTCAACTATGACATCGTGTACAGGCCTGGGAAGCTCAATGATTCCTCCAGTGCCTATCCCGGGGAATGTGCGCCAGTCCACAGGTCGACTGGCTATACGCCCTACATGTAGATCTTTGCCACCCAAGGGTCACCCAGCTTTTCCACTTCGTGAAAGCCTGGAACCTACCTTACTCCCTTGAGGAGATCAGGATGATGACCAGGGACTGCCAAGTCTGCAGAGAGTGCAAACTGCACTTCTACCGACCCGAAAAGGCACCACTCATCAAGGCCACCCACCCCTTTGAGCGACTGAGTGTTGACTTTCAGGGCCCCCTTCCCTCCACCGACTGCAATGTGTACTTTCTTAACGTTATGGACGAGTAGTCGCAGTTCCCTTTTGCCATCCCCTGCCCCGACACCACTACCATGTCAGTTATAAAAGCCCTGTTCAAGCTCTTCACTCTTTTCGGATACCCATGCTATATCCACTGTGACAGAGGGTCCTTGTTTATGAGTGACGAGCTGCACCAATACCTGCTGGCTCGAGGAATTGCAACTAGTAGGACCACGAGCTATAATCCTCGCGGGAATGGACAGGTAGAGAAGGAGAATGCCACAGTGTGGAAGGCCACACTCTTAGCCCTCAGGTCAAAGGGACTGCCGGTCCCCCGCTGGCAGGAGGTCCTTCCCGAGGCACTCCACTCCATCCGCTCCCTGTTATGCACGGCCACCAGTGCCACCCCTCATGAGCAGCTCTTTTCTTTTCCCAGAAAGTCGACCACTGGAACCACCCTACCATCTTGGCTGACGTCCCCGGGGTCAGTGCTGCTCCGGAAACATGCGAGGAGCAATAAATACTCCCCGATGGTCGAGAGGGTTCACTTACTTCATGTGAACCCCCAGTACGCCTATGTGGTTTTACCTGACGGGTGGGAGGACACGGTCGCCATCCGCGACCTGGCGCCCGCAGGAGCACCGGGCCCCTACCCTGAACACTCCGTGGTGACTATTAACCCCGTATCCACCGATATATATACCCACCAGACACCGTGCGCTCCAAGCCCTACACAGACACCACACGACACTCCCATACCAGGCACGATGCACACGCACGAGGGATTACCAACGCCTAATGTGCTGACACCTCAAGTCAGGCCAAAGCCAGCACAACCGCTGTCGCCGGTGCAATCACCACCGGTGCTACGTAGATCACAGCAACGGACTCGACCGCCTGATAGAATTGACTTGTGAATAAACTTGTTTTAAATATTGTCAGTCACTTCACCCCGTGGGACTCTTTTTAAAAAAAGGAGGGGTGAATGTGGTAAACCATATATATACGATGTAACTGGGTTACCTGTCTGGACACACCCCTCTGCTGACTGCTCCTGTGGCTCCTCCCACAGACCCCTGAATAAAGGTGATTGGGCCTTGGCTCCTCTCAGTCCAGGGGCAGACACTCAGCATGCTGGAGGTCACATTTTACTGCGAATAAAAGCCTTTCAGTATTTTCTCTACTTCCAGTCTTTTGGAGTTATTGATGGTGCATCCAAGTAGTTTGAGACCTCATCCTTAATAATTGGCTCCAACATCTTCCTTACCAGTGAGGTTAGACTAACTGGCCTATACTTCCTTACCAGTGAGGTTAGACTAACTGGCCTATAGTTTCCATTCTTCTGCCTCTCTCTCCCTTCTGGAAGAGTGGAGTAACATTTTTCAGTCTTCCAGAACAATTCCAGACTCTAGTGATCCTTGAAAGATCATTTCTTATGCTTCCAAGACCTCTTCCGCCACCTCTTTCAGAACCCTGGGGTGTACACCATCTGGTCCAGGTGATTTAACTACCTTCGGGCCTTTCAGTTTCCCAAGCTCTTTCTCTCTAGTTATGTTAACTTCACACATTTCATGACCCTGACACCTGGAACTTCCACCATACTGCTACTGTCTTTCACAGTGAAGGCTCATGCAAAATATTTATTCAGTTTGTCCACCATTTTGTTGTCCCCCATTACTACCTTTCCAGCATCATCTTCCAGCAGTCTGATATCCACTCTCACCTCTCTTTTACACTTTATTTATCGGAAGAAACTTTTTGTGTCCTCATTAATATTATTGGCTAGCTTACTTTTGCGTTCCATATGTTCCTTTTTTATGACTCCTTTAGTTGCCTTCTGTTGCTTTTTAAAAGCTTCCCAGTCCTTTACCTTCTCACTAATTTTTGCTCGATTATATGCTCCCTGTTAGGCTTTCATGTTGGCTTTGACTTCTCTTGTTAGCCTCGGTTATGTCATCTTTCCTTTAGAATTCTTCTTCCTCTTTGGGATGTATATATCCTGTGCCTTCCAAATTGCCTCCAGAAATTCCAACCATTGCTGCTCTGCCGTCATCGCTGCCAGTGTTTTTTTCCAATCAGTTCTGCCGAACTCTCCTCTCATGCCTCTAATTCCCTTTACCCCACTGTAATACTGATACATCTGACTTTAGCTTCTCCTTCTCAAATTTCAGGATGATTTCAAACATATTATGATCACTCTACCCCAAAGTGTTCTTTTACCTTAAGCTCTCTAATCATTTCTGGTTCATTGCACAACACCCAATCCAGAATAGTTGATCTCCTAGCGGGCTCAACCATGAGCTGCTTTTAAAAAAAATCTTATTGGTGCTCGAGAAATACCACCACCTGGAATCCAACAGCAACCTGATTTTCCCAATCTAGCTGCATATTGAAGTCCTCCATGACTATCATAACATCACCCTTTTGGCATACATTTTCTATCTCCCATTGTAATTGTAATTTGTAGGTCACATCCCTACTACTGTTTGGGGGTCAGTGTTAGGGAGTTGTATACACATCCCAAACAGTAATAGTAGATATGATGCACTTTAAATACCAAATAATTATGAAAGAAAAATGAAAAGCAACAGATTTTACAATAATTTGTTTCTTTTCCACTGCTGTCTAGTTTGCCAACTGAATAAATCCAACAATGTAGCTAAGTACAGTCAAAGAAACAAAATTGTATCCTCGGAAAAAAGTTGATTCTCATTTTCCCTCCATTTCACGATAGAATTGTGCATTGAGACCATTTTATAGCATATTGAATATTTGAAACTAATGAGATAGATGCTTCATTATCCTTGGGAACAGTGAACCTTTTTTTGAATGTCACAGTGGTGTGTAATTAGAACATAACAGAGAGGCTGGCAATATATTAAAAAAGGATATGCGACACATTTGTAAAAGATATCCAATCATCAAAACAATTGGAAAAACCACTATAATAAATGTAAAATCACATTTACAATTGATTGTTTCAGTTATTTTAATGTTAACTTCAGAATTAATATTAAGAACACAATTCATTTCTTCATTTCTTAAACTAATGGAATTTGTGGCTATCTTCAACAAGAATGCCTTTGAGACAAATTTTCAACATTTTGCTTTAATGAGGAATTGATGAGGAATGTGCATACTAGTAGCACACATGTCTGTTTTTGACATTTAAGAAACACACTTGTCATTTTAGATTAGCTACATTTAAAGGCAAACTAAGTGGATGAGGAGCAGCATAATGACTGAATTGGAGCTTCAAACATAGCTGCTTGATAGGTCTGTGCATGTTGAAAATAGCATTCTTTAATTTATCTAAAAGTGATAGACAGTGAAAACAGAAAAAGCTGGAAGTACTTAGCAGATTTTGAAATATAATTTACCTGAAGTAATAATATTGTTATCTCTTTATAATCTTAGACCATAAGGCCATAAGACATAGGAGCAGAATTAGGCCATTCAGCCCATCGAGTCTGCTTTGCCATTTCATCATACTTGATCCTGAAACCCATTCAACCCCATTTGCCTGCCTCTCACCATATCCATTGATGCCCTGACCAATCAGGAGTCTATCAACTTCCGCTATAAACATACACACGGACCTGGCCTCCACCGCATACTGTGGCAGAGCATTCCACAGATTCACTACTCTTTCGCGAAAAAGCCCTACTTAATTCTGTTCTAAAAGGTCGCCTTTCAACTTAGAGGCTGTGCCCTCTAGTTCTGGATACCCCCACCAGAGGGACATCCTTTCCACATCAACCTAATCTAGATCTTTCAATATTCAGTGGGTTTCATTGAGATACCCACACATTCTTCTAAATTCCAGCCAGTACAGGCCCAGAAATTCCAAATGCTCCTCATATGTTAACCCCTTCATTCCCAGAACCATTCTCGTGAACCTCCTCTGGACTCTCTCCAATGCCAAATCATCCTTTCTCAGATAAGGGGCCCAAAACTGTTGCCAATACTCCAACTGTTATCTGATTAGTGTCATATAAAGTTTCAGCATTATCCCCTTGTTTTCATATTCTATTCCCCTTGAAATAAATGCTAAAATTGTAATTACCTTCTTTACCATGGACTCAACCTGTGAATTAACCTTCTCAAAATCTTGCACGAGGATTCTGAAGTCCTCTTGCACCTCTGATGTTTGAATTTTCTCCCCATTTGGATAAAAATCTGCTCTATTGTTCCTTTTAGCAAAACGCATTATCATACATTTCCATCACTGTATTCCATCTGCCACTTTTTTGCCCATTCTTCCAATTTATCTATGTCCTGCTGCAATCACATTGCTTCCTCAGCGCTACCTACCCCGCCACCTATCTTCTTATCATCTGCAAACTCTGCCATAAAGTCAACAATTCCACTATCTAAATCATTGACGAATAATGTGAAAAGTAGCGGACCCAATACTGACCCATGTGGAAAACCACTAGTCACTGGCAACCAACCAGAAAAGACTCCTTTTTTCCCCACTAACTGCCTCCTGCAAGTCAGCCATTCCTCTATCCATGCCAGTATCTTTCCTGTAACACCATAGGATTTTATCTTGTTAAGCAGCCTCATGTGAGGCACTTTATCAAATGTCTTCTTAAAATCTAAGTAAATGATATCCATTACCTCTCCTTTGTCCACCCTGCTTGTTATTTCCTTGAAGAATACTAACATTTCCGTCAGGCAAGATTTCCCTTTGCAGAAACCATGCTGACTTTGACTCATTATATCATTACTCTCCAGGTACACCAAAACCTTGTCCTTAGTAGTGGACTCCAACACCTTCCCAACCACTGAGGTTAAGCTAACTGGCCTATAATTTCCTCGCTTTTGTCTTCCTCCCTTCTTAAAGAGTGGAGTGTCATTTGCAATTTTCCAGTCCTCCGGGACCATGCCAGAATCAAATGATGCTTGAAAGATCATAAATAATGCATCTGTTATCTTTTCAGCAACCTCTTTCAGGATTCTGGGATGTAGTCCATCTGGTCCAGGTGACTTATCCACCTTTAAGACCTTTCAGTTTGCCTAGCGCTTTTTCCTTTGTAATAGCAATGGCACTCACTCCTGCTCCCTGACACTCATGGACCTCTGGCACACTGCTAGTGCCTTCCACAGTAAAGACTGAAGCAAAGTACTCATTAAGTTAATCTGTCATTTCTTTGTCCCCCATTGCTACCTCACAAGTATGATTTTCCAGTGGTCCAATTCCAACTCTCACCTCCATTTTACTCTTTATGTAACTGCAAAAACTTCCAGTATCCGGCTTTAAATTATCATCTAGTTTGTCTTTATAGTTCATCTTTTCCCTTCTTATAGCTGTCTTAGTTGCCTTTTGTTGGATTTTAAAAGCTTCAGTCATCCAACTTCCCATTCATATTTGCTACCTTGTATGCCCTTACTTTGGCTTTTAAGCAGTCCTTAACTTCCCTTGTCACACATGTTTGCCTAGCCCTGCTGTTTGAGAACTTTTTCTTCTGTGGGACATATCTAATCTGTGCCTTGTGAACTATTCCCAGAAACTTTGGCCACCTCTGTTCTGTTGTCAGCCCCTCCAATATCCCGTTCCAATCTACCTGGGCAAGCTCCTCACTCATGCCTCTTTAATTCCCTTTATTCCATTGCAATACTGTTACACGTGACTTAGGCTTCTCCTCTCAAATTGCAGTACGAAATCAATCATATTTTGATCACTGTCTCCTAAGGGCCACTTTATGTTAAGCAGACTAATAGGATCTGGGTTAATACACAACACCCAGTCTAAGATAACCTTTCCCCTAGTAGGCTTGAGCTGCTCTAAAAAGCCAACTCAATAGTTTGAATAGGTACATTTAATGTCAGAGAAATGTAAACAATATACAATATCTTCACAAACATCCATGAAAACAGAGGAGTGCCCCAAAGAATGAGAGACAGTTAAATGCTAGAACCCCAAAGCCCCCCAACTCCCCCAATGCATAAGCAGCAGCAAAGCAATGACACCCCCTCCCTCACTAGCAAAAAAGCATCAGCAGCCCCCCCCGCCACCGCCGAGTACTCAAGCATGCAGCAAAGAATCAATAAAGACACAGAGGTGCAGTAACCCAAAGACCAGTCATTCAGCCGGCATTTGACATACCACAAGCTCTCTCTCTCTCTCACTCCCTAATAAGGGAAAAAGAGGTGTCCCCATCTCATAAATATTCAACAGATTCCCTCTCTTGCATCTGACAGCAACCTGACTTTCTCAATCCCATCATAATTGTGACATTACCCTTATTATAAGCCCTTTCCAGCTCCCTTTGCAATCTCAACCCTACATCTTGGCTACTATTTGGAGGCCAAAATATGGTTATTTTACTCTTGCAGTTTCTCAACTCTACCTGCAAAGATTTGACAATCTCTGACCCTATGTTACCTCTTTCTAAAGCTGTAATTCCTTCTCCTATCAATAAAGCCACACTACCATCTATGCCTTCCTGCCTGTCATGTTGATACAAAGTATATCTTCTGATGTTAAACTCCCAACTAAGGCCTTCTTTCAGTCTTGACTCAGTGATGGTCACAATGTCATACCAACCAATCTCTAATTGCACCATGAAGTCGTCCACCTTATTTGGACTGCTGCATGCATTTAAATACAACACCTTCAGCCCTGCATTCTTCACCCTTGTGAATTTTGTCTCTGTGGCACAACGTAACTCTTTTCTCTGTCTGTTGTTATACCCATCATTGGCTTGTCCTTCCTTACATTCATATTATATCACTTACTTATAAAGCTGCTGGCTCATCCTTGGCTCTATCGTAGTGGTTCCCATCTCCCTTCCGTATTAGCTTAAACCACTCTCAAACCTGCCCATAAGGATATTGGTCCCCCTCAGATTGAAATGCAACCCATCTCTTTAGTACAGGTCACACCTGCCCCAGGAGAGGTCTTTTCTTAAGCTGCTTTCATCAGTCATAAACCTCATGCTGGAAACTCATAAGAATGTTTTCAGAAATTTGAAGGGCAATGATGGGCTAGAGATAATAGTTGTTAAATAACAGACTATGCATTTCTTTTTCATTGGAGAGTGAATGTTATCTTCTGGAATTCAGTGGTTCTGATTTTGGTGTTGTATACTGAACTAGATTTGATTAGGGAGCTTAAGGTAAAGGAAACCCTAGGAGGCAGTGTTTATAATATGATAGAATTCACTCTGCAATTTGAGAGGGAGGAGCTAAACTCTGATGTGTCAGTATTACAGCAGAATAAAGGGAATACAGAGGATGGAGCTGGTCAAAGATACTGTTGAGGGAACAGGGAGTCTGCAAAAAGACTCGGATAGATTAGGAGAAGGGGCAAAGAAGTGGCAGATGGAATACAGTGTAGCGAATTATATAGTTATACACTTTAGAAGGAATGAAGAAAAGACTATTTTTTAAACAGGGAGGAAATTCAGAATGTGGAAGTGCAAAGGGACTTAGAAGTCCTCGTGTAGGATTCCCTAAAGGTTGAGCAGGCAGTAAGAAGCCAAATGCAATGGTGACATTCATTTCAAGAGGACTAGAATATAAAAATAGACTGTTATGCAAAGTTTTATAAGGCATTAGTCAAATTATATTACAAATATTATAAGCAGTTTTGGGACAAATGTCTAAGGAAGGATGTGTTGGCATTAGAAAGGGTTTCTATCTATGTAGCCTTCAACATGATAGAATGAACACTGACTCTCACTCTAGTTTTTTTTCTTTTCCCCTCCCCCTTCCCTCTTCTTCTATTCCACACTCTGGCCTCTTCATCTCCTCATCTTCCTATCACATTCCCCTAGTGCCCCTCTTTCTTCCCTTTTCTCCCATGGTCCACTCTCGTCTCCTATTGTCATGGTCCCTTCTGGCAATCCCCCACCTTGCTATTTACCACAAGAATTGGGCCTCAATCACCTCATTTAATTTCCAATCATTCCCAGGTTCCACTAACTACACACACCTGCTTCCCATCAGAAACTGCAGGATAAAGACCCTGTGATCACACTAAGGAGATGCCAGATTGTTGGTTGACTTGTGTGTGAGTAACCTTCTTCCATGGTTCTTAGGACTATCAGTTCTAAGTCTAGCATTGTTCCTGAATTTGCTACTAAAACCAAGACTCCAGGTAAAGACTCTCTTGGATATCAATTCCATGTTTGCTATGACCTTAACATCTCCTGACTCAGCCTCTATGCCTGTGTTCAGCACTTAGGTTTGTTCCATTGCCATGTCCTTGTAACCCCTGTCTTATTTGTTCTTCTCCAGCCCTTTACCTTTCCCACCCACCTAGCTTCACCTATCACCTTCTAACTTGTCCATCTTCCCTTTCCCCCACCTTTTTATTCTGGCATCTTCCCCCTCCCTTTCTAGTCCTGATGAAGGGTCTCAGCCTGAAATGTTGACTAGTTATTCACTTCCATAGATACTGCCTGATCTGTAGAATTCCTCCAGCATTTTGTGTGTGCTGCTCTGGATTTCTAGCATCTGTAGGATCTCCTGTATTTATCATTTGCTGCTTGACTGCAAAGTCTCTTTGAGGGATGCCTACCCTGAAGAAGTTTAAATCTCTTTGGGAGTTCAGAGTCCCTCTCTCACTGCTCCCCCTCTGTGATCTCTGTTTGCCTCCAACTCTTCAGCCATGTGCTCATCCAGACTCACTACCACAGCCATGTATCCTTCTTGGGAACTGGTCTAAGCTGCTGTCTTCTTCCACATGACTATCAGCTCTTTTCTCAAAGCTCTCTGTTTGGACCCACTGAGGATCCCAGCTAATTGCATTTGATTGACTACTTTCCCACCACTTCTCCCTCTCAATTCTATGCACCACCCTTTCAGCTATGTAGAGATACCTGTGGGCCCTGTCACAGTCTCTGCCACAGTTATGGGCCTCTTTCTCTTTCACCTGCCATAGACCCCTCCAATATTTCATTCTCTGCCAGATAACTGTTTTAATTCCTATCCTTATTCCTGTTCTGATATGCTGGTCTGTGACCTCCTCTTTTGCCATGATGAAGCCAATCCTAGGGTGGAAGTGCAACACCTCATATTCTGCCTAAGTAGCCTCCAACTTAATGGAATGAACTTTAATCTATCCTTCTGGTATTTTCTTTTTATTCTTTCCTTCCCCCTTTCCTCTTCTATTGTCTACTCCGACTCTTATCTCTTATCAGCTCCCCTGGTGCCTCTCCTCCTTCCATTTCTCCAATGGTCTACTTTCCCCTCCAATCAGATGCTGTCTTCTCCAGCCCTTTAACTTTCCTACTCACCTGGTTCACCTATCACCTTCTAAATATCCTCGCTCTCCTCCCCCACCTTTTACTTTTATACCACCTTCACCCTTTTATCAGTTCTGATGAATGGTCTCAGCCCAAAACATCGAATATTTATTCATTTCCATAGATGTTGCTGATCTTCTGAGTACCTCCAGCATTTTGTGTGTGCTGTTTCAGAGGAGGGTTATGAAAATTTTCCCAGAATGAAAGGATTTGATGGCTGTGGGTGGATACTCACTGAAGTTTAGAAGCCATGGGGGACTTCACTGAAACCAACTGAACATTGTACTGCCCAGATTTAGTGGATGGGAAGAGGAGTGGGAGAATCCAGGACTGGAAAAGAAGGATAACTCTTTAGAGCAGAGATGAGAAGGAATCTCTTCAGCCAGATGGTGCTGACTTTGTGAATTCATTGCCACAGATATTTGTGGAATGCAAGTCATTGGGTATATTTAAAGTGGAGGTTGATAGATTCTTGCTAAGTAAAGATGTCAAAGGTTACATGAAGAAGACAGGAGAATTGTATTGAGAGGGAAAGTAAATCAGCCATGATCCAATGGTAGAGCAGACTCAATGGACTGAATGACCTAATTATGCTCCTGTGTTTTATGGTCTTATAATTTTATGATCTTCAAAGATGTGTGAATGGATACTGCTGTATCTGTCTGTTCATCCCACTCTCAATATATTAGCATTGGAATCCACCTGTCAGAATCAGGTTTATTATCAACGGCATGTGATGTGAAATTTGTTAACTCCGCAGCAGCAGTTCAATGCAATACCTAATCTAGCAGAGAAAAAAGATAATAATTAATAAAATACAAATAAACAAGTAAATCAATTGTGTATACTGAAAAGATTTTAAAAATGTATACAGAAATTCTGTATATTTTAAAAAGTGAGGTAGTGTCCATTTAGGAATCAGATGGCAGAGGTGGAAGAAGCTGTTCCTGAATCACTGAGTGTGTGCCTTCAGGCTTCTGTACCTCCTACCTGATGGTAACAGTGAGAAAAGGGCATGCCCTGGGTGCTGGAGGTCCTTAATAATGGATGCTACCTTTCTGAGACACTGCTCCCTGAAGATGTCATGGGTACTTTGTAGGCTAGTACCCAAGATGGAGCTGACTAGATTTACAACCTTCTGCAGCTTCTTTCGGTCCTGTGCAGTAGCCCCTCCATACCAGACAGTGATGCAGCCTGTCAGAATGCTCTCCATGGTACAACTATAGAAGTTTTTGAGTGTATTTGTTGACATGCCAAATCTCTTCAAACTCCTAATAAAGTATAGCCACTGTCTTGCATTCTTTATAACTACATTGACATGTTGGGACCAGGTTAGATCCTCAGATCTTGACAGGCAGGCACTTGAAGCTGCTCACTCTCTCCACTTCTGATCCCTCTGAGGATTGGCATGTGTTCCTTTGTCTTGCCCTTCCTGAAGTCCACAATCAGCTCTTTCATCTTACTGACATTGAGTGCCAGGTTGTTGCTGTGGCATCACTCCACTAGTTGGCATATCTCACTCCTGTATGCCCTCTTGTCACCACCTGAGATTCTACCAACAATGGTTTGTATCTTCAGCAAATTTATAGATGTTATTTGAGCTATACCTAGCCACATAGTCATATGTATGAGTAGAGCAGTGGGCTAAGCACACACCCCTGAGGTGCGCCAGTGTTCTCAGCAGCGATGAGGATATGTTGTCACCAATCTGCACAGATTGTGGTCTTCTGCTTCGGAAGTCAATGATCCAGTTGCAGAGGGAGGTACAGAGGCCAAGGTTCTGCAACCTCTTAATCAGGATTGTGGGAATGATGCTATTAAATGCTGAGCTATAGTCAAGGAATAGCATCCTGACATAGGTTTTTGTATTGTCCAGGTGGTCTAAAGCCACTGAGATTGCATCTGCCATTGACCTATTGTGGCAATAGGCAAATTGCCATGAGTCCAGGTCCTTGCTGAGGCAGGAGTTCAGTCTGGTCATGACCAACCTCTCAAAGCATTTCATCATTGTCGATACGAGTGCTACTAGGCGATAGTCATTAAGGCAGCCCACATTCTTCTTAGGTACTGGTATAATTGTTGCCTTTTTGAAGCAAGTGAGAACTTCCACCTGTAGCAGTGAGAGGTTGAAAATGTCCTTGAATACTCCTACTAGTTGGTTGGCACATGCTTTCAGAGTCTTATCAGGTACTCTACTGGGATCCTCCACCTTGCAAGGGTTCACTCTCTTTAAAGACAGCCTAACATCGGTCTCTGAGACAGAGGTCACAGGGTCATCAGGTGCAGCAGGGATCTTCACATGGGCATAAAGTTTTGAGTTCATCTGGTAGTGAAGCATTGCTGCCATTCATGCTATTGGGTTTCGCTTTGTAGGAAGTAATGTTTTGCAGACCCTGCCAGAATTGCCGTACATCTGATGTTGCCTCCAAGCACGTTTGAAATCATCCCTTCGCCCTTGAAATAGCCCTCTGCAAATTATACCTGGTTTTCTGGTACAGGCCTGGGTCACCAGACTCGAATGCCTTCAGCAGACAATGTACCTCCTGGTTCATCCGTGGCTTTTGGTTTGGGAATGTATAGTAAGTCTTTGTGGGCATACACTCATCCACACAGGTTTTAATGAAGTCAGTAACAACTGCAGCATACTCATCTAGTTCCTCATCCATTTACTGTGTTTGCTAATTTCATCAATCAATTTCCACGTGACATTCCTCCTGATATTCTCATTGTTTTGTTTCCATGTTTTGAATCACTTGCAAACTTCAAATGTTTTTCCTATATTCTAGTCTAGACCATCCATATATAAAATGAGAAAATATTACCAATACTGACCCTAAGTGCCTGATGTTCCTGTAGCTAGGAAATTATCTGCCTATCACTTGTTCTATATATGACTGCACATTTAATATCAAATGTTCCTATTTCCCATTTCAATTTTTTAGAGTAATTCATCAGATGCCTTTGGAAGTCTTGATGTAATATTTTTACCCTCAATATCCTTACATATTGATCAACAAATGTAGAGTAAATTAGTACAACATCATAGCACAATTTTTTGTTTGCAAATGAAAGCAGAACATGTAGGAGATACTTGGCAGGTTGCAGTGTCTTTTAGGAGAAGAAATGAGATTAACATTGATGTGCATCATGATCGGCATAGAAGAGTTGAGCATAAGGCCCTGTTTCTATGCTGTACAATTCCTTGGCCCTATTTTGTATGTTCCTTATTAAGGCAAATGTAAAAGAGAAATTATCTGGCATGTAAGATTTTTGTAATACTCTTTAACTTCATAGTTCTTGCAAAGATTAGCAAATTTTCAGGCAGTGGAAATTGAAGTGGATGTAAGAACCCTGTCATCTGTTTGCATTTTGTCCTTCAAGATCTATGTTGGTTATGGTCATTTTCAACAGGTTTTAAAGCGCAAAGTAAATTTATTATTAAAGTATGTATGTATCACTGATATTTATTTTCTTGCAGGCATTCACAGTAGAATGAGGAAATTCAATGGAATCAGTGGAAAAACTACACACAAATACTGTCAAGCAACCTGTATGCGAAAAAGACAAACTGTGCAAATACAAAATAAGTATAAATGAACACTAAGAACATGAGTTGTAGACTCCTAATATAGTATACATAAGCACCATTAGAGCAGAATTTTCAATTGCCCTTCACTTTAACATTTTTTGCAAAATGTATTAAAGAGCAAGTAAAAGAGCTAAATGTAATACAATTAGAGCAATAGTGGCAAATATATCACCACATTTAAGAGCTGTTGCAAATTGGTTTTTCAAATATGCTTTCATGAATAAGAATTTTTTTTAGCCATTGTTAGAATAATGCCCTTACAATGCTATGAAGTTCATTCATTGCAATGGTTATTTATAACATTTCTGTGTGCACTTGCATAACTGATTGGATTTGTGTTATCTTTATATCTGAATGAGGATCTTTGACTGCTGCTAATAGCTATGGGAAAAATATTGATGAAATATTCAGCACAGAACAGTCTTTTAATAGGTTCACTATGAAAAGAAAAATAGAAGTAGACAAATCATTCAAAGGAAAAGCTATATAGTTTCATACAGGTAACAATGATTTTGATCAGCATTTTTTGCATGATTTGAAATGTATGCTACATTTATATGAATTAAAATGACAAAATACTACAATGGTATCTAACTTGCTTAACCAGTAAAGTCCCGGTTGGTCCACTATCAGGTAGCCATGGTAATAGAGTTTCACCTGGAAAAAATCATTGAAGGTACATCTATTAAAGACCCTCACAATCTGGGACATACCCACATGTTACTACCGTTGTGGAGGAGGTAGAGGAGTCTGAAGACCCACACTCAGTTTTAAGAACAATTCCTTCCCCTCCACCATCAGATATCCATGGATACTATCTCATTATTTATCTTTTGCACAATTTATTTTGTATTTTACAGTAAATTTTATGTATTGCACTGTACTATTGCAAAACAAATTTAATTATGTAAAATTTCCAGAAACTTCAATGCCATCTATTTATATGCAAGTTATTCTGACTATTGCCTGCAATATTTAATTTTCACAGTACCTTTGCTTCCAGAGAATTCATTGTTAATGCTGTGAATGTCATTGAATTTACAAGTCTGCATAATTTAGTTAATGTTTAAGGTCAGTTAATTCAAAGATCATTTGGCAAGTAATATAATATGCTCCTCATCCTTAATATTGCTATCAAACAATAATTAATCTTGTAACTGCATTAAAGGGAGATCATCAGAATGGTACCTTGAACAAATTCTGCAAGAAGAACTGTTGTAGGGGGAAAAAAGCAGTTGTGCATAACCTTATTTCTTTTTACAGATTCTGTAATTCTAATTCTTTATCAGTAGCTAATTTGTTATAATTTTGGTCATGATATAATAAATAGAGATTGTTCTGAATCCTGTAGTTTTAAAACATTTAATTTATTTGAATAACATTGTTCCAGATATTGCTATGTTCAAGCATCTGTTTTTATTTAGTAGCAAAATTAATTGCATGCATGCTAAACATTAACAGAGAGCAGGAGACTGGCTTTTCAAGATAATCCATTTATCATGTTGCTTTATTTAGTCGAGACCTGCTAGAAAATTACTTTAGAAACTTCAGCACTTCCAGTAGAAGGACAACTTGAATTTATTAAGGGTTATGGATGAAAATAATAAAGGCCTTTACATTGATACCTACATCCCAGAAATGAGTCTTTAAAACCAATTATTACAGGGGCCAGTTGGGTAGACTCAAGACTGGAAAGGAACAAGTTCTTGAACTTGCTACACGCAAGCATTTTCTGCTTTACTTAGGAATTCAAAGGATTCAAATTACATTTATTATCAAAGTATGTATGCAAAATGCAATCCTGAGAATTGTCTTTGAAACAGACAGCCACAAAACAAAGATAAACCATGGAACACATTCAAAGAAAAACATGAAACCCTCCAACATTCAAAAAAAATATGCTGAAGTGGCAAGAAAAATGAGCAAAAACAGAATATAAAACAAAATCAAAAGCCATATTTCAGTTCAGTGTTTGCTATCACTGAAATTATAGCAACAAAATAAAAATCACTGACCAGAAACAGGAACACATCGTAAACATGAATTAGAGTCCAATCTACAAATTGCATTGATAAAGCCTTGCTCTGGTGCCCTCCTCCAACAGCACTGAGGCTGAGAGACATCACTCAATGCATGGAACCTCCCTTGAGAGCAATGAGAGAGAGAGAGAGACTGCCACATACTTTCCCCAGCAGCAGCATGCAAGAGTGTGATAGACTCTCGCTCACTTAAATTGTATGTCCTACAGTTATCAAAGGTTCATTTTATTAACAAAGTATGTATGTAGAATACAACTCTGAAATTTGTCCTCCAAATAACCATGGATTCCAGAAAGTTGAAAGAAAGACATCAATCCCCACCCCACACAAAATGAAAAAGCAAGAAAAACTCATAAATCCAAACACCCTCAACCCCTCCCTCTCATAAAAACTAACAGATCACCCAAACTCTCAGCCCACCAATCTGCAACAAGAAAGAATGGACATGAACATGGGAAAAACGTAGAACTGAAAGAGGCCAATATGAACTACAGTTAGTTTGAACTACAGTCCAATCCAATGGTCTCATAAATTTGATCACATCTCCGAGAGCATTGGGACCCAGTGGCCCCCCCTCCCCCAAGGACAGTGACTTGAATCGACAGCTCCTCCGACGGCAATGACTCAAATGGCAGCAATTTGAACTAGCGGCCCATCTGTGTCCAGTGAATTGAACCAGCAGCCTCTCCGAGGAAAGTGACACACACCAGCAGCCTTTCCGAGAACCGCTTGTTCTTCACCTTTGCCTCAATGTTTCAATCTTCCTTGACACGTTAATCGGTGAGAAATATAGTCGATCATGGCCCTTCGTCTCATCTCTGAGCTTCTCTTTGTGGTTGCTCGTGCTTGCATTTCTCTCTTCAGAATCAGAATCAGGTTTTTTATCACTGGCATATGATGTGAAATTTGTTAACTTAACAGCAGCAGTTCAATGCAATGCATAATCTAGAAGAAAGAGAAAAAATAATAATACATAAAATAAAACAATAATGAACAAGTAAATCAATTACGTATATTGAATAGATTTTTTAAAATGTGCAAAAACAGAAATACTGTATATTAAAAGAAGTGAGGTAGTGTCCAAAGCTTCAATGTCCATTTAGGAAGCTGTTCCTGAATTGCTGATTGTGTGCCTTCAGGCTTCTGTATCCCCACCTGATGGAAACAGTGAGAAAAGGGCATGCCCTGGATTCTGGAGGTCTCAATGGACGCCACCTTTCTGAGACACCGCTCCCCAAAGATGTCATGGGTACTTTGTAGGCTAGTTCCCAAGATGGAGCTGACTATATTTGCAACATTCTGCAGCTTCTTTTGGTCCTGTGCAGTAGCCCCTCCATACCAGACAGTGATGCAGCCTATCAGAATGCTCTCCATAGTACAACTATAGAAGTTTTTGGGAGAATTTGTTGACATGCCAAATCTCTTCAAACTCCTAATAAAGTATAGCTGCTGTCTTGCCTTCTTTATATCTACATTGATATGTTCGGACCAGGTTAGATCCCCAGAGATCTTGACAGGCAGGCACTTGAAGCTGCTCACTCTCTCCACTTCTGATCCCTCTATGAGGATTGGTATGTGTTCCTTCATCTTACCCTTCCTGAAATCCACAATTAGCTCTTCCATCTTACTGACATTGAGTGCCAGGTTGTTGCTGCAGCACCATTCCACTATTTGGCATATCTCACTCCTGTACACCCTCTCATCGCCACCTGAGATTCTACCAACAATGGTTGTATCATCAGCAAATTTATAGATGGTATTTGAGTTATGCCTAGCCACACAGTCATGTGTATACAGAGAATAGAGCAGTGGGCTAAGCACACACTCCCGAGGTGATCCAGTGTTGATCGTCAGCAAGGAGGATATGTTATCACCAATCCGCACTGTGATCTTCCGGTTAGGAAGTCGAGGATCCAGTTGCAGAGGGAGGTACAGAGGCCCATGTTCTGCAACTTCTCAATCTGGATTGTGGGAATGATGGTATTAAATGCTGAGCTATAGCCGATGAACAGCATCCTGACATAGGTGTTGTGTTGTCTAGGTGCTCTAAAGCCATGTGGAGAGCCATTGCTTTTACATCTGCTGTTGACCTATTGTGGCAATAGGCAAACTGCAATGGGTCCAGGTCCTTGCTGAGGCAGGAGTTCAGTCTAGTCATATCCAACCTCTCAAAACATTTCATCACTGTCGAAGTGAGCGCTACTGGGCAATAGTCATTAAGGCAGCCCACATTATTCTTCTTAGGCACTGGTATGATTGTTGCCTTTAGCTCACTTGATCAAACAACAGACTGTAAGTCTCAGGCTCTAACATTTTCAAAAACAAAATAAAAATAAAAAGAATAAGTAGAAGATGTAGAAAAGCTGATATGATAGACTACCTGGAAGGTGTCATCCGAGGAATTGTTGTATGCTGCTGCCAGTGGCAAGCATCCAACATCCTGGATTTAGGATGGAGCAGAGGTCCTTGATGAAGATGGTTGGACCAAGAACACTGCTCTAAGGAACTGCTGAAGCCATGATTAAGGGCTGACATAATTGACTAACAATGATTGCAAATATTTTCTTTTATGCCACGGGTGACACCCACCGATAGAGTGTATTCTCTCTTTTTTCTCATTGGCTTCAATTTTACATAGATTCCTAGTTAGCAAACAGTCAAGTGATGCATTGATGCATTAATTCTTTGATCGAAGAAATTTCAGGATAAGATGAAACATCCATTTAAGTCTTTTGGCTGAATATATTCATGCATCGTCCCTGTCCTGACCCAGAACTTTGTATGTTTCTTTATGAATTTTATCAACTTACCCCTCTGGCTCTGTGATATTTTCTAGCTAGTAATTAATACAATTGAAAATATTGAAAAGCTTTCATGTCAATTATGTGGCAAATCTAAGAGTCTGGAGCAATTTTCTTGCAATTCACTTCTTTATTACACTGCTTGCTAAATGCATTCACTCTATGATTTGTTTTTATGCATTGGTTAATTAGATGTGCTCTTTAGAAAAGAAGTCACTCTTATTCAGAAAAAAAAACAAATATTAAAAACAGACATTTTGGGACTGTAATTATAACTCCAGATGTTAAATTGATTACAAATATATATTTCTACATCAGTAAAATAATTCTTAATTTGTTCAACTTGCATAGCATATGTCTATACAAAGTTTTCATTCAATGTAAAATTATGAAGCATGTTATAGTAGAAAAACGAAAGTACTTTTGTAAGTAATTATTCAAATAAAATTAGGTATTTTAGAACTAAAAACTGTCACATAACAGAGATGACATATGTATGAAAAACATTTGTTCACTTTCTCCACTGAAATCAAACAGGGTATCTGAACTTTCTTGAAGAACATGGACATGGCCCTTGTTCAGATTAATCTGTATGTAATTGTTTACCAGTGCAAAATTGACTGAGAACAAATTGTGCTCATGTTAGATTGTTCATACAAGGAGCACACAAGCCACTAAGGGTGATGTTAATCCACATACAGTGAAAAATTGGTGACTCACCAGTAACGCTGATTCATAGATTTGTTAGGCCACAGTGTTGAGAACAAAGCAGGCAGCAGATCTCTACAGCAGTCACATCTTTGTATTTTCGTTGTTATAAGAATCATCATCCAGGTTTGTTGGCTATGTAGTCTGGTAAAAAGTATATTATTACCTTAAGATTAAAAACTCTACGTATTGTGCAAGGTGGTTATCTGCAACGTTTTTCATGAAAGCTTCCAGAAACAGTTTGGAGTGACCACTAGAGTTAGGAGGCATGTATGCTGGGGAATGAGAATCAGGACCAGGTTTATTATCACTGTCTTATATAACATGTAATTTGTTGTTTACAGTGAAAGACATAACATTACTATAAATTATAAAATAAAACAAACTTGTGAAACTTGGTTAGTTTGTTTAATTCTTCATAATGTTGGGTTTCTTAAGCTTGTCATATTCAGGGGCGGGGGGTGGGTGTGGGGGGTGGCGGAGAGTTGGTGGTAATGGGGCAAGCTCTCACTGCCTACTAAATGCATCTGAAAAAGCCTCTGACAACCAATGCAAGCTCCTGGAGCTACTAAGCCCAGTGGAACCATTTCTACCAATAGGAGAAAGGGCAACGGCGGGTTACTGGCATCTTAAAAACAGTCACTTCAGGCAGATCGGGTTCATCAGCTTTGGTTGGCAGCTCATCCAGAAGAAGGAAAACTGTGATCTCAAACCTCCACTGCCTTGTGGCTATACCCACTCATGGGGAAGGCTTTGAGTGTAAACCCTGAGGAAACATCTAGAGCTGGAATTCCTAAGGCAGTCTTACCTTGAGTTCAATGCTAACTAGCAACTTATGCAATGCTTCTGGTGCCAAACTCTATCAATCTTTGCCATTCCTTTGGATTCATTAGTTACCTGGACAGGGGGAGCCTGCAGCATGGGCAACAACTATCCATATGCTCCCCATATCGTTCAGCCCTGGCTTGCATTCTGGTTTGCGTATCAACTTCGACAGCTGAGACGCAACATGCACGGTCGACCCTAACCAATGGATACCATCATACTGTTGTCAAATAGTAAGCTCAGTTTGTACAGAGATCACTTCCTTCAATGGGACTGAGGTCTGTCGGTTGAAGTTGGGTTGTGAACCTCAGTTTGCGCTGCAGTCACGTTAGGCTTCATCTGTTGCTTATCTCATCCCAATCCTACTTTCAGTTCTCTGGGCAGTGATGCAACAAGAAGCTAGGTTTTCCAAACTTAGTGGTGATACACATCTGTCACCCTGCCTCAGTAACGTTCTAGTTATGGCTTTGTACTTGAACTGCTCTGACTACAGAGATGAAAGTGACAGTCACCCTGATTGTTTTAATAAGTAATCACCAGCCCTGTGTGACACATTTCCCAGAGTGCAGTCTAGCACTGCTTTCAGGACCTCATGAGTGTTTTCTAATTGACAAGAAAGTGTCAGTATTGTAAGCTTCCTGAGAGTTCAAGGGGTGTCAAATTGCAGTCCTGAGCAACACCATGGATCAAGCAAATTTCTTGATGTTCTCTTACTGATGCTCAAGCCTATGCTTGCAATACTTCAGACAGATTGATCTTTTTGTTAATTTCTACCTTGGCCCTCCACTCCATCTTGTGTTGGAGTACACAATTGTAATCATGGTGTCAACACAACTAGGGGTTGCTCTGTGGGTGGCCACAAGAAACTGCAGAGAGTTGTGGACACAGATAGGCACATCACGGAAACCAGCCTCCCCTACATGGACTTTGTCTACACTTCAGTAAAGCAGCCATCGCAATCAAAGACTCCACCCACCCTAGACATTCCCTCTTCTCTCTTCTCCCATCAACCAGAAGATACCAAAGCATGTACCAGCAGATTGACCAGGCTGATCAGGCTGATTCCTCAAATGGTGGGACTGGTTGACATAACCTGTATACAATAATGTTTAGAGGAATGAGCTTACATCCCATTGAGACGTACTGAACTGTGACAATGATTGATTGGCTGCATACAGGGAGAATGATTTCTCTGGATGAGTGTCTAAAGCCAGGGGCAACAGTCTCAAGACACGGGGAGAAAAAGATATTCACTCAGAAGGTGATAAACCTGGGGAATTCTCTACCACAGAAGACTATGAACACAAGTTGCTGAATATATTTAAGAAGGATTTCAATTAATTCCCTGGTGAAAAAAGTTGCATTTGGTATGGGGAGAGAGCTAAAATATGGTATTGAATGGAGGACAGGGATTAAGGCCTGAAGGCCCATTCTTGCTCCAATGTTTTGATGTTTCTGCATAAACATATTTTGCAAACAGAACTATAGAGAAAAATAATCTGCTGAAATAACTCAGCATGTCAAGCAGCGTTAATGAAAGGAAAAGAATTTTTGATGTTTTGGGTTAAAGCTTGAATGGGTTTCACCCAAATAATTGATCATTCTTTTCCTCTCACAGTTGCCGCTTGACCCACTGAGTCCTCCAGCAGAATGATTGTGGCTACAGGTTCCAACATCTACAGTCTCTTGCGTCTCTATAGAAAACAACAACTGTAGATGCAAGGTGGGACCGTCATTATCATTCAATGGAGATTATTATGTTTTTCGCAATGAAAGTTTCTCCTATTTGTGAATTTAATCTTCCAAGCAGTTCTCTTCACCCATTGAGAATAATGCAGCGCGTTAGAAAATCACCACTAGAGGGTAGCATCTCCTCTCAAGGGGTGTCCTTCTTTGCTATGCTTGGTGCAGCAGGGTGAGGAAACCTTTGGTTCCAACAGATATTCATCTAGTTGAGCAGTTGGTTACTGCATTGTATGATAACTTAGGTAGCTTTGATGGTGCTTCAATATGCAACATTATTCAGACAAACCTAAAAAGGCCATATTCAGTTCAATCAATAATGTGTTTTGATTACTAGCTTCCGTAAGTGACATCTTGTACAAGTATAGGACCACTACTCTGAAGTGATAACCAATTCTTCTAGTTTTACGTTTTATGCTGTTCCTTCTGCGTAATCTGTTTTAATCAGATAGTCAAATACGTTCTGAGAAGTCTGTCCATCATTATCACAGTAGTTATTTATGCTGCTGTTGAATCCAGCTTTTGATTCAATTTTGCCTTTTATCAACATTTCTCAGTCTAACTTTCACAGGTGGAATTCTTCTTCCTGCCAACCTGGCTCAGGCTGGGCTCCCGATTCCATTACTGTTGAAAATTTGGCAAATTCAGCACCCTCAAATTTGCTTCTATTTTCTGCCAGTATCAATTCTAGACGACTGTGGTGAGAATCATTAGAATGTTTCAATTCTTGCTTGAGCTGTATATTCAGAGCAAATAATTCTATTTACTTGCAATATTCATCTACTGTATTACAATAAGTTTTACCATAAATAGACTTGCAAAATTCTCAGACAAAATTCCTTTTTGACCACAATTTGTTCACCCAGCAACATGAGCTGGGAGGTCCTGCTGGTGGATTCTGGTCGCGTTCTTGACATTTTTGACATTCAGTGTCTGGCAACTCTTGGTTATTACTGGACCATCAGTGCATACTTTTGGCATTTTGTTTTACACTTGTCTTTCATACAATTGCTTCAGAAGATCTGCTCCTACTTATGAAGGAATAACCACACTGACCCCCAAAGAACCTCGGCCTTATGGGACTTTGATACATTTATTGTAAAATGGTGACAATGCATTTTCCTATTCATTCATGTCAGATGTGTTTATACAACCTTGGATTGGTGGTGTCATACTTCGTCATGATCACATGGTATGCAATGACTGGCAAACTGCCTGCTTATTCCAGCAAAGACGCAATCCTGCCTATCATCACTGCTTCACATGACGATACAACAACTGGCAATCTAGCCCTTGCATCCACATTCTGATTATACTGTCCTCTCTTGTACTGAAGAATGTAATTTATATGCTGAAGGAGCTAATATACAATTAGCAGCCTACCTTAGGTCATCAGAGGTATTCCCTGGATTCAGCAAGCTTATGCTCAATGATAATTGAACAGTTTTGGATATACAGATAATTAAGTAAAATTTTCACTCTAAAAATAATAATTATATCTTTTTTGTCTTTTTGTAAGTAACGTCAAACTTGGCCTAGGACAGAGGCCTTAGGATAACTAATCATTTGCTCATCTCTATTCTCCACACAGTGTGACGGATATACATGACAGCCGTGAGGAAATGTATCACAGGGTATCAGTAAAGGCTTCGCAGAATTATAATAATAATAATGAAGAAACTATGAACTCAATAGCAACTTCTTTGACTTTCAAAATGCAGACCCTTGTTTTCTTAACAACTTCCATGTTATATTGTAAATCACAACTCAAGTACTTATCCCAATTTAAAGATGGCAAAAATTATATATTGTGGTTGCAGAGTCCTAACTAGACTATCAACTCTGTATAACTGGTTGTACTAGGTTAATCCAACACTGATTGGATCTTAACTAAAATGGAGTTATAGCATTCAATCCATCCACTATTGACGAACAGTTGCAGCAGTGTGTACTATGTACGAGATGCACTGTAACAACACATCAAAGTTGCTAAGGCAGCACCTTCCAGACCCACGACCACTACCATCTACAAGGACGACTTGGAAACTCCCCTCCAAGCCACTCACCATCCTGACTTGGAAACATAGCACCGTTCCTTCATTGTTGCTGCCTCAAATTCATGGAATTCCCTCCCTAACAGCACTGTGGGTGTATCTACATCTCAGGAACTGTAGTGGTTCAAGAAGGCAGCTTATCAGCACCTTCTCAAGGGCAACTAGGGATGGGCAATAAATGCTGGCATAGCTGGCAACGCCCACATCCTGTAAATGAATAATAAAAACAATGAGCAGAGTCCTTAAGCATTTATCTAATAGTCAAGATGGACAACCTCTGAGATAACAAAAATACACTCCTCCCCCCCCCCCCCCCAATACAAGCCTGGTTTCTGGCGTTTTCATGATGTGCCTGAAATGACTTTCCGAACACCAAGATAGTGTGCAGGTAGCCTCAAAACACTGATAAACTTTGGGTTAAACCATGTACTGTTCTCTTGAAAATATCCAGAGCAGACACCATCCTGGATGGAAGTCTCTTATATTGGAATTGGCCAAGATGAGTACATTTTGTGTATTTCTTTGAACATTTGTCCTACTTGATAACCCTGCGTCAGGGTTGAGTTAGTGGTGAGGAAGGCAAATGCAATGTTAGCATTCATTCTAAGAGGACTAGAATATAAAAGCAAGGATGTAATGTTGAAACTTTATAAAGCACTGGTGAGGACTTGCTTTGAGTATTGTGAGCAGGTTTGGGCCCCTTATCTTAGAAAAGGCATGCTAAAACTGGAGAAGGCTTAAAGGAAGTTTATGAAAATGATTCCAGGATTGAATGGCTTGTCATAGGAAGAGCGTTTGATGGCTCTGTGCCTGTATTCACAAGAACTCAGAAGAATAAGGGATAACCTCATTGAAACCTATCGAATGGTGAAAAGCCTTAATGGAGTGGATGTGGAGAGGATGTTTCCTATGGTGGAAGAGTCTAACACCAGAGGACACAGCCTCAGAATAACGGGGTGTCCTTTTATAATGAAGATAAGGAGGAACTTCTTTAGCCAGAGGGGGAATCTGTGGGATTCTTTGTGGAGGCCAAGTCTTTATGCATATTTAAGGCAGAAGTTGATAGATTTATGATTGGTCAGGGCATGAAGGAATATGGGAAGAAGGCAGGAGACTGGGGCTGAAAGGGAATTGGATCAGCCATGATGAATTCGCGGAGCAGACTTGATGGGCCAAATGGCCTAATTCTGCTTCTATATCATATGGTCTTAAAACAAAAGTTGTGAAGATCTTTCCTCCACCTGCTGAGCTAAGCAATCAGCACACTGAATCAGAGACTTCTGTATATGCTCAACTTTACTTTTTCTGTTGTGTTTAGTTAATAATCTCCACAGATTTTAATGTTTCCATTGGCTTCACTCCAAGAACTATTGAAGTAGCCCCAGCAGAAAACTCAACTGATATCTGCTTCCTACAAAACTTTTTCAGCTCATGCTTAGAAGAACTGAGTGTAGCATTCTCCTTCAGGTAACTAGGCATCCACATCTTAAATTCTTACAATTTTATCACAATACATTTTTGGACTCTTCTCAGGTACCATGAGTAGAAGCAGTACTCGATATACACATGGCTTTGAATTCTTAACCAATTTTTGGTATCTTTGAGAACTAGTCCTGACTTATTAAATTGCCAGCAAAAAGGAGATCTTTCTCATAGCTGCTTTTTACATCACCTTCAGAAATTATATCCCTTTGATCCTTTCTCTGCTGTGGATACAAAGGAATGTAGATGATATATTGACCTTCATTATACTGCCTGACCATTGCCACGTACATTCCTCGTCACACTTCATAAGCACTGCAGCAAGAGTGTCAGGATCCATCAGTATTTTTTTAACCTTCAGCATGTACTTACATGTGAAAAGGTTGAGTAAACTATTGATTTAGCATAAATCGTCTGTATAATTCATTTATCTCACACCTTCTTCATTTAATTTTCATATACCATAACCTCTACCTTTCTTTCCAGTGGTGTTCCCACTTTTGGTTGCTTGAGTTGGTCATAGTCATGACATGCATTCCAGCAAAGCATCGACAAGTGTCTCTTGACCATACAATTACAGCCAATGGACTATTTGTGCTTGCACTCAGCATCAATTAACTTAGTATTGTGTCCTATAACACTGGTACACATGCCCTGATAAAAAAACTTCTTTCATTTCCTTGAAAATGTCATGGAGCTAGTCACCATTATTGTAACAATTTAAGCCTGTGCAGAGCAATGTTTGTAAGTCATGTGCTTGTGTGCTTGCTTAAATACCACCTCCATTGTCTGGGTAATACCAACCATTAGATCAGGGGTCGGTAACCTTTTTGCTTCTGTGGGCCGGTTCGCGTACTAATGAGCAGACGGTGGGCCAGATAAATACCATAAAAATCTTGAAATATGGGAATTATCAATTTAAATACATCTAGTTATGTTTTGCCTCAAATTAATGAATAACACATGTTAGAAAATCATTTGTGCTTAACCAAGGATGCCAATTAGTAACAAAAGAACTCAGTTTGGTTTTTCTGTCACACCATTGCTGGTGCCCCATCAGTTGTGATGCCAATCAGCTTCAACACATTAAGTTTCATTTCTGACATCATTTTCAGCAATGCTTCAAAAATGTCTGCTCCAGTAACTATGTCCTTCATAGGAATTAATTGAATAAACTCTTTAAAAATTAGAAAAGTTGAGGTCACTCCTCACGCAAACACTGTAAGTTGAGCAGCGTCTCTCAAGTCTGTATTCTCATCCAGCGCAATTGAAAAAAAATGCAATTTGTTGCAGGCATTCCTTAAACAACTTTTAACATCTGCCGACATTTCTTCAACTCGCCGTGTGATCATTCTTGCTGACAGGCTGATAGATGCAAATAAAGATTTCTTTTCAGGACAAACAATATCCACCACTGCCAGTAAACATTCTTTGACAAACTCTCCATTTGTAAAAGACTTCATCTTTTCTGCAATACATTTGAGACTTCGTAGCTGGCATGGGTATTTCCTTCATTTTCACTGCATTTTCGGCACTCAGCGTCTACCTTCCCGCGTTTTGCATTCATTGCCGTTGGAAGTTTTTTCTTTGATTTTATTTCGAAACGCGAGTTATTCAACAAATATCGTAGCACATGTAAATATCTGGATGTTTAGCGTGGATTTCTTGTTAAAACACTGACGTTCTTTCTGTTTACAAATTTGGACAATCCCATCTGAAAATCTGCACGTGCACGGAGAGTATCTAATACATATTAATAAGGTAGTCTGCCTTCCCGTCATTCGTATATACCAGTGTTTGGTTTGGGACAAAATGGAACCTGGGACCAGTGTAACAAGGCACCATGCATGTCCATCAGTATGGTCGCATGAAACACTCAAAATAAGGAAAAATCGCTCACAGGCCGGATAAGCATAGTATCCCAATATTTGTTCACAGGCCAGTCAAAATACCTTGGCGGGCCGGATTTGGTTGCCTACCCCTGCATTAGATCATAAAATATAGGAGCAGAATTAGGCCATTTGGCCTACTGAGACTGCTCACCATTAAATCATGATTGATTTTCATTCAACCCCATTCTCCCTTCTTCTCCCTTTAACCCTTAACCCCTTTACAAGTCAAGAACATATTAATCTCTGCCTTACGTACACTGAATGCCTTGGCCTGCACAACACTCTGCGGCATTGAGCTCTGCAAATGTACTATACTCTGGCTGAAAAAATATTCTCCTATTAAAGGAATATGTCAGGCCTGCACAGGCAGGCACCTCCCAGTCACCGCACGGTTAACTGGAGTCACCTGCCACTCACTTTCAGCTCATCACCCACAACCTGTGGATCCTCTCCAAAATACGGGGAACTTCCTCTCCAAGATATGAGGTTCAAAATTGCTCACTATTTTGTAAGTGAGATCCTCACTGAGTGACACTCTTTGATTCACAAACAATATGACCCGGTAATATTTCCTCCAAACGTGTACCATATTTGCAGTGTTCTGCAAGACTTTCACCAGAATATTGATTCCCATTACTAAAATTGTACCTGTTGTGACTTTGAATCAGCCACTCAGACAGTGGAACTGTAGATGTAGCAAGTCAATTTTAATAACAGGAATCAACTAGCCTGGATTAAACACCATAAACTATTTCTCTGCTCATATTTGAAACAGATCTATATCCCTCTGTATTCTTTAATCAGTCTTTTACACTGTCCACAATTCCACCAATGTTGGCGTCATGTACAAATTTGCTGATCCATCTGTCTATATTTTCATCTAAATCATTGATACATATCACAAACTGATATCCCGGCACTGATCCTTGTGGAACACTACTGATCATAGATCTCCAGCCCGAAGGACAGCCTTCCATTCATACTCTCTCTCTTCTATGGGCAAGCCAGTTCTGACTGGAAAACTCGCAATTCATCCTGGATCTCATGCATCTTTCTTTTCTGGATCAACTTATCATGAAGGACTTTATCATATGCCTTACTAAATTCTATGTAGATAACATTCATTGTCACTTTGTTCCCTTGCCACCTCCTCAAAAAATTCAATTAAGTTTGTAAGGAACACATACATAATGCTGGAGGAACTCAACAGGTCAGGCAGCATCTATGGAATAGAGTACAGTCGATGTTTTGGGCCATCGGTATGCTACAATGAACCCTGCACAAAAGCCTGCCTATTATCCCTGAGCAGGGTATGTTTTTCCAAATGTTATCTTATCCATAATAATCCTCTCCAACAGCTTGTCTGCACTAACAGGAGCCTCACTGGTCTATAACAACCCGGAATATCCCTATTTTCTTTCTTGAACAAAGATGCAACATTTTCTACTCTCCAGTTCTCTGGGAATTTGCCTGTTGCTAATGAGGACACAAAGATCTTTGTCAAAGCCGAAAGTATGTCCTCACATGCTTCTTTTAATACTCTGAGATATACAGTATACCATCAGATCCTGAGGACTTAACCACCTTAATTCTTTTCAGAAGACACATTATCCATCTTAATGCTTTTCAGAAGTCTCTTTATATCAAATATACCAGCACATTAGCATAGCTCATTCTACCTTCACTATCTTCCAAATAGTTCTCCTTGCTATATACCAAGACCAAATACTCATTTAGTACCTCAGCCACTTACTCAGACTCTAAGCACAAATTCCCATCTTGAGTAGACCTACTCTTTCCTTAGTTATCCTCTTTTACTTATTGTAAGTATAAAATGTCTTAGTATTCTCCTTGATTCTGCTCACCAAGCTCATTTCATGTCTTCTTTTGGCATTCTTAATCATCTACTTGAGCACATCCCTTCTAGCGTTATATTCTGCAAGGGTCCAGTCTGATTACAGTTTCCTAAACCTTATGTATGCTTCCTTTTTCTTTCTGATTTGGATGATTAAGGATAGTAAGTTTGTAGATGATGATAAAATAGGTGGTAGATATAGCGAAAAAGGTTATCAAAAATTAGGAGATCTTGATCAGGTACATACTGTAAGTGGGCTGAGGAATGGCAAATGGCATTCAATCCAGATAAGTGCAAGGTGTTGCATATTGGGAAGTCAGACCAGGCTAGGACTTCAACACTGAGAGGTAGGGTCTTGGGGAGTGTTGTAGAACAGAGTGACCTTGGCATTCTATTCCATAGTTTCCTGAAAGTGGCATTATCAGTAGGTGGAGTAATGAAGGCAATCTGGCCTTCATCAGTCATGAGACTAAGTATAGGAGACACTATGTTAAGTTGTGGTTGTACAAAATATTGGTGAGCCCATACCTGAAGTATCGTGTAGTGCCTTGGTGTGCTGTTATCGGAAAAACATAATTAAGCTAGAAAGAGTGCAAAGAAAGTTTTCAAGCATACTGCCTGGAATTGAGTGCCCGAGTTATCAGATGAGCTTGGGCAGACTAGAAATTTATTTATTGGAACATAGGAGACTGAGGGGTGACCTTATATAGGTATATAAAGTTTTATTTCCCTCTGGCTTATGGATTGACACTGCAATGAAAGCATTCAGTCTTCATGTTCTTTCTGTTTGATTGGATCTTTATAGAAATCAGAAGTATCAAAGTTGACCATCTTGCCTTGTGTAGCAAAGGGTGCTGTTATGGGTGCATTGGGCCCTTTTTATTACATTGAAAGACTCATTTTATACAGGCTCCCATTTATCAGAATTCTGCACAAGACTAGAAAACCTCCCAATATATTATGAGAGGACTCCAGAAAAAAAAACATATCCTGCTAACTTCTCATCACCACAGACCAGAATGGCATCTTTTAATTGACCCAAATACATATAGAAATAAAACTCTCCTATTTGTCATGAGATGTCCTACATTTGCAAATTAACTCAGTAGCCACATTTCTGTTGTTACTTTTGTCTATTTCTATACCTTCTTGCTACCATATATTAGACAGTGCAATTCTACATACTATAAGATAGTAAAGTGCAACACGACAGTAGACACAGATCTTAGTGTAACTTACTAATGTTGGGGGATTGCCTTTACTAATTGCACAGCAGCAAAAGAGACAGCAGTGGAGGAAACAGAGAAGGAAGAGGAAGGCAACATTAAGATCCTTGCTTGATATATTGTCAGTGCAGATCATAGCTCTATAATTTGCAAGGGAACCTGTCCTTTCCGGCTCATGACAGAACTAGAGAGTAACATGCTGCCCTAGCTCTTCTGAAGGGTTTGTATGAAGTTTGATGCCAGAGGCATTTACTGGCATTTACCAATATTCACTCTGGGGAATTCGTTCAATGATCCACAAGCTTATTCTTTTGAATGAAGATTGCATTTCTCCAAATGAGACAGACAAAAAAAGGTATGATGTGATTTATCTCATTTGTTTGCTTAGAAGCAGTTATTTTATTTTCATTTGAAGTTAATTCATTTCATAATTTTTAAATGTTACTGACTATGAGGGATGAACAATTCCATTGAAAAGCCTTGACAGTTTTGATAGTAGGCAGAGAAATAAGAAGAAACAAGCGTCAAAGGCTAACACAGAAACTTCATGTCAAGCGCATCCAAGTCACCAATTATGCAAACCCTTGTTGCCAGAAAGATCTGTGTTCTGGATTTAGGGAAGGTTAATTTTGGGGAATATAGAATGTACATAGTGCATACCGGTAGTATGTTCCTCTCAGGAAAATGGCCTGACATATCAGTAGAGTAAATGATATAATTTGAATGCTAAGAAGCTGAGCATTCCTGCCTCACACTATGCCACCAACTCCTTTTAAAATCTTATGTAAGCAATGCTGACAAAAGTGATAAAGTCTCAGCTGCACTGCTCTTCAGATACAGTTTAATTTATTGACATGCACACCAGGGTGCAAAGAAATTCCTTACTTTACTGTGATAGATGTTCACCTTCCAGGTCCAAAAGACTAATTGCTAACTTCAGAGTTTTTAGCACAGCAGCAGAAATCGTCAAAATGTTTGTTGTTCATTAATATAAATTTCTAACCAATGTACTTCTCTCACTTTCTTGACTTCATTAAAAGAAACAGCAGTGTTCATGCTGTTTTAAGTTGCACTATGACTTAATTAAGGGAAACACTTTGGCCTAATTAAACCCTTCACTTTCCTGACCTGTTCAAGGTAGTTGAGAAACATCACACACAGATGATGTCAGTGAATAGAAAAACCTTACAAAGGTTAGAAGACAATAAGGGCAGGTTGGGGTGACCAGAATCAGAATCAGGTTAATTATCACTGATATGTGTTGTGAAATTTGTTGTTTAGCACAGCAGGACAGTGCAATACATAAAATGGTATAAATTACAATAAGAAATACACTGTATATTAAAACATAATTTTAAAAAACATAAGTGCAAAAAAGATCAAAGATAGTGAGACAGTATTCATGGATTGTTAGTTTATTGTCCATTCAGAAATCTGATGGGCAAGGGGAAAAGCTTTTCCTAAAACGTTGAGTAAAGGAAGTTGAAGAAAACATTGACAGAAGGAAGACACTTTCTGCGACAGATGACTTATTCATCTGCAACCCATTGGAATGTCTTTCTAGTCTGTAAGAATTGTGCTTGCGCTTTGAAAATACTTCTTAAGTTTTAAATTTGTGTCAAGAGTACTTCTGAGATTTAAACAAGTTTCACTTAAGAATAGACTGCATTTCGTCTGCTTCATCAGCTTGAAGTATCTCCTCATTGGTTGGGAGAGGGACCCATGACTTGAAATACAAATTATTGACAGCTAAACCCTTTCAGAAAGAGACTAAATTAGAGAAATAAACTACTCTGTGAAGTATTGGATGATACAGTATAAGCAATTCGGAAGATAACACGATATATACATCCCAAAAAAAGAAGAAACATTCTAAATGCAAGATGACACAACCATTGCTAGGAAGAGAAGCCAAAGCCAACATAAAAGCCAAAGAGAGGGCATATAATAGGGCAAAAATTAGTGGGAAGTTAGAAGATTGGCAAGCTTTTAAAAACCAACAGAAAGCAACTAAAAGAGCCATTAAGGACATAAAGATGGAATACAAAAGTAAGCTAGCCAGTAATATGAAAGAGGATACCAAAAGTTTCTTAAGATGCATATAGTGCAAAAGAGAAGCAGGAGAGAGGATATTGGACCACTGTAAAACGATGCTGGAGAGGTAACAATGGGGGACAAGGCAATTACCAACAAATTGAATAAGCATTTTGTATCAGTCTTCATTGAGGAAGACACTAGGAGTATGGTGGAAGTTCCAGGTGTCAGGGGTCATGAAGTGTGTGAAGTTACCATTACTATGGAGAATGTTCTTGGGAAACTGAAGGGTCTGGAGGTAGGTAAGTCACCTGGACCAGATGGTGTACATCCTGGTGTTCTGAAAGAGGTGGCTGAAAAGATTGTGGAGGCATTAGTAATGATTTTTCAGGAATCACTAGATTCCAGAATGGTCCTGGAAGACTGGAAAACTGCAAATGTCACTCCACACTTAAAAAAGGGAGAGAAGCTAGGGCACTTAGTCTGACCTCTGATCGGGTAGATGTTGGTGTTGAATGTTAAGGATGTGGTTTCAGGGTACTTGGAGGCACATGAGAAAATATAGGCCATAGTCAGCATGGTTTTCTCAGGGGAAAAATTTGTCTGTCAAATCTGTTGGAATTCTTTGATGAAGTAACAAGCAGGATAGACAAAGGGGAATCAGTTGGTGTTGTGTACTTTCAGAAGGCCTTTGACAAGGTGCCACACATGACACTGCTTATCAAGATACAATCCCATAGTATTACAGGAAAGATTTTAGCACAGATAAACCATTGGCTGCTTGGCAGGAGGCAAAGAGTGGGAATAAAGGGAGCCTTTCTGGTTGGTTCCCGGTGACTAGTGGTGTTCCATAGGTGTCTGTGTTGGGACAGATTCTTTTTAGGTTATATGTCAATGATTTGGATGATGGAACTTATAGCTTTGTTGCAGAGTTTACAGATGATATGAAGTTAGTTGGAGGGGCAGATAGTTTTGTGGAAGTAGAGAGGGTACCGAAGGAGTTAGAGAGATTGGAAGAATAGGCAAAGAAGTGGCAGATGGAACGTTGTGTTGAGAAGTGTATGGTCATGCACTTTGGTAGAAGAAATGATAGGGTTGACTAGTTTCTAAATGGAGAGGAAAAACAAAAATCTGAGGTTCAAAGGCACTTTGGAGTCCTTGAGTAGGATTCTCTATTGCAGGAAGAGTCAATGGTGAGGAAGGCAAATACAATATAAGCCTTCACTTTAAGAGGACTAGAATATGAAAGCAAGGACATAATCTTGAGACTTTATAAAGCACTGGTGAGGCCTCACGTGGAGTATTGTGAGCAGTTTTTGGCCCCTTAACTCCTCCAGAGATGTCATAGATCTCCTTGTGGCCTCCCTCACTAGTCCCCTTCTTGCACAGTCACTCAGCTCTAGGCAGATTTACAGCTGTGCCATATTCTTTCCATTTTTTGATGTTTGACTTAACTGTACTCCAAGGGTTATTCAGTGACTTGGAAATTTTCTTGTATCCATCTCTTGACTTGTGCCTTTCAATAAACTTTTCATGGAGTTGCTTGGAGTGTTCTTTTGTCTTCATGGTGTAGATTTTGCCAGGATACTTACTCAATTTAGGCAGAGAGTAGCGAATCTGTGGAAATATTTACCACATGCAGCTGTGGAGGCTAAGTCTTTATATACATTTATGGCAGAGGTTGATATATTCTTGATTGGTCAGCACATGAAGGGATATAGGGGGAAGGCATATGAGATTGGGGCTGAAAGGAAAAATGGATCAGCCATGTTGAAATGGTGGAGAAGACTTGATGGACAAATTCTGCTCCTATATCCTATGGTATTGTAATCTCTGTAAAGAGAGGGTATTTGTAGATACTTCTACTAGATAGGGCTTGAAGCCTTGATTTAAATTTAGCACTCTTGAATGAATACACTTAATATCAACCTGTGCATGAATCTTACATTGTAAACAGTAGACATGGTAATATTAACTACAGCAACAAATACAGCGATGAGCACAGCAACTAGTGAAAAGGTAACAGTACAAGCTGAGGTAGTGCAGAAAACAATGCTAGAGGGTATCAAGCACCTTTTTGCTATGCCAAACAACAATTAACTCAAGAGTGGATAAATATTTTTCTCATGGCAAGGGAGGGTTAGCACGGCAGAAGAGCTATTCAAAAAAGCAGACAGCATAGTCACTCCTTCATACACAAGTGTGAGGTAGTGCGTCAGTTCAAGGACAGTGTGCATTCTGTCAGTCTTCTTAATTAGTGGGTTTGATTTTCTTCCAGTAACCAAATCTGCCTGTCTTTATGCAGTTTGTCATATATTGAAGCTCCAGTAGCATAATATTGCACAAACACTATTTGCAAAGCACTCTGGTACAATACAGTTTCTATTTTGTTACAGAAAAAAATACCATTTTGTTACTACAAGTAAAGTACATTTTCACAAGTGATGCCAACAGAATAACTAAGAGAAGTGGAATTAAAAATCAAAGAACATGGCAGCAGCATTAGGAAGTGGATATGAAAGAGATAATTGGTTTATTAATGCTAATACCAGTAGGGAAGAAACTGTTCTTCAAGGTTGTCAAGCTCCTGTACCTTTTTTTTCTAGAAGGTAAAAGAGAGAAAATGAAATGCCCAGACTGGGAGGCATCTGTGATGATTCTATTATATATCTTTAATTTAAAATAATCAGCAAGCAGCTTCATCTTTTCAATGATCTCTTATCTTGGCTTTCTTAGCAGATATTGAGCAAAAAATATAATTCTATTATTTGTAATCCATTCAAAACCGTAGAGTTGAATTAGAATCAAATTTGCATTAATGTTTACACTGTCAATAGTCGTTACAGACCCACTTCACCCTGTGCAACACAGTTATTTTTCATTATTTTCATTTCTGAAGTACTATGCTGTATTGTCCTGCTGTTAGAAGGCAACGTAACAGAACAATAGCACTGCTGGGTGAACAAGCTGCTGCTCTTAAACAACAGGTTATGCGAGACTGTTTTAATTGCAGCAGTCTATTTCTTTTCCCGAAGCAACACACTGCTCCAGCTTCACAAGCACTTGGCATGGGTGTAGTTTGTGGAAGCGTTGTATTATCTTTTCCCCTGAAGTGATTTGCTGGCTGGGATTTCAAATTCTGATAGTCAAATGTGTATACCAATTTAGATAGAACTTACTGTAAATTATAACTTCCTGGTATATACGCTTCCAAAGAACAATGACAATTCAAAATTAATAAAGAGGCAGCATCAAGGCCAGTTCGTGTGTTTTAAGGTATCAATAAATATCTTTGTTATAAAGGAAGCAATAAGCAAAATGTATCATGCCAAGATGCTGAAAATAGTCTCAAAATTTGCAGTTGATTATTTAATTTCATTAAGTATGATGATAATGGCAGCTGCATTACATTCTGTACAGAATATGTTGGGCTCTAAATTAGAAGATATTAATGAATATAGACAATGGAAGAATGGATTTGAATTGCAGAAAACATTGAAAAAATTAACAGATGCATACCTAAAATATAAATTAAGAGAGTAAGGGAATTAATTACAAATGCTATGATTTAGTGATTCACAAAAGTAAAATGCAAATTGACAAACAGAAAGTTGGTGTTTCTTAGTGTGATGAATGGCTTCTTTTTGTGATTCTGTGAGAAACAATAACAAAATGACTTTTTTAACATTGAAGCAAGGGACATGTATATTGCCAGCAAGCTTAATATAAATTGCCAATCACACGGTTTCCTTGACTTTTAATTTTATAATGACTTCTTTGCTCCTGAGGTAAGTTGTAATAAAGTGCAATAGTATATTTTAAAGATTGAAATTGTACTGGTAAATTTTGTAACTTGTAATAAGTGATTTGTTTTGTAAACTAGTAACAAATTCAGTTGTTGAAAACATTAAGAAGCTATTCAAAACTGATCTATTACAAATCTATTTGCAATTCAAATTTGAACTAAATATCATAAATTATTGACTTCATTTTTTCACTCCTATTTGGTTGCCAATGCAGGGAAACAACACATCATATTGTAAGTGTTAAATTGTTAAATTGGTTTATTATTGTCACATTCACCAAGGTACATCCTTCCATACAGATAAATATGATAGTATATGCTTTCATGCTTTTGCATTTGTTGCTTGCTGGGGTTTGGAGGGAAGAGAGAACAGAATGTTTGAAGTGGGTGATATTTTTGATAAGGTTGATTAGGAGTTTGAAGAAATTTGGTTTATCAACTAGAACACTTGAACACTTCTACAAATGTTTTGTTCAGAGCATTCTGATCGGCTGCATCACTGTTTAGTATGGGAGGCCACTGTACAAGATTGAAGTAAGTTGCAGAAACTTGGACTAGCTTCCATAGTATTCAAGACATCTTCAAGGAGCAGTGTCTTAGGAAGGTACTGTTCATCACTAAGGATCCCCACCACCCAGGACATGCCCTATTCACACAATTACTATCAGGAAGGAGGTACAGATGCCTGAAAGCACACACTTAGTGATTCAGAAACAGCTTTTTCCCCTTTGCCATCTAATTTCTAAATGGACATTGAACCCATGAACACGACCTCACTTCTTTTTATTTCTATTGTTTTTGCACTGCTTATTTTAACTTAACTATTTAATATAAATTTAATGTAACAGCTTTTTTATGTTCTCTATTTATCATGTATTTTGTTGTATTGCTGTTGTAAAGTTAACACATTTCATGACTTATGCCAGTGATATAAGCACTATAAGGATAAGATGAAGAATGCTTTAAGGAAGTGCAAGATTAGACCCGAGGACCTGGAGGAGGTTGCTGCTGACTGATCCACTTGGCGACAGCTGTGTAGGGACGGGGTTCATATTCTGGAGATGGAAAGAACAACCAGAAGACAGCAGAAGAGAGCCAGGAGAAAAGCAGCCATGGTTGCCACTACTACCACATATACATGTCCTACCTGCAACAGAGCTTGTGGGTCTAGGATAGGACTGTAGAGTCATCAAAGATCTCACCATTAAAGGAGGGGACATCATCATCGGATTTCGATGGACAACCAAAGAAACCTGATTCTGATTCTGAGGGTGGTGCTTTACCAAAGCATCGAGAAATGTAAACAGAATTTATGGCTTTCATGATATGCTGAGCTATGTTCTCAACTCACAAACAAGAGAAAATCTGCAGATGCTGGAAATGTTCTAAGCCTACACTGGTGACCGTCCCGCACTTTTTCTACACTACATTGACGACTGCATTGGTGCTGCTTCCTGCACCCATGATGAATTCGTCGACTTCATCCACTTTGCCTCCAACTTCTACCCTACCCTCAAATTTGCCTGGTCCATTTCCAACACCTCCCTCCTTTTTCTTGATTTCACTGCCTCCATCTCCGTAGACAGCTTATCCACCGATGTCTATTATAAAACTATGAACTCTCACAGCTAGCTGAATGATACCTCGTCCCACCCCATTACTTGTGAAAACGCCATCCCCTTCTCTCAATTCCTCCTTCTCCATTGATCTGCTGTCAAGATGAGGCTTTTCATTCGAGAACAAAGGAGATGTCATTCTTTTTCAAAGACAGAGATTTCCTTTTTTCCACCATCAACGCTGTTCTCAACCACATACCTTCCATTTTGCCCACGTTGGCAAATCATGTTGGTGCTGGATCCCCAAAGGGGAACTTTGTAGAATGGCTATGAGATGTCTTTTTAGAGCAGCTCATGGCTGAGCCCACTAGGGATCAGCTATTCAACCATGGCTGACAAGAGAAGTCAAAGTCAACATAAAAGCAAAAGAGAAAGCATATAATAGATTAGTGGTAAATTACAGGATTAGGAAGCTTTTATAAACTAAAAGAAAGGATCTAAAGAAGTCATAAAGAAGAAAACGATGAAATACAAAAATAAGCTAGCCAATAACAATAGAAGATACAAAACGTTTCTTCGGATATATAAAGTGTAAAAGAGAGGTGGGAGTAAATATTGCACCGCTGTAAAATGATGCTGGAGAGGTAGTAATGAGGGACAAGGAAATGACAGATGAACCGGATAAGTACTGTGCATCAATCTTCACTATGGAAAACACTAGAAGGATGCCAGAAGCTCGGGAGTGTGAGGGACCAGAAGTGTGTGAAGTTGCCATTACTAGGGAGTAGGAGCTTGGGAAACTGAAAGGTCTGAAGGTAGATAAGTCACCTGGACCAGAAGGTGTACTCTCTAGGTTTCTAAAAGAGGTGGCTGAAGAGATTGTGAAGGCATTAGTAAGGATCTTTCAAGAATCAATGAATTTTGGCATGGTTCCTGAGGACTGGAAAAATGTCACTCCACTCTTCAAGAAGGAAGAGAGGCAGAAGAAAGGGAATTGTAGGCCAATTAGTCTGACCTCAGTGGTGGGGAAGATGTTGGAATTGATTGTTAAGGATGTAGTCGGAGACTAAAATAGACCACAAGTCAGCATGATTTCCTTAAGGGAATATCTTGCCTGCCAAATCAACTGGGATTCTTAGAGGAAATAAGGAGCAGGATAGATAAAGAAGAATTGGTGGATGTTGTGTACTTGGATTTTCAGAAGGCTTTTGACAAGTTGTCACACATGAGGCTGTCTAACAAGTTAAGAGCCCATGGTATTACAGAAAAGATACTAACATGTTTACAGCAATGGCTGATTGGCAGAGGGGAAAAATGGGAATAAAAGGAGCCTTTCTGGTTGGCTATCAGAGACCAGTAGTGTTCTACAAGGGTCTGTGTTGATACTATTTATTTTTATGCTACAATTTCAATTATTTGGATGATAGATTTGATGGCTTTGTGCCAAGTTTGTGGATAATACAAAGATAGGTGGGGGGGCAGGTAGCTTTGAGGAAGCAAAGAGGTTACAGAAGGATTTAGACAGATTAGGAGAATGGGCAATGAAGTGGCAGATGGAATACAGTGTCAGGAAGTATATGGTCATGTACTTTGGAGAAGAAATAAAAGCATAGACTATTTTCTAAATGGAGAGAAAATTCTAAAATCTGAGGTGCCAAGGGACTTGGGACTCCTTGTGCAGGATTCCCTAAAGGTTAATTTGCAGGTTGAATCTGTAGTGAGGAAGGCAAATGTGAATTTTGCATTCATTTCAAGAAGACTAAAATATAAAAGGAAGTATGTAATGTTCAGGCTTTATAAGACACTGGTGAAGCCTCACCTGCGGTATTGTGAGGAATTTTGGGCCCCTTATCAACGAAAGGATTTGCTGATGTTGGAGACGGTTCAAAGGAGGTTCGCAAAAATGATTCTGGGATTGAAATGCTCATCATATGAGGAGCATTGTGTCAGAGTCTAAGGACAAAGGACACAGCCTCAGAATAGCGGGAAGTCCATTTAGAATGGAGATAAGGAGAAATTTCTTCAGCTAGGGAGTGGTGAATTTGTGGAATTCATTGCCACAGGTGGCTGTGAAGCCCAAGTCAATGGGTATATTTAAGCCAGATCTTGATAAATTCTTGATTAGTCAGGACATGAAGTGACACAGGGAGAAGGCAGGGTCTTAGTGTCTTATAGTCCAAATGTTGGCCAGTCCTACAAATACATATGCACAGAAGATCTGTTCTTGTGGACATAAGTAGGTAAACTCCCATAAAAAAACAAACACAAAGAAATAATCCGTTGAATAAGAGACAATCCAAAATGGTGCAGCCCTGCACATATTAAGCCATGATCGTGTAACAAAATAAGGTGAGAAATGGACTTAAAATCTGATAATCCCTTGTCAAAGAAAAACAAGTATCTTTCCTGCCCATCTGATGTACATTTATTAAAGTATAGCTCTTAATTAGCAGGAATTATAAAAACTTCCATTAAATTGTGTATCAGCAATTGCCTCCAGTCTCAAGTTTTTCTTTGTTCGGTGCTGCCTGTGTTCCCTTTTCCATCTTTACATTCATATGCCACTGTCTTCTCTTACGCCTCTTCCCCTTTCTACTCTTTGTCTGATCTCTTCACTTCCCCTCTCCATCATGAACCCTCTTCCACCTGTGATATTTATTTGCATTCCAATAATTTAGAATCCCACTTAGAACATTGAACAGTGTAGCAGAGGACATTTCAAATAGATCTTGACTATTTATATATAATTTTTACTGTCTATGCATAAGTAGAAATTCAACATTTCTGTATAATGTAATGGAAGATTGAGTAGTCTGCAGAACTATGGAATTTGGTCTAAATCTGTCATGCACAGGATACCATCTGCTCATTTATTGTTCTAAAACAGGATGAAGGCCAGTCTTTAAGATGAAGTCTGATTTTGAAAATACTATCTTGACTTTAGCTGCAATAGCATGAATTTATTTATTTAGTCATGGAATCATATAGCTCTTCTATCCAATGAGTCACTGATGACCATCTGGTACTCAATTATTCTAACTCATCCTCAATCCTATTTTATTCTCTCACTTTCCTATTAATTCACCACATAATCTAGAATTAACCTACATATGAGGGGCTGCTTTCAGTGTCTAAATAAGTTACCAACCCACATGCTTTTGGGCTCTGTGAGCATTGTTATAGCAAATTCACAAGAATGTAGAAAGAATTTACATTTATTACATTTTAGTATATTATATTTTATGCAACTAATATTAATTACATTTCATATAAAGTGTGTATCTGATGTCATCCAAGTTATGCAGTTGCATTTGATACTTTGTCTGCTATCGTCATTGATGATCATCAGATTCCAGCAAACTACACCCCAGTGGCAGCTATTTATTCCCAACTGGCAACTGTGCTTTTGCAGAATAGGTGTCTGTTCATGGGAGACAATAAACAGAGCTCTGATTGGTCCATCCATGGGGATGACTGTAGTACGTTGATGGTCTCTGCCCTGCATCTCAGCGGATGAAGGAATTTGTTCCACCAGGCATTGTCCACTGATATGGCACATCTAATTGGAAAGGATGCAGTCCTGGCTCCACATTAAGTTTGCATGAGATAGAAGATGTGCCTTCATACTGTCCCCATTTAAGTTTTTTCAGGATGAAACTGATGTACCACCTCTCCCAAGTTGCTGAAAATTCCCTTTTCAATCCCCTTGGCTTAACTGTAGTCTCTTTTACCCTTGCAAAACTCTCCTTCAAGTTTGTGCATAGTGCCTGTAAGTACAACATTATATTATCTTTCTGTACTTCCTCTTCTGGGTAGTGACATTCCCAGAAGGTGGGATTTGGGTGTGGAGGGACGGTTACGTGGCTACACAATAGCTTCTGAGATTCTGAAATGATGAAGGCTAGAAGAATACTGAGATATTTAGTGCATTATATTCTTAGAAAGGGGAGTCAAGCAGATATACAGATTTGCATAGATAGTACATTCCATGATGTCAGGGAAGGAGATGTGTTGAATGTCTTGGAGACATATCAGTTCTCCTCCTCAAGCCTAGTGAGTAGTTGAAACTGGAAGGACTCTCTCCAGATCATTATGGCAATTCTGACTGTGAATCACAATATCTTGTAAAGCAATGGGCAAAGTTAATTTCCAAATGGCATATTGAGGACATAACCATACTGTAATTGCTGCAAGAGTGTGTGAGTTGTTAATCAGAGCTACAGCAATGAATAGTGACAAAGGCATTTGGAGAATAACTGCTGCTATGTGTGTGTGAGTGTGTGGTTCTACCTGTCTGTATTGATGTAAGTGTGGTCCATCACTCCTCAGTGACATATCAAGTGAAGTAAATTACTTTCTTTCTGCAATGTTCCCAGATGCTGGTAATTCACTCCTGTAACTTAGTTAAACAGTCATTGCTGCTCTATTCTCTTAATCTCTTCTCTAGAATCTGCTGACACATAAACACATACTTCATCCACTAGGATACAAAAATCTGTGTTTGTAAAGCATTTGGTGAGGATACTCCACTAGTGACTTCCTTACTACTATTTCAGTACAGCACCACAGAATTTTTTAAGGGTGGCAAAAGATTAAATATAAGGACTTCTATCCTCACGAAAAGAAGATGAGAAACCAAAGTGGAATAGACTTAACATAATTGTTAAAAGAACTAGAAGAACAATGAATGGGAAAAACAGAACCTCTATTCCATTTAAACCGTCAAGGACAGCTTCTAGCCTGCTGTTATAAGATTCTTGAAAACTTCCCTTGTATGATAAGAAAGGCTCTTGACCTTACAATCTACTTCATGATGAGAATGCACCTTATTGCTGTCCTTGCATTTACTTCACTTTATTCTGCATTCTATTATTGCTTTTCCCTTACACTACTACCTTAACATACAGATGTGATAAAATGACCTATACGGATGATAAACAAAACAAAGTTTTCTCTGTACCTCAGGACATGTGACTTTAATAAACCAGTTTATCAATTCATTTAGATGTGTACTTGTAGAGCTGTGACCTGCAGAGAAATTAATTTGGTAATTAACCTGGATTAGTAGTGTGTCACTTTTTTTGTCTGGGCATGAATAGCTAAGTAGCTTACTTTTGTGTGACAAAGTTAATATGAGTCTTTCTTTCATACTCGCCACTACACTGGTTTGGTAAAGAGGTACTTGAGGTAAATTTGCATAAAAATGGATGGCAAATGCTGACTCACCAGTCTGCATGACTCTTGATTTAGCAAGGAAAAGGAGGCATTTAATTAAGCAAATAAAATGTACAGAGCGATCGAGATGCAGTATCATGTTGGACCAACAGATGCACATTATTTGTGCAACATGGATTTCATTCTTGTTGCTTCAGGATGATCCAATTTTAGGAGAATGGAGGTGGAGAGGATCAGTAGCTTTAAATTCCTTGGTGCTAACGTTTTGGTGATTTGTCTTGGGACCAGCACATAGCGTCATCACAAAGAAGGCATTACGGTAGCTCTACTTTCTTAGAAGTTTATGTAGCTTCAGTATGTCATCTAAAGCTTTGATTAACTTCTATATATGCACAATAGGGAGTGTCCTAACTGGTTGTGTTGTGGCTTGGTATGGAAGCACCACTACCCAGAAAATGAAATGAAATGTCTTTATTGTCATTGCATAGTACAATTTGTCATGCACCAATACAGCGAAAATGAGTTTGCAACTCTCATACTCAATGCTATAAAACAACTAATAAAAAATAAACAATAAATAAAATCAAGTAACCAGCCAGTACAAGCAATGTCCAGAAGTACAAAAGCGCAACTCAGATGCATGGCAGCCATAAAACTAGTATTAACGTAGCAATATAACAAATTTATGGATAATACTTAATCGATTGGTTCAGAGCAATAATAGCTCTGGGGAGAAAGCTATCTTTCAGTCTGGAAGTGCGGGCATAGAGAATCTTATAAGTCATATGATTGCATGGGGGTGTAAATACTACAGAAAGTGGCGGATGCAGCCCAGTCCATCATAGGTAAAGCCCTTCCCACAAATGAGTACAGTTAGATGGAGTACTGCTACAAGTAAGCAGCAGCCATCATCAGAAGACTTCCAGCTTCCAGGCCATGCCCGTTTCTCACTACTTCCATCAGGCAGGAGCCTCAGAAGCCTTAGGGCCCACACCACCAGGTTCAGGAACAGTGATTATCCAATAACCATCTTGATCCTGAAACGGCGTGGATAACTTCATTCAACACTACTCTTTTCTGATTCTATGATCTACTGACTCAATTTCAACAACTATAACTCATAATCTCAGTATTATTTCTACTTACGCAGCTTGTCTTCTTTTGCACATTGGTTGCTCATCAACCTTTGTCTGTTTATATCGAGTTTTCTTGTAAAATTCTATTGTATTTCTTTTTTCTTGTAAGTGCCTCAGGAAAATGAATCAAAACGTATTACATGGTAAGATATACATAGTTTGATAATAAATTTACTTTGAACTTTGAACTTTGAAGCCATTTTATTCAGAGAGCAGAGGTGATGGTATTTTTCAGCCTAAAGTTTGTTAATCATCCGAAATTCACAAATTAGAATTTAACTGAAAGAAATACATAGTGATACCTACTAGAAAATTAAACCAGTGCAAGACATACACAGTAAATGGCAAGGCCCTGGGTATGCTATTGAACAGAGAGACATAAGTACATAGTTCTCTGCAGTTGCAGCATAGGTAGACAGGATGCCAGAGAAGCTATATGGTATGCTTGCCTTCATTGCTGTGGCATTGAACACAAGAGTTTGTATGAGACATTCCTTAGGCTGCACTTGGAACCTTGAGAGTAGTTCTCATTGCTACAGGAAGGATGTGATAAAACAGCAGTTTTCATTGTTACAGGAAGGATTGATTAAGCAAGAGAGGTTGCATAAAAATAACAAGAATGTTGACTGGAATGGAGAGTTTGTGTTGTAACAAGAGATTGGATAAGCTCGATCTGTCTTCCCTGGAACAAAGGACTTAGGATGAATTTATAGAAAACAAAAATTATAAGGGGCATCGTCATTGATAGATGTGTAAATAGTTATAGTCTTTTCCCTGTGGTTACTAGATTACACAATTTAAAGGAGAAAGGGGAAAGATTTAAAGGGAAGCAGGGGGTCTAGATTTTCACATATGCTGCTGGGTATGCGAAACAAGTTGCCAGAAGGGATTGCACATGAAGGTACATCAGAACATATAAGTGGATAGGAATGCTTTAGAATAGTGGTTCTCAGAATGTTTGGGTTACTGCTCCCTTGCTTTCCAGACCATATCCCCACCAAAGTTTCTGCTAAGGTGTGCACATATGTACGAACACATGCATTTTGCTAATAGTGCACAAAGGAATTGAAACTGCACACTAAACATTGTCACCATCTACCTTGTTCACATGTTATGTACATTTCATGATTGTGAACAATCACATTTCCTTTTCGAGTTTCTGATGCGGACAGTGTTGACACATGGAGTTTGCGATGATTTTTCTGCAGATTTTTGGAACTGGCATATTTAAACTGTTTTTATTGAAAGAAATTATTCAGTGCTACATGTTGTTTCAATGGGGGGGGAATGCACAGCTCAACTGTCATTACAAATAAGAGGGATCATTGACCCCACCCACCATCTCCCTTTCTGGCCATTATGTGAAAACTATAAAGAATTTTGATTTACAATACACAGTGAAAGAAAATATGAACTACAAATTCAAAGCATTGTCAAATAATTACAAAAAATGTTGAAAACTATCTAAAACTACAAATAAAATTATTTCTTAAATTAATGACAATAAAACAATTTAATCGACAATGTTAGAATGTACATTAGTATCCAAATATTTACTACTTCAGTATTTTTTCACCTTTCAATGAGATGGATGGGTTTGGTGCAGTGATACCAGCTTCTCAACATCAGGCTGACGTCACTCAGAAGGAGTCTCAGGACTCCACGTTCAGTAATTTGCAGTCTGTTTCAATGCTTTGATGTCGGGTAACTACACTGAAACTGCACTAACTGTGATGTTGGAAAGGCAATAAAGAACATCTTCACCTTTTTCCCGGTGCAGTACATCATTCAAAGAGTTCTTTCTGCAACCAAGTCTTGATATGGTGTTTTGAACCTTGGCTTCAGTTCGAAGTCGTTTTGTAGCAAGATCAGTTCTTCCTCCACAATTCCTGTCAGTTCCTCAAGACAAGTGTTCAAAAATTGATTTCTAACTCAATCTGGAATTGTGATTGAGAGAAGATCCTGAAATCTCTGCCATTTCTTTATGCAGCTCATGCAGGTGGACACAGTGTACTTGAAGATCATCATAAGGTATTCCTTCTTTCTCTACCAACTCAGAGAGGCTCTGAAATTGGAAAATGTCATGAAGGCCAATGTTACTCTTAAATAGAGTTAACTTGGACAGAAGTGTCAAGACAACTGATATGGCATTGATAAGATTCATAACATTTCCTTGAAATTAAAGATAGATTTCATTGAATTTTGCAAATAATTCTGACAAATAAGCAATGTTATGTCTAATAGTCTTGAGTTGATTACTGAATGAAGCATTTGAGTCTGCAAATCGTATGAGTTTCAAAAATCACAAAAAAGCAACTGAAGCAGTTTCCTTTTGAGAACTCTCTGACTTCTGTGTTCAACAGCAAACATTCAAGCCCTTCATCTTTTTCAATACAAAGCTCTTGAAATAGTTGAGAATTGAGAGCATGGGACATGAGTTTATTTACTGCTGTGATAACAGATTTTATGATTTGTGCAGCTAATCACTTAGGCGTTTTTGTGACATGATGTTGTCTGGAATTACCCAGTGAATGGTAAATATATTTTATGAAGCAAACATAACTAAGAAGCAAAGATTTCTTGCCTGACAAAGTTGACTCATCCAACTGCACGACAAATTCTGTTGTCTTAAGTATGTTGTACAATTAGTCTTCCACATCCTCAGACATTTCCTTTAAAACCTTTGAACGGAGTTGTCGCTAAGCAAAATCATTTTAATTATTTTCTCTGGTGACTTATGCAGAGTTGCACTCAGATCTTCCTTTACTGCTGTTAATATCAAATCACAAATAAGAGAAAATCTTCAGATGTTGGAAATCCAAGCAACACACACGAAATGCTGGAAGAACTCTGTAGGCTAGACAGCATCTATGGAAAAAAGTACAGTCAACATTTCCAACAGAGACCCTTTGGCAGGACAATCTCAGCCTGAAACATCGACTGTATGTTTCTTCCATAGGTGCTGCCTGGCCTGCTGATTTCCTCCAATATTTTGTGTGTGTTACTGGCAGAATCTGTTTTTCTCCAATTGTATGGGGTTTTCCAGATTTAACAATGAAATGTGGTGTGAAACACACAGCCATCACTCTTTCATTGTGAAGACCATTTGAAAGGGTAGGTTCTGAACTTTACCTCATTGACCGCCAATACCTTTGAGTGGAAAATCCTATTAGAAGTAATGGATTTGGCCCAGCACATGAGGGGTAAAACTCTCCAAACCATTGTGCATATCTACATGAAACATTTCAGGATATCAGCATCCATTATCAGAGATCGTCACCACCCAGCCCATGCTCTTTTCTCGTTGCTTGCATCAGGTAGAAGGTGCAAGTGCCTCAGGACTTACACCACTAGGTTCAAGAACAGTTACTACCCCGCAACCATTATGCTCTTGAACAAAAGGGGATAACTACACACATTGTAGGGCTCTTTTATCTTTTTATTTCATGCTCGTTAATTATTGCTATTTATTTATACTTGCATTTGCACAGTTTGCTGTCCATTGATCCTGTTTACAGTTACTGTTCTATAGATTTGCTAAGTATGCCTGCAGAAAACGAATCCCAGAGTTGTATGTGGTACCATGTATGTACTTTGACTTTTCCTTTAACTTTACCCTAATTCACAAAAACTACATCACTGCCTGATTAGAGTATGAGAATTGTACTAGCTAATTCAAGAGGCAAGGTGGCGGCAGCGCCCAACAGCGAAGTTTTGCAGGCAGCTCACAAAACTACTAGATAATCTAATCGATACACTTTTTCTTCTGAACTTTGATTGCTGCAGTCTGAAGCCTGTAATTTCTCCTTTAACGATCTTCTTTGGAACTGAGTAAATGATTTAGCACTTTTGCTAGGGGATTTGGCGAACTAGACTCCCAAGGGTGCAGGTACGGCTGGGGTGGCCATTGCTAGATATGGACACTGTGTTGAGGCCTGATGGCGGAAGACAAACCTGTGGTCGACCCCATTACTTCACACTGATTAAAGTGTCAAGCGAGATTAAAATCACCAAGGACCAGAACGGAAAATGCAGCACTGTCTGCCTGCGTTTGACCAGTCTCCCTCTCTTCTCCCTACCACCATCGGGCGGGAGGTGCAGGAGTCTTGGTCCCATACTGGAAAGATCAGGTGCAGCCAGTGGGTTCCTGGACGGGCTCCACTGTCCTCAGCGCTGATGGAGCACAGCAGCTGTGGACTCACTGTCAGGAATCCTGCAGCCATGTTCCAGGTGTTGTTTACTTTGTTATAGTATTTGTGTGATGTGATCAAGGCATCAAGGCCGAGCATAAAGGATGAATTGGTGTTCAGCTCTCGACTCTGCAAGATTGACTCGCTTCAGCACTGAACTGACTCTGCAGCTGTGGCCTACAGCAATCCAGCTTCTGTACTGGCTTCACTCACCTCAGCGCAGAACTGGCTCCGTGGTGGTTTTGAGGACTCTGCAATTAATGTTCTGTGCGATATTTTTAACTTTTTTATTGTTTGTGTTGTGTCTGTGCACAACTACATATCGACTGTATAAAAACATGGACATGGAAGTTGGCTTTAACTGGCATATTCACATTGCAGCGAGAGCGAGGGAGAAAACAAGCCATGTGTGTAGACAACAGATCAATACATAGTGCGGAGGGATCATTGCTGTAAAAGAAATAGGTCCATATATTACACTTCCTCCTCCTTTAGATTAATGCAACATAAACTGTATATGTGCAAGACATTCAATTTCCTTTTCATAAACCTGTATTTCAAATAAGCATGCTTTCACAGTAACAGTTCATAACTAACTTCACAGTTCTGAAGGTTCAGTCTTTGGGGTGGCACTCTGTTTCTTTGAGGATAGTGCCCTTGGACCTGTGGAGAGGTATCAGGTTTGGTAGGTATCTTGCCTAAGACAGCGTTCTCAGTTCTCAATGTCTCATTGCTGTCAGTGACATCATCATCACTGAGAGGCAAGTCCGGGGACTGTAAAGTGTCTGTCATATTGGATGCTGTCAAATCAGATGTGTTCTTCAGTTGAACATCCAGTATCTGTTCTACATGATGTCTTCATGTCTGATCTCCAACATCCACTGTGTACATCAATGGTCCAGTTCTTGTAGCTATCCTATTAAGTGTCCACTTCTCTTCTCAGTAATCATGAGTTAGGACTTCCTATTCCAATCTTGAAACTCCATGCTGCTTCACTTGGTAACAGGTTGAACTGTTTATTCTGCACTTCCCTCCATAGATCTGGTTTCAGAAGGTCTATTCGAGATCTCAGATTCCTGTTCGTGTACAGCATTACAGGTGTTTGACTTTTTTTATGCATAAACAGAGTTCTAATGAATAAAAATGAAGCTGTCCACCTTGTGCTGTAGAGAAATGTCCTCCTTGTCTATCGCTTTAATGGACTTATTGAAGGTTTGGATAAATCTTTCAGCTAACCCATTCATTGCTGGGTGGTGAGGAGCAGACTTGAAATGTCTGATGCCATGTTTCTTCCTGAACAGTTGGAATTCTTCTGACATGTATTGTGGTCTGTTCTCACTCACAATTTATTCTGGTAAGCCGTTTCTGGTGAAGATAGTCCTCAGGGTGGAGACAGTCTTTGCTAATTCAGTTAACTTCAGTGGGATAATCTTCGGCCACTTCGAATGGGCATCTACAACAATCAGGAACATGGAATCCCAGCAAAGTCACTCTTTGTCATGGTGATGACAGCCACTCCCATGGGTGTAACGCTGCCTGTGGGGGTGCATTTTGAACTTTTTGGCATTCTGAACAGCCTTTAGCCAAGTCTTTGATCTATTTTCTATCCCCTTCTCAAATAGATTAGCATTAGGCAACTGTGAAAGCCTTTGGTTCAACTGCTACCATTTAGGCTGCAGTTGCCTGTTGATGCCACACTGAGAACTTTGATTGAGTGCCTGTCTAGTTGGAATTTTCTCAACCATTGACATCTGAAAAGTGCTGGCCCTCCACTTCTCAATACATAAAGCTCTAACTGCTGTGTTTGGCCTCCATATGTCATACTTACCTTCAGTTTGCCTTTGGGAGACACTTTTTTGCTTGTGTAGGTCTTCAGCAACACTGAGGTCTTCTCTAATAGTATCTTAGAAAACAGTCTGTTGTGGTCAGCCTCTGGAATTATGGACCAAGCTGTATCTAGCTCCATTTTCAGTTTTACATCAGACACATCTATTATGATCCAGATGATTTTTCAGTCCTACCAAAGAGTCTTAGCCTGAAACGTCGACTGTAATTTTTTCTATAGCTGCTGCCTGGCCTGCTGAGTTCCTTTAGCATTTTGTGTGTGTTGCTTAGATTTCCAGCATCTGTAGATTTTCTCTTGTTTGTCATATAATTTTGTGATCTGTTTCAATAATACTATGCATTGCTTCCCATGGCAGCTCACCTTTATCAGATTCTATGTTATCTGATTCTGTTTCATATTCAGTAACCTTATGCATTTGTTTAGATTTGTATTTGAGACTTCTCACTCAACTGTGCTTTTTGTCTGCCCTGCACACTCTCCCTATGTGACCTTGTCTGTGACACTTTCTGCAGACTTTTTCTTGAACCAAGTCATTTGCATCATGGGAAGATTTGCCACATCGATAACATTTTTGCTTTTTGCACCATTCAGGTATATTTTGTGCAATTCACATTCTAACCTCCTTTTCTGTAATTCTACTGCATCTTTTGCTGCAGTCCCTAACAATACTCAATGGTCAATGCCTATTCTAAGGTTAGATCTCTTTCTCCCACTAGCTTTGTTTGAGTACTTAATGCATCAGAAAGTCCATATGTAAAGTCATAGTACTGGGAAAGTTTGCGCAGTTGTGCAATGTATTCAGAAAGTCTTTCATCTTTTAACTGGTTCATTTTGTAAAATCTAAATCTCTCAGCTGGTGGTTTAGGGCTCAAGTGACTTTGTAAAATTGTACAATTTCTTCAAATGTCTTGCTTGTTGGCTTTGCAGGGGTTACGAGGCTGTGTAAGAGACTGTATGTTCTTGGGCTCATTAAGCTAAGAAGTGTAGGGGCTTTACTTTGCTCCTCCTTACATTTTGTGTTACAACAAAGTTCAACCCTCTCAATATATGACTCACAGCCTTCATTAGTGCTATCAAATTTGTCAGCTTTCCTGAATGAAGCCAGTGGCGCATTATTTTCACTTTAAATTCTGTGCATCTTTCACTGTTACTCACACGTTATTTTGGCTTTCTCTCTCGTGCAGTTCCACCCTTGCTGTATTGTCCCGTAATGGTCGGTGCAGTTCGTGACATTTTCTGACTTTCAGGTTCATTGCTAATTTGTTGTGTCTGTGCACAACTACATATCAATTAAATAAAAGCATGGATGCGGGAGATGGCTTTAACTGGTGCATTCACATTGAAGCGAGAGAGAGAGAGCAATGAGCATGTGTAGAGAACATAGAAACATAGAAAACCTACAGCACAATACAGGCCCTTCAGCCCACAAAGTTGTGCCAAACATGTCCCTGCCTTAGAAATCACAAGGGTTACCCATAGCCCTCTATTTTACTAAGCTCCATGCACCTATCCAGAAGTCCCTTAAAAGACTCTTTTGTATCTGTGTCCACCACTGTTGCCGGCAGGCCATTCCATGCACTCACCACTCTGCGTAAAATACTTACCCCTGACATCTCCTCTGTACCTACTCCCAAGCACCTTAAACCTGTGCCCTCTTGTGGCAACCATTTCAGCCCTGGGAAAAAGCCCCTGACTATCCACACGATCAATGCCTCTCATCATCTTATACACCTCTGTCAGCTCACCTCTCATGCTCTGTCAGCTCACCTCTCATACTCTGTCGCTCCAAGGAGAAAAGGCTGAGTTCACTCAACCTGTTTTCATAAGCCATGCTCCCCAATCCAGGCAACATCCTTGTAAATCTCCTCTTCACCCTTTCTGTGGTTTCCACATCTTTCCTGTAGTGAGATGACCAGAACTGAGCAGAGTACTCCAAGTGGGGTCTGAGCAGGGTCCTATATAGTAGCAACATTACCTCTCGGCTCCTAAATTCAATTCCACGATTGATGAAGGCATACACTGTATGCCTTCATCAACCACAGAGTCGATCTGCGCAGCAGCTTTGAGTGCCCTATGGACTCAGACCCCAAGATCCCTCTTATCCTCCACATTGCCAAGGGTCTTACCATTAATACTATATTCTGCTGCCATATTTGACCTACCAAAATATATCACCTCACACTTATATGGGTTGAATTCCATCTGCCACTTCTCAGCCCAGTTTTGCATCCTATCAATGTCCCGCTGTAATCTCTGACAGCCCTCCACACTATTCACATCACCTCCAACCTTTGTGTCATCAGCAAATTTACTAACTCATCTGTCCACTTCCTCATCCAGGTCATTTATAAAAATCACTAAGAGTAGGAGTCCCAGAACAGATCCCTGAGGTACACCACTGGTTACCAACCTCCATGCAAAATATGACCCGTCTACAACCACTCTTTACCTTATGTGGGCAAGCCAGTTCTGGTTCCACAAAGCAATGTCCCCTTGGATCCCATGCCTCCCTACTTTCTCAATAAGCCTTGCATGGGGTACCTTATCAAATGCCTTGCTGAAATCTATATATAAAACATCTACTACGCTTCCTTCATCAATGCGTTTAGTCACATCCTCAAAAAACTCAATCAGGCTTGTAAGACATGACCTGCCCTTGACAAATCCATGCTGATTATTCCTAATCATATTATACCTCTCCAAATGTTCATAAATCCTGCCTCTCAGGATCTTCTCCATCAACTTACCAACCACTGAAGTAAGACGCACTGGTCTATAATTTCCTGGGCTATCCCTATTCCCTTTCTTGAATAAGAGAACAACATCCGCAACCCTCCAATCCTCTGGAACCTCTCTTGTCCCGACTGATGATACAAAGATCATCACCAGAGGCTCAGCAATCTCTTCCCTCACCTACCACAGTAGCCTGGGGTACATCTCATCCGGTCCCGGCAACTTATCCAACTTGATGCTTTCCAAAAGCTTCAGCACATCCTCTTTCTTAATATCTACATGCTCCAGCTTGTCAGTCCACTGCAAGTCATCACTGCAATTGCCAAGATCCTTTTCCATCGTGAATACTGAAATAAAGTATTCGTCAAGTACCTCTGTTATTTCCTCTGGTTCCATACACACTTTTCCACTGTCACACTTGATAGGTCCTATTCTTTTACGTCTTATCCTCTTGGACTTCACATACTTGTAGAATGCCTTGGGGTTTTACTTAATCCTCCCCTTCAAGGCCTTCTCATGGCCCCTTCTGGCTCTCCTAATTTCCTTCTTAAGCTCCTTCCTGTTAGCCTTATAATCTTCTAGATCTCTAACATTACCTAGCTCTCTGAACCTTTCGTAAGCTTTTCTTCTCTTCTTGACTAGATTTACTACAGCCTTTGTACACCACGGTTCCTGTATCCTTCCATCCTTTCCCTGTCTCATTGGAATGTACTTATGCAGAACTCCACACAAATATTGCCTGAACATTTGCCACATTTCTTCCGTACCTTTCCCTGAGAACATCTGTTCCCAATTTAAGCTTCCAAGTTCCTGCCTGATAGTCTCATAATTCCCCTTACTCCAATTAAATGCTTTTCTAACTTGTCTGTTCCTATCTCTCTCCAATGCTATTGTAAAGGAGATAGAATTATGATCACTATCTCCAAAATGCTCTCCCACTGAGAGATCTGACACCTGACCAGGTTCATATCCCAATACCAAATCAAGTACAGTCTCTCTCCTTGTAGGCTTACCTACATATTGTGTCAAGAAACCTTCCTGAACACACCTAACAAACTCCACCCCATCTAAACATCTTGCTCTAGGGAGATCATCATCATCATCATCATCTGGTGCCATGCCTAGTTTGAGCTTTGATTGCCATGACCCACATACTCCTGTTTCGGGTCAAGTGGATCAATTCATTGGTGTTCATTTCCAGTTCTCTGGATGCTGTCTCCATTATCATTTGTCTTTGTCTTCCTCTTGCTTTCTTCCCTTCAATCTTCCTCATAATTATCATGTATTCTAACTCCTCTTTCCTAATCACATGTCCAATGAAGTTACATTGCCTTTTCATGATCTCATATATTATTTTTCTTTTTGTGTTTGCTCTGTTCATGACATCATTAGATAGTCATTTCGTCCATGATATTCTTTGCATCCTCCTCAAAAACCACATCTCTGCTGCTTCAATTCATTTCCTCATGTTACTAGATATTGTCCAACATTCTGAGCCATATAACATAACTGGATAAACATAATATTTCAGTACTTTGAGGTGGGTTATGTAGTTTAGTATTGGTCAGTATACTCTTCATTCTCATAAAGGTGTCTTTTGCCATCCCTATTCTTCTTTTGATGTCTATATTGCACCTGCCATCTGATGTCACCCAGCTTCCTAAGTAGCAAAGGTTCTGTACTTGTTTTATGTCTTCCCTGTTTATTCTCAGCCTGCAGATAGGATTCTCCTTCATTTTGGATATCACCATACATTCTGTCTTTTTGCAATTGATAGATAGACTCATTTTTGCACTTTCTTCAACAACTATATCAATTAAGTTTTGGAGTTCTTCCTCCGTACTTGCAATTAACTAGGGAGATGCCAACTGATATTTGGGAAATTAAGATCTCCCATCATGACAACTCTGTTATTATTACACCTTTCCAGGATCTGTTTCCCTATCTGCTCCTCGATATCCCTGTTACTATTGGGCGGCCTATAAAAAACACCCGGTAGAATTATTGACCCCTTCCTGTTCCTAACCTCCACCCACAGAGACTCCATAGACAATCCCTCCATGACATCCACCATTTCTGCAGCCGTGACACTATGTCTGATCAACAGTGCCACACCCCCAACTCTTTTGCCTCTCTCCCTGTCCTTTCTGAAACATCTAAAACCCAGTACTTGAATAGATAGATAGATAGATAGATAGATAGACATACTTTATTGATCCCAAGGAAAAATTGGGTAACTATTCCTGTCCCTGAGCCATCCAAGTGTCTGTAATGGCCACCACATCATAGCTCCAAGTACTGATCCATGCTCTAAGCTCATCCGCTTTGTTCACAACACTCCTTGTGTTAAAATAGACACATCTCAAACCGTTGGCCTGAGCGTGTCCCTTCTCTATCACCTTCCTATCCTCCCTCTCACACTGTCTCCAAGCTTTCTCTATTTGTGAGCCAACCACCTCTTCTCCAGTCTCTTCAGTTTGGTTCCCACCCCCCAACAATTCTAGTTTAAACTCTCCCCAGTAGCCTTAGCAAACCTCCCCGGCAGGATATTGGTCCCCCTGGGATTAAAGTGCAACCCGTCCTTTTTGTACAGGTCACACCTGCCCCAAAAGATGTCCCAATGATCCAGAAATCTGCATCCCTGCCCCCGCTCCAATCTCTCAGCCACGCATTTATCCTCCACCTCATTCTATTCCTATACTCACTATCACGTGGCACAGGCAGTAATCCCGAGATTACTACCTTTGCGGTCCTGCTTCTCAACTTCCTTCCTAACTCCCTGTAGTCTGTTTTCAGGAGCTCTTCCCTTTTCTACCTATATCATTGGTACCAATATGTACCACGGCCTCTAGTTGTTGTCCCTCCCAATGCAGGGTATCGTGGACGCGATCTGAAATATCCCGGACCCTGGCACCTGGGAGGTAAACTACCATCTGAGTTTCTTTCCTGCGTCCACAGAATCGCCTGTCTGACCCCCTAACTATAGTGTCCCCTATCACTACTGCCGTTCTCTTCCTTTCCCTACCACCTGTGTATAACTCCTTTCTATCACCTCCTCACTCTCCCTGACCAGATGAAGGTCATCGAGCTGCACTCCAGTTCCCTAACGCGGTCCTAACAGGGTATGCACAGACAACAGATCAACATGTAGTGCCGGGGCGGGGGGGGGGGGGGGCCAGGTCATTGCTCTAAAAGAAATATCTCCATACATTACAGTTCGCAGGATTTATTCTTTTTTTCACACAGTGGGTGTTTGATGGTCTTTGTTGTGTGGTGTTTTTAATGGGTTCCATAGCATTTCTTTGTTTTGTGGCTGTTAGCAAGGAGACACATCTCAAGGTTTTATACAGTATACATACCTTGATAATAATATGCTTTGAACTTTGTATTACAGTAGTGATCAGCAATAAGGTACAGGCTACGCCTGGAAATAACGCCATTTCTTTAGTCCAGATTTCTCATGACATGTCAAGCAGAGAAATGTCATAATGCTTTTCAACAATTATAATGCACTTCAATCAAAGTCTAAGAGAATGGTGGGTTAGCAAGAAATGAGGAGATTACATGATTATTGTATCAATTATGAGACACTCAGGACCAAATGCTTATAATAAGTAATTCATTTCTTAAATTAAGCCTGTCTGCCCTCAGCTGACACCCTTGCTACTGAGTACCCTGGCCCCCACAACATCCTTTCAAACTCCCACTACCCCTGCAAGGGGTGGGGAGACATATCCCAGGGACTAGCCTAGGCAGGCATCTTGGTTGGCATCGATGAGTTGTGCTGAAGGGCCTGATTCCCTGCTGTACAGCTCTCTGAATTTAAACACACCATTATAGTTTTACTAGCTTGTCATGCAATTATAATACTTAGGGAAATAAAATTCACTATGATAATCTAAATTAGTATGAGCAATGTTAATTTAGGTAATTTTAAGGGTATGTGTGAGAAAGAAATATCTTTCACATCTTTCTATGGAGATCAGGGATTTCAGACATTAATCCCCCTTCTCTTTCTCTAGAGCTGCTGTCTAACATAATGAGTGTTTCCAGCATCTCTCTCTGGTTTTATTTCTGGCTTCCAGTTCCTGCTGAATCTAACTTACTGATTAAATATATATTCTGTGTATTCAGTTATTTTTTTCTCTGACTATTATGTTGTGACTACTGCCCACCATTCTCTTTATCTCACTGACCCCAAAAGTGTTAAGTAAATAGGGTTAGCACAATTGCATATCGTTTAGCATCGAGATATTAGACTAACACCAGTGACCCAGGTTCAATTCCACTGCTGTCTGTAAGGAATTTGTGCATTCTCCCTGTAAATATGTGGAATTTCTCCAGGTGCTCCAGTTTTCTTACACATCCCAGAGATTAGTAGGTTAATTGGGCACATGCTCTTTGGGCCTGTTACCATGCAGTGCCACTAAACAAAAACAACAGATGGTCTCTATTTTTAAATGTAGAGTAGCTACATAATGCACATTACACCAAATCTGTCTCTGATGTGTGCTTTGGGCCTCCACGTCATTTCTACCAGAGGTGAATGATAGTAGTAAAGAGAATGCATCCTGTTTGTGAAGCACTCTTCCAGTCAAAACATTTAAGAGTCTGCATGGTGGAGCAGCTGGTAAAGCTGCTACTCACAGTCCCAGCGACATGATTTTAATCCCGACATTTGATGCCCTCTGTGTTGAATTTGACAGTTCGCCCTGAAATCTTGTAGATTTCCTCCAGTTGCTCTAGCTTCCTCCCACATTTGAGCGTTGTGCAGGTTTTTAGGTTAATTGTCACTGATGTGTAAGCAGTTGGTTGAATCTGAGAGGAGTTAAGGGAATGTGAGAACAAAATGGGATTATTGTCAACAGATCCTTGATGGTTGATGTTGACTCAGTAGGCCTAAGGCCTGTTTCCATGCTGTATGACTCTATGACTATAAGCTATGAGCCTACACTGGGCTTGAGTAAATTAACTTTTAATTTATGCTGAATATTCATTTATTGTGTCTCCTTCAGAACTTTGAAAACAATTCAACCTATAAAACTCTGGCTAGGGCACATCTGTAGTTTTGCATTCAATTTTGGTTGCTTCATTATACACAAGATGTTTAGGCTTTGGAGATGTTGCAGATGTTACGGGAATGTTTCCTGGATTTGAAAGCAAGTGATATAAGGAGAGGTTGGACAGAGTTGGATTGTTTTCTCTTGAGCAGCAGAGGCTGACGGGAGATCAGGTAGAAACTTATAAGACTGTGACAGTCTTAGACAGAGTAAGGCTTAGGCAAAGTAGACAGTCATTAGCTTTATCTGAGTCAAAGCGCTGCATACTGAAGGGCATCCAATTAAGGACAGAGGGGTTTACGTTCAAAGTAGAAGGGTAGGGCAAGCTTTTTTAACCAGGGAGTGGGTGCCTGGAATGTACTGCCACGACTGGTAGTGGAAGCAAATATAACTGACACATTCAAGTGCCTCTTAGAAACTGCATGAATGTGCAGAGAATGAAGGGATATGGATATGTGTAGGAAGAAGGAATTAGTTTGGTTAGGCATTTAATTACTGATTTAATTAGTTCAACACAATATTGTGGGCCATAGGGCCTGTTTCTGTGCTGCGCTGTTCTATTTTCAATAGGTTCAAGAGATACATTTATAATGTATACAATATAGGTCAGAGAAATGTATACAATATGTAACCTGAAATCCTTTTTCTTCGCAAACATCCACGAAAGAGGCATGCCCCAAAGAATAAATGACAGTTAAAACATTAGAACCCCAAAGCCCCCCCAGTTCCCCCCTCCCAGGAATAAACAGCGACAAGGCAACGGCCACCCACCCACCCCTGGTAGCTAGCCCACTGCTCCAGATGTTCCGTGTTCTCCAGTGACGCTTCAGTCAGGGCCACCGGCCTAGAATCAGTCCGTCTCCAGGGCCACGAATATCCGGAACCCTGAAGGTGCGCTAGCCTTCCAGGATGTGTCCTTGAGATATCAAAAAGCAGCCGGCTGTGAGGCCCTGAGGGCAGGTCCCATTCCCGCAAAGAATCAAAATCAGAGTGTAACTCCAGGTCAGGGTCTTCAAAAGAACCTTGGAAAGGAAACGAAAAAGAGATATCAAAGATAGAAATGGAGCTGTTTCCGAAGATACAAGCAAAAGAGTCACCGTTTAGCGTCATTCTATAGCATTATAACTACAAAGCTAATACATGAACCAAGATACAGAAAAAAAATGTTGTTAAGGACTTAAGTTCGAGCATTATGTTGCAGCTGAGACTTTTGATTCTTAGTGGTCAAAGGCATAAATTAAAGAAACAGGAAAATAAAATCCTGAAGTATTACATTTTAAACCAATTATTTGACATTACTTTTGAAATATCTAAGGATCTATGTTTCTGCATATATATATATATATATATATATATATATATATACGGTCAGCTTGTATTTTAAAAATTTAGAAGGTTTACCTTTGGATTGCATGATTTCAGCAGATGTGTTGCTCTTCCAGGATATACTCTGCTTGCCCATTTATGTTAATTCAGTCATGGTCCTCTATATACCCATTGTGTCCGGAGTATGTGGCTCCTTAAGGTTGTTATAGCCAGGAGTGGTAAAGGGGACAAGCTCCCACCACCCTTTTAAATGCTCCCAATAACATGTGGCTCAAATAGACTCTCACAACCAAGTCTAGCTCTTGGCCTTCACATGTGACTTAGCTACTAAGCCTGGAGAAATCATTTCTACTGACAGGATACGGGGGAAATGCAAGTGACTAGCGCCTTAAAACCAGTCACTTCAGGAAAATGGGGCTCATCAACTGTGGTTGGCAGCTCATCTAGGAAAAGGAAAACTCTGCTGCCTTGTGGAAGTCACCCATGAGGAAGACTTTGGGAGTAAACACTGAGGGAAAAACCTGGAGTTGGGGTCCTTAGGGCAGTCCTATGTGGAGATCAATGCTGACTGGCAATTCCTGCAAAACTACTGGTACCCAACAGCATCTGCCGTGCTGGAGACTGGGAGCTTGCTACATGGGGAACAGCTTGCTCTCCATATCGTCCTGCCCAGGTTTGTGTATTTAGACAGTTAGGATGCAACATCCATGGTGGACCCATACTGATAGAGGCCTCACTCACTCACTGAATTATGCATGAGGCTATAGTTGGTGATATAATCAAAAGCAAATTCCTCTTAATGTTTGGAATCAAAGACGAAACAGTTCAAATATGACTTGAGGGAGATTATGATTTTTTTTTCCCGGCCATCCTGAGGTTGCTTTCCATCTTGTAATTTTTCTTTGCTAGTTGGTCATTCAAATGCTTAGTGACTTGATCTGTTATCTCACCCACACAATGCTTGCCCATACAATAACTTCAGTATCTGGGACCATATTACTCCTTCATTCTCATTGATTTCTTCATACAATCACATGAAGGTCATGCAGATTTGCATCATAGTATTTGCACACCACCTACAGTTTTCATGCATTAGGGTTGGCAAAAAGGTTTTGTAGATTATCAGTTTTGATGGCTGGTTGATGTCCTTCCACGCATTTGCATCAAAGGCCATCCTTTGCAATTTATCAAACATGTGAATGCATGAATTTTCAGAAGGCATTTGAACAGTCTATCAGAAAGATCTAAATGCTAATTCTTAAACTCATGGAAATTAAAGCAAATAATGCATTTGGCTAAGAAATTAACTATTGTCAGAAAATGGGCAGCTAGTTAAATTGATAGGATGTATCTAGTGGTGCCCAGCTGGGACCTGTACTGGGACAGCAACTCTTTGGTGCATTTCCAAATGAGTCAAGACGATGAGGTAGTGAGTCATGTTGTCCAGTTTGTCAAAGATAAAACAATTGCATCATAAACAGTATGGATGAAAATATTAACTTGGATAAATGCAAATTGATCAAATGAATAGACAAAACGTGGCAAATGAACTTCAGTGTAGATAAATACAAAGGCATTCAGTTTGGAACTAGGACTTTAGATCAGAGTATTTTGAAACTGATGAAAATGTCAGGAGGTAGTTGTGGATGTGCAGACGCATCCATCAGTTATTTAAATGCAATTGGGCTCAGCTGCAAAAGAGTCCAAATAATGAGCATACAGTTCAATAATATTTCACAAATGAGTGCTTTTGCACATGGGTTGTTACCGCAGATGAACTCCCAGAGTCTATCACCATAGTTAACAGCAGTTGCTGTAAATTTTAAATGTAAACAGGTGATGAGCAAAATTTTTAATTTTTAAGTGGTTGCAGGAATATTAAAATCTTATTATAAAATGACTATCAAAGTGAACAGGCCAAGTTTTGCAATAAGCTTTGAAGAATGGCACTCACTGTGCTTTACAACTTTTGAGAACTTCGGAACTTCAGAATTTGATTTTGAATGATCCTCTGCTAATTGGTCCCCTAGAGGGATTAACGTCATGGTAGAGCAGGCAAAATTACAAATACAGTGGTTCTTTAGCCAATCAGACTGAAGAATCCTCACTGAAACACACGGAAGGGCGTGGGGATGGCAGTGGTTTTTGAACCCAAAAAGCTAGTGAGGTTTTAAAATAAGTGAATGTAAAAATAATGTAGAAGATTGGAAAGGTGTCTAACCTGGAAGGCTTGGCTTTCACGAGCAGTGAATCAGAATTCAGGGTAGTGGGTTAGACAGTGAAAATGTCAACAAGGATGCTGTCCTCAAAATTGGGCATCACAGTAGCATAGTGGTTGGCGTGACGCTATTAAAGCTCAGGTCGTTCTGAGTTCGGAGTTCAATTCCAGTGTCATTCTGTAAGGAGTCTCTGTATGTCCTTCCTGTGGTATGCATGTGTTTTCTCCGACTCCTCCAGTTTCCTCCCACAATCCAAAAACGTATCCGGCAGGTTAATTGGTCATCGTAAATTGTCTCATGATTAGGTTAGTGTTAGTCGGGTTTGTTGCGTGTTGCTGGGGCGGTGTGGCTTGATGGGCTGGGAGAACCTACTCCAATTTGTATCGCTAAATAAAACTAAATTAAATGAATAAAATTAACAAGCATTTTAAATCTGAATCTGACAGGCAGAATTTCCCAAACATCTGGAAACTCAGCAACTAAAGGGAAGAGAGTCCAGGAGATGTGCTTTTCAGCTACTCAACGAACATTACCTCATTATATGCTTTTTGCATTATTTATTTATTTTATAACTTACCATAAATTTTTTATGTTTTGCACTGTACAATGGTACAAAGCAACAGACTTGACACCATTGATGAAGGTAGAGCAGTGGATGCAGTGTATATAGATTTCAGTAAGGCATTTGATAAGGATTCCCATGCAAGGTTCATTCAGAAAGTAAGGAAGCATGGGATCCAAGGAGACCTTGCTTTGTGGATCCAGAAATGGGTTGCCTACAGAAGGCAAAGAGTGGTTCATATTCTACATGGAGGTCGGTGACCAGTGGTGCTCCACAGGGATCTGTTCCGGGACCCCTCCTCTTAGTGATTTTTATAAATGACCTGGGTAGGTTAGTATGTTTGCTGATGACACAAAAGTTGGGGGTGTTGTGGATAGTCTGGAAGGTTGTTAGAGGTTACAGTGGCACATCGATAGGATGCAGAACTAGGCTGAGAAGTGGCCCATGGAGATCAACCCAGATAAATGTGAAGTGGTTCATTCTGTTAGGTCAAATTTGAAGACAGAATATAATATTAATGGTAAGACTCTTGGCAGTGTGGAGGATCAGCAAGTTCTTGGGGTCTGTGTCCATAGGGCATTCAAAACTGCAGCACAGTTTGACAGTGTTGTTAAGAAGGCGTATGGTGTAATGGCCTTCATCAACCATGAGATTGAGTTCAAGAGCTGTGAGTTAATGTTAAAGCTATATAAGACCTTAGTTAGAACCCACTTGGAGTACTGTGTTCAGTTCTGTTCACCTCACTACGGGAAGGATGTGGATACTATAGAGCGAGTGCAGAGGAGATTTGTAAGGTTGTTGCCTGAATTGGAGAGTATGCTTTATGAGAACAAGTTGAGTGAACTTGACCTTTTCTCCTTAGAGTGACGGAGGATGAGAGGTGACCTGAAAGAGGTGCATAAGATGATGAGAGGCATTGACTGTGTAGATAACCGGAGGCTTTTTTCCACGGCTGAAATAGCTAACATGAGGGGGCTTAGTTTTAAGGTGCCTGGAAGTAGGTACAAGGGAGATGTCAGTGGTATGCTTTTCAAACAGAGAGTAGTGGATGTGTCGAATGCATTCCCAGCGATGGTGGTAGGGGGAGATACAATGGAGTCTTTTAAGAGACTCTTAGATAGGTACATGGAGCTTAGAAAATAGAGGGCTATGTGGTAGGGAAACTCTAGTCAGTTTCTAGAGTAGGTTACATGGTCGGCACAACAGTGTGGGCTGAAGGGCCTGTAAAGTGCTGTAGATTTCTATGTTCTATGCTCGATATGTCAGTGATGATAAACCTAATTTTGATTCTGATTCTAATCTTATTTCCCTGTCCATGTCCATGATAAATATACATGAGATCTATTGATTTCCTTGGCCTTCAGGGACAAATTCCATCTCTCTAGCTTAAAAACTCTTTCAGGTTACTTCTTTAATTAATCTGCCAAGAATACCACATGTACTCTTTTTTATGCAAACAACAGGAATTCTGCAGATGCTGGAAATTCAAGCAACACACATCAAAGTTGCTGGTGAACGCAGCAGGCCAGGCAGCATCTGTAGGAAGAGGTGCAGTCGACGTTTCAGGCTGAGAACTAGGGTCTCGGCCTGAAACGTCGACTGCACCTCTTCCTACAGATGCTGCCTGGCCTGCTGCGTTCACCAGCAACTTTGATGTGTACTCTTTTTTAGCCTTCTTAGTGTTCTTCTTAAATTTTTTCAAGGGATGTGATTGGTCCCAGTTGCCTATCTCCACCGAGATGCAACACGGAGCGTCATAGGAAATCATTCCTGCCTGTGGCCATCAAACTTTACAACTCCTCCCTTGGAGGGTCAGACACATTGCGCCAATAGGCTGGTCCTGGACTTATTTCCTGGCATAATTTACATATTACCATTAAACTATTTATGGTTTTATTACTATTTATTATTTATGGTGCAACTGTAACGAAAACCAGTTTCCCCCGGGATCAATAAAGTATGACTATGACTATACCTGACATATATCTCTTTTTTCTTGACAAAATCCTCAATACCCCCTGTCAACTATCGTTCCCTAATCTGGGTAGCCATGTTCTTCAATCTAACAGGAATGTGTTGGCCCAGCACACTACCCACCTCACTATTAAAAGCCTCTCATTCACCAGACCTCCATTTATAGCCTCCGCTGATCAATCTTTGCAAGTTCTTATCTAATGCATTTCTTAACCTACATTCTTTTTGGGCATGTGCCTGCGTGTGTGTGCATGATGATGTCTTTTTCATGGCTTTTTACAAGGTGTAGAGCGAGAGAGAGACTGTGTGGTGTGCCACTCCCCACACAGACATTTTCAAAGTATTTTTTCCTTTTTTTATTTTATGAGTTCGAGTTGCGATCTCGATACTCAACCCGGCATGGATGGAAAGCGTACTCGGGAGCCGACCTGTCTGGTTTTTGAACCCGGGTATCTCTGCTCCCGGGTCCGGCGCCGATGTCATTGTGCCACCAGCCAGCCCAACCTACTTTCTTTCTTGTGGCTAAAAGGTCCAATGTTTACAATAATAACAAAGTGATTTAGGCTGGAAAATAAAATGAAATCTAGACTTCATTACCACTGCTTTTAGTGTCAATCAGTGTGGAATATTAATATAATTTTTAACTAGTGATTTAATTTGACTTAATTAAGAACAGCCTTCAAAGATCACATCATCTGCTCAATATAAGCTAGCTTTCATTAGTTTTATAAATTAGTTTGAAATAAGAACTGGTTCATTGTTATGAGGATATATGATCATTAGCAGCTTAAGACTGAAATTATATTTTTTTACAAGTACTTAATACGTTCATGTAGCAAAGTCCAATCTTGTTTATACAGAATTATTCATTTATTTTGAATAGATTAGCAATTAATAATTATAACAATGGTCAGTCATAAACTAATAGCGCAGATAGTTATTTCAGGTTGAGATTTGCTCAAAGGCCATTTTTTTTTCTGTAGTTTCAGCAGCCAGATTTGTTGCTGATGACTCTCAGTTTGTACTGCTGGTAAATACACTTATAGTGGTCACTTTAATAGGTACGTCTTGAACTTAATAAAATGGCTACTGAGTTTATGTTCATGGTCTTCTGCTGCTGTAGCCCATCCACTTTAAGGTTTGACATGTTGTGCATTCAGAGGTGCTCTTCTGCACACTGCTGTTGTAACGTGTTTATTTGAGTTATTGTCACCTTCCTGTCAGCCTGAACTCACAGACTTTGGATTTCAGCATTTTCACTCACAGAAATGCTGCTCACTAGATGTTTGTTGTTTTTTTGTATCTCTTTCCGCAAACTCTGAGTACTATTGTGCATGAAAATCCAGGCGATCAGCAGTTTCTGAGATACTCAAACCATCGCATCTAGCAACACTATCATTCCACAGTCAAAGTCACTTAGATCACACTTCTTCCCCCGCTGATGTTTGGTCTGAACAAGAATTCAACCACTTAACTATGTCTGTGTTGAATGTATATTTTACAGTTTAAATTAATATTATTGTCATTTATTATGGAGACTATTAAAATCATGCTTAATGATTATCACCTCAAAACCTATTAAAATATTGCAAGTAGCTTTGTCCAAACCTTAACACCCACAATATTCAAAAAACTGAAATAACTTGTTAACCATGATCCTACAACACAAAATTGGCACTGAAATATCTCAGCCTGTTTTCTTGACTGCTCACAGATCCTGAGGGTCCACATTGAAGGAAAATGCAATTAAATACGTCTTGCAATGAAATCATATGTTTCCCCATCAACAGCAATCAGAAACAAATAGTCATAGTCATAGTCATACTTTATTGATCCTGGGGGAAACTGGTTTTCGTTACAGTTGCACCATAAATAATAAATAGTAATAAAACCATAAATAGTTTAATGGTAATATGTAAATTATGCCAGTAAATTATGAAATAAGTCCAGGACCAGCCTATTGGCTCAGGGTGTCTGATCCTCCAGGGGAGGAGTTGTAAAATTTGATGACCTCAGGCAGGAATGACTTCCTATGATGCTCTGTGTTGCATCTCGGTGGAATGAGTCTCTGGCTGAATGTACTCCAGTGCCCACCCAGTACATTATGTAGTGGATGGGAGACATTGTCCAAGATGGCATGCAACTTGGACAGCATCCTCTTTTCAGCCACCACCGTCAGAGAGTCCAGTTCCATCTCAACAACATCACTGGCCCTACGAAATAATTGATTTACCTGCAAGGATGGTACTTGTCTCAAGGTAATACTGTATACTGAAGGAAAATTTGACTGATTTGTCTCTGAATTTCAACAACAGGATGCTGCATTAAAACTACTCATAGCTAACAAGAATATAGTCACCATAACACTGTAAGATAGGAGGCGGTACAAGAAAAGGAAATAAACATAATTAGCAAATTAAAGTCATAAATTGGGGGAAGGATGATTTCAATATCAAAAGACAAGATTTGGCAAAAGTAGGCTACAAACAACTACTTGCAAGCAAGCATGTGTACATTGGACAAGTGGGTATCATTCAAAAGAGAAATAGTGAGAATTCAGGGCCAAAATATTCCCATAAGGGTGATATGTACAAAGAACAAAATCAATAAACCCTGCATGTCACGCCTTTGTGAGGATTGGCAGGTAAAGAGAACTGAATGCAGGGAAGCCCTTCATGGGTGTAGGAACTGTAGGCAGGCATATAAAAATACAATTGCAGGGGCGTGAGGGATGGGTGCTTCAGGTGGGGTGTAATGAAATGTCACTGGTGGCCAAAGTTAAGGAAAGATCCCAAAGTGTTTTAAATTGTACAATAGGGTAACTAGCAAAAGAATAGAAAAGGAAAAGGAAAGAATCCGGGAAAGTGCCTGGAGCCAGCAGGTCAAGGTGAGGTCTGTAATGAATGCTTCTATATACTCTATATTCATGAAGGAGAAGGGCATTGGAATTGGAAAATACAGTGAGGATGGATAGTGACATTTCAGCACTTTTTCAGTAAGATGTGTAAGGTATTATAGTGGGTAAAAAGATCAATACATCCACAGGGCCTGATGAGATGTATCCCAAGCTGCTGTAGGGTCAAGGATAGAGACATCTAGAGCCATGACAGAAACATTTAAACTTTCATTGGTCAGGTTTGCGAAGACTGGAGGACAACAAATGTTTATTAAACAATGGCAGCAGGAAATAGTCAGGTAATTACAGGTTTGGAAGTCTAATGTCAGGGGTAAAGATATTATTGGAAGAAATTCTGGCAGACTGTATTAATCTCTTCTTGGAAGGGCAGGGAATAATCAAAAATAGCTGGCATGCCCTTGTTAGGGGGAGATGCTGTGTGACTAATTCAAATGAATTTTTCAAACTGTCAGGTAAATGATTGATGAAGGCAATATGGATGATATTGTATTCATGGACTTCAGTAAGGCTGTTAAAAAGGTTTCATGTGTAAAACTGGTCCAGAAGTTTATGAATTCCATGCAGCCACCACTCTAAGTGTGAAAAACCTACCTCTGATATCCCCCTTGTACCTACTTCTAAGCACCCTCGTGTTAGCCATTTCAGCCCTGGGAAAAAGCCTCTGGCTATCCACGATCAATGCCTTTCAAAATCTTATACACCTCTATCAGGTCACTTCTCATCCTCCGTCGCTCCAAGAAGAAAACGTCAAGTTCACTCAACCTATTCTCATAAAGCATGCACTCCAATTCAGGCAACTCCCTGTAAATCTCCTCTGCACTCTCTCTTTAGTATCCACATCCTTCCTGTAGTGACCAGAACTGAACGGAGTACTCCAAGTGGGGTCTAACTAAGGTCTTATATAACTTTAACAAAGATAGTCCATAATGATATCAATCAGTTAGTAAGGTAGGCAGAGAAATATATAGAAAATGGATCTTAATCCCAGTAAGTGTCAGATTGGGGCGGGGGAGGGGGGTGCACTTTCAGACGCGAATAGGATAGGTCATATACAATGAATAGTTGGACTCAGTATTTAGGAGCAAAGGAGTTTTAGTGTACAAACTCAAGGACTCCTGAAATGGCAATACGGCTAAGCAAGGTAGTGAAGAAGGCACATGGGATATGTGCCTTCAGTGTAAAACATGGATATTATGGCACATCTTTATGAAGCTGGTGTACCGTGCATTTGTGGTCACTTGACAATGGGAAGGAAGTGGTTGCACTGGAGAGAGTGATAGATAGATAGATAGCTACTTTTTAGATCCCAAAGGAAATTACAGTGTCACAGTAGCATTACACGTGCGCAGATATACAAATAAACAAATATTAGAAGAGAAATAAGAAAGAATAAAAAAAAGTTACCTCAAACTGTCTAACAGGAGGGAGTCATCACTTCCCCGTCCATAGGTGGCCTCATTATTGAACTTAATGGCCCAGGGTAAGAATGAATTCATATAGTGCTCTTTGGAGCAGTGCAGTTCAGTGCAGTGGAGATGTGCAATGATGTTGCTGAGGAAGAGGATTTCATCATGAAAAGAGATTGTATAGACTGATTTTCATTTCCTTGGGGTGGAGGAAACTTGATTAAGGTATACAAAATTCTGAGGGACATACAGTCAGTAGGATAGATAGTAGGAAGATTTTCCACATAGCAGAGGTACTCAAAAGTAGAGAACATAGATTTAAAGTAATGCAAGACCAATGTATCTATCGTTTGTCTGTCTGTATGGTATTTTTGTTGTGTATTATTATGGGTAATTTGTCACATGGATTGGGGCATGTTAGAAGCAAATGAACATACTCCTGTATACAACAGGAATTCTGCAGATGCTGGAAATTCAAGCAACACACATAAAAGTTGCTGGTGAACGCAGCAGGCCAGGCAACATCTCTAAGAAGAGGTGCAGTCGACGTTTCAGGCCGAGACCCTTCGTCAGGACTAACTGAAGTAAGAGTGAGTAAGGGATTTGAAAGTTGGAGGGGGAGGGGGAAGATCCAAAATGATAGGAGAAGACAGGAGGGGGAGGGATGGAGCCAAGAGCTGGACAGGTGATAGGCAAAAGGGATACGAGAGGATCATGGGACAGGAGGTCCGGGAAGAAAGACAAGGGGGGGTGGGGACCCAGAGGATGGGCAAGGGGTATATTCAGAGGGACAGAGGGAGAAAAAGGAGAGTGAGAGAAAGAATGTGTGTATAAAAATAAGTAACAGATGGGGTACGAGGGAGAGGTGGGGCATTAGCGGAAGTTAGAGAAGTCGATGTTCATGCCATCAGGTTGGAGGCTACCCAGACGGAATATAAGGTGTTGTTCCTCCAACCTGAGTGTGGCTTCATCTTTACAGTAGAGGAGGCCGTGGATAGACATGTCAGAATGGGAATGGGATGTGGAATTAAAATGTGTGGCTACTGGGAGATCCTGCTTTCTCTGGTGGACAGAGCGTAGATTTTCAGCAAAGTGGTCTCCCAGTCTGCGTCGGGTCTCGCCAATATATAAAAGGCCACATCGGGAGCACCGGTCGCAGTATATCACCCCAGTCGACTCACAGGTGAAGTGTTGCCTCACCTGGAAGGACTGTCTGGGGCCCTGAATGGTGGTAAGGGAGGAAGTGTAAGGGCATATGTAGCACTTGTTCCGCTTACATGGATTAGTGCCAGGAGGGAGATCAGTGGGGAGGGATGGGGGGGACGAATGGACAAGGGAGTTGCGTAGGGAGCGATCCCTGCGGAATGCAGAGAGAGGGGGGGAGGGAAGGATGTGCTTAGTGGTTGGATCCCGTTGGAGGTGGCAGAAGTTACGGAGAATAATATGTTGGACCCGGAGGCTTTTCGATGATTTTAAGTTCCCTGGCCCCCACCACTTTATTTTCACCATGGATGTCCAGCCCCTATATACTTCCATCCCCCATCAGGAAGGTCTCAAAGCTCTATGCTTCTTTTTGGATTCCAGACCTAATCAGTTCCCCTCTACCACCACTCTGCTCCGTCTAGCGGAATTAGTCCTTACTCTTAATAATTTCTCCTTTGGCTCCTCCCACTTCCTCCAAACTAAAGGTGTAGCCATGGGCACCCGTATGGTTCCCAGTTATGTCTGCCTTTTTGTTGGCTTTGAGGAACAATCCATGTTCCGTGCCTATTCTGGTATCTGTCCCCCACTTTTCCTTCGCTATATCGATGACTGCATTGGCGCTGCTTCCTGCACGCATGCAGAGCTTGTTGACTTTATTAACTTTACCTCCAACTTTCACCCTGCCCTCAAGTTTACCTGGTCCATTTCCGACACATCCCTCCCCTTTCTAGATCTTTCTGTCTCTGTCTCTGGAGTCAGCTTACCTGCTGATGTCTACTATAAGCCTACTGACTCTCACAGCTATCTGGACTATTCCTCTTCTCACCCTGTCTCTTGCAAAAACTCCATCCCCTTCTCACAATTCCTCCGTCTCCGCCGCATCTGCTCTCAGGATGAGGTTTTTCATTCTAGGACGAGGGAGATGTCTTCCTTTTTTAAAGAAAGGGGCTTCCCTTCCTCCACTATCAACTCTGCTCTTAAACACATCTCCCCCATTTCATGTACATCTGCTGTCACTCCATCCTCCCGCCACCCGACTAGGAATAGGGTTCCCCTGGTCCTAACCTACCACCCCACCAGCCTCCGGGTCCAACATATTATTCTCCGTAACTTCCGCCACCTCCAACAGGATCCCACCACTAAGCACATCTTTCCCTCCCCCCCTCTCTCTGCATTCCGCAGGGATCGCTCCCTACGCAACTCCCTTGTCCATTCGTCCTCCCCATCCCTCCCCACTGATCTCCCTCCTGGCACTTATCCGTGTAAGCGGAACAAGTGCTACATATGCCCTTACACTTCCTCCCTTACCACCATTCAGGGCCCCAGACAGTCCTTCCAGGTGAGGCAACACTTCACCTGTGAGTCGACTGGGGTGATATACTGCGACCGGTGCTCCCGATGTGGCCTTTTATATATTGGCGAGACCCGACACAGACTGGGAGACCGCTTTGCTGAACATCTACGCTCTGTCCACCAGAGAAAGCAGGACCTCCCAGTGGCCACACATTTTAATTCCACATCCCATTCCCATTCTGACATGTCTATCCACGGCCTCCTCTACTGTAAAGATGAAGCCATACTCAGGTTGGAGGAATAGCACCTTATATTCCATCTGGGTAGCCTCCAACCTGATGGCATGAACATCGACTTCTCTAACTTCCGCTAATGTCCCACCTCCCCCTCGTACCCCATCTGTTACTTATTTTTATACACACATTCTTTCTCTCACTCTCCTTTTTCTCCCTCTATCCCTCTGAATATACCCCTTGCCCATCCTCTGGGTCCCCCACCCCCTTGTCTTTCTTCCCGGACCTCCTGTCCCATGATCCTCTCGTATCCCTTTTGCCAATCACCTGTCCAGCTCTTGGCTCCATCCCTCCCCCTCCTGTCTTCTCCTATCATTTTTGATCTCCCCCTCCCCCTCCAACTTTCAAATCCCTTACTCACTCTTCCTTCAGTTAGTCCTGACGAAGGGTCTCGGCCTGAAATGTCAACTGCACCTCTTCCTACAGATGCTGCCTGGCCTGCTGCGTTCACCAGCAACTTTTATGTGTGATACTCATGTATACTTTCTTTGTCCTAATTAGTCAGTGGATTAGTCTTGTTGAGAGTTAGAGGCAATCAGGGAATGATTTATTTTGCAGATCGCTTATTTCATTAATTATGTTTAATTACACTAATCTGGAATGCACTGCCTGAAGGGATGGGGGAGGCAGGTACTCTCAACAACATCTAAAAAGTACTTATTGGATCATTTGAACCATCAAAGTATGGAAACCTATGGAATAGTAAAGGAGTATAGATGGGTGTGCTATTATGGAAAGTCTTTCCTACTCTTATAGTCCACCTCTTTTTGATATCCCTTAGTATCAATTATGATTTAGCTAGTTTTAAATTTTTACCATGAAAATTAAGCCAAAGAAGTTAGTTAAAATCTCTTCTATTTCTCTATTTCCCATGATTAATTCTCTGGTCTCATCCTCTGAGATACTTTCTTTTTATTTATCTGTATAAACTTGTACTATCTGCTTTTACATTAATTGCTAGTTTACTCTCATAGTCATGAAGCCATTATAAAAAATAATAATATTGAGGATGATTCACCAGCATCATTGTAAAGATGTTATTACCATTGCTCAGTTCATTGATTTGATTGGCTTGGAGGGAGGAAGAGATTGTAAATTCCCCCATAAACAATACTTTTTAATTTTTGATTTTCTTATTTATTAACACATGTCCAATTGTGATAACAACATAAGAAGTATTCTTACAGAAATTATTATTCAAATAAAACACTTGTAAAGGTTTTCAATTATATATTTATAAAATCATAGAAACACAAATAAGAAACATGGAAACAATATTTCGTGGCATCATGTAAGTGTGCAGGTCTTAAACTTATGACTTAACAATTCAGAGCTTAACTTTGCAGTGGACAGTACTGACGTTACTAGTTTTCTAAAGCAATTGTTTAGCAGCCACTTTTCATGTCAAAATTGCATGAAGGATAATACACAAAACACCAAACAATTAACTTATTTAGGAAGCATTCAAGATACTTAATATGTCCAGCACATTAAATAATTTTGTCTGATAGATCTCATTTATCAGTCCATGTACTAAAAGATCCTGCAGTTCTTGATCTGAAACTGTCTGGAGGTTGCACATTTGTCTGTCTCTTCAGACTAAGCACATATTCCTTCTAGGGAATATCACTAGGTTTATTCCCTCTAGTCCCTAATTGCACCTGCCAAACCTGTAGATCTCAAAGGTGCAGGATTAACATGTCCTTTGACGATCTTATGTGCAATCTCATAAATTTTCAACTCACAGAAATGTCTGATACAGTAATGTATCAAAATTCATTCTGTTTGGTATGCTTGATTCTTAAATATACACTTTCACTCACTACATCCTTTGTAATCTTCTTGAACTACATGGATTAAGCAACCTGTCAGCAATTATTCCCACAAAATGTTCAGTTATACTTTGTCAATTTGATGCCCAGTTACTGTATATTTCTTACTAATCCTTACTTATTCACAAATTTTCTTCCCCCACACTCTCCTTCACGTATTGCATCTTTGTTCCAGGGATTCAACATCTTTGCCATATTTCTTCAATCACAGTTGATATCAGTGATTTAACCTGGTTTGGGGGGATGATTAAGTCTTGAAATACGAGTGTGATTTACATGTTGTGCTTACCTTGAATCCCTATATGTCTGTTTTGCCCCCTTGCCCACTTTCCCAGTACTTACACTTCTAGTTCCATTACAGAACATAACAAATAGGAGCAGAAGTAGGCCATTTAGCCTGCCGAGCCTGCTCCGCCATTCAATAGGATCATGGCTGATCTGGTCATGGATTCACCTCCACCTGCCTGCCTTTTCCCCATAACCCTTAATCCCCCTACTATGCAAAAATCTATCTAACCTTGTCTTAAATATGTTTACTGAGGTAGCCTCCACTGCTTCATTGGGCAGAGAATTCCACGTATTCACCACTCTCTGGGAAAAGTGGTTCCTCCTCATCTCCGTCCTAAATCTACTGCCCCGAATCTTGAGGCTATACTCCCTAGTTCTAGTCTCACCTACCAGTGGAAACAACTTTCCTGCCTCTATTCTATCTACCCCTTCCATAATTTTATATGTTTCTACAAGATCTCTCAACCTTCTGAACTCCAGCAAGTACAGTCCCAGGCGACTCAATCTCTCCTCATAGTCTAACCCCGTCATCTCTGGAATCAACCTATTGAACCTCTTCCGCACCGCCTCCAAAGCCAGTATAATTCTTCAAGTAAGGAGACCAGAACTGCGCACCGTACTTCAGGACTTTCTTTTGGAAGACCAGTGATCCTACCAAAGATGTGGAGTTCAAAGTTGCTCAACCGGTGAGAAATGGAGCTTATCAGCTGCCATTAAAGAGGTGAATATCTGTAACTGAAGTAGAGAACGGCTAAAAGTTGGACATTTCTTTCAGTTCCTTTCCTATAATTGAAGCAAATAATTCAGCGGTGTTGACAGACACATGTATACCTAAAGCTGATTTTTATTTCCCAGTATTCATTGTTGTATGTAACTATTTTACAGATTAACAACAAATATTAGCCAGAAAAAAGTGGGACTGAATGGAATTATATATTTTTTACCTCCAGGAGAAGTACTATTTATGATCTGGTAAATCTCACCACAGGAGTAGTATGAGAAGTGAATATAAACTCAACTTATCTTCTGCACCTATATGTCATGAATCATTCTTTTGCTGCTTCTAATTCATTGTCAGCATGTTTTTTTTGTATAGCAGTGAACAGAATTGTGCTTGTGACACACAAGTTCTCATACACTGACAAGTAGGTCGTTTGGTTCCTTTTAATGAAAAGAGAAGACAGCGTGTTGGAGGATGCCTCACTAATAGGGAAGATAATAGCTCTTCTCGTAACATAGTGCTGATTCTGATGGTGTTAGTCAAGTTGTATGCATGGTAGTTATTTTGTTGCATTGAGCTGGACAATAGATACATTTTGATATTAACTAGTTCATCAAAGTTCAAAGTACATATATGTCACTATATACAATCTTGAGGTTCATTTTCTTACAGGCATACTCCATCTACCTTATTTCATAGAAAATTTAGGTTCGTTCAAAAGATAGATTTGCATGCAGTCCAGGGAGAATTGCAAGTTTAAATTCAGAACGCAGAGAGTAGGGGTGGAAAAGTATTATTCTGGATGGAGATCTGTTACCAGTGATGTTCTGCAAGGATTGATGCTGGGACCTCAGTGACTTGGATGAAAATGTAGATTGGTGGATTAGCAGATTTGTAGACGACTATAAGATTGGTGCAGTTGTGGACAATGTAAAGGACTATCGGAAAATACAGCAGGATATGGATCTGTTACAGATGCGGACAGGGAAGTGGCAGATAGAGTTCAATCATGGCAATTGTGAGGTGTTGAAATCTGAGAGGTCAAATGAAAAGAGGAAGTATTCAGTTAATGGTAGACATCTTAATGAAATGGAGGTACGGTGACATCTTAGGACTCAGGTCTAAAGTTCACTAAGTGGACACAGAAGTGAATAAGGTGGTAAAGAAGATATATAGCATGCTTGCCTCACTGGTAGGAGTGTTGAATATAGGAGTAAGGAAGTCATGTTGAGGCTATATACAACATTAATCAGACTGCACTTGGAACATCCTGTGCAGTTTTGGTCTTTCCGTTAAAGGAAGGATGTGGGCACTGTAGAGAGGGTGTAGAAGAGGTTTGCCAGGATGCTGCCTGGATTGCAAGGTATGAGCAATAAAGAAAGGTCATACAAACTTGGGTTGTTCTCCCTGAAGCAAGGGAGGCTACGGAGAGACCTGACAGAGGATTTAAACACTTATGAAAAGAATACATAGGATAGACCATCAGAATCTTTTCCCCAGGGTGGAAACGCCAAACACTGGAGGTTAGAGGGGGATTTTTTTTTAGATTATGAGAACACTCAGTCCTCTTTTATTGTCATTTAGAAATTCATACATGCATTAAGAAATGATACAATGTTTCTCCAGAATGATATCATAGAAAACAAGACAGACCAAAGACTAACACTGACAAAACCACATAATTATAACATATAGTTACAGCAGTGCAAAACAATGCCATAATTTGATAAAGAACAGACCATAGGCACAGTAAAAAAAAATAGTCTCAAAGTCCTGAGTCGATCAACTCCCGAGTCCCCAATAGCGGCGGCAAAAGGGAGAAACTCCCTGCCATAAACCTCCAGGCACCGTCAACTTGCTGATACCTTGGAAGCAGCCGACCCCAGCCGACCCTGAGTCCATCCGTCCGAAAACTCCAAGCTTCCGAGCAGCCTCTCTGATACAGCCTCCCAAGCGCCATCCTCTGCCGAGCGCCTTCAACCTCTTCCTAGCTGCTGAAACACGCAAAGCCGAGGATTTCGAGGCCTTCAGCTCCAGAGATTCCAGTAACCACACAGTAGCAGCGGCAGCAAAGCAGACATTTCAGAAGGTGACATGAGGGGAAAGGTACTTTTTAATACAGAGAGTGGTAGCTGTTTAGAATAGTAGCAGAAACAGGCCATTTAGAGGAGGTTAGGAGGCATTTAGCTGAACATGAAGGGAATGGAGGATATGGATGATACATAGGAGGAGGACATTTAGTGCTAATTGGCTTCAAGTTTGGCACACCATGATGAGACAAATGGCCTGTACAGTTCTACGTTCTATGATGTGTGGGCTCTTAAACTCAGCCACTTGCATTTATTTTTTTTTTATCTTGGAGATACAGCATTGTAACAGAATCATTGGGCTCAATGAACCATTATACTACCATGCCACGCCATGTTGGTTGAGATGTTGCACAAAGAATATAGGCTTGAATAGGCTGTACAGCACCTTGTATGTCCTTTCAATAATATCATCACTTATTTTATCTTGGAGGAGTGACCCTTCCCTGCTTCTTCCCCATTTCTCAAGACTCCTCTGTTTACCAATTCTGACCATCTCTTCCATGAATATGTTTAAAAATTAAGCCTCACCAGATCTGAGGTAAAGAATTACAGTTTTCACCACCCCTCTGAAGGGAGAAATGCCTGCTCTTTTAAATATGTCAGTTTTTTCCCCTAGATCCTCCCACAAGCAGCAACATTCTCAACATTCTCTCAGGTTTCTTTCAAGGGTTTCTGGCCAAATTACCGGCTCCTTATTCTCTTCCATAGATTCTGTCTTCCCTGCTGAGTTCCTTCAGCATTTTGTGTATTACTCTGAATTTCCAGCAGCTACAGAATCTCTTATGTTTGTGTATTAACTAACAATTACCTTTATTGTTTCACTTAACAACAAACATGCAATTTATACAATCTGGTTAAAAACACACAATTCACCGAAGGCTAAATGTATGTGTGGCCACCCATCAGGTTTCTCTGGTAATCCCTAAATACTCATAGAATAGGAAAGGTAACATCTAGAAATAGGCGTCTATGATGGCCAGGCTTTCCTCTTGATCATGGCATCATCTCCATATTTCTGACATGGGGTCATCTTCTTCTGTGATGGTTGGTCTCCAGAGTATTTGCTGCATCTACTCCTTTAATCCTTCATTTTTATCATCTTTCTTATCATGTTGAACTGTTAGGCTTCAATTAACTTAGGACAGGCCAATGTCAAGCTCTCAGTGGATCTGGTCCAAGGTTAAGAGCAGCATTATTCTTTTTTCTCTTCTACCACAGTTGTTCCTCATGTCACCTTCTTTGTTCTCCTGGAGTCAGGTCAGCAAAACACCGGATTTAGGTTACTTCAGATTACAGGTTGGACTTCTTTATAATCCTATTTCTACTTACCAAATAAAAGTTCATAAGCCACTTCTTATTTGGAAACTATCTTTGGTTTAGCAGATTATTCGTATGGACCTCACCGCATCCACATTCAGTTGCTCTGTTCAAGCCTTCCCTGAGCAAGGATCATTTCATAATCCAGTTTACAAAGTGGTGGCCACAAGAGCAGTCTCTCAGGATGGCAGCTTTTATTCCTTTGACTATGTGGCAAGAGCAAAGACATCTGGTTTGTCTGCCTCCACTGTCATTGACCCCTTCCCATTTGCCATTTTGCAGACTTTAGTTTCTTTGTGGTCAACAAAATAAAACAGATTTACAGCCACCTGAGGGCAGAAGTCCAACAGAAAGCGTGGGACTTAAAGAGGAGATGGTGAATGGAGTGAGAGCAGAGGTCTTAGGAACGCGTTCTGCCCAAGTGGAAAATCAAGATTCAGCTAAACTACAGATTACTGAAAATGCCAGAGCAGTGTAATCAGGGAAGATCCTTGTCGGTTAAATTCTAAATATTTACACCAACTTTCTCTGTTATATTCATTCCCATCAGATATTTTGACATTCATATGAACAAGTCTTTCAAAGTAGAGCTTAATGAGTTCATACCCTTATACCTTAGCTGAAGGACAAATAATTTCTGCATTTTGTTAAAATAATCTTCACTTTTGACAGAGTAATAAAGTTATTCAGACATAGAAACAGGCCCTTCAGACATCATGTCCATATTGATCATTATCCTGATCTATACTAATTCTATTTACTTGCAACTTTCTATGCCTTGGTTATTTTAGCACCCATTTAGATGTTTCTTAAATGTTATAGTCATACTGCCACTATGACCTCCTCCAGCAGTGCATTTCAGATATCAACCACTCTGAGATCCTGGAAATCTGAGAGATCTGAGAAATAGGAGCAGGAATAGGCCATCTGACCCATTGAGTCTGCCTCTCCATTAATAAGGTCATGGCTAATCTGGCCGTGGACTCAGATCCATCACCTGTCTTTTCCCATAAATTTTAATTCCCCTACTATGCAAAAATACTGTATATCTAACTGTGTTTTAAATATATTTAAAGAGGTAGCCTCTGCTGCTTCCCAAGGCAGAGAATTCTATATGTTCACTTTATTCTGAGAAAAGTATTTCCTCTTCATCTCTGTCCCAAATTTATTCCACTGAATCTTGAGGCTGTCAACTAGTTCTAATGTCATTTACCAATGGAAACAACTTACCTATCCTTTCTATAATTTTATATTTTTCTATAATATTCTGTTTCATTCCTCTGAACTCTAAGGAGTGTAATCCCAAGTGATTCAATTTCTTTTAAAGTCTAATCCCCTCGTCTCAGGAATTAACTTGGTGAATGTCCTCTGCATCACCTCCAAAGCCAGTATCTTTCCTCAAGTAAGAAGACCAGAACTGCACACAGTACTCCAGGTGTGTCCTCACCAGTACCCTGATAGTTGCAACACAACTTCTCTGCTGTTAAATTCAAACCATCCCACAATGAAGGCAAATACGTGGAATTCTGCAGATGCTGGAAATTCAAGCAACACACATCAAAGTTGCTGGTGAACGCAGCAGGCCAGGCAGCATCTCTAGGAAGAGGTACAGTCGACGTTTCAGGCCGAGACCCTTCGTCAAGACTAACTGAAAGAAGAGCTAGTAAGAGATGTGAAAGTGGGAGAGGGAGGGGGAGATCCAAAATGATAGGAGAAGAGAGGAGGGGGAGGGATGGAGCCAAGAGCTGGACAGGTGATTGGCAAAAGGGATATGAGAGGATCATGGGACAGGAGGCCCAGGGAGGAGGAAAAGGGGGAGGGGGGGGAAACCCAGAGGATGGGCAAGGGGTATAGTCAGAGGGACAGAGGGAGAAAAAGGAGAGTGAGAGAAAGAGTGTATGTATATAAATAATGGATGGGGTACGAGGGGAAGGTGGGGCATTAGTGGAAGTTAGAGAAGTCGATGTTCATGCCATCAGGTTGGAAGCTACCCAGACAGAATATAAAGTGTTGTTCCTCTAATCTGAGTGTGGCTTCATCTTTACAGTAGAGGAGGCCGTGGATAGACATGTCAGAATGAGAATGGGATGTGAAATTAAAATGTGTGGCCACTGGGAGATCCTGCTTTCTCTGGCAGACAGAGTGTAGGTGTTCAGCAAAACGATCTCCCAGTCTGCGTTGGGTCTCGCCAATATATAGAAGGCCACATTGGGAGCACCAGACGCAGTATATCACCCCAGCCGACTCACAGGTAAAGTGTCGCCTTACCTGGAAGGACTGTCTGGGGCCCTGAATGGTGGTAAGGGAGGTAGTGTAAGGGCATGTGTAGCACTTGTTCCACTTACAAGGATAAGTGCCAGGAGGGAGATCAGTGGGGAGGGATGGGGGGGACGAATGGACAAGGGAATGGACAATGTCAAGGCCAGTGTTCTATTTGCCTTCTTGATAACCCGTTGCACTTACAAGCAAACCTTTTGTGATTCATGGACAGGCACCCCCAAGTCCCTCTGCAAATCAGCATGCTGCAATAATAATAATGTTATTTAAATGATAACCTGATCTTCTATGTTTCCTCCCAAATTTGATGTCCACACATTCATTAACATTATACTCCCTCTACCAGACCCTTGCACACTCACCTAACTGATCTATACCTCTCTTCAGGCTCTTCGCGTCATCTGCACAATTTACTTTTCCACTCAATTTGGCAAAGTTAGATATGCTGCATTGGGACAAATTTCCTAAAAGTTCGTGTATATCCTGAATATTTACAGGTCCAGCACTGACCCCTGTGGAACTCTGGTCACCACTGTTTGCTAACCGGAAAAAAATGCTCCATCTCACTCCTTATGCCTCCTCATCACATCGGAAATTCTGTCAACAATTGCTATGTCATCAGCAAATTTATAGATGGTGTTTGAGCTGTGCTTGGCCACACAGTCGTTCGTGTAGAGCGAGTAGAGCAGTGGGCTAAGCACACATCCTTGAGGTGCACCTTGATCATTTCCCTATTACAAATAATGCACTCATCTCATTTGCTGAGGAACCTGTGTTCACTTTAGGGACCCTGTTCTGCATAATATAATCATAAATGCTTTAATTATCTGTTCCTCTTCAACCACAGAGGCGTGGTTGAGAGTGTGCTGACCTTTTGCATCACAACCTGGTACTCCAGCTGCAGTGCTGTTGACAAAAAAGCCTTGCAGAGGATGGTTAGGGGAGCAGAGAAGGTTATTGGGGTCTCTCTACCTTCTGTCCAAGACCTCTTTCAGAGTCGATGCCTCCAGAAGACATGGTACATCATTAAAGACCCCTCACACCCTCTCTATGAACTGTTTGTTCTTCTGCCATCAGGCAAACATTACAGGAGCATCAAAACTAAAACCACAAGGCTACTAAACAGCTTCTCGCACAGGCAGTCAGACTGTTAAATAGCTGCTCTACCTGACTCTGCTTTGGACACTTTTAACTTGCACTGGACACTTATAACTTGATTTTAACTGACATGTGGCTGTTGTGTTTTACTATTTATTGTTATGTTTATTATTTAGTGTTGTGTTTGTTATGTTATGATTGCACTGCTCCTGAGAAACGCTGTCTCATTCTGCCCTGCAGAGCTGATGTACGGTAGAATGACAATAAAGTTTATTGAATCTTGAATCTTTGAATCTTCGCCCTCTTACTTCAAAGCTACTCCTTCAAGTTTTAGACAAAAATGACAGTTTGCAACACATGCATTGTATTAATATGCTATTGTTGCAGATTTATACAGGCTGAACATCCTGTCAGGGTCAATGAATTTGTGATATAGTTTTCAGTGGCTCCGTTTGTGACAGAAATAATTTCTGAGATGTTGAATTGATATACTTAGGGCCATGAGCAATGTGTCACATCATATTTTGTTCAAAATGCATGGAACTGTCCAATCTACGTTGTCATTTTGAATAAGGGAGTTAAAGAGAGCATCAACTTTTATCCGTTTCCCATTCATCATTGGTAAATGGAGTTTCAGCGCAGAACAACAAGTAAGTAAATAAATGTGGATCTTCTTTGCTGCAAGCCTCAGTCACTGGTAGCTTTGCACACTGCCATTAAAGATTAGAAAAGGCTGAGTATTCTGATACCAACTTTCTGGTCAACATTTTGCCAACTTTTTGGAGGTTGTAATGGACGCAGTAGTTTAAATTTTAATGAACCCAAGTCTAATTTAATTATATCCTAATTACAGTGGCAGTCTTGTACATTAAAACTGGGCATAGAAACATTTGAAGTAATTGTACTCCTTAATCCCTCTGACATCAGATTTCTGAACAGTCCATAAGTTATTTATTTATTTATTTTATTGTAACCTAGAGTACATTTTTGTGACTTACATTGTACTGTTGGAACAAAACAATACATTTTCTGACAAACCTGATTCTGATTCTGATTCTAATACGTTTTTAAAATGTCTATGGTAAAACAGATAACTTGGCATGCTCGAAACTTTGCTGGTGACAGTCTGACAGATTACCCAAACTATTCCATATTCTTCCTTTGAATACTGCAACACACTTAGGCTTTATGTTTTAACAATGGTATTTAATAGTGTAATAAATTTGCCGGTCAACCTTGTGAGTTTAAAAGGTGCATGGGAAATGCAGCCCCTGTGAATTTAAAATAGGCACGGGAAAGGGGGCCCTGCTGAACTTAATAGAAGTACAGAACAGGGATCACATTGGGTTTATAGGGAGCATGGGAAACAAGTCATAGAGAGATTAAGGAGTACAGGAAATAGGGCTTGGTGAGCTGAAAGGGAGCTTGGGAAATGAGACACTGGTCAAATTTAAATGGAGCACAGGAACTCGCACTCAATGAGCCAGATGCCAAACCATGAAGATTTCCATATAATGGTAGAGCAAGTTATCAGAGTTTTACAGTAAAACTTTTATTGGGCACATTGATGGTTCCAGCAGTGTTATGTCCTAATCTTGACCAAACTGGAAAATAAAATTGTCTTTGCTTCCTGAGTCTGTTCACCTCACCATCAAATCTTCCAACTTCACCCCACCCTTCCTTGACATCTATGTCTCCATTACTATAGGCAACCCATCAGCCTAGGTCCACTGACTCTCATGGGTGTCTTGAATGTACCTTTTGCAAGGATATTTAGCCCTTTCTCCCAGTTTGTCAATCTTTCATTCAGTTGTTCACAAACTTTCTCACATTCCAAAATTCCACTCTTTCCCCTCCTCCTTTTAATCCACCTGCCCCACATTTGATTGACTCTCTTGTACCATAAAATGGAGTCATGACCTAGCAATCTCCTTGCTAATCTCCCTTCCAGAAATTAAGGGTTCCAGCCCAAGGGAGCTCCTCTGCAGTTGAGATATGTGGATGCAGGAATAGATGATAGGTGGAGCATTTTCTGTATTAAATATATAACACTATCGTCTGGACATTTTGTGCTTTGTGTAGCATGTAGAAAATCTGGTAAAGACAGACTCCTTGACATAAACACATGAAGAACTCTGTCGTGACAGGTGCATCTGGAGTACATCTTGGATTTAAAGTTCTTTATCTAAGTTGTTCAGCATTTTTGTTCTTTCTAAGCTATCAAAAATAATTAGAAACCAAAATTGGAATTTATAGACAGGAAAATACCGGAGATATAAAAAATGAAAGCTTTTACTGCAGAAACAATCATCAAATGGAACAGATAAAAATATTTTACAGAAAAAAGTTAAACAGGAATACTCACCTAAAATTTAAACAGGAATAACAGAAAATGCTTAACTACTATAGAGAGAGGACAGTGTTAATTTTTTAAAATTCAAAACCTGTCCTCTAGAACTGGAGATATAATAACTTTTAAGCAAATATTAAAGCAGAGAATTGGGAAGATATGAAAAGAGCAAAATGGGTAAAATTCTGTTGATGGCAGGAGGGTTTAAATGACAAATAACAAAATGATGTGTGGGAAAAGATTGTTATAATGGAACATAATGCAAAAATGTTGTAGATGTTGTGAACAGCAGAATAATGAGCAATAGCTATAAATGGAAGAAATCAGATGAATCTGAAATTATTGTCCTTGATCCTGGGCTGTAAAGTACCAAAGAAAATAATAAAGTTTATTTTCATAAGTTTCACTGCAGGGAGTACAAGGAGAAGGACAGAGAGGACAGAGAGGGAGTGCCCTGGTGATCTTAAACAGTAAGCAATCAAACATTTGCACTCAACTTGCATATTGAATGATGCTCATCAGTTGTCTTGCAAACTGGATCTGCAGATTCACAATGTAGAGGAGATCCTGACAGTTCCAAGGGCTTATCCTTGAAAGTTTCCAGCCTTTGTTTATCCCACTGTTGGTGTCTCTGCAGAAAGTAAAAAAAATCACAGTCCCAATTAAGGGTCTTGGCCTGAAACATTGGCTGTTAACATCTCTCCATAGATGCTGCCTGACCTGATGAGATCCTCCAGTTTTTTTTTGTGTATTAGTCTGGATTTCCAGCATCTGCAGTATCTCTTGTGTTTAAAAATAGTTGGAAGCAAGTTAAAATGGGCTGAAAGAATTACCTGGTGGCTCCACACACCATTCTGCCAATTCGACAGAGTGGGCATAACTTACTAAAGGTAAGAGTGAATAAAGCAAGGATTTGTGAGGAATCATGGTTGGGATTCAGACTTCCAATTAAATGATTTCTAGATAGTAATTGGGAAGTGGGAAAAGTAGGAAGTGAGAGAGGGGCCACTCAGATTCTATTAAAACCCTGTGATTTAATATAAAACCACACAGACTCTCCTACACCATCTAGCTCTGTGCAAAGGATTATAGTCATTTACAAAAAGCATAACCACCTTTCCAGTTGCAAACAATTTTTCAATGTTTATGGATTGTACTGCATGAATTCTTAAATGCTGCTGGACCAAGATGTTAGTAAGATGCTTCCAAACTTACTAAATGCTGTTTCCCTCATATTGGCTTCATTATAATGAGATCCAGGTGATAACTCACTACCAAAGGAGGTGTCAGGCTCTCCTTCCTCCACTAGCCTGCAGCAAGGTGTAGCAACTGCTTAGTTCTACCAGGGTCACATGAAGCCATGGGAGAAAGTGGTGGATGGTCATAAGAGCAGCTGGTGATTATCACAAATTCTGGTTATGTGACCTCTGAGGCCAGGCAGACAATCTCTGAAGAGTATTGGCACTGACTGTGGTCACATGTCTTGTAAAGACACTAGCCAGAAGAAGACAATGGGAAACCACTTCTAAAATTTACGAAGAACAAACATGGTCTAAAGACCATGATTGCCCACGTTATAGGACATGGCACATAATGATAATAATGAGATCCAAAATATTATATTATCTGTACTCCAACCCAACCATTCATGTCAGTATATTGACTCTTATATCCTTGTCTACTTCCAGATAAGTGCTCTGAATTTCCAAAATTTGCTATTTTGTTGGTCTATGATTGTATGGCTATTGTACTTAATTGGTTTACTCAGCCATTACAAAACTATTTACTGATCACTGGTCCATTTATCACAAAAGCAATGTAAGCAGTGGTCAGTTGATACTAAATGAGGCACACAACTACTTACATTTTTATCTGCTGATGAATGCATTTAGGCAGCAAGAAGAGAAAAATTAACTGAGTAATCACTAATACTGAATCTTTACGAATAAACTCTTGAAGCATCCTTCACAATTCAATGCAGGCAACTTTATGCATATAATATATGGATACAATTTTAATGTAAACCTGCTCTTTCCAAGTAAGTGGAAAGAAGATTGAAATGCTGTGGAATTAGCAGTGGAGATTAGATTAGATTAGATTAATGATTAGTGCAACTCATTAGGAATGCAGCCTTTTGAGGAGTGAGTGAATTTCTGTGAGGAATTGCGCATTACCTCCTAATGCATCGTTTTAATACCAAGGACAGTAACATTGTATCTTTTCTGTGAATGGAAAATCCTCAAGTGAAGTTCTCCAGGAGTAGCAAACCTTAGCATTTCATTAGATATATTACTGGATCATGTGGAGGAGCATACACTTAATGGCCATTTTATTGGATACCTCTTCTCTTGTACTTAATAAAGTGGTCACTGAATGCATGCTTGTGGTCTTCTTCTGCTGTAGCCCATCAGTTTCAATGTTCAACATGCTGTGCATTCAGAGATATGCTTCTCACTACCGTTCGCACAAGGCTATTTGAGTTACTGTAGTTTTTTTGTCAGCTTTACCCAGTCTGGCCATTCTCTCAGAAGTCACTCTGACAAGGCATTTTTGCCCACTGAACTGCTTCTCATTGCATGAATTTTCTTTTTGTTTTCATACCAATCTTTCAAAACTCTAAAGACTGTTGTGTGTGAAAATCCTAGGAGATGTCAGTTTCTGAGATAGTCAAACCATGTGTCATCAACAATCATTCTGTAGTCAAAGTCACTTAGATCTCATATCTTCCCATCTGTTATTTGGTCTGAGCAACAATCGAACCTCGTAACCATGTCTGGATGCTTTTAATGACTGAGCTGCTGTTGCACAATTGGCGAATTAGATATAACCATATAACAATTACAGCATGGAAATAGGCCATCTCAGCCCTTCTAGTCCATGCTGAACTCTTACTCTCACCTAGTCCCACCAACCTGCACTCGGCCCATAACCCTCTAAATAGCTATCCAATTTATCTTTAAATGACAACATCGAACCTACCTTAACCACTTCTGCTGGAAGCTCATTCCACACAGCTACCACTCTCTGAGTAAAGAAGTTCCCCCTCATGCTACCCCTAAACTTTTGCCCTTTAGCTCTCAACTCATGTCCTCTTGTTTGAATCTCCCCCACTCTCAATGGAAAAAACCTATCCACATCAACTCTATCTATCCCCCTCATAATCTTAAATACCCCTATCAAGTCCTCCCTCAACCTTCTACGCTCCGAAGAATAAAGACCCAACTTGTTCAACCTTTCTCTGTAACTTAGATGAAACCCAGGTAACATTCCAGTAAAACTTCTCTGTACTCTCTCTATTTTGTTGACATCTTTCCTATAATTTGGTGACCAGAACTGTACACAATACTCCAAACTTGGCCTCACCAATGCCTTGTACAATTTCAACATTACATCCCAACTCCTATACTCAATGCTCTGATTTATAAAGGCCAGCATACCAAAAGCTTTCTTCACCACCCCATCCACATGAGATTCCACCTTCAGGGAACTATGCACCATTATTCCTAGATCCCTCTGTTCTACTGCATTCTTCAAAGCCCTACCATTTACCATGTATGTTCTATTTTGATTAGTCCTACCAAAATGTAACAACTCACATTTATCAGCATTAAACTCCATCTGCCATCTTTCAGTCCACTCTCTAACTGGCCTAAATCTCTCTGCAAGCTTTGAAAACCTACTGCATTATCCACAACTCCACCTATTTGCATACTTACTAATCCAATTTACCACCCCATCATCCAGATCATTAATATATATAACAGACAACATTGGACCCAGTACAGATCCCTGAGGCACATCACTAGTCACCGGCCTCCAATCTGACAAACAGTTATCCACCACTACTCTCTGGCATCTCCCATCCAGCCACTGCTGAATCCTTTTTACTACTTCAATATTAATACCTAACAATTGTACCTTCCTAACTAACCTTCCGTGTGGAACCTTGTCAAAGGCCTTAATGAAGTCCATATACACAACATCCACTGCTTTACCCTCATCAACTTTCCTAGTTACCGCTTCAAAAAATTCAATAAGATTTGTCAAACATGACCTTCCACGCACAAATCCATGTTGACTGCTCCTAATCAGACTCTGTCTATCCAGATAATTATATATACCATCTCTAAGAATACTTTCCATCAATTTATCCACCACTGACGTCAAACTCACAGGCCGATAATTGCTAGGTTTACTCTTAGAACCCTTTTTAAACAATGGAACAACATGAGCAATACTCCAATCCTCTGGCACCATCCCTGTTTATAACGACATTTGAAATATTTCAGTCAGAGCCCCTGCTACTTTCACACTAACTTCCATCAAGTTCCTAGGGAATATCCTGTCAGGACAGGGAGACTAATCCACTTTTATATTCCTTAAATACGTCAGTACTTCCTCTTCTTTAATCATCATAGTTTCCATAACTTCCCTACTTATTTCCCTTACCTTACACAATTCAATATCCTTCTCCTTAGTGAATACCGAAGCAAAGAAATTGTTCAAAATCTCCCCCATCTCTTTTGGCTCCACACATAGCTGTCCACTCTGATTCTCTAAGGGACCAATTTTATCCCTCACTATTCTTTTCCTGTTAATATAACTGCAGATCCCTTTGGATTTATTTTCACCTTACTTGCCAAAGCAACCTCGTATCTTCTTTTCGCTTTTCTAATTTCTTTCTTAAGATTCTTTTTGCATTCTTTATATTGTAGATCTCTCTCTTACCAAATTTTCAATATCCCTTGAAAACCAAGGCTCTCTCAAACTTTTAACCTTTTCTTTCAACCTAACAGGAACGTAAAGTTTCTGTACCCTCAAAATTTCACCTTTAAATGACCTCAATTTCTCTATTACATCTTTCCCATAAAACAATTTGTCCCAATCCACTCCTTCTAAATCCTTTCGCATCTCCTCAAAGTTAGCCTTTCTCCAATCAAAAATGTCAACCCTGGGTCCAGTCCTATCCTTCTCCATAATTATATTGAAACTAATGGCATTGTGATCACTGGACCCGAAGTGCTCACCAACACATACCTCTGTCACCTGCCCTATCTCATTCCCTAACAGGAGATCCAACACAGCCCCTTCTCTAGTTGGTACCTCTATGTATTGCTGCAAAAAACTATCTTGCACACACTTTACAAATTCCAAACCATCCAGCCCTTTTGCAGAATGGGGTTCCCAGTCTATGTGTGGATAATTAAAATCTCCCACAATCACAACCTTGTGCTTACTACAAATATCTGCTATCTCCTTACAAATTTGCTCCTTCAATTCTCGCTCCCCATTAAGTGGTTTATAATACACCCCTATAAGTGTTACTACACCTTTCCCATTCCTCAATTCCACCCAAATAGCCTCCCTAGATGAGTCCTCTAATCTATCCTGCCAAAGCACCACTGTAATATTTTCTCTGACAAGCAATGCAACACCTCCCCCTCTTGTCTCTCCGATTCTATCACACCTGAAGCAATTAAATCCAGGAATATTTAGTTGCCAATCACACCCCTCCTGCAACCGTGTTTCACCAATAGCTACAACATCATATTTCCAGGTAGCAATCCATGCTGTAAGCTCATCCACCTTTCTTACAATGCTCCTAGCATTAAAATAGATCCATTTAAGAAACTCTCCACCTCTTACACTCTGTTTATCCCTAATGGAGCAAACAACTTTGTTATCTTTTTCTTCCTTCTCCCCTACATCTTCGGTCTGAGTGCTTCTGTTCCCTGTCCCCTGCCCATCCTCCCTCACACACTGTCTACTAGCTTTCTCTATTTGTGAACTAACCTCCTCTCTCCTAGCCTCTTCAATTTGATTCCTACCCTCCAACCATTCTAGTTTAAAGTCTCCCCAGTAGCCTTCGCAAATCTCCCCGCCAGGATATTGGTCCCACTAGGATTCAAGTGCAACCCGTCCTTTTTGTACAGGTTGCACCTGCGTCAAAAGAGGTCCCAATGATCCAGAAGCTTGAATCCCTGCCCCCTGCTCCAATTCCTCAGCCACACATTTATCCTCCACCTCATTGCATTCCTACTCTCACTGTTGCGTAGCATAGGCAGTAATCTCGAGATTACTTACCTTTGCGGTCCTTCTTCTCAACTCCCTTCCTAACTCTCTATATTCTCCTTTCAGGGCCTTTTCCCTTTTCCTACCTATGTCATTGGTACCTATATGTACCATGACCTCTGACTCCTCACCCTCCCACTTCAAGATATCTTGGACGCAATCAGAAACATCCCGGACTCTCGCACCAGAGAGGCAAACTACCATCCGGGTCTCCTGACTGCGTCCACAGAATCACCTATCTGACCCCCTATCAAGTCCCCTATTACTACTGCCCTCCTCTTCTTTTCCCTACCCTTCTGAGCTACAAGACCGGCTGTGCCGGAGGCACGGCCACTGTTGCTTCCCACAGGTAAGTTGTTCCCCCCCGCCCCCAACAATACTCAAACAGGAGTACTTATTCTCAAGGGGCACAGCCACTGGGGTACTTTCTAGTACCTGCCTCTTCTCCTTCCCCCTCCTAACCGTGACCCACTTGCCTGCCTCCCGTGGCCCTGGTGTGACCACCTGCCTGTAACTCCTCTCGATCAACTCCTCACTCCCCCTGACCAGACAAAGGTCATCGAGCTGCAGCTCTAGTTCCCTAACACGGTCCCTTAGGAGCTGCAGCTCGGTACACCTGACACAGATGTGGACATCCGGGAGGCTAGGAGACTCCAGGACTTCCCACATCCGACACCGAGAACAGCAAGCTGCCCTCCCACTCATACTTCCCCCTTTCCTCAAATAACAGGAAAAATTGAAAACCAAACCTCCTTCGCCTCACCCCTTTCTGCCTAAGCCCGTTGAGCCAAAGCCCTTCACTCTGCTCCCGGATCACTCCGCTGCCTGCTGTATAAGGCTGTGTTCCTTTTAAATCTTCCATGCTTCACTGCCCGATATCACATGGCTGCGCAGTCCTGCCTCTCTTAACTCCGATGATAAGAGAAAAATCAAAATGGCTCCCGCCGCACTCCTGATCCGATTTTCAGACTTCCTTCTCTGAATTCTCTCAGACTTCCTTCTCCGAATTTGCATTATTTGCATTAGAGAGCAGGTGTACAGATGTATTTAATAAAGTGGCCTTTGAGTATAGGTTGTTGATTGCTCTAATTTGGAAGATACAACACATAGGGAAAGGTAGTGACAAATAGATATGAGAGGATATAGATGAATTGTGTGACAAACTGTTCCACTTGGGAAATGATAAATTAGCTTATTTTCTTTATTTTGAGCAAATGGAAACAATGACAAAAGAAATGAGCCTGTGTTTCTATTTATATATGGCACTTTAATTTAGCAGGCAGGTACAGATGTAGTCAAAAAGATTCAATTGTTTGGTCATTTGTCTGATATAGAATATTATATTCTGAGCACTCTAACTTTGAAAATTATGTTAGTCCTATTGGAGGTAAAGGCAGTGACTAAATTCATTGGTGTGAAGAGAAATTACTCAATTAAATCATCACACATAGCATGAATCCTTAATAATTGTTATTTAGAGGGAATGAATTGATTATAACATTCTTGGCTTATCCACTATGACAGTTTGTATTGTCTGTAAACTGAAATGCACAGTACCAAATCCATTGCAGAATGTAACTTAGGAATGATTTATGTTGTGGATGCTTAGAGGTAAATATCAGTAATATGTTCATAGTCATGCCCAATGGCAGCAATCAAACTGCGTTCTATTTTTTTCTATGCCTTTCATTACAAATTGAGTAAAACTTCAACATGACACTGCTATTAGTTTTCTATTTTATAGTTTGGTGGTTTCTTGTTTTTCATTAATTATTGACTTATTTTGTGGGGGGTGGAATCTGCCTATTGCTGGTCAGGCTAATAATTATTTCTCAATCCAAGTTGTCCTTCAGAAGGTGACAAACTCTATGCTTGAAATGCTGTAGCCCTTTCAGTGAAGGTGCTCGTATCCTCCTGTTGCATTGGGAGTTCTAGGATTTGGACAAAGCAAGGATGAAGGGACAGAAATATATTTCCTACTTTGGACCTTGTTCACGGTGTAGAAATTGCTTTTTAAGTAGCTGAGGACAGTAAACTGAAGTGTTTTATGTAGATGATTCAACTACAGATAATGCACGCTGGTAGTAGGTAGAATGAATGTTTGATTATGGTTGATAGGGTACGAATCAAGTGCGCCATTTTAACCTGAAAGTGTTGAGCCTAGGAATTGCAGATGGAACTGAACACTGTCCAGTTATTGGTCACTCTCCCCACTCTGACCTTCTAAATGCAAGAAGGTCATTGATGAAGTAGCAGAAGATTTTTGGGTTTTGCAGACCACTAGCAGAATTTCCATTAGTGCTGTCCTGGTGCTCCAATCACAATCATCTTCCTTTGTGTCATGTATGACTCCAAACATTAAAGCGTCTTCCCTTGATAGATATTGACACTATACACAAATTGAGTTTGGCACAAGATACATTAGAGGAAATTTAAAACATTAGGAATGAAATTAATAGTTTGGCTACACAAGAAATCAGAAAAAAAATTATTGTTTCTGAAACAGAGACACTACGAACGTGGATCTAAATCTATGAAAATGCTGGCATGGAAACTGAAAAAAATGATAGCAGAAAATACAATTCATAGAATTAGGGATCCAAGAACAAAAGTGATAAAAAATAAGCTAACTGAAATTCAAGAAGATTTTGAAGTGTTTTACAAAACTCTATATTCCAAAGTTCCAGGGGGAAGCATAACCCAAATTGACACCTTCCTGAATTCATTAGAGTTACCCACTTTAAGCGAAGAACAAAATAGAATGACGACTACTGACATAACTGAAGCTGAACTAAAAACTACAATTAGTAGGCTTAAATTAAGCAAGTCACCAGGATCAGATGGATATAGGGCAGAGTGATATAAAGAATTTTAAAAAAGTTAATTCCTGTTTCACTCCCCACACTGAACTGGGCTCTAAGAAAGGCACAAATGCCACCCAGCTGGAAGGAAGTGATAATCTCAGCTATATCGAAAGAAGGCAAGGATAAAATGGAATGTGGATCATTTAGACCAATATCTGTTCTCAATGTGGATTATAGATTATTTACCTCCATCATGGCCAAATGATTAGAAAAGTTTCTACTCACACTGATACAAAATGATCAGACAGGTTTTATACAACAACGCCAAACACAAGACAATATACGAAGGACACTTCACATTATGGATCATATACAAAAAATCAAATTGAAGCAATAGTGATAAGAGTGGATGCTGAAAAGGCATTTGATTCAGTTAATTGGATTTTCTTTACAGAGCTTTACATAGATGTGGTTTACATGAAGTGGAGGGAGTTTGGATGGAAAACTTGATAAGATATTTTATTACACCCTCACAGAATTCCCATTATGATAGTAACCTCCCTCTTTGCTGGAGAAATTGTGGAAATCAAAATGCAAACCATTATTATATTTTCTGGGAATGCCCCGTTATCAAAGGCTATTGGAGTGGAATACACAATGCCCTACAAGACATCTTTAAATGTGAAATACCCTTAGAAAGTAAGACCATATATTTTGGGTATATACTTCAGGAATGGTTGAAAAGAGATAAATATTTAATGAATACACTGCTAGTGGCTGGTAAAAAAGACTCTTACCAGGAAATGGTTATCACAGGAGAACCTAACTTTAAACGCATGGATGGAAATTACAATGGACATTTACAAAATGGAGAAGATAACAGCATCTGTTAGTCATAAGTTGGAACAATTTAATTCATACTGAGAAAAATGGTTTAACTACATAACACCTCATAGGCCGGATTTTATTCTCACAAATCAATGAATATGTTGTAAAAAAAATCACTCCCTGCTTGTACATAGTTCTCTCCTTTTGCTTGTTCTTTCTTTCCTCTCTTTTCTATAAGTACATACTTCAGGTAAATATTATGTGGAGATTTGAGGCAAATATGACTATATGATATATATGTACAGTATCTGAAATACATCTTATGAAAATGTTTATTTGATGATGAACTTCAATAAAAAATAAATTACAAAGAAAAAGATATTGACACTATAATAACAGATTCTGTTAAATGCTGCCTTCAATTGTAGGGCAGTGACTTTCAGCTCACCTGTGTATTCTACCTTTCTGTCCATGTTTGGGTCATATCTGTGATGGAGTACCAAACCTTGATGTCAGATTATCAGTGAGTAATTGTTACTTCACAGTATCATCAAAAATACATTTGATTCATTATTGTATGACTGGGGTTTGAATTTAGGCTGACTGAGCAGATAGTCTCCTGATTTTCCACATAGCTGGAGAGATGTCAGTGTTGCAAACTGTGCTGCAATGCATAGCTAAAGGCATGTTTAGTATTGGATATTTCTTGCTGTTGTAACAATGTTCTGGTGACTGTTCTCAGCCATTTATTGATGAACCAGATTGGATGAAGTTGGCTCTATAATGGTGATGAAATTGGGACTTCTGCTGACTGTCGAATATTGAAATTGTGAACTGCAAAATTTTTCCATACACTTCCCAATAAAATATTACTTATCAAAGTGTGTGGGCACATGGCCAAGTGGTTAAGGCATTTCTCTAGTGATCTCAAGGTCGCTGGTTCGAGTCTCAGCTGTGGTAGCGTGTTTGTGTCCTTGAGCAAGGCACTTAATCTCACACTGCTCTAGTGTCTGTTCCAGGAGTGGCACCCCACACAGACTTCCAATCTGTGCCTTGTAAGGCATGAAAATGCCCGACGCAGGCCTTTTATGGTCTGAGTCGACGTTCCCTCCCCCATAGCATTGAAATTCCATAGGATTTACACCTGTTACCCACAGAAACACTAGCCCAAAGCTAGTTGAACCATATGAAAGCAGCAGTGATACAGTTATTTTTTAATACCTTACATTCAAATATCTCTCTTCCACTTTCAGATAGGAGTCATAGCTTGGGGATGCTTAATCAAAGGTTTCTAATCTTTATGACTTATTCAGGACTTTGATTTTGGCAGGAGAGAGCTTTCCTGATGCCACAAGGCTGTACTGTGCTTTGTGTCTGTGAACTTTGCAGTGATTTTCCCCACTAATATGATGAACTGAATACCGAGGCTTTGGGCCTATGCTCGTCTACTCCAGGGATTTGTATCTCAGAACTCAGTTTGGTTTGGAATGCCGTTGTTGTTGCATACTTCTGTTCTTTGCATGATTTATTTTTTTCCCTCTCTTTCTGGTTTGCGGGTTGGTCTTTATTTTTTTTTAATTAGATTCTTTCGGTTTCCTTATTTTGCAACTGCCCGTGAGCAAATAAATCTCAAGGTTGTATAATTTTTAAAATTCTGTGACAGTAAATGTACTTTGACATGACCAGAATATCTGAGGTGATGGCAGTGAAGTGGGTTGTCAAGAAGCCTGCTGAGTTTACTAAGTTAATTCTTCATTTTAAATTGATGAATTTTTCAGATTATTAATTGACAAATGTCCGAGTGGACCCAGTTACACATTAACCTTGATGTCATTAAATAGTAAAACAGACATGAGGCAGTAAATAACTGTGACTGTACCTCTTGCTCTGCTCCCTCTGCAATTGCTGAATCTGTGGGTTTTCTTAATATTGCAATGAGATTGAATTTAGGCTGATTGCACGTTTATCCAATACACCCTTTATTTAAGACATCAACTAGCAACTTAACCACAACAATCTCAAACTGTCCTTCAAGGCACAACAAACAAATATACCCAATGGGAGTCTTTGTGAACTTGTAGTCACAAATGATAAAGGGGCAAGTCACTTTGGTAGCATTTCATGCATGCCATATTTGTTTGAGCTAAAAGAATCTCAAAGTCAAAGTTCACCTCAAGAGAACTGGGTTGCCTTAGATGATGAAAGATGGTTGGCATCATAAATAATTATTGAACTAATTGACCTGGAGACCTCCTATCACTTTTCCGGGTAAACCATCCTGTGTCCGCTATTCACAGGCAATCTTCTATCTAAATGCTAACTGTATCAGGGTCCATTTAGCTTTGAGGTTGTACTGGTTCAGCTGTGTCCAGACTAATAAATATTGTATAAGGAGAAAGAAGAATGTGATTTTAATATTTTCTGCTACACCTACAGGCAAGCTCTGGATAGAAAGATAAAGATTAGCTTTATTTGTCATAGGTATAGGGAAACATTTAAACATACAATGAAATGTATCATTGGTGTCAAATTAAATCAGCGAGGGTTGTGCTGGGAAGCCTGGCAAGTGTTGCCATGTTTCCAGAGCCAACATTGCATGCCCACAAATTACTAATTCTAACCATATGCCTTTGGGATGTTGGAGGAAACTGGAACACCTGGAGGAAACCCATGTAGTCATGGGAGTAGGTGCAAGGCCAGGAACTAAATCCCAAATAGCGATCACTGGTGCTGTAATAGTAATGTGATCATGCTCCTGAGCTACCACAGAATGAAGAAAATGGGGATCAGATAATTTGTGGCTCATTTTCTTTCTTGTAGTTCCTACTTCTGTGAATTACTCAGTATATTGGGTGGAAAGTCCAAGGCAGTGGAAATGGATTTGCGTTCTTATAGAAGGTTTCAAATTCATAAATTAATCCCTAAGGTCTTACAGCTAATCGACCATAGCCACTAATGTAAAGAAAGCATCATGAAATTCAAATATTGGACAGCAAGATCTCATTGCAATAATGACCAGATAGACTTTAGAAATATTGGCTCAGAAAATGTACTTTGCTGAAGATGATCTTCATATTTTGATCATACATATTCAATGATTATCACATCTTATAAAATTAATGAGGTGATTCTTGTTCCATCCATTAGTTATTACCAATAATAATTTGTCATTTTTCCACTTTGTGTTTGAATGTTCTCTGTAATGCAAATCCATTCCTAATGCACTCAGACACCTGGGCTCTAAGATCACATATAAATAAAGTTTGGAATATTATTCAGCAGGCCAGGCAGCATCTATAGGAAGAGGTACAGTCGATGTTTCGGGCCGAGACCCTTAGTCAGGACTAACTGAAAGAAGAGGTAGTAAGAGATTTGAAAGTGGGAGGGGGAGGGGGAGATCCAAAATGATAGGAGAAGATAGGAGGGGGTGGGATGGAACTAAGAACTGGAAAGTTGATTGGCAAAAGGGATACGAGGCTAGAGAAGGGAGGGGATCATGGGATGGGAAGCCTAGGGAGAAAGAAACGGGGAGGGGAGCCCAAAGGATGGAAAGCAGGCAAGGAGTTATGGTGAGAGGGACAGATGGAGAAAAAAGAGAGAAGGAAAGGGAAAAAAAGTAAAAAATAATAAATAAATAAGGGATGGGGTACAAAGGGGAGGAGGGGCATTAACGGAAGTTAGGGAAGTCAATGTTCTGTCTGCCAGAGAAAGCAGGATCTCCCAGTGGCCACACATTTTAATTCCACGCCCCATTCCCATTCTGATATGTCTATCCACGGCCTCCTTTACTGTCAAGATGTAGCCACACTCAAGTTAGAGGAACAGCACCTTATATTCTGTCTGGGTAGCCTCCAACCTGATGGCATGAACATTGACTTCTCTAACTTCCATTAATGCCCCTCCTCCCCTTCGTACCCCATTATTTATTTATTTATTTTTAAAAAAACTTTTTTTCCTCTCTCTCTCTTTTTTCTCCCTCTGTCCCTCTCACTATAACTCCTTGCCTGCTCTCCATCTTCTGGGCTCCCCTCCCCCTTTCTTTCTCCCTAGGCCTCCCATCCCATGATCCTCTCCCTTCTTCAGCCTTGTATCCCTTTTGCCAATCAACTTTCCAGCTCTTAACTCCATTCCTCCCCCTCCTGTCTTCTCCTATCATTTCCAATCTCCCCCTCCCCTTCACACTTTCAAATCTCTTACTATATCTTCTTTCAGTTAGTCCTGAAGAAGGGTCTCGGCCCAAAATGTCGACTGTACCTCTTCCTATAGATGCTGCCTGGCCTCCTGTGTTCACCAGCATTTTTTGTGTGTGTCGCTTGAATTTCCAGCATCTGCAGATTTCCTTGTGTTCGGAATATTATTCAGTAGTTTGAAGTGGTTTCATACAGAATAACATAACCAGTGTTTCTCCACAATGGCACAAAGTGTGTCTATAATCTATTACATGAACGTATGCATCAATCAACCCATTATAGAATGGCCATGTGCATTATGTTAGAATTATTAAAATAAATGAAGCAAGCAGAACTGCTGATCTGGATTCATTATTTATTTATATATTTATAGATCAGATGTGTTGATGGTATTTCCTCTTTAGTTTCCTCTCATGTTTGAAAGAAGAAATGTCTGACTACCAACAAAGTGAAGGACCCCACCATTACTTTATTAATTCATTGCTTTTGGGGAATACAAGTAACCTACTGGAATGTGCACAAAATGCTGGAGGGACTTGGGAGGTCAGGCAGCATGTATGGAGGAGAATAAACAGTTTCCATTTCGGGCCAAGATGCTTCATCAGTCCTGGAACATTAGGGAGCAGAAACCAGTGTAAGGAGGTGGGGGAAGGGGAAGGAGTACAAGGTGGCAGGAAATAATTGAGAACAGGCGAGTGAAAAGGTTGGTGGGTGGGGTGGAGGAGGGTGTATAGAGTACTGGGAGGTGATAGATGGAAGAGGTATAAGGCTGAAGCAGAAGGAATCTAATTGGACAGGAGAGTGGATCATGGAATAAAGGGAAGAAGGAGGGGTATCAGAGGGAGGTGATGGGCAGGTGAGAAGAAAAGGGATGAAAGGGGAATCAAAATGGGAAATAAAAATAGTGAGAGGAGGAGAAATTACTAGAAATTCTTTAGTATGATGTTCATTCTATTAGGTTGGAGGCTACACAGACAGAATATGAGGTGTTTCTCCATTAACCTGTTTTGTAACTCCAAAATATGAAACTAATTATAAGGTAGACAACAGAGCCAGCAATGTGAGTCTCACTTCATTGTTTATTTTAAGTGAAACATATACCTATCAAGTGGTAGTGTTGTGACATTTGCAATTAATTTATTTTTGCATATAACTCTAAATGAATTATTCAAGCAAACAAGAATGCTGAATCAAACCATATATTTACAATATTACTGAAACATTAAATACACACCTCTCCCTGCTTGTATATAAAATCCAAATCAATATAGAATGCAACTCAATTATATATACAGTATATTATAAAATACAACTACTTCTAGACATCTATAGCACAGTAAATTTTTAAACTATCCCATTCAGGCATAAAGATCAGAAGTGGAAAGAGTCAGCAACTTAAAATTGACCCGTGTTATTATTTCAGAGGACTTGTCCTGGCTCGAGCACGTATGTACAATTATGAAGAAAGCATGGCATTTCCTCCTGTTTAAGATGGCGCTGTTGAAATCCAGTGACTACTTCCTGGTGGTTAACAAAACAAGGAATACAATTAAATATTTTATTAATAACACTTTTTCTGTCAAAAACTTTGGAAAATAATCACTGCAAACAATGAAGAGGTAGACAAAGGCAAAGCTGAGTTGAGTGTTGAAGCCTGCAAGTGCAAGGCGAAGTCGGGGCGAGATTGAAGCATATTCTAGGTGAAGTCGAGGCAAGTGGAATAAAGTCAGAGCAAAGGAGGGGCAGATTTGAGGCCTGTCCATCTAAACCAAGAGCACGATTTAATTGATCTAAGCGCCAAGCCGATTTGAAGAAGAAAGTGTCTCCACAGAGTTGTCACTGTCTGTACTCTGAAAGTCCTCCATTCTTATTCTTTTCCTTATTAGATCAATCTATGATGTTTCAATTTCATAGGGGTTCTTCCTTCGGGCACTTGACCAGAACAGAATATCTGAAGGAAATCAGAATAATGCAGGACTAGACTCTGTTTTGGAAGTTGGTTTTGTGTGGTGTGATGGAAAGAGGTGCAGAAACTGGAAGGAGGCTGTTGAATTGGAGGAACTGATCATGGTTGCTTGAACTTGGCTGTAAGCACTTGGCAATGTTGAGGAGATAACTGGAATCACTTTTCAATTTTGCAAGTTTGGTAATTAGTTAGTTACAGGTTGAGACGATTCAGCTGATTGGTATGTGGGGTTTGATCTGATGAATGGTGGTGAACAATTCTAGTCCTGCGACTGATGAGTGGAAGAATTCAGTCAATTGAAGATAAGATTTGCATTTTGGATAAGGGTTGCTAAGACAGGGCTGGTACTGAAAGTAGAGCCATTAGAGAAAGCTTCTAACAACCTGTTAATATTTATTAACCAGTAAGAATTGTTGCAGAATATTGAGAGCATTTATCTGCTGAATGTTGCCATGGAGCTGTAAAGATTCCAAATGTAATCTATCAACATTGATCAGTTAGTTTAATATGATGAAGAATGATTTAATCACTCTTGGCTTAACAAACAAATTGTAAAATTTCATATGATAATTAATTCTAATGACGGTTTCCACATTGCATGGAAATTTTTCATTTACTTAGATAGGGCATTAACATTTAATTGTAAACAAAACTGAATTAAATTATTTAAAATTACAGCTACAAATTGCAATGTTCCTTTTAAAATGAAAGCAGATGTAACTTCAAAAAAAAGGAAGATTGGAAATGTCTGATAAGCATACATTTCAATATACTGCAACAAAACTTGTGATGAATAAATTTTGTTTCCTGAGTACTAGAGGCACTGCAAGAAGTTTGAAGTCTAATGGTAGATCTTGTGACAAATTTAATAAGCAGGCTTTGCTGTTGTAAAACTTTAGTTGTTGATGGTGTATTAGAGTTCTATCAATTGAAGGTCATTATACTACTGAGATAGACCTCAAATCAGATGCTGCATTCTCCATATTATTAGTCTTCCTGTCAAGTAAAGCTCTATAAGAACAGTGGCAACTTGCAAATGTGCGACATTATTCAGAGATATGCAGAATATCCTGTTCAAGAAGTTAAAAGTTGCATGCTAACCACGCTTTGCAATCTTGACAATGATAAAGTATAATCACCCCACTCTTCTTATTTTTACCTGTATTGACTTCTTATGAGTTCCTTAATACCTACTAATCTGGTCATGAATTAGATTCGATCTCCCCCTTCCTGGTTCAGCATCATTTTCTTTATTTGCAGCCACATTTGGACCTTTTTTATGTTAAAGTTTTAGCTATAAAATTCTACAGCATAATGTTATATTTTCAATTTTGATGAACCCATTCTCATAATGTAATCTGAATCCTCATACATGCATAGTGTACTTTAGAAAACATTGGAGATAGCTGGACACATGGCATGACAACATATGCATCAGTGGATACCGTGGATGAACCAGAAGATTCGTAGTCCACTGAGGAATAGATCTGTGGCGTTCTAGACCAGTTATTCAGAACTATAAAAGACATCCTGATATGACCTATGGAAGGCTATTTTAAGGATGAGAAAACAATTCCGATTGTTGTTAGAGAAAGAACCAGATGTGTATCAGCTTGGCAGGGTTTGCAGGCCATTATTTCATACAAGGCAAAACCTAACAGCTGTGATGCTTCACTCCCAGATGAGCTCAAAGCCTTGTATCGTGCTTTGAAAGGGAGAATAAAACTACACCTGTAAAAATCCCTGCAGCATCTGGTGACCATGTGATCTTTGTATCAGAGACCGATATCAAAACATCTTTCAAGAGGGTGAACTCTTGCAAGGTATCAGGCTCTGATGGTGGACCTGGTAGAGCTTTGAAAACCTGTGCCAACTAACTGACAGAAACGTTCAAGGGACATCTTCAATTTCTCACGGCTGCAGTCAAAAGTTCCCACCTGATTCAAAGGGGTGATAATCATACTAATGCCCAAGAAGATCAGGGTGAGCCACCTTAACAGCTATTGCCCAGTGGCACTTACATCTATTGTAATGAAATCCTTTGAGAGGTTGCTCATAGCTAGAATCAACTCCTGGACCCGAAGCAATTTGCCTATTGCCATACTAGGTCTTCAATGGATGCAGTCTCACTGGCTCTCCACTCGGCTTTAGATCCCCTGGACAATGGCAATACCTATGGCAGGCTACTGTTTATTGATATTAGCTCAACGTTTAACACAATTATACTGTCAGTTTTAATCAACAAACTCTAAAACTTGGGCCTCTGTACCTCCCTCTGCAACTGGATCCTTGACTTCCTCATTGGGTGGCTGCAGTTTGTGTGGAATCAGAAATAACATCTCCTCCTCGCGGACAATCAATAAAGGATGTGTGATTAGCCCACTGCCCTACTCTCTCTACACCATCTATAAATTTGTAGATGACACAACAACTGTTGGCAGAATTTCAGATGGTGACAAGAAGACAACAGGAGCAAGATAGATCTGCTGGTTAAGTGGTCTGGCAACAACAACATTGCAGTCAACATCAGTAGGACCAAGGAATTGAATGTGGACTTCAGGAAACAGAAGTCAAGGGAACATACACCAGCTCTTATTGAAGAATAAAAAGTGAAAAGGGAGAGCAGTTTCAAGTTCCTGGGTGCAAACATCTCTAAGTATCTATCCTGAGCCCAACATATTGATGCATGGCAGCAGCTATATTTCATTAGGAGTTTCAGGATGATTGGTATGTCATGGAAGGCACTGGATAATTTCTGCAGATGTATTGTGCAGCACATTCTAACTGGTTGCATCATTATCTTGTATGGAAAGAACACTGCGCAGGATCAGAAAAAGTAGCAGAAAGTAGTAAACTCTGCCAGTTCCTTCATGGGCACTGGCCTCCCTAGCATCAAGGGAATTTTCAAAAAGTGATGCCTCAAATAGGCGGCATCCATCATTAGGGACCAGGTCACCCAGGACATTGCTACCATCAAGGAGCAGGCACAGGAGTCTACAGCCACACACTACACATTTCAGAAATAGCTTCTTTCCCTCCACCATCAGATTTCTGAATGGATAATGAACCCATGAACACCACCACAATATTTTTTCCTCTCTTTTCACACTACTTACTTAATTTGATTTTCTCTTTTTATATACACTTATTGTAAGCTATAGTTTTTATTATTATGTGTTGCAATGTACTGCTGCTGCAACACAACAAATTTCATGACATATTCCAGTGATATTAAATCTGATTCTGATTCAGATTCAATAAGTTACTGCCCTGAATGTAGGCATTACAAATGTTAATGGCAGGAAAAATACTTAATTTTTAGGTGAAAGCTTGTATCTCTGTTAATAAAATGGTCTGGTCTCATCTGCAGTGTTTGTGAGAATTCTTTTGAGGATCCAAGCCCTTTCGTTCCTGATGGTCCTAATTTCTCTCACCTGAAAGGCCAAAGACAATAGGCATATTGAATAGGCATGTGCACACTCCACTCCTTTCACATGACTTCCTTGAAAATATATTGCCATATGTTCATCATTGTTGGATCTAAAACCTTATCAACAGATGGCGCATCCTGGATGGAGAGGGTTCTTTGTAATGGATGCCGCCTACTTGAGGTATTGTCTTTGGAAGATGTCCTTGATGGTGAGGAGGCTAGTGCCCCTGGTGGAGATGGCTAAACCTCTGCAGCCTTTTCCAATCCTGTGCATCATTCCTGGGAACATGTTCAGAAGAAGGAACATATTAATGAAAGGAGACAGTTTATCAGCATCACAGGAGTTGTTAGGATTGGACAATAAGTGCTTGTATTACTATGGATGCCCACAACCTGTCTCCTTATATTCTGAGCCAGACTCTGAGACCTTGCTTACCCCAGTGATTGTGGTTCTGAACTCCTCCAAACCTAGCAAAAGTGAGAGAAGGGTAGGTTCTTATACATCGAATCATTTCTAAGGACATCTTTCTGGTAAGTAATGCTTTGGGACACGTGTGATAAAATATTGTTGCTGGGTGACCCATGCACTAAACATGTTCAGAATCAGAATCAGAAACAGGTTTATTATCACTGGCATATGTTGTAAAATTTGTTCTTTTTGCAGCAGAAGTACAGTGCAATACAGAAAAATTGCTATAAGTTACAATAAGGTTGTATAAATAATAAATAAATAAATAGTGCAAAAAGAGAGCAAAATACTGAAGACAACAGAAATTCTGCAGGTGCTGGAAATTCAAGCAACACACATCAAAGTTGCTGGTGAACGCAGCAGGCCAGGCAGCAGCCAGGAAGAGGTGCAGTCGACGTTTCAGGCTGAGACCCTTCGTCAGGACTAACTGAAGGAAGAGTGAGTAAGGGATATGAAAGTTGGAGGGGGAGGGGGAGATCCAAAATGATAGGAGAAGACAGGAGGGGGAGGGATGGAGCCAAGAGCTGGACAGGTGATTGGCAAAAGGGGATACGAGAGGATCATGGGACAGGAGGTCCGGGGAAGAAAGACAAGGAGGGGGGGGGCACCCAGAGGATGGGCAAGCGGTATATTCAGAGGGACAGAGGGAGAAAAAGGAGAGTGAAAGAATGTGTGCATAAAAATAAGTAACAGATGGGGTACGAGGGGGAGGTGGGGCCTAGCGGAAGTTAGAGAAGTCGATGTTCATGCCATCAGGTTGGAGGCTACCCAGACGGAATATAAGGTGTTGTTCCTCCAACCTGAGTGTGGCTTCATCTTTATAGTAGAGGAGGCCGTGGATAGACATGTCAGAATGGGAATGGGATGTGGAATTAAAATGTGTGGCCACTGGAAGATCCTGCTTTCTCTGGTGGACAGAGCGTAGATGTTCAGCAAAGCGGTCTCCCAGTCTGCGTCGGGTCTCGCCAATATATAAAAGGCCACATCGGGAGCACCGGACGCAGTATATCACCCCAGTCGACTTACAGGTGAAGTGTTGCCTCACCTGGAAGGACTGTTTGGGGCCCTGAATGGTGGTAAGGGAGGAAGTGTAAGGGCATGTGTAGCACTTGTTCCGCTTACACGGATAAGTGCCAGGAGGGAGATCAGTGGGGAGGGATGTGGGGGACGAACGGACAAGGGAGTTGTGTAGGGAGCGATCCCTGCGGAATGCAGAGAGACGGGGGGAGGGAAAGATGTGCTTAGTGGTGGGATCCCGTTGGAGGTGGCGGAAGTTACGGAGAATAATATGTTGGACCCGGAAGCTGGTGGGGTGGTAGGTGAGGACCAGGGGAACCCTATTCCTAGTGGGGTGGCGGGAGGATGGATGGAGTGAGAGCAGAATACTGAAGATGTGATCATAAGTTCATGGACCATTCAGAAATCTGATGGCAGAGCGGAATGTCTTTAAAACATTGAGTGTGCATCTTCAGTCTCCTGTGTCTCCTCACTGAAGGTAGTAATGAGGAGATAGCATATCCTGGGTGAAGAAGGCCCTTTGTGATGGATGCTGCCTTCTTAAGTTATCACCTTTTTAAGATGTCCTTCATGGTGGGAAGACTAGTGCCCGTGATGGAGTTGGCTGAGTCTACAACACTGCAGCATTTTCCAATCCCATTCATTGTTGTCACCATACCAGAAGGTGATGATACAACCAGTCAGAATATTTTCCATGTTACATCTGTAGGAATATGATAGAGTCTTTGGTGACATACTAAATCACCTAAAGCTACTAATGGAATATAGTCACTGGCATGCCTTATTTGTGTTTGCATCAATACAAACCAGAATAGATCCTCAGAGACATTGACTCCCATGAGCTTAAAACTGCTCACCCTTTCCAATATATATGCTTGTCCAGTGCAGTGTCACTTTGACTTGAAAATGTTTATGCTGGAACAATTTCTTCGGCAAGGACTCTTCCACCCCCACCGATGACCCCTTCTCCCGTCTTCAACCCTCCTCTTCTTCATGGACACCCCGCTCTGGTCTTCTGCCTGCTCTGGATCTCTTTATCGCTAATTGCCGACGGGACATCAACCGTCTCGACTTCACCGCACCTTGTCCCCATTCCAACCTCACTCCTTCGGAACGCCCTGCTCTCCACTCCCTCCGCACTAATCCTAACCTTATTATTAAACCCGCCGATAAAGGGGGTGCTGTTTTAGTCTGGTGTACTGACCTCTACTTTGCCGAGGCACAGCGACAACTCGCGGATACCTCCTCTTATTTACCCCTCGATCGTGACCCCACTAAGGAGCACCAGGCCATTGTCTCCCACACCTTCACCGACTTTATCCGCTCAGGGGATCTCCCATCCACTACCAACCTTATAGTTCCCACACCCCGCACTTCCCGTTTCTACCTCCTACCCAAGATCCACAAACCTGCCTGTCCTGGCCGACCTATTGTCTCAGCTTGTTCCTGCCCCACCAAACTCATTTCTGCATACCTCAACACTGTTTTATCACCCCTTGTTCAATCCCTTCCGACCTATGTTCGTGACACTTCTCACGCTCTTAAACTTTTCGATGATTTTAAGTTCCCTGGCCCCCACCGCTTTATTTTCACCATGGATGTCCAGTCCTTATATACTTCCATCCCCCATCAGGAAGGTCTCAAAGCTCTACGCTTCTTTTTGGATTCCAGACCTAATCAGTTCCCCTCTACCACCACTCTGCTCCGTCTAGCGGAATTAGTCCTTACTCTTAATAATTTCTCCTTTGGCTCCTCCCACTTCCTCCAAACTAAAGGTGTAGCTATGGGCACCCGTATGGGTCCTAGCTATGCCTGCCTTTTTGTTGAGTTTGTGGAACAATCTATGTTCCGTGACTATTCTGGTATCTGTCCCCCACTTTTCCTTCGCTACATCGATGACTGCATTGGCGCTGCTTCCTGCACGCATGCAGAACTCGTTGACTTTATTAACTTTGCCTCCAACTTTCACCCTGCCCTCAAGTTTACCTGGTCCATTTCCGACACCTCCCTCCCCTTTCTAGATCTTTCTGTCTCTGTCTCTGGAGACAGCTTATCCACTGATGTCTACTATAGGCCTACTGACTCTCACAGCTATCTGGACTATTCCTCTTCTCACTCTGTCTCTTGCAAAAACGCCATCCCCTTCTCGCAATTCCTCCGTCTCCGCCGCATCTGCTCTCAGGATGAGGCTTTTCATTCTAGGACGAGGGAGATGTCTTCCTTTTTTAAAGAAAGGGGCTTCCCTTCCTCCACTATCAACTCTGCTCTTAAACGCATCTCCCCCATTTCACGTACATCTGCTGTCACTCCATCCTCCCGCCACCCGACTAGGAATAGGGTTCCCCTGGTCCTCACCTATCACCCCACCAGCCTCCGGGTCCAACATATTATTCTCCGTAACTTCCGCCACCTCCAACGGGATCCCACCACTAAGCACATCTTTCCCTCCCCCCCCCCTGCATTCCGCAGGGATCGCTCCCTACGCAACTCCCTTGTCCATTCATCCCCCCCATCCCTCCCCACTGATCTCCCTCCTGGCACTTATCCGTGTAAGCGGAACAAGTGCTACACATGCCCTTACATTTCCTCCCTTACCACCATTCAGGGCCCAAACAGTCCTTCCAGGTGAGGCAACATTTCACCTGTGAGTCGACTGGGGGGATATACCGCGTCCGGTGCTCCCGATGTGGCCTTTTATATATTGGCGAGACCCGACGCAGACTGGGAGACCACTTTGCTGAACATCTACGCTCTGTCCGCAAGAGAAAGCAGGATCTCCCAGTGGCCACACATTTTAATTCCACATCCCATTCCCATTCTGACATGTCTATCCACAGCCTCCTCTACTGTAAAGATGAAGCCACACTCAGGTTGGAGGAACAACACCTTATATTCTGTCTGGGTAGCCTCCAACCTGATGGCATGAACATCGACTTCTCTAACTTCCGCTAAGGCCCCACCTCCCCCTCGTACCCCATCTGTTACTCATTTTTATGCACACATTCTTCCTCTCACTCTCCTTTTTCTCCCTCTGTCCCTCTGAATATACCTCTTGCCCATCCTCTGGGTCCCCCCCCCCCCGTCTTTCTTCCCGGACCTCCTGTCCCATGATCCTCTCGTATCCCCTTTTGCCTATCACCTGTCCAGCTCTTGGCTCTATCCCTCCCCCTCCTGTCTTCTCCTATCATTTCTGATCTCCCCCTCCCCCCCCAACTTTCAAATCCCTTACTCACTCTTCCTTCAGATAGTCCTGACGAAGGGTCTCCGCCTGAAACGTCGACTGCACCTCTTCCTACAGATGCTGCCTGGCCTGCTGCGTTCACCAGCACTGGATGTGTGTTGCTTGAATTTCCAGCATCTGCAGAATTCCTGTTGTTATGCTGGAACAATTACTAGGCTTGCAGCATTTAACTGCAATGTAAATAATCATAACAGAACTTCCTCATTGCCAAAGATTCTCTTTGGTCTCTGGAGCTGAGATTGAATAATAGAAGACAACTCCAAGTGCAAAACCAGTTTTTAAGTTGAAGTTAACAACTTCTCATCATTACGCCTTTTGAAATAGAAATTTTGCATTAGATCAAATGGGTACATGGGCTTAGGGAGAACTAGACCAGTTCAGAAACATCATTGTATCCTTGGATAAAAATATTATAATCCTGAGTTTTCTGATTCTGTCTACCTCAAAGGCCTCTCAGAATTCTATTCTACTATTCTTTAGATGAAGCATTTATATTGAAACATCAGAAAAGGTAAAATAAGAGCGTGTCTCCTTTCTACCTCTGGTTACAGAGTTTTTGATAAATTATTTACGTTCAGTTTTCAGTACCTATTAGATTTTTGAAAACTTCAAAGTTTTGAAGGGTCCTTCTTTTGCAAGATAAATTTTGCAGTTTTCTGCAGTCTTTTGGGGAATGTGGGTGCTACTATCAAAGCCAGCATTTATTGTCAAACACTCATTTGATTAAGGTTGTTTCTTTGGAGTGATCATTGCAAAATGATGATTTATATTTATTGAAGGATTATGAGCAGTGTTCTACTCCAATTCAGCAGTTATTTTCTTGTCATACTGTGAATGCCAAGATTGACGAAATGGCTAGTGCAAAAAACCTTGGTAGGTTGCTGCCAAACACCTTTGAATAGCGCCTGCTGCAGCTCCAGCATTCCAATGGTGGAAAGAGTGCATAATAAAGTTAATGGATGGATTACTGGTGCAGTCAATGACCTTGTCCTGATAAACATCTCTGAGCTTTATTGTTGTTCTTGCACTTACTCAAAAAGGCAGGAAATACTTTTGACATGTGCTTTGTAGATCATATTTTGGTGAGTAATGAAATGTGCACTGCTGCAGAAAATTCAGCCTCTGCATAAAATAAGAGATGTATTCTCATTAGCAGAGATTTGTCATTAATTGCAATAGTTCAGACTTGAAATAGGTTACCTGTCCATACTGGTACCCATGGCTGCAAAACCATTTATTTTTTGACTCTTTATTATTCATTCTAACAATATCAATGAAAGTGCTGAAGAAACTATTCATGTCGTCTCAGATGACATATTGGGTTGTTAATGTTAGAACTCTAAGTAAGAAAGAAAAGGCAATAATCAGAGCTGGATTTAATAGGAAATGGGCTCATGCTTGGCAGATGACATTTAAGTTATTCAGTCATATTATACATGAGTATGGGTGTGTTCAATACTCAGAAGTTATATTTATCTTATAAACTAGAATTTGTTCAGTAGATAAGCTGGCAAAAGGTCTCTAAATCTTTTGCCATAGATGCCGTACTAAAGACGAACGTAGTGTTAGGAATTGTCTGGATGTTCCTCCCAACTTGTGCAATTAACTATATCTCCTTGATCCCAGTCACACATCCTTTAGATAAAATGGCACTGATGGAATATACTTTATTCAAGTTTGACCATGTCCTTGCGGATACAAGATCTATTATATTCTATGGAATATTTAATCGTCTTCTTCAGTGATCACATTATTTATAAAGCTCTGGTTAGGCCACATCAAGAATATTGGATTCATTTCTGGTTACTCCATCATAGGAAGGATGCGGAGGCTTTGCAAAAGATGCCAGTGAGGTTTACCAGGGTGCTACCTGGATTAGTGAGCATGCCTTATAAGGAGAGGTTGGACAATCTTTAGGGTGTTTTCAGTAGTGTAGCAGAGGCTGAGAGGAGACCTGTTAGAAGTTTATTAGAATATGAAGTGCTTAGATAGAGTAGATAGCCAGCATCTTTTTCCCCAGGGTTAAACATTCTGGTACCTAAGGGATGCATTTAAAATGAAAGGGAGTACATTCAAAGGAAATGTGCAAGACCAGCATTTTTCACAGAAAGTGGTGGGTCCCTGCAATGCAGTGCTAAGGGTAGAAGTGCAGACAAATATGACAAAAGTGTTGAATAGGATCTTAGATAGGTATATGAATATGTAGAGAATAGAACGGCATGTACTTGAGTAGGCAGAAGATACTAGTTTTGTTAGGCATTTATTTGCTAGTTTAATTAGTTTAGTTTAGTGGACTAAATGGCTTGTTCCTAAGTGGTAATGTCCTATGCTCTACGTTCTGTCATTCAATTTTATATTCACCAACTACAATCAAAAGTTTCACTTTCACCTTTATTTCAAGATGACATCCATTTGAAAATAAAGCTGGACATCAGTCTAATAGTGATGTATATATATATATAAAAGTAACCAAACTGAAGTCAAGGGTGTTAATATTGCCTTTTTTTATTATTGCCTCTTATTATTATTTATCACAAAAACCCTTAGCAAAGTAATAATAGCAACTGTAAAAGGACAAGTACAAAAATAAAGAATATATATGATATAAAGTTGATCTTTATATTGTTATGTTCAGTTGAGGAGGTTTACAGTATTCATTCTTGTAGAGTGCATACAGCAGAGATGAATCTACAATGCACCTTTTGTAAATGTGGATTTTGCATTGGACTAAATATATGAGATATTTGGAATGCCTCTGTTTTTGAAATTAAAGGTCAGTTGGATGAAAAATTAAAATATTTTAATACTATATGAAAATTGCAGGCAACTTTTGATTGAAGCATCTCAAAAGGTACGATATGTTGAATGAATCAATGACATCATGTATTCCTTCAGGAGCTTTCAGGCATTAATATCATTGTAGTGTACATGCCAATTGATTGTGCTAGGAAATGCCAAGAGACTCTCAGAAGAACAGTAATTTTACCTCCAACAGTACCATAACATCCAGGAATTTATTTCAAAAAGGTCAGATACAAAAAATACACATACATGTGGTTGCTGTCTGTGAATGACAAACAATTTTAGCCAGATATAATAGTGGATATTTTAAAATTCTTTATTGTCTTGGAAGGCTTTAGATTTGAGGTAGTCACGCAATTGAGCAAAGCAGAAATGAAGCGATTATCAAGCAGCTCAGCTAGCATATGTGAGAATAAGAAAGGTCAATATTTGAGTTAAAGGGTTGTGTAGACAGATTTAAATTTGAGTTTTAGAAGGAATAAGTTATGCATGCTTATATTTATGTGCATGTGCACTCAGTGACCACTTTATTACCACTTGCTTGTTAATGCAAATATCTAATCAGCCATCATGTAGCAGAAACTCAATGCTTAAAAGCATGCAGATATGGTCAAAAGGTTCAGTTGTTGCTCAGGCCAAAAATTAGAATGGGGAAGAAACGTGATCTAAGTAATTTTGACCGAGGAATGATTGTTGGTGTGAGACAGGGTGGTTTGAGTACCTCAGAACTGATGCTGGTCTCCTGAGGTTTTCACACACAACAATCTGTAAAGTTTGCAGAGAATGGTGCGATAAACAAAGTGCATCCAGTAAGTGGCAGTTCTGTGAACAAAAGTGCCTTGTAAGTGTTGAAGGTCAGAGGAGAATGACCAGATTGTTTCAAGCTGACAGGAAGGTGACAGTAACTCAAATTACCACACGTTACAACAGTGGTGTGCAGAAAAGCATACCTGAATGCACAACATGTCAAACCTTGTCACGGATGGACTACAGCAGCAGAAGACCATGAGCATAAACTCAGTGGCCACTTGACTGGGTATAGGAGGTACCTAAAAAAGTGACCAATGCGTGTAAATTCTCTTATCTAAGATGTGTTTAATGATGATTGGAAAGGCAGTACTCCTGCACACATCTCAAAAACTGCACAAATGCTTTCTTAACTATAATCTTGAAGGAAAGTATTCTTAATATAAATGCACACATTCCAACTGTTAACCTTGTCTTATGCTGGTCTATTGGATCTAACTAACTGTGCAGGTTCCCTTTTCCAAAAGCACTTCTGACCATTTAGGTTCAATGTGTGATATCTCTATTGGTTTGCAATGGTTCTGTGGTCAATCTATTGCTTTTGCTTTCAATGTTAATGTTAATGCTGAAACCCAAATCCTGATAATGATGCAAACACGAGGAAATCTGCAGATGCTGGAATTTCAAGCAACACACATAAAAATTGCTGGTGAATGCAGCAGGCCAGGCAGCATCTATAGGAAGAGGTACAGTTGACATTTTGGGCCAAGACCCTTCGTCAGGACTAATTGAAAGAAGAGCTAGTAAGAGATTTGAAAGTGGGAGGGGGAGGAGGAGATCGGAAATGATAGGAGAAGACAAGAGGGGGAGGGATGGAGCCAAGAGCTGGACAGGTGATTGGCAAAAGGGATATGAGAGGATCATGGGACGGGAGGCCTAGGGAGAAAGAAAGGGGGAGGGGGAAGCCCAGAGGATGGGCAAGGAGTATAATGAGAAGGGTAGAGGGAGAAAAAGGGGAGAGAGCAAAAAAAAATTAATAATAATAAATAAACAAATAAATAAATAACGGATGGGATACGAAGGGGAGGTGGGGCATCAACGGAAGATAGAGAAGTCAATGTTCATGCCATTAGGTTGGAGGCTACCCAGACAAAATATAAGGTGTTGTTCCTCCAACCTGAGTGTGGCTTCATCTCGACAGTAGAGGAGGCCGTGGACAGACATATCAGAATGGGAATGGGACATGGAATTAAAATGTGTGGCCACTGGGAGACCCCGCTTTCCCTGGCAGACAGAGCGTAGATGTTCAGCGAAATGGTCTCCCAGCCTGCATCGGGAGCACCAGACGCAGTATATCTATCACCCCAGCTGACTCACAGGTGAAGTGTCACCTCTCCCCATCCTCCCGCCCATCTGCTCTCACCCCATACTCCTGCCACCCCATTAGGAATAGGGTTCCCCTTGTCCTCACCTACCACCCCACCAGCCTCTGGGTCCAACATATAATTCTCCGTAACTTCTGCCACCTCCAACGGATCCCACCACTAAGCATATCTTTCCCTTCCCTACCTCTCTCTGCCTTCCGCAGAGATCGCTCCATACGCGACTTCCTTGTCCATTCTTCCCCTCCCCCCCCATCCCTTCCCACCGAACTTCCTCCCGGCACTTATCCTTGTAAGTGGAACAAGTGCTACACATGCCCTTACACTTCCTCCCTCACTACCATTCAGGGCCCCAGACAGTCCTTTCAGGTAAGGCGATACTTCACCTGTGAGTTGGCTGGGGTGATATACTGCGTCTGGTGCTCCTGATGCGGTCTTCTATATATTGGCGAGACCCAACGCAGGCTGGGAGACCGTTTCGCTGTACACCTACGCTCTGTCCGCCAGAGAAAGCAGGATCTCCCAGTGGCCACACATTTTAATTCCACATCCCATTCCCATTCTGACATGTCTATCCACAGCCTCCTCTACTGTCAAGATGAAGCCACACTCAGGTTAGAGGAACAACACCTTATATTCCGTCTGGGTAGCCTCCAACCTGATGGCATGAACATTGACTTCTCTAACTTCCATTAATGCCCCACCTCCCCTTCATACCCCATCCATTATTTATTTATTTACTTATTTATTATTAATTTTCTTTTTCTCTCTCGCTCCTTTTTCTCCCTCTGTCCCTCTCACTACACTCCTTGCCCATCCTCTGGGCTTCCCCACTCCCCCTTTCTTTCTCCCTAGGCTTCCAGTCCCATGATCCTCTCATATCCCTTTTGCCAATCAACTTTCCAGCTCTTAGCTCCATCCGTCCCCCTCCTGTCTTCTCCTATCATTTCGGATCTCTCCCTCCCCCTCCCACTTTCAAATCTCTTACTATTTCTTCTTTCAGTTAGTCCTGACAAAGAGTCTCGGCCCGAAATGTCGTCTGTACTTCTTCCTATAGATGCTGCCTGGCCTGCTGCGTTCACCAGCAACTTTTATGTATGTTCCTGATAATGATGACAACTTATTATATTCTATTGTCAATTATAACACTAATGCATTTACTGCAGAGCATGACCATCTTTGCAATGCAAATTGCCTTCTGATGTCAGTTTTAATATTAATATTAATGTAGACGATGAAGACACTGTTAGCTTAATCTTGCGGATAAGTTCTGCTTTATTTCCCCTCAGCTGCTTATTTTTGCAATTGCATTCCAGCTGTTACATAGCTGAACATTGATATTGATAACCTGAGCATGGTTGCTGTTCACTTTTCTTGGTCTGATTGCAATCATTTCTGATCTACTGTGTAATCCCGCTGTGTTCGAACAAGTTGTAATCCACATTTTTTTACAGCACATCATCAAAATATTTGTTTTTACCTATCTACTCTACTATAAGTTTAAATATTTCTCTTACATTTGAATTCCTGTAGCAAAAATAACCAATTTTACAAAGTTTCTTTTATTGTTGTATTCTCTTCAGGCAGACAGCATCCTGCTGAACTTCCAAGGTCTCCAAAGTCCTATTCTTCCTATAGTACAAGGTCCAATAATGCATAGTAAACATACTTGTAAAGCCCAGTGTAACAGAATGAATGAAACAATGATATAAATAGCATATACACTGCCATTTCACTGAGTTATGCAGATGAGTAGTCCATTTCATATTTTAATGATTAGAACTATTGCTTATCTGTAGCACTCATTCAGCATAATAAATAGCTATTGAACATTGGCTTTTGTTCAAGAACTGAATTGCAATCAATAAAACAACAGGCTTGTTAAATAAAAATGTTGTTGCTGCACAATTGGAAGATAGGAAGCCAAGTAGTTCTTATTTCTTAAATTTTGCACATGCCTGTAGTTTGCCCATTAGATTGTTTAAGTAGCTCAACATCAGAATTGCTTTAAAGCAATAAAGGCTTTTCTCTCATTTAAAATGATCCAAATGATTTTCTGAATCTGTATTAAGGCTTTGGGCTATGCAATCCAAAACATTGTTTATTATTCCATTAGTTAAGAGAGGTCAATATGTCACAAATAATTTCTACATTTATCTAATTTAATCCATGACCAGAATTAAAACAGTTGGCTTAATAAGGTATACTGCTGAGTTTGATCTCCAGCAGTATCTGCTACTGGGTGCATATTGGCTGCACTAGAGGAAGGCCAAGTATTCAGAGTTTTAAGATCACTGAAGGATGTGAATATTGCTGGCAATTAATATTTATCAATCATTGCCTTGTGGAGGTGACCTGCTGAAATGAATTACAGCTATCACTATGATATAGGCATTCCCAAAGTGCTTTAAGAATAAAAGATTTGAAAGATTCCCCGACTGGTCTTCAGGATGGTAAAGATTGTGCATCTGTGATGTGAAACTGAAGAAGCCTGACAGGGTTCTTTCTGTTCAGTTTTTAGACAGAACACACAGCAGTCGTTGAATATCTGTGATCATAATCATGCACGCTCAGAGTGGTGGGTAAGTGACAAAACAAGCAGATTGTTTTTTCCCGTGTAGCACTGAGTTTGTTGAAGCTGTACTCATTAAGGGGAATGAAGAGTGTTCAATCCTTCAATTCAGTAAGTAAATGATATAAAATCTTTGTACAGTCGGGCATAAATCCCTCAGCAAAGAAAGCAAAGCTGGTGATATTTTATTGCATTATTTGTGTGGCTGGTTCAGTTAAACTTTTAGTTAATTGCTAGTTCTTTAATTTGGCAGAACTGAAGTTGGAGTATTGATGTGTTGCAGACTGGCAATACTAGGGGATTAATTCTCACATCCCATTTCTTGTACATGTCGACCAGTGCAGTTTTAATTGTGTCATATTAAGATCACTTCCTGTGTATCATAGCAGAAAATTAACCATCAAATCTTAATACTAAGGGGAGAGGAGCACATGAGTGAGACAGCAGTGTTCTGGGTTCAGTCTTCAATAATTTATATAACTTTTTCTGCATAGGACGATGATTTTAGTGGTTTAGAGTCTTAGGGTTACACATCACAGAAAAAGTCTTTCTAGCCTAACTCATCAGTGCAGTCAGGTGGGGAGCTTTGGGATTTAGTGACCAGCGATGATAAAGGACAGGTGATAAATTCGAAAGTCCAGGATACTGAGTGTCCTGATGGAATGAGAGCATAATTGCCACTCTAAGTTTAATGACTGAATAGTACTGGTAGTTATTGCTGATTAAAGCCAGCATGTACCTTCTAAAGGGAGGTACCTTGTGGTCAAAGCAGAGGTTACCTGAAACAGGAGTGACAGGGTTTGGGGTGGTAATACCAGCAAAAGAAATTGGAATCAGCAGAAGAACATCTAATAAGTTAGGGGTGTTTACAGTGGAGATGCTGGCGGTGTTGGTTGCGTTGCAATGGGTGCAGAAAGCCAGACAAGCCAAAGCATTGATATGTTCAGAATCATCCTCAGTTCTAGCAAGTTTAAAGTCTTTTCACACAAACAGTCGGCAAGATGTACTTTATGAAGTCCTTCAGTTAGTTACAAGAATTGCAAATCAGGGAGGTCAGGTAAAATTTCTATGGGTTCCAGCACATGTAGGGGTGAAGGGAAATGAGAGGGTGGATGAGTTGGCAAAGAGGGCGTTAAAGAAAGAAAATGTGGAAATGCACATTAGTATCAGTAAAGCAGAGGTTAAGTGTGTAATCTGGGAAAAAGTCAACCGAATGTGGCAAGAAAGATGGGACAGGGAGGGGAAAGGGAGGCATTTATATCAAATACAAAAGAGTGTTGCAGTTACTAGGGTAGGTAATGGAAACAGAAGAGAGGAAATTGTGTGGACTAGGTTAAGGTTGGGGCATTGTGCATTAAACAAAACATTGAAAATGACAGGGAAACACCAGACAGGATTGTGTGAGGAATGTCAGGAAGAGGAGTCAGTAGAACATGTAGTTCTGAGTTGCAGGAAGTATGGGAGACAGAGAGAGATGATGAGAAATAAATTAAGGGAGTTGGGGATGCAGGAATTCACATTAAAAGGGTTGCTGGGCATGGGTGAGAGAGCACAAGTCCGGGTATTCTTAGCGTTTTTAAGGGGTACAGGGGTTTTTTATAGATTATGATGAATAAACAGGAATAGGATACTAGGATGGTCAAAGATGGGAGGGTGAAGTGTAGGTTTGTATATGTGTGTGTGTGTGCGTGTGTGCGTGCGTGCGTGCGTGCGTGCGCGATTGAGTGAAGGGATTTAGAATGTATGTCTAGTGCACATTCTGGAGCAGGGGGTGGCTCTAATGCACCATTAAGCTGGATGCCAACCGCCGTAAAACAAGATACAGACAGACAGACAGACAAAGCAGAGGTTTCAGCAGCATCTGAACATGGATGAGATCAGGCATGCTGTACTCCATCAGCAATCTAAGAAATCAAAGCAAAGGGAAGGATAAAGGACCTTCAGACCTGAAATTTCTTGGTGAAGTCCAATGGAACTACAGTGCAAGGAGGAAGATCATTATGAGCAGGCAAGTCCATGAAGGATATATGTGTATGTAGTTCAATGATTATCTTTTCAAGTTGTATGTTTCAACAATTAAAATGCTGGTCTCAGACAACTGCTTTGTGCCCCAAACTAGACAAGTTACCTGTCAATATTATTATCAATAGCCAGGATATTCTGACCATATATTTTATCACCCCAAACAACTTGTCACTGCCTGAAGCATGCCTCATACTTGAATATACTAACTTTACCGCATCCACCATCTAATTTTATATAATTTTTCCCATGTAGTGGAAGATGCTAACAGATGTCTTAATAGAGACATTCAAAATGATAAGAAGGGGTTTGTAAGACTCTTTTTCTCAAGGCAGTAGTGTCTAAAACAGAAGGGAACAAATATAAGGTGAGAGGCAGGAGGTTACGAAGGTGTCTAAGGGATATTTTTGTACAGAAAACTGTTGGAATCTGGAATGTGCTGTTTGAGTTGGTGGCAGTGCTGCAGGCATATCCTTTCACAAATGAAATATCTAGAGAAATCCTTGAAACTGCAAAAGCATGGAAGGTAACAGCTCAAAGGCAGGTAAATATGACTAGCACAGATAAGTGGTGCTGGGATAGAGATATATCCCTAACAAAGGAGGGGTAAGGCGCTCTTTGCCTTGGGTTACCAAGGTCACCCTTGGGCAAGGTGTAGCACCTACTTAACTCCCTGAACAGGATCACTGAAGCCTGGGGAGAAGTTGGTTCATTTCATATGTTCAGCACAGCATTGTGGGCCAAAGGACTTGTATGGTGCTGTAGGTTTCCTATATTTCTATGTTTCCTTCACAAGTCCTGGTTATGCGACCACTGACACCAGGCAGGCAATCTCTGAGGAGTACTGATAATGACTGGGGTCTCCTGTCTTGTAATGATGTGTCCCAGAAAAAGGCAAAGGCAAACCATTTCTGTAGAAAAATTTGTCAAGAACAATCATGGTCATGAAACGATCGTGGATATGCTGGCTGAAGGTTCGGTGCTATTTGTTTATATGGATCTAAATAAGTTACGCAATGATTAGCATATTTTGTTATCCCTCCAGTATAAGGTGATGCATAACCAGTAGCAGCTGCAATAAACTAGCCAAGGATGAAATGAGCTGCAATGTTTTATTCCCTGAAGGTCTGAGCACACAGTACGTGCAACTGCTGCCGAGTCTGTGATCACCTATGTTGCAGATGACTTGACCTTTTACTTGATCTTTGTTCCATTCCATCTCCCTCTCATCCCAGAACTTCTGATGTTGGCAATTTGTATACGTAATAAAGAAAGTCGCAAAATGAAGTGTTAATGCAGCCTTTGACAAGCAGAAAACAAAGAGTTCAGTTGCTCTGGGACGGCATCCCAGGGCGAGCACTTAGGACTTGCACAGCACAACTGTCAGGTGCGTTGACAGACATTTTTAATCTGTCCCTCTCCCAGTGTAGAGTGCCCTCTTGCTTCAAATCATCCACCATTGTCCCTGTAGCAAAAAAAGACCAAGGTAACATGCCTGAACAACTGGCATCCTGTCGCACTCACCTCAATAATAAGCAAATGCTTTGAGAAGCTGGTCAAAAATTACACCTGCAGCTTGCTACCACCCAAACTCGACCCCCTACACTTCACCTACCGACACAACTGATCGCCAGATGACGCAATAGCCACTGCTCTACATACCGTCCTTATGCACCTGGAGAGGAGGGATGCTTATGTGAGAATGCTGTTCTTGGACTACAGTTCAGCATTCAACACCATAGTTCCATCCAGGCTTGACAAGAAGCTCAGAGACCCCCGCCTTGACCCTGCCTTTTGCAGCTGGATCTTGGACTTCCTGTCAGATCACCAGCAGGTTGTAAGAGTGGGCTCCCTCACCTCCAAACCTCTGACTCTCAATACAGGAGCCCCTCAGTGCTGTGTACTAAGTCCGCCTCCTTTATTCCCTGTATACCTATGACTGTGTCACCACCCACAGCTCTAATCTGCTAATTAAATTTGCTGACAACACTACATTGATTGGCCCTTATCTCAAACAATAACGAGGTGGCCTACAGGGAAGAAGTCATCTCTCTGACACAGTGGTGTCAAGAAGACAACCTCTCCCTCAATGTCACAAAAACAAAGGAGCTGGTTATGGATTACGGGAGAAATGGAGAGGGGCTAACCCCTATTGACAACAATGGATCTGGGGTTGAGAGGGTAAACAGATTCAAGTTCCTCGGCACCCACATCACCAAGGACCTCGCGTGGTCTGTACACACCAGCTGTGTGGTAAAAAAGGCACAACAGCGCCTCCTTCACCTCAGATAGTTGAGGAAGTTTGGTATGAGTCCCCAAATCCTAAGAACTTTCTACAGGGACACAATTGAGAGCATCCTGACTGGCTGCATCACTGCCTGGTATGGGAACTGTACCTCCCTTAATCGCAAGACTCTGCAGAGAGTGGTGCGGACAGCCCAGCGCATCTGTAGTTTAAACTTCCCATGATTCAGGACATTTACAAGGTCAGGTATGTTAAAAGGGACCCGTAGGATCATTGGGGACCCAAGCCATCCCAACCACGATCTATTCCAGCTGCTACAATCTAGAAAGCGGCACTACAGCATAAAAGCCAGGACCAACAGGCTCCGGGACAGCTTCTTCCACCAGGCCATCAGACTGATGAACTTGCGCTGATTTGAGTGTATTTCTAAATTACGTTGACTGTTCTATTTATTATAAATTATTATAAATTACTATGATTGCAGATGTTACATTTAGATGGACACATAACGTAAAGATTTTTGCTCACGTATGTGAAGGATGTAAAAAATAAAGTCAATTCAATTCTTACATTCGTGATAATTAGTACTAGCAGCAGGAATTATGAAAAGCAGAGGCACATAAACAAATCCTGGAATTCTACTAGGCTGGTTTATGTTAAATAAACCTACTGTATATTGTTTACATCTCTACAGCTCCTAATTCCTGTCCTTGCATCCATACCTCTCACCTCATTCTTTCCACAAATATTTATCTATGTCTTTAGCTGTGCAACCCAGCAACCCACCTATTTAACACCAGTCTCATCACAGGACCATTTACAATGACCAATTAACTTACTGATATAACCTGTCTATTACACGCTTTCTACAGTCAAAACGTCAAACCTGACCTTAGAGCCAGAGGACAACTATTGTGCCCTGTGGTAGATGTGACTGGTAGTCAGGGCAGGGAGAAATAGTACCTGAGGTCTTCTTTCCCCAGGAAACAGGATTGTGAAAACAGTATGATTCAGATGATGCATTTGAAGATTTTGAAGAATACTGACATCTATTTTCTCTTCAAATTCCCTTTCAAATTGATCAAATAGACATTATTAAATGTCAAGATGGAACATCCTCTTCTAAGCTGGGACAGCATGTACACTGCTGGTTTCACTTCTGAGTTTTGAGTTACAATCTCCGATAAAAACTTCAGGCAATGAAAAGCAGGTTATTGTGAGAGTCTTGCCCATGAAATAATATCTTAAAGGAAATGTTAAAAGACATAGTGGATAATCCAATTAATAAATTGAAAGTGAAATATGAAAGCCTTATCTTAATGCCTTACAGATATAGTCCTAATCTACAAGATGGACTGGAGGGGTTCAAAGGAGTGAGGAAGGAGTTTGTGGGGAACAGGTGCGAGGTTGGATCACTCCAAGCGCTGAGCCAATTTGATGAGATATGGAACAGCTTCAGGCTGTGCAGACCAAGTGTGTCGCTGCGCCGAAGCCCAAGCCATAAAGCGAGGCATTACTCAGCATTTGGACAATTTAAATGCCAGCCCAGATGGACTGCAAAGCCTGACTGCGGAGGCAAGGGTTGGGCTGATTTCACTCACTACCCGGCAATGTTCATTCCTCTCTCTGCTGGCTATCATTTCTGAGAGTTTCTCAGTGTTTTTTCCCCACTGATATGATGAACTTGAGATCAAGACTTGGGCCTGCAATGGCTGATCTGCGAAGTGGATCTAAGGACTCAATCTGGCTCATAAAGCTGTCATCTTCATCTATTGTTTGCATGATATGTGTGTTTTTTAATCTGCTTTCTCTGCGCAGTGGTTGCGGTCTTTTTTTTAATTGGGTTCCTCAGGTTTCTTGCTTTGTGACTGCCTGTAAGCTAACAACTTTCAAGGTGTACAATTTGTATATTCTTTGATAATAAACAACTTAGACTAATTGATTTGATTAAATTTAAATTGTCTGAATCTATCTCAAAGGCTTAAAACATTGAAGGTTTGGGACTGAGAACATAATCTGCACTAGAAAGGCATGTTAATAACTGCAAAATGTAAGGAATTTGTGTCTCAGACTTTGGAGACATCTACATCTAGAAGTGCCCAAAGCAAATTTCTCATTAAGGGAAAACCCATCAGCTAAATGGAGGCAAGATCTGCCAAGTTCAATGGGTAGGGGATTTTATATTGTTTCTAATAGTCCATGACAAATGGATATTGAAAGAGTTTTCCCATTAATGTATAGATTCATGTTCTTACTTGGAACGTATCTTGGCATGTGAATAGTTTTTGATTCCTAAATGAGATCATAAAAAGCATAGTCAGCGGATTTTTGGAATATCCTAAGTTTATGGAGAGTAAAACGAGAATAGATAGTTGGGAGTATGTTGGAAAAGGGAAGTTAAAACAAATGAAAGAAGCAGTAGAATTGACAAAAGTGTCACCATGCTACCATAGAATATTGTATTCTTCACCATCAAACCTTACCGCTTAAAGCATTGCAATTCATCTCTGGTTCAATTTATAAACTAGGGATGAGAACAAAACTGGAGTATTATAGCTCTAGTACAAAGTAGGAAGGTTAATCTCAGTCACTCTCATCCAGAAAAGTAAACTGTATAAAACACACAAAATTCAGGAGGCATAAATTACTATGATTGCACATTGCACATTTAGATGGAGATGTAACACAAAGATTTTTACTCCTCATGTATGTGATGGATGTAAGAAATAAAGTCAATTCAAATACTGGAGGAATTCAGCCGGCCAGTTAGCATCTGTGGACGGAGTAAGAGTTGACGCTTTGGGCCGAGAACCTTGGTCAGGACCCTTCGTCTTAGTCCGAAATGTCAACCGTTAACTCGTCTCCATAGATGCTGCCTGGCCGGCTGAGTTCCTCCAGCACTTGAATTGAGTTTATTTCTTACATCCTTCACATACATGAGATGTAAAAATCTTTGTGTTACATCTCCATCTAAATGTGCAATGTGCAATCACAGTAATTTATAATAAATAGAACTGTCAATGTAATATAGAGTACACTCAAATCAGCATGAGTTCATCAGTATGATGGCCTGGTGGAAAAAGCTGTCCCGGAGCCCGTTGGTCCTGGCTTTTTTATGCTGCGGTACCGCTTCCCGGATGGTAGCAGCTGGAATAGATTGTGGATGGGATGGCTTGGGTCTCCAATGATCCAACGGGCCCTTTTTACACACCTGTCCTTGTAAATGTCCTGAATCATGGGAAGTTCACAACTACAGATACGCTGGGCTGTCCGCACCACTCTCTGCAGAGTCCTGTGATTAAGGGAGGTACAGTTCTCATACCAGGCAGTGATGCAGCCAGTCAGGATGCTCTCAATTGTGTCCCTGTAGAAAGTGCTTAGGACTTGGGGGCCCATACCAAACTTCCTCAACTGTCTGAGGTGAAAGAAGCTCTGTTGTCTCATTTTCACCACACAGCTGGTGTGCACAGACCATGTGAGGTCCTTGGTGATGTGGATGCCAAGGAACTTGAAGCTGTTTACCTTCTCAACCCGAGATCTATTGATGTTAATAGAGGTTAGCCCATCTTCATTCCTCCTGTAATCCACAACCAGCTCCTATGTTTTTGCAACATTGAGGGAGAGGTTGTTTTCTTGAGACCACTGTGTCAGAGAGATGACTTCTTCCCTGTAGGCCACCTCGTTATTGTTTGAGATAAGGCCAATCAATGTAGTCTCACTGGCAAATTTAATTAGCAGATTGGAGCTGTGGGTAGCGATACAGTCATGGGTATACGGGGAGTAAAGGAGGGGACTCAGTACACAGCCCTAAGGGGCTCCTGTATTGAGAGTCAGAGGGTTAGAGATGAGGGAGCCCAATCTTACAACCTGCTGGTGATCTGACAGGAAGTCCAGGATCCAGCTGCACTAGGCGGGGTCAAGGCCAAAGTCTCTGAGCTTCTTGTCGAGCCTGGATGGAAATATGATGTTGATTGCTGAACTGTAGTCCAAGAACAGCATTCTCACATAAGCATCCTTCTTCAGATGTGTAAGGATGGTATCTAGAGCAGTGGCTATTGCATCATCTGTTGATCAGTTGTGTTGGTAGGTGAATTGTAGGGGGTCCTATTTGGGTGGCAGCAAGCTGCAGATATAGTCCTTGACCAGCCTCTCAAAGCATTTGCTTATTATTGAGGTGAGTGTGACAGGATGCCAGTTGTTCAGGCATGTTACCTTGGTCTTTTTGGTACAGGGACAATTGTGTATAATTTGCAGCAGGAGGGCACTCTGCACTGCGAGAGGGAGAGATTAAAAATGCCTGTAAGCACACTTGTCAGTTGTGCTGCTCATGTCCTGACTACCTGCCCTGGGATGCTGTCTGGTCCCACAGCCTTGCGACTGTCCACTCGTTGGAAACATCTGTGTACCTCAGCCTCAGAGATGACCAGTTTGCAGGTTGTAGCGCTGGCTTTCCTCGGAGGCTCCGAGTTAGTGACATCGAACCGAGCATAAAAGTGATTGAGCTCATCTGGGAGAGGGACCACGATGTTGGCGGCACCACAACTTTTGGCTTTGAAGTCTGCATTAGTATGCAACCCTCGTGTTTCACTTTGATTTCTAGCATCTGCAGATTTTCTTTTGTTGGTGAAAATATGGAAGGAACTCAGCAGGACACAGAATCTAGGGAGGGGAATAAAAGTTGACTGAGGCTGAGGTCCTTCACATGACTGCACAAAACAACACTAACAAAATATTTTCAATGCATAATTCTGTTAAAGAAAACATAAGATGGAAATTAATTGGAAAACCACTTTCCATGTTTGCAAATTTTAGTTCAATGGATTAGAAATAATATGAATTATTTGAATTAAAATTTATATAATCACAGTTAATCCTGGCAAAAAGAAAGAAAAGGATTACATAATCCATGAGAAAAAATATTCACCCTGCCAGTTGCACTGTGAGATAAAATCCACGAGATATTCAATGGGAGAATTGAAGCTATGTATCCCATGCCATTTTATATGAGCGGTTTGCTAGGAATTACCCCAAAAGTTAAGAAATTATTGGGAGAAATTGGCAAATTAAAACCAGACAGAGTGAAGCAGTTAATCTTCAAAAGGGTAGATTAACTTAGTGCCAGGCCATGGCATGCTACAGTAGGGTTATCATAATATATTTTGCTTTTTGGATTCTGAATTCAAATCATGTTGAAAGCCTCAATATTCTGTAGTGAATTGCTTGCAGTAAAGGTCTCATGTGAAATAATTTCAAATGGATGCCTGCATTTCTTCGTAGAGAACAAAAATGCTGACTCATAGAGGCTGGTCTAGACTAAATTGAAAGAAAAGGGATTGTAACTGAATTGATACTTCACAGCAGATTTGTTCATCTAAATCTGAAAGTGGGATCTCAGTAGCCAACGTACAGGATCAGAAAAAGCCAGACAGGGTTATAAATTCAACCAGCTCCATCATGAGCACTAGCCTTCCCACCTCCAAAGGACATCTTCAGTAGACAATGCCTCAAGAAGGTGGCATCTGTCATTAAGGACCTCGCCATCCAGGAGGGTCTTCTCATTACTATATTCAGGGAGGAGGTACACGGACGCAGTGTTATAGGAATTGCTTTTTCTCCTCTGCCTTCAGTTTTCTATATGGTTCATGATCCCATGATCACTGGTTTGGTGTCTTTTTGCACTAATTATTTATTTTTAGTATTTTTTATTCTTTAAATTTCTTATTATTACTAATAGTACTTTTTATGTATTACCCTGTGTTGTTGCTGCAGAAGAATAACTTTCATGACACGTACCAGTGACAATAAACCTGTAGTCTATATTGGTGTCCTTCAGTTTTCTGTGTTCTCTTTCTTGTTGCTGACTGGCGGGCTGGGGTTTGAAGTTTGGGGAGTTGATGTCCTTGTGGGCAAACTGTTAGTTTCTGTGTGTGGGAGGGTTTGGGGGATTTGGGGTTTGCAAGTTTTTGTTTCTTTTCCTTTTTCCTGCGGGGGGTGGGGGGGGTGATGTCTTTTCTTTCAATGACGACTAAGCGTTTTCTGTATTTCTTGGCTATCTGGAGAAGACATATCTCAGAGTTGCATTCTGCATACATACTTTGATAATAAAATGAATATTTGAACCTTTGATTCTGAATCACATATGATGAGCAACAAAGAGCTGGCATGGTTAAATCCTAGAATGTCCAGTCATCTATTGCCATTTTTATGACTGCACAATTAAGCTAATTTAAATTAGACACTCTCATATAGCTTATTTAAATTGGTTCTCACGACACACTTGGAAGACTGATTTAAAATTTAACGCTTATAAGTAAAGTTCTCTGGGAATGTGAAACTTTGCAGTGGTTCAAAGACACAAGCTGCTGTTTAGCATTTCTGTAGAAATGAGAAATGTCAGGTTCTTCAAGAACATTTCTGTATGTCCTTCTCCCACCCCTGATGTTCACATCCTCGACAGAATCATCCTGCAGTTCAGACCTATTCCCATTTAATTACAAATCTCAACCTATCTCAAGGCTCTCTCAACATCCCAGTCTGCTGTCACCAGGCCTTTCCCCATTCCCTGCAATGAACTGAATTGCCTGAAGACTGATGGCCATTTCAGCAAGTGCCTGAATTTACTAACTCAGTATTTTTGGTTAAAGGTAATTAAAATTATGTTTGATTTCTCGTTCTTTCTCATGGATAACTACATATGGCCAGTAAAATAGTCCTAGGTAGACAAGTGCCAGATGGAACTATTACAGTCCTTGGGGATAAATTACTATTCTGAATGGTTATGCTTCATATTGCAAGATTGTTGAGCCAAGGAAGCATCAGCTCTCCTTGTGAGATAAGTGAAAACTCACTCATGTGGAATTTGAGAACTCATTTACAGAAATCTAAATAGCCATGTCTTTCTAATTTTCCAGGTATGAGGTTAGTTCAACTCAAATCATAAATCGGCTCGCTGTCAAACTTACCCAACTGATAGTGATGCCTCTTGTTAGCTAGATATAAAGTCATAGAGTTATACAGTATGGAAACAGGCCCTTCGGTCCAAGTTGTGCCTGCTTACCAACTTGACCATATTGTTAATTCAGTCTCTCCATATGACTGAAGTCCCAACCCCCAGTTCCAGCAACATCCTTATGAATCTTTTGTGCACCATCTCAGCCTTAATCACATCCTTCCTATAAAGTGGTGACCCAGGTTGTACCAATATTGCAGGTGCAGTCTCATCAAAGTCCCTGCTCTAATACTTAACACTCCAGCCAATAAATTCAGTTCTTCACCAGCTTTTTTACCTGTCACCAAATCATCCCCTTCATACTTGTTTGAGTTAACTTCCATCTGCTATCACATTTCACCAGTTAATATAGATCTTATTGTATTCCTAGACAATTTTCTTCACTAAAAACACACCACCAGTTTTGGTGTCACCTACAATCTTAGTAATCATGCTACCTACATGCTCATTCAAATTGTTTATATAAAACAGGTGACTGAGTTGCACACTACTAGTCACAGTCCTTCAAGTGAAAAGCAACATTTTACAAACACCCAAAATGCTGGAGGAACTCAGCAGGCCAGGCAGCATCAATGGAAAAGAGTAAACAGTAAACATTTTGGGACAAGACCCTTCATCAGGGTTCATAATTCCTGATGAAGGGTCTCAGCTTGAAACTGTTTACTCTCTTCCATAGTTGCTGCCCAGTCTGTTGTGTTCCTCCAGCATTTTGGGTGTTCCTTTCTATTTCCAGCATCTGCAGAGTTTCTCATGTATGTATTTCACAAACAGCCTCTGACTTCTTTCACCAAGCCAGTATGTATTCATTGGGCTAGTTCAGCTTGTTTCCCATGGACCAGCCTACAACATGTGTTGTAGGACAATTGCAGGGTGTGTAGTGGTAAGCTTGGAGTGTCGGAGTTCAGAGTTCAATTGCAGCACCATTTGTAAATAGTTTGTACATTCGGTTCATGAACATGTGGGTTTCCTCCATGTGCTCTGGTTTCCATCCACAGTCCAAAGATGGACTGGTTAGTAGGTTAATTGGTCATTGTGAATTGTCCTGTGATTAGACTAGTGTTAAATAGGTGGGTTACTGGGCAGCGCGGCTCACTGGGCCAGCTGCATCTCTAGATTTAAAAAAAATAAGGGTGACCTTAAAGCTGTCTGCCTTGTTGTCAAAAATAATTGGTTATTACATTCTTTTTCAGGAATATACAGTAGGTTTCCAATCTTGTCTATTCTGCCTTGTATGTGCCATATGTACTACAATTCAATTCATTCTGAATTGATGAAAGCACCTGTTTATTATTAATATTCATTCCAGGGTGAAAATATTTTTATGGCACAATATAATCTTATAACATCAGCTGAAATAAGAAATATGTTTACAATTGAGTACAGCTTCAAAAATACAAAACAATTAGAAATTTGAGGTGTCTCAGGAATGAATATATATTTTTATGAATATATATATATATTTTTATAACTTTATTCAAAGAAGCAAGAGCCAAAATTATATATGAGAATTATTTTCCAACTCATTCACTTGAGAATTTTGTACTGAGAATTGGAGGGCAAACTTATATAAATGTTCCCATTATACTGAACTTGAAGTTCCAAAAAAAAAATTATGTCCTCATATTACTGTCTTACTTCCATTTAAGTTTCTCCTTTTGCCTTTGTCAAGATGCTTCATTAGCTAAACAGAAAAAATTACCTAATATATCACATAGTTAAATATTAATAAATCATATTAATTCAAATTGAATAACGTATTACTTTGCAACATGCCAATTTGTTAGCCAAGAAAGGGGAATTATGTATTTTAGTGTATTAAGTGGTGCATTGGATAAGAATTAGGCAGCTAGATCTATGGAAAGTTCCGAGAAATATATACAGCAGGACGAGGGGCATAATAATGAAGGAATTTATCCAAACAGAGATTGCATAGAAATAATTAAAGTTGGACAAAATGGTGGTATTCATGCAAAAGTTAGAAACTGGAAAGCTGCTAAAAGTGAGTGTGCTTCCAACCATGGTTCGTTCAAACAGAAGAACATCACCTCATCATTTTTCTGTTTTCTCTATGATCAATCAAATATTTCAACGTAACTTAATAATATGACATTGCACACACAATTAAAAAGTTCTGACAGCAGCAGGTTTTCTATTCAAACCAAATGGAATGAACACAACAGTTTGTTCTGTAGGTTAGAAGACGGCTTAATTTTGGCTGCTTTGGCAGTGAACAGGGAGGCAAGTGTGGATGTTTTTTTGGAGCCCATAGGGTGCTCTAGTTCCTTCCAATTCTATAAAAATGCCATAGGGTTTTCTATAATAGTTTTCAGAGGGCATTATAAGGACTTCTCCCTAACTAAGCCAAACTTACATATGTATTAAGTTGCCCAAGAGCAAGGAAATATTCATACTTTGTCAAATTGGAGTGACAGATCAAGAATGGGTCTAGCAGATAAAATGAACTTATGAAAGCCTAGACTGGAATTTTTAAAAAAAACAGTCCAACACAAATTCAGCATTAGTGCTGGGGCAAAGTCTTGGAGAACATATGACCTGATGGGTTAGGGGAAAGGGGCAGTTGATCTAATTCTTAGTCTCAAAAATGTACAAGATTCTCCAAGTTGTTTGTAATGGGCATGTTCATAGTAGGTACCAACTTAAGGGATAGTTGAAACAGTTTTGCCTTAATGACAGAATCCTGATTGACATTGACACATTTGTTCAATATCAAAAAAAAATTAATTGCCACAAGGTCAAGAGCTCTAATTCTGCAACAGGAATAAAACAAATTAAAATTCCTTATAACATAAAATTCACGTGAACTTAGAGACTTCCACAAAGCTGACAATTCCTGGAAAGGCATATTTAACTTTCCTGAAGCCACTGCTTTCATTATTCAATGATTATCATTGCAAATTGCTTGTATCTGAGTTGTTAAATACCTTCCACTAATTCCATCACAGTTCCTGAGGTGAGAGACGTTGCGTTGCATAGAGGAAGAGTGAGTTTAAAAGAAGAGTTTGGGGGCAGTCTACACATGTCGCATGCCACTGTTCCCAAGGAGACATTGGATTGCACATAATTAGGCATTGGCAAGATCCAACAAAAAGAAGTTAAGTTTAAGTGGAGTGGCCATTTTGTGAGTAGGCTAGTGTTATAGCGGGGAATAGAGGCTTTGGCTCATTGCGATCTTGGTAATGACAGGCGTAGGCTGTAAATAGATATTTTTGTTATTCTTTCTTTCTTATTGCACATTTAGAGCAGAAGGGATGCTGGGAAGGATAGTGGAATGCTCATTTTGTGGGATGTGGGAAGGCATGGAGACTTCCAATGACTACACCTGCAAGAAGAACATCCAGCTGCAGCTTCTAACAAACCATGTTAAGGAGTTGGACTAGGAACTGAATGAATTGGCAGGCTGAGGGGTTGATTGATGGGACATAGAAGGAGGGAGTTACACCCAAACTTCAGGACACAAGTAACTGTGTACCGTCAGGAGGGGGAAAGGAAATAGGCAGCCAGTGCAGAGTACCCTTGTCGTTGTTGCCCTCAACAACAAGTATACTGCTTTGGATACAGTTTGGGGAGGAAGTGGATGAGTTAGCAGAGGAAAGCCACAACAATCAGATCTTTGGCAATGTCTGGCTCTGTGCTCAGAAGGGAACTGGGGGTGGGGAGAAGAGGTGAGCTGTAGTGATAGGGGACTTATTGGTTAGGGGAACAGAAAAGAGTTTCTGTGGATGAGAATGAGATTTCTAGATAGCATGTTGCCTCTGAGTCCCAGAGTCTGGGATATCTTGGATTGAGTCCACAGCATTCTTAAGTAGGAAGGTGTGCAGCCAGATAACATGGTCCAAGTCGGTACCCATGACGTGGGTAGGATGGGTGATGAGATTGAGCAAAGTGATTTCAGGGAGGTAGGTGCTACGTTATAATCCCAGGATTGCTACCCATGGCATGTACTAGTGAGGCTCGAAGATCATTCAGTTTAACAAGTGGCTAAGGAGATGGTGCAGGAGGAAGCACTTAAGATTTTTGGATCATTGAGCTCTCTTCCGGGGATGGTGGGACTTGTACAGAAGGGATAGTTTGCACCCGAACTGGAAGGGGACTAACATCCTTGTGGGAAAATTTGTCAGTGCTGCATTGGGCTGGGGGGGTGGGGGGAGAGGGTCATTTCAACTGAAGTTGCAGGGGGATGGGAGCCAAAGCACCAGAACAGAGTGGAGTGGTTGATGTTAAGCCTACATAAAAGGTCAGGAATCAAAAGATTGCGCATGGTGAAACTAATGTTCTGCGCTGTGTATATTTCAATGCAAGGAGTATTGTGCGAAAGGCAGGTGGGCTTAAAGCATGGATCAGCACATGGACATATGATGTTGTAGCCATTAGTGTGACTTGGTTGTAGGAGGCGCAGAACTGGCAGCTTAGTGTTTTGGGGTTCTGTTGTTTAGACGTGATAGAGCAGGAGGGATTAAAGAGGCATTACTTGTCAGGGAAAATGTATAAGGGAAAACCTATTAAAATACAAAAGACTGTCCAAGAACCCAGAGCACAGAGAGAAAAAACAAACAATAAGAGTAAGTAAACAGCATTCAGAAGTGAAGTTCACAATGCCAGGCATCACTACAGCCCATCCTAATTGCAGGCCACAGCCTCAGTCCAGCAGAGAGATGAGCAAACCCTATGGAACAGCAAGCTGAACCATCCTGTTTCTCAGCTCTGACCCCAACACCCCGACTCCAAAAGGTGGAGTAGGTTAGCACTTTATTCCTTAGAAGTTAGAAGATTGAGAGAAAATTGGATTGAGCTAGACAAAATTATAAGGGGTATAGAGAGAGTAAATGCAAGCAGGCTTTTTCTGCTGAGGTTGGGTAAGACTACATCTAGGGTTAAGGGTGAAAGTTGAACGTTTAAAGGGAACATGAAGGTGAATTTCTTCACTCAGAGAGTGGTGAGAATGTGGTACGTGCAAGTTCTGGATATGGGTTCAGTTTCTAGCATTTAAGAGAAGTTGGGAGAAGTACATGGATGAGAGGTGCTATGGAGGGTCAATGGGACTAGGCAGATCAATGGTTCAGCATAGACTAGATGGGCCAAAAGGCCTGTTTCTGTGCTGTTCAAAATCAGTATCAGAATTGGAATTGGGTTTAATATCATTGGCATATGACATGAAATTTGTTGTTTTATGGCAGAAGTATATTGCAATATGTAATCATTAGAACTATAAATTACAGTAAGAAATATATATAAAACAAAATTAAATGTAATAAATATTGCAAAACGAAAGGGAAAAATAGATAGTGTTCATAAGTTCATTGTTTAGTCAGAAAACTGATGGCAGAGGGGAAGAAGCTATACCTGAAACATTGAGTTGCGTGTCTTCAGGTTCTTGTACCTCCCTTTTGATGGTAGCAATGCAAAAGGGGCATGTCCTGGGTGATGGGGGTCTTTAATGATGGATGCTGCCTTTTTGAGACATCGCCTTTTGAAGGTGTCCTGGATGCTAGGAAGGCTCAAGCCCATAAAGCAGCTGGCAGGGTTTACAAATTTGTGAGTGTCTTTGGTGACATACCAATTCTCCATAGACTCTTAATGAAATATTGCTGCTGTCCTACCTTCGTTATATTTACATCAATATATTAGGCCCAGGATAGATACTCAGAGATGTTAATGCCCATAAACTTGAAACTGCTCACCCTTTCCACTTCTGATCACTCGATGAGAACTGGTGCATGTTCTCTTGACTTCCACTTCCTGAAGTCCACAATCAATTCCTTGGTCTTACTGACACTGAGCACACTATTGTTGCTGTGATACCACTCAATCAGCTGATCCATCTCACTCCTATGTGCCTTCTCATCACCATCTGAAATTCTGTCAACAATAGTTGCGTCATCATCAAACTTACAGATGGCTTTTGAGTTGTGCGTAGCCACACAATTGTCGGTGTAGAGGTAGTAGAGCAGTGAGGTAAGCATGCATCCTTGAGGGGTGCCAGTGTTGATTGTCAGTGAGGAGAAGATGTTATTTCCAATCTGCACAGGCTGTGGTCTTTCCTTGGGGACGTCCAAGGACCCTGTTACAGAGGGAGGTACAGAGGCCTGGTTTTGGAGTGTGTTGATTAAAACTGCGGGTGTGATTGTACTGAACACTGAGCTGAAGTCAATAAACAGCAGCCTGAAGTAGGCATTGCTATTGTCCAGGTGATCCAAGGCTGAGAGGAGAGCCAGAGACTTTGCATCCTCTGTAGACCTGGCAATAGGCATATTGCTGCAGGTCCAGGTCCTTGCCTTGGCAGCCCTTGATACTCAGAATGACCAACCTCTCAAGGCACTTCATCACGGTAGCTGTGAGTGCCACTGTGCATTATTCATTAAGGCAGCTCACCCTGATGATCTTAGGCACTGGTATAATGGCCGCCCTTTTGAAGCAGCTGGGAACCTCTATCGGCAGCAGTGAGAGATTGAAAATGTCCTTGAGCATTCCTGTCAGTTGTTTGGCATGCGTTTTCAGAGTCCTACCAGGTACACCATCAAGGCCTGAAGCCTTGCCAGGGTTCACCCTCTTGAAAGATGTTCTGACATCAGCCTCTGTGTCAGAGGACACAAGGTTACCAGATACTGCAGGGACTTGCGCAGATCTGGTTTTATTCTCCCTTTCAAAACATGCATAAAAGGCATTGAGCTCCACAGGGAGTGAAGCATTTCAGCCATTCATGATGTTAGTTTTCACTTTGTTGGAAGTGATGACCTTCAAACCTTCTAACATCGATTGGAATTGATTTTTAACCCTTAAGATAGTCTTCTGTATGTCATAACTGGACTTCTTGTTATTTGTGAATCATTGGTCTTGAATATCACAGATCTAGCCCTTAGCAGACTACAAATCTCCTGGTTCATCTACAGCTTTTGGTTTCCATATGCCCAGTATATTCTGAAAGGCACACACAGGTCTTGATGAAGTCGGTGACAACTGTAGTATATTCATTCATACTCAAAGATGAATCCCTGAACATTGTCCAGACAACCAACTCAAAGCTGTCCTGTAAGCTCTCCTCTGCCTACCTTGACCATATTTTCTTGGTCCTCACATCACTGCAGTCTTTAGTCTTTGCCTCTACACTGAGAGTAGAAGTACAGCAGATGTTTGGACTTTACAAGGTGTGGTGTGGAATGGCACAGTAATTGTTCTTGATGGTGGTGAAACAATGGTCAAGTGTGTTGGCTCCTCTGGTTCCACAGGTGATATGGTGGTAATTCTTCAGAGTTCTTCAACCTGGCCTGGTTGAAATCTCCTGCAATAATAGGGAGAGCATCAGGGTGTGCAGTTTCATGCCTGCTGAGTGCCTGCTTGATGTTGGAATGAGGTGGAATGTACACCGATACAGACTGCTGACAGAAAACTCCCTCAGTAGATAGGTAAACAGAACTGAGACAGAACTGCCATCACGTTTATGCACCATGATAAGTTAATCATAAAGCATACTCTACCTCCTCTGCCTTTCAAAAATTCAGCTGCTCTGTCTTTACGGAGAATTGTGAAACCATCGAGCTGCAGTGCTGCATCTGAAATAGTCATGTTTCTGTGATGTAAAGTACACAACAGTCCCTAATGTCCCTCTGGTACAGCAATCTCGCTCTAAAGTCTTCAATTTTATTTTCCGGAGACTGTACATTTGTCAGCATGATAGTTGGGAGTGGGGTGAGGCAGGGTGGTGAGTGTGGGAGTCCCAAAGTTTCTGTGTTTCAATCATTTTTGTAAATCAGCGCAGCATCCCCGCTTCTGTTTTCTTAAAAGGGAACCACACACAGGACTTGAGGCTGCTGTGCAAGGTTTGTCACTTTGCCAATCGATAGATATTTTAAGCAACTTAAAACAATGATGCTTACTAAAGTACCCATGGCTGTGACTGTAGAATGCAGCTGTTGTAGTCCTAATCAGGACTGATGAGTCCCATCGGAACTGCATGCAAACAGTCATGTCTTAATGGTGCCATCTTACCTCATACAGTTTATAGTGAGAATCCAGAAATTATTATGAAATACAGAAACATTATTGATAGACAACATCCATCCCATGTCTCAATACAAAGAATCTCATAATCTGACATTGTGGAGTGCTTATGAACTTTCTTTGGTATCCAGAAAAAGTATATTACACATCTGATGTGTGTATTGATGTTAGGGTAACATCTTTTTTAAGGACAGAAACTGCAGTATATAAGGCAATGGCAGGATGAGTGAAGGTGAATTCTGGGTCTGTGTCTTGGATTGCTGTGTTGGGACAGCATGAGTAAGAGTGGCTCCAGGTGATAGAAAAGTTTCGGCCAACAATCAGGGCATAATGGGATCCTCCAGGGACTTCCGGGGTTTAGCTGCAGTTGTGGGGTGGGGAGAGTTGCAACAAATGAGGGGTAATGCTTAAAGGAGTTCCAGAATAAAAACTGCTTCAAGGTTGAGTTATATTTACATGGAGTAAGACCTACCTGGAGCTTATACCATTGATCATCGTCACCAGCTGGGGTCTGCTTGGACTCATTTCCCTTTAAATTGTGAAAAACTAGACTTTATATCTTACACGTACTGCTGAAGAGTGATTGCAAACCACGCATCAGTGAAAGAAAATTGCAGAAATGGAACTCAGACATATATTGCCAACTGGTAAATTCCTGATTTTAGTTGATCTCATTTTCTTGTAAGTTCATCGTACATCAAGCATGAGTATTGTTCAATATAACACACTTTCTGTATTAATTTATTCATGAGTTATTTTTTGGGTATTTGAAACAGAAAAAGATTATTTGGTAAATGCATTTCTCCACATTCTATTAGTTCAAGACACTAATGGAAAGAAATGTCAGACTGCTCCACAAGTTCTAAATTAGGGCAAGGCTAATTTTGATACCATCAGTCAAGAACACTCAAAATTTGATTGTAAGAGGTTATCCTACTTTCATGAATATCTGGCCAGGAAAAAAGAGACATACAGTATGTCAGGTATAGGCAATGAGTCCTTTATGGAGTAAATTTAAGAAGGACACTAGGAGGGCAAAAAGGGGTCAGGAGAAATCTGTGAAGAATCCTAAAATATTTTACAGTGTGTTAAAGATAAAATTGCAGCTGGAGAAGGCAGTTCCTCTGAAGAATCAGTGAATTAATCAATATCTGGAAGTACAGAAAATGCAACAATTCTTAAATGAACATTTATTATGTATAACCAGAGAATATGACATTGAAGCTAGTGGATTCAGAGGTGAGAATATCCTGGAGCATGTCAACATTTCAGAGGAATAGGTTTAGATTTCTTTAGATACATAAGGATTTGATAAATCTAAAGGGTCTTATCAGTGTATCCTAGGAGGTTCTAGGAAATAGAGGAGGATATTGCTGTAGCCCTAGCTGAGAATTTTTTTATCTTTATTATCCACAGATAGGAATGAGAAGACTGGAGGATAGCTAATGTTGTGCCTTTATTTTAAAACGGCAGTAGGAGATAAGCTAAGGAACTGCAGGCTGGTTAGCCTAACATCAGTGCTAGGAAAGTTATTGTCATAGTCATAGTCATACTTTATTAATCCCGGGGGAAATTGGTTTTATTACAGTTGCTCCATCTGTTATTTACCAGAACCGCCAGCCCCTCTCCTTTACGCTTACTGCTCTCAGTGCAATTCTGGTCAGCTCAAACGGTCTGGAAGCCCTCTATGGAAACGCTTTGATGGGGTATGTCCTCCTGCAGCCACGTCTCAGTGAAGCACATGACACTGCTCTCCCAAAATGTTCTCTGACTCCTGACAAGCGTCGTCAGTTCGTCCATTTTATTCCCCAGCGATCTCACATTTCCCATGATAAGAGAGGGGAGGCACGGCTTATAACTCCTCTTTTCCGTAAGCCTCTGTTGTCTTGACCCGGTCCTCTTCCCTCGCTTCTTTGATCCCCCTCTGCATCCTCTGTGTGTTTTCCTCCAGGTTTCAGCCGGGATGCCCGCTGCTCTGTACGCTAAACCGGTGGGCATGAGCGCAATCAGCTGGTCCCTGGAATACACAATGCGGCCATTCTGCTGCCACACTAACGAGACGTGTCCGAATGTAACTAATTCCAGCGCTAAAAAAACAAGCAAAACTCTCTCCACTAGCATGTTAGAGAGGGTGCAGCTTCAACGTGTTACTGTGAGAAAAAAAAATACAACAAATAACTAAGTTAAAAAGTTTGAAGTTAAGAAACTACGGAGCAACTGTAAGCGGCTGCATGCACGACCGGCGCATGCACACAGCGAATTGGAAGGGTTTCTGAGCGAAAAGATTTATTTCCACTAGAAAAAGCAAGTACTGATTAGGGGAGTCAGCTGGGTTATGCACATGGAAAGTTTAAACTCATGAATTTTGATTGAATTTTTCAAAGTGGTTGCCAAGAAGACTGATGAATGTAGGGTGGTAGATGCTGTCTACATTAACTGTAGCGAGACCTTGGATAACGTCCTGCATGGTAGGCTGGTCTGGAAGGTTAGAACACATAGAATCCAGAGTTAGCTAACCAATTGGATACCAAGTTGGCTAGAGGTTGTTACAAGAATCACCCCTTGTAATAATGATCAGTGAGGAACAGAGTGTCATATGGTGGACGCTGGGAGCGGACCCAAATACAAGACACAGACACTGAAGTACTAGGAACAGGACTCAAGAGTGTCAAGAAAGCAAGGGAAGTGGGGAAGAAAGGACACTGGACATGACACAGGTCCTGGATGAGACGAGGATTCAGAGCCCGGGCAAGGACTCGACTAGGATAGTGGAACCAGGACATGGAACTGGGAATTAGGAGCCTGGGCTTGGACTCTGAGCCAGAGACTGGACAAGGACCCAGAACCTGGATCTTGACTCGGGCTCGGACCCCGGTATCAGGTGAGGACATGACGTGGCTACAGGACTGGACATGGCTTGGGTACTTCATGGCTTGGGTTCTTCATGGCTAGCATGTGACAAGGCTTGGGTTCGGACTCCGAGCCAGAGACTGGACAGGGACACAGAACCAGGGTCTTGACTCAGGCTTGGACTCCGGAACTGGGCGAAGACGTAACATGGTCTTAGGAGACAGGACCAGGTGAGGCTACAGGACAGAACGAGAGACTCCTGTCCCACAGAAGAAGAAGTTGTTCTCAAATGGCAGGGCTAAGAAACCATGGCTGACAAGGGAAGTTAAGGACTGCATAAAGGCCAAGGAAAGGTAGCAAAATTGTGTGGGAAGTTGAATGATTCATAAGTTTTTAAAAGCCAATAAAAACAACTTAAAAAGCTATAAGAAGGAAAATATGAAGGAAAACTAGCCAATAATATAAAGCAGGATACTAAGTTTTTTTTAGTTATATAAAGAATAAAAGGGAAGTGAGGGCTGATATTGGACCACTGGAAAACGATGCTACCAGGCATGATCCTCTGCATTCTCATTGAACCCCTGACTTGATGGGTAAATGAGAAATACACCAGGTCATGGGGGATTGATTTCTCTGGTATACCTTTCTGCAGCTACTCCTGCTAATGGCTCACAGCTTCTCACTGATGCCCAGTTTTGATCCATCATCTCCGTCTGATTCTATTCCCTTTTACCTCGACTGTAGTGACACACAAAATAAAGTCAGCATGGTTTCTGTAAAGGGAGATCTTGCTTGACAAATATGTCAGAGTTCTTTGAGGAAGTAACCAGCAGGGCGGATAAAGGAGAGACAGTGGATGTCATTTACTTGGATTTTCAGAAGGCATTTGATAAGTTGCCACACACGAGGTTGTCTAACAAGATAAAACACTTTGGCGTTAAGGGAAAGATACCGGCATGGATAGAGGAATGTCTGACAGGCAGGAAGCAGCGAGTGGGAATATAGAAGGCCTTTTCTAGTTGGCTGCTAGTGACTAGTGGTGTTCCTCAGGGGTCGGTACTGGGACCGCTACTTTCCACATTGTTTGTCAGTGAGTTAGACAGTGGAAGTGATGGCCTTGTGGCAAAGTTTGAGGGTGATATGAGGATAGGTGGAGGGGTAAGTAGTGCTGAGGAAGCAATGTGATTGCAGTCGGACTTAGACGAATTGGAAGAATGGGCAAAAATGTGGCGGATGGAATACAGTGTTGGAAAATGTATGATACTGCATTTTGGTAAAAGGAACAAGAGTCCAGGCTACTATCTAAATGGGGAGAAAATTCAAGCATCAGAAGTGCAGAGGGACTTATAAGTCCTTATGCAAGACTCTCAGAAATTTAACCCACAGGTTGAGTTTGTGGTAAAGAAGTCAAATGCAATGTTGGCATTTATTTCAAGGGGAATAGAATATAAAAATAATGCTGAGGCTTTATAAGACACTAGTCAGGCCGCACTTAGAGTATTGTCAACAGTTTTGGGCCCCATATCTCAGAAAGGAGGTATTGTTAATGGAGAGATTCCAGAGGAGGTTTACAAGGATGATTCTTGGATTGAAGGAGTTAACATATGAGGAGCGCCTGGGCAGTTTTGGGCCTGTACTCACTGGAATTTAGAAGAACGCATGGGGATCTCATTGAAACCTACCAAATAGAAAACCTACAGCACAATACAGGCCTTTCGGCCCACAAGGGACAAGATAAGATGGATGTGGAGAGGATGTTTCCTCTGATGGGGGTATCCAGAACTAGAGGGCACAGCCTCAAAATTGTGGAGTGGCCTTTTAGAACAGAAGTAAGGAGGAATTTTTTTAGCCAAACAGTGGTGAATCTGTGGAATGCTCTGCCACAGACTGCGATGGAGGCCAAGTCCATGGGTATATTTAAATTGGAAGTTGATACATTCCTGATTGGCTGGGGCATCAAAGGATGTGTTGAGAGGGCAGGGGATTGGGGTTGAATGGGATCAGGGATTAGCAATGATGGAATGGTGGAGCAGACTCTATGGGCTAAATGGTTTAATTCTGCTCCTATGTCTTATGGTCTTAGGGTCTTAAAACTAATTATCTGCATAGATAATTCATATTCTAACTCTGCTTCCAGTTGCAACAATTTATACATAGAGAAATAGATGAAATGAAATAAGTAATCTTCATTTTAAGTATTGGAAAAAAATAGGAATTAGTCAACATTTTCTGTATGTAAACAGTGCATGAGAAACTTTTATTCTGCATGGTGGCATACAGAAATGCAATGACTTCTCTGGCTTCAATCTATGTACATTATGTTCTTTTAATTATTGTGGTTTTTCTTTTATTTTTATTGTGTTCTTTATCCTGTTGGATGGTTATTTGTGCTGCACTGGAGTCCGAGTTGCAATTATTTTGTTTTCCTTTATACTTGTGTACTGGAAATGACATCAAATAATCTTGAATTCTTGAAGAAAAAAGATCAATTTAAGGGAATTAATAGTATGTCTTTATTGCATGGTTTTATAACTAGGATTGAGTTTTCAGCTCAGAAAGAAGTTGCACTGATCAAATCGGATTGCACTTATTATCAAACAAACATATTGCTGTGTTTAGCATGAATGCAGATTATGTTCCCCTCAAAATATCTGAAGCTTTGCAAAAATAGTTGCAAAAGACAATTAGGGTCTTTTATAAGAAATATGGCTCCCTGTGAGATCATATTCAACTGTACACAGCTTTAGTGCAGAGCAATTACTGAAGAGCAGAGATGACAGGGCAGATGGTGAGAGCTGCACAGTTCACCAAGAGCGAGATGAAAACCCTGGTAAACAAAATAAATGCAGGTAGGTGTCCAAGTGCACAGGATGGGTTTGTTGGTGAAGGCGGCTGAGCAGGAGGTGGCTAGAAGACTCATTAGGGCCACAGTTAGAAGTGTCTGATACTAGACAGCTCAAGTTATCTCCACCAAAAATTGAATCCTAGGGCAATAGAGCAAGAAATTTCATGAGCTCACGAGAGATGACATTGTCTACTAAAAATATTGTTCTGTCGTAAAGGCAAATGTGAACACACACACTCTCATATGCACTCCCTTTTACACATTCAGTCCCTATAAAAAGTATTCACCTCTCCCCCCCGGAAGTTTTCATGTTTTATTGTTTTACAACATTGAATCACAGTGGATCTACTTTGGCTTTTTGACACTGATCAACGGAAAAAGAGTCTTTCATGTCAAAGTGAAAACAGATCTCCACAAAGTGTTTGAAATTAATTACAAGCATAAAACACAAAATAATTGATTGCATAAATATTCACCCCATTCAAGTCAGTATTTAGTAGATGCACCTTTGGCAGCAATTACAGCCTCTGTGTGGATAGGTCTCTATCAGCCTTACACACCTGTATTTTGCTGCATTTATTTTACCCTCTACCTTCACAAGTCTTCCAGGGCCTGATGCAGTGAAGCATCCTGACAGCATGATGCAGCCACCACCATGCTTCACGGAAGGGATGGTGTGTTTTTTTATGATGTGCTGGCAAACTCTAGCCGAGATTTCATGTAGTTTTTTTCAACAGTGGCTTTCTCTTTGCCCTGGAAGGCTTGTGAATGTAGATGAGTGTATTGTTGTCGTTTTCTGCTGCTGTAGGACATCCATGTTAAGGTTCAACATGTTCTGCACACCAGCATTGTAATGTGTAGTTATTTTGAGTTACTGTTACCTTCCTGTCAGCTTGAACTAGTCAGGCCATTTTCCTCTGACCTCTCTTATTAACAAGGTGTTTTCACCCACAGAACTACTTCTCGCTGGATGTTTTTATTTCCTTGCACCATTGTCTGTAAACTCCAGAGACTGTTGTGCATGAAAATTCCAGGAGATTGGCAGTCTCTGAGATACTCAAATCACTCAGTCTGGCACCAACAATCATTCCACAGTCAAAGTCACTTAGATTACATTTCATCCCCATTCTGATGTTTGATCTGAACAACGACTGAACCTTTTGATCATGTCTGCATGCTCTTAAGCATTGAGTTGCTGCCACAGGATTGGCTGATTAGATATTTGCATTAACGAGTAGATGTACATAATAAAGTAGCCACTTAGTGTACTTGCATCAAAGGTATTTCAGAGAAAATTCACTAGTGGGATGTATGGAGTGTCTTATGAGGAACAATTGAACAGATTGGGCCCATACTCATTGAAATTTAGAAGAATAAAGGGTCTTTACTCAGTAGATACTAAGAAACTATTTCCTTTTGTGGGTGAATACAGAACTGTGGGACAGAGTTTCAGAATAAAGAATAGCCCATTTAAGATGAAATGGGAGGAAGTTCTATTTCAGAGTGGGCTGCAAACTTTGAAATTCTCTGTCCTAGAAAGCTGCACAGATTGAATCACTGAAGGCTGTACGAGATATTTTTGTTTTAGACAAGGTTAAGAGTTATGGGGAACAGATCAGGAAAAGGGAGCTGAGGTCAAGATCAGATCAGCCAAAAGCTGGTGTCAATGCAGTGGCAGACTCGGGGAACAATGTGGCCTCCTGATGGCTTATTTTTATTCCCTGGCCTCCTAATTATTGCAGTAAATCGCTAAATGCAATTTCCATTTTATTTTATTTCATTCTCCATTTAGTGCTGGAAAATAGAGTACTTCCTATTTGAGACATGCAGCATAAATGTCATGAATCCTGTACACTAGAAGCAGAGGGAAAGCTCTTCAAGCTGCACAATTTTAAAAACATGTTTCTTAAATCACCAGTATGACATTTTCATTTCTTACATAAAATAGCCTTCTAGCATCTCTAGGTGAAGTGGCCATTTAATAGCTCTCTGTGCTCTACACTCAGACTTGGGAGTGGATTATTTCCATACCTAATTCTGAGTCGAATTACAAACAGTTGGAATATTTATCCTATTCGTCTATTCTGGGAACACTCAAAAAAATGAAATAACAGTATCATTCTAGGTCTTCCTCGAGATCTTCCTTCTTGTACGTCAGTGTCTCCAAATTGACCATCAGTGAAAAATAATTGAAAGGCTGATTTAAATAGGGTAAGAAGAATAGTTTTAATCTTTAGCTACCAGAAATTTTCATGAACTGACTGCATGTGCTTCCAGAATATTCAGAGTGTATCACTGTCAGAGCAACCTTCAACTCTATTGCAAAAAGATATTATTGGCTACATACATTATCTCTAACATCCTCATTTCATTTGCCCCTAAGCCCTTTAATCAGTTTCCACCTCATCCTTATGTTGCAAAATTGAATTTTTGCTAGGTTTTAGTTCACAGCTTGCCTTATAGATGCCATACATATTTACTTCAAGTGGCGCAAAGCTATTCCTAATTCTATCCCCAGACAAACCTTGAGTATCTGTTGGGCAAATCCTGGTTTATGGCACACGGTATCAAAGATTGGTTTGTTAATTTAAAACATATCAGCATCTCATTTTGTCAGATATCACCAGAAAGTACTCATACACAATTGAAGTTCTTCCCATTTTTAACTCCATCAGATAAACTAAAAAAAAACTACAAAATAAAATCCATAAATAAGATTATAAGACATAGTAGCAGAACTAGGCCTTTCAGCACATCAAATCTGCTTTGCCACTCCATCTTGGCTAATCCATTATCCCTCTCAACCCCATTCAATGCCTTTGCCCCATAACTTTTCATGCTCCAATTAATCCCAAACCTATCAGTCTCCGCCTTAAATATACCCAATGACCTAGCCTGTACAATTGTCTCAAAATGAATTCCACAGATTCACCACCCTCTGACTAAAGAAAATTGTCCTCCTCTCTGTAAATGGATGTCGCTCAATTCTGAATCTGTGCCCTCTGGTCCTAGACTCCCCACCTATAGGAAACTAAAGTAAAGATATAATGCTGAACCTTTATTAGACACTAATCAGGCCGTACTTGGAGTGGTGTCAACAGTTATGGGCCCCATATCTCAGAAAAGATGTGTTGTCATTGGAAAGAGTCCAGAGGAGATTCACGAGGATGATTCCAAGAATGAAAGGGCTAACATGAGAAGAGTTGACAGTTCTGGGCCTGTACTCACTGAAATTTAGAAGAATGTGTTGGGATCTCAATGAAACCTACCAAATGTTAAAAGGTCTAGATAAGGTGGATTTGGAGAGGATGATTCCCAAGGTGGGGGTATCCAGAACTAGAGAGCACAGCCTCAAAATTGAGATGTCACCTTTTAGAACAGTAAAGAGGAATTTTTTTTAGCCAGAGAGCAGTGAACCTGTGGTGGAGGCCAAGCCCTTGGGTACATTTAAGGTGGAGGTGGAAGTTGATCGTTTCCCGATCGGTCAGGCCATCAAAGGATATGGCAAGAAGTCAGGTGTATGGGCTGAGTGTGATTTGGGATCAGCCATGATGGAATGGCAGAGGAGACTCGTTAGGCTGAATGGTCTAATTCTGCTCCCCTTTTTTATGGTCTTAGGGAAACATCCTCTCCGCATCCACTCTTTTCAGACTTTTCAATATTTGATAGGTTACAATGAGATTTCCCCCAACCCCTATTTTTCTAAACTCCAGCGAGTATAGGCCTAGAGACACCAAAGTTCCTCATATGTTAACCCTTTCATTCCTGTGTCATTCTCATGACCTCCTCTGGGCCCTTTCCAATGCTGGCACATCTTTTTAAGACCATAAGACCACAAGACATAGATAGGGGGCCCAAAGCTGCTCCAAGTACAGTCTGACCAATGCCTTATAAAGCCCAAGTCTTACATCCTTGTTTTGTATTCTAGTCCTCTTGAAATGAATACTAACATTTCATTTACCTTCCTTACCGCCGACTTAACCTACAAGTTAACCTTTCAGAACCCTGAGCAGGCCTCCCAATTCCACTGTGTGTTATTATATGTACAAACCCCATTTCCAGCAAATTTGGGATATTTTCCAACATGCAATAAAAACAAAAATCTGTGATATGTTAATTCACGTGAACCTTTATTTAACTGACAAAAGTACAAAGAAAAGATTTTCAATAGTTTTACTGACCAACTTAATTGTACTTTGTAAATATACACAAATTTAGAATTTGATGGCTGCAACACACTCAACAAAAGTTGGGACAGAGTTAAAATAAGATTGAAAAGTGCAAAGAATATTCAAGTAACACCGGTTTGGAAGACTCCACATTAAGCAGGCTAATTGGTAGCAGGTGAGGTATCATGACTGGGTATAAAAGTAGCGTCCATCAAAGGCTCAGTCCTTGCAAGCAAGGATGGGTTGTGGCTCACCCCTTTGTGCCTAAATTCATGAGAGAATTGTTAGTCAGTTCAAAAGGAACATTTCTCAATGCAAGATTGCAGAGAATTTAGGTCTTTCAACATCTACAGTACATAATATTGTGAAACGATTCAGAAAGTTCAGAGACATCTCAATGCGTAAAGGGCAAGGTCGGAAACCACTGTTGAATGCGCATGATCTTCGAGTCCTCAGGCGGCACTGCCTAAGAAACCGTCATGCTACTGCGACAATTACAGCCTCCTGGGCTCGGGTGTACTTCGGAAAACCATTGTCACTCAACACAGTCTGTCGCTGCATCCAGAAATGCAACTTGAAATTGTATTACGCAAGGAGGAAGCCATGCATCAACTCTATGCAGAAACGCCGGTGAGTTCTCTGGGCCCGAGCTCATCTCAGATGGACCGAAAGACTGTGGAACCGTGTGCTGTGGTCAGATGAATCCACATTTCAGCTAGTTTTCAGAAAAAATGGGGGTTGAGTTCTCCGTGCCAAAGATGAAAACGACCATCCAGATTATTATCAGCGAAAGGTGCAAAAGCCAGCATCTGTGATGGTATGGGGGTGCATCAGTGCCCACGGCATGGGTGAGTTGCATGTATGTGAAGGTACCATTGACTCTGAGGCGTATATTAGGATTTTAGAGAGACATATGTTGCCATCAAGGCGACGTCTCTTCCCGGGACGTCCATGCTTATTTCAGCAGGACAATGCCAGACACACGTTCTGCACGGGCTACAACAGCGTGGCTTTGTAGATACAGAGTGCATGTGCTTGACTGGCCTGCTGCCAGTCCAGATCGATCTCCTATTGAAAATGTATGGCGCATCATGAAGAGGAGAATCAGACAACTGAGACCACGGACTGTTGAGCAACTGAAGTCTTACATCAAGCAAGAATGGACAAAATTTTCAATTGCAAATCTACTACAATTAGTATCCTCAGTTCCAAAATGATTAAGAAGTGTTATTAAAAGGAAAGGTGATGTAACACAATGGTAAACATGCCTCTGTCCCAACTTTTGTTGAGTGTGTTGCAGCCATCAAATTCTAAGTTTGTGTATGTTTACAAAATACAATTAAGTTGGTCAGTAAAACTATTGAAAATCTTTTCTTTGTACTTTTGTCAGTTAAATAAAGGTTCACGTGAATTAACAAATCACAAATTTTTGTTTTTATTGCAGTTTGGAAAATATCCCAACTTTTCTGGAAATGGGGTTTGTATATATAATAAAGAACTTCAGTTCCCTATGGGGAATGCAAGCGGCTCACCCGGAACTGGAAGCTATGAAGGTGACCTGGTCGTGCCCACTCAGTGTTGAACAGTTCAGTAAGAAAATGTTCAATCGTTTACCCACATGAAATTCGTCTTTATTAAGAACAAACATAACATGGTGTCAGAAGTTGGTGTGAGGTATACACATAGAGATAAATAAATACCATGAGTAACTGAGAAAAAGACTGCATGAATACGAATGTCCAACAGAGAGAAACTGCTGGCCATAAAGCACCTAAATTCACCAGATTCTCTAAGAAATTTAGGTGAGAGGCTGAGAGTTCCTGTAATGGATAACCTAAGTCCTCCCACACCTATGCAGTGTACTGGCAATCTAATGGATAATTGGAAATGCTTCGAACTGCGATTCAATAATATTTTTAGTTGCTAGCAGAACAGGAGGGGCTGATGAAAACTTGAAAGCATCTGTTTTTCTGCATGTAATTGCTAAAGATGTTTTGGATATCTATAACATCTTTCAAGCTGATGAGACATCCTTTACATTGGACACTTCGATGACAAAATTTGAGGAGTACTTTGTCCCAAGTAAAAACATCATGTTTGAGAGACACTAGCTTTTTTTTTCCTGTGACTGGGAACAAGGTGTTAGCTTCAACCAATACTTAGCTGAGCTACAGACACTGAATAAGTCCTGTGAATTTGGAGATTTGAGAGACTCACTCTCAATTAGAGACAGAATAGTTTGCAGTATCCCAGATAATGGGCTCAGAAAAAGATTGCTCCGTAAACGAGATTTGGTGCTGGAAAAAGCTGTCAATATGTGTAGGGCAGCAGAGACCACACGAGCAGAAACTAAGGAACTACACAGTACAGGCACAACAGTGGGTGCTGTGGAAACAGAGGAGCAGTGCACATGTTGTTTCCTAAAGTAAACATCAAAGCAAATAGGTCGGCTCAAACAGCAAATGTAGAGGTAGTCACATTCCAAAGACGCGTCCTGCTTATGGAAAGTCCTGCAATGATGATGGAAAGAAGAATCATTTTGCAAAGTGCTGCAAAGCTGGGGCTAAGAAGAGAAAGATGCACACAGTTGATGAGGAAGCTTTTGTAGATTCTCGACAGACTGCTGGTGCTGGTAAGACAGAATGGATTGTTTCAGTGGCTGTGAATAAGACAGTAATTCCATTCAAGCTTGACACCAGAGCCCAAATGAATCTGTTATCAGAACCTAAAGACACAACTACTGGTTGTAGGAAAGTGAGTACAACCAATATTTGTGCATGTGAAGCGCTCAACCTAGTGAAAAATATTTTGTAATAGCTTCACAGAACAAAGGTGACCACCCAATACTCATAGAAGAGTACAAAAGTGTCTTTGAGGGGCTCAGATGCATACCTGATGTAACCTGAAAATCTTCTAACCTTTTTGACCATGACTGCAAACTTTTATATACTGATTTATGCCACACGTTTGGCTGTTTAGTTGCATTAGTACTAAAAAGTTGATGAATCTTGTGGAATTTTCTCTATTTCTGTATAAATATGACCTAAAATATGATCAGATCTTCACGTGTCGGAAAAACTAGATATAGAGAACCCAGTTAAATAAATAACACAATAAACTTTATACATGTTAATTTATTTATTGTGAAAAATGATCCAACATTACATGTATTTGTTGGAAAAAGTATGTGACCCTTTGCTTTCAGTAACTGGTGTGACCCCCTTGTACAGCAGTAACTTCAACCAAATCTTTCTGGTAACTGTTGATCAGTTCTGCACATCGGCTTGAAGGAACTTTAGACCATTCCCCCATACAAAACTGTTTCAGTTCATCAATATTTCTGGAATACCTTGCATGAACAGCCCTCTTCAGGTCATGCAACAGCATCTCAATTGGGTTAAGATCTGGACTCTGACCTGGCCATTTCAAAACACAAATTTTCTTCTTTTTAAACCATCAAATCATTTACTCTTGTGTTTGGATCATTGTCTTGTTGCATCATCCAACTTCTATTAAGCCTCAGGTGATGGACTGCAACCCTGACATTTTCCAGTAAAATGATTTGATACAATTTTGTATTCATTGTTCCCTCAATGATTGCAAGCTGTCCAGGCCCTGAGGCAGCAAAGCAGCCCCTAACCATGGTGCTCCCTCCACCATGCTTCACAGTTGGGATGAGGTTTTTGTGTTGGTGTGCTGTGCCCTTTAAACATAGCAATGTGCATTTGTGCCAAGAAGTTCAACTTTTTTCTCACCTGTTCACAGAATATTGTCCCAGAAACATATGGAAAGTCTAGGTGGTCTTTGAAAACTTGAGATGTGTAGCAATGTTTTTTTTTTGGAGAGCAGTGGTTTCCACCATGGTGTCCTTCCATGAACACTATTCAATTCTTGTTCAGTGCTTTTCCTTATAGTGGACACATGAACAGAGACTCCTGTTACTCTTGTGTTCTTTTTCACCTTCTTCAGAATTTCACATTGTACTTTTGGTGTGATGTGTGTTGTCAGGTCTTTAGAAATGTTTTTGTAGACTTTCCCAGCTTCATGCATCTCTACAATTCTTCTAAAGTCCTCTGAAAGTTGTTTTGATCAGGATGCACATAAACAGACCTTTCTCAAGAAGAGCAGGCTCTGTCAGTAATCTGACTTTGTGTGTCTTTTTAAAAGGGCGGGTCACCTTTACAACCCACACCTCCAATCTCATCTCATTGACTGAAACACCTAACTCTAAATAGTTTTTGTAGAAGGCATCACCCCAGAGATTCACATACTATTTTGAACCTAGACTGCGATTCTTTAAATGACGTACTCAATATTGATGAGGAAGTACAATTGTTTGTGTGTTATTGGTTTAGGCAGATTGTGTTTGTCTATTATTGTGACTTGGATGAAGATCAGACTACATCTTATGCGTAATTAATGCAGAGAACCAGGTTTGATTAACAGGACTGGATGTTACAATCCCTAAAGTTTCTGCACTGCACTTGACTTGAGTGGAAGTAGTTCTTGAAGATGGCCACGAGATAATGTTACTACATTATGACACATCTTCAGTTGTGTACCACGACATCACTGGGTGTTACGGCCTTTTATTACAAGACACCCTCAGCCGAGGCAGGCCCACCACAGGCTGATCAGATCTGGGTGTGTGTCACATGGTCAGTCTCTAGATGGTCACTTGGCAGCCCAGACAGCATCTCTTCTTTTCAGCCACAGCCAGTGACTGCTCAATTCGGCGGCATTAGCAAGTGCTTTGATTGCCTTCCTATAGGCTCTTCCCTCTGACTCCTACTTCCCTCAGCAGCCTTACGGTGGAGCTGGCTACAAAGCCCCTGCACCCCACCTCAATTGGGCGCGCTTTTACGTTCCAGCCTGGCTCCTCTGCTTCAACTACAAGGTTGGCATATCCCAGCCCTTTCCATTCATAAGCCTCATCCACAGCATCCTCCTAGGGGACCATCAGCTCAATGATAAAAGACGCGCCGAAAGGAGTTGTACCAAAGGACCAGGTCAGGCCTCAGGTTGGTCTTTGCGATTTCAGATGGGAAGATAAGTTTCTGGCCTAAATCAACATGCATTTCCCAGTCCCTGGCTGCACTCAATAGGCATGAGTCGTGAGGCAAGGGGTTAGCCCTTGGTTTCTCTCCTTCCCGGATGAAGGATGGTAGTTGTGGGACCATTGTCTGGGCATTGAGAGGCCTGGCATTGGTGGTTACTCTCTTGCACTCAAGATCAGCTGCCAAACACCTCAGCACTTGGTTGTGTCACCAGGTGTATCTGCCTTATATTAGGCTGCACTTGCAACTAACCAAGATGTGCTTGAGGGATGCCGGAACTGCGCACAGAGGACAGGCTGGATCCTCTCCCAGCCAAAGATTTAGGTTTGTAGGAGGGGGCAGGACATCATATGTTGCTCTGATGATGAAGCTCAGTCTGTTTGACTCCATGCTCCACAGCTCACTCTATGTGATTTTCCTCCTCTCAACACCCTCCCACCTCATCCAGCAGCCTTGCTTGGCTTGGAATATTGTTTTGGCACATCTGGCTGCTTCTTGATGGCGCACCTCCTCCACCACCAGGTGCCGGCGTTCAGATGTAGTAGCCTTTTGCCAGGTAGGTTTCATCACTCCAAGGCCAAAACCTCCTCCACCCTGTTGGACATAGCCCACTATGTCCCGGTGTCGGAGGGCAACTTCTGCGTACAGTACTGCTGTGGCTGGGGTCCATTTTTTCCCTGTTGCTAGAGCAGCAGCAACACCTCTTACGATTGGACCTCAAGATTTTTTGAGTGTCATTTCCAGCCTTGCTTTGCACATTTGTATTCCTCCACCAGGCTAGAAATTGGCAGAGAAAGGGCTCCGTTCCCATGAAGTCCTATGTTGCTAAGGCATCTTGGTAGCACAAGCCACTTCCTCACGTGAGTTCACCAGCCTCTCCAGCCGATTTGCATGAGACATAGTGACCTCATAGAAATTACAAAGGGTTCACGAACTTATTCTTCCAAATGTATTGCATTCACAAATCAGTATACCTCATAAAGTGGTCACTGAGTGCATATCCTATTGCTCTTTACATTTTAACATTTATTCAAGATAAATCCCGTGTTTCAAGTGGTGACTTACTTGGAAAAGTTTTGCAGTTCCATGACTACACAACCATTAATACTCTTTGTACTACCTCATACAGCATAAACATTTTAGTAGAAAATGATTATTATCTCATATGAAATTATGAATGTTGCATTTGTGCTATAAATATTTCAACATTTGCATTAATACGAAAAGGAATTTTTTATTTCAATTGGATATTACAGTGAAAATCAAACAAACAATTTTTTTGCAACAAAAATCTGGGTAAAATTCATTGACAGAGGAAACAATTAACATTCTGAAATTTACATTGTTCTCAAAGGAAGAGAAGTCCAATTAATTTGAGTCATCGGGCACAAAAGTAAGAGACTTTCCAAATGACAGGGCTAAAACCATAAGGCATAAGAGCAGAATTAGGCCAATTGGCCCATCAAGTTTTCTCCACCATTCCACCTCTTATCCTTCTTAACACCATTCTCCTGCCTTCTCCCTATAACCTCTGATGCCCTTACTAATCAAGAACCTATCAACCTCTTTTTAAAATATTCTTGGCATCCACAGCCTTCTGTAGCAATGAATTCTACAGATTCTCCACCTTCTAGCTAAAGAAACTCCTTCTCATCTCTTTTCTAAAGGGACATCCTTGTATTCTGAGTCTGTGCCCTCAGGGCCTAGACTCCCCCACCATTGGAAACATCCTCTCCAAGTTTAACAGTTGCAAAAGTAGAAAGCAAAAAAAAGATACTGAAAATCCAAAATAAAAATGTACTGAAGATACTCATTGGGTAAACCAGCATCAATGAAGAGAGAAACTTAATTAACTTTTCAGGTCAATGACCTTTCATCAGACGGTGAAAGTGTTGAAATCAAGCATGGTATAAGAAGGTGTGGAGCAGAGATAGCCATTTGTAGCTCTTGAGATTGAATTGGTAATTTCAACCATTTCAGATAACCAGCCTTTCCTATTTGTGTCAGACAGGCCAGTTCTGAAATAAGATCATTAACCTGCAACAGTAGCTCTTTATTCTTCCTTTGCTGATGCCAGCTGATCTGCTGCACATTTCCAGATTTCTCTATTATTCCAGATATCCAAAAACAACTTTTAAGGAATTATATAGTCCTAGATGCATTTGTTCTAAGGCATACCTCGGTACCCAACCTTTCACCATGCAAGTCTTACCTTGGTTTGTTCTGCCAAAGTGCAACACCTCACACTTGTCTGCATTAAATTCCACTTACCATTTTTCAGCCCCAATTTCTCAGTTGATCCAAATAACAGTGTGAGCTTCCTTGCTGTCCAATACACTCCCAATTTTGGCATCATCCTCAGATTTGATGATCCATTTCGCCACATGATCGTCTAAATCAGTAGTTCTCAAAGTGGGTAATATTGCCCCCCTGGGGTTTGAGGTAATTTCTAAAGAGGTGAAAAAGATAAAGGGGGAGGTGGGGGCTCTCTGTAGCAAGGGGGGCATCTGAGGGTTTACAGACTTAATTTAAGAAATGAATTATTTATTATCAGCATTTCATCCTCAGTGCCTCGTAATTTATTACAATGATCACGTAATCACCTCATCGCTTGCTAACCCACCGTTCTCCTAGACTTTGCTTGAAGCATTTAATCATTGCTGAAAACAATTATACATCTATACTTGGCATATCTTGAGAAATTTAGACTGAAGAATTTGTGTTATTTTTGAGCTCAGCCCATTCATTATTGACATTCACTACTGTAGTACAGTGCTAGCTACTATGACTCATATACTCTAATCATGCAGTGATCCAAGCTATCCCCATTTAAGTGCAACATTGGCTATCGCAACCCTTTCCAATTTCCAAGCCTCTCTGAGTTGGAAGAGAGAGAAAAAAAGAATACTAAATGATAATCTTTAAGTATACTGTGCCCACCTGGTGAGCTGCATAAAGGTATATCAGAGAGATTTCAGGATCTTCTCTCAATCAAAATTCCATATTGGGTAATAAATTCATTCCAGAACACTTGTAATGAATAATTAACAGGAAGGATGGAGGAAGAACCAATCTTGCTACAAAATGACTTTCAGCTGAGGCTGAGATTCAAAAAAATTTACATCAGAACTTTTGATTGCAGAAAGAAATTTCTGAATGCTATCCTACACAGTGGAAAAAGTCAAGACATTTCTTATTGTCTTTCCAACATATTTAGTGTGCTGTGGTTTCCATGTAGTCACCCAACTTCTTTCAAGCAACAAAGCAGACTGCACATTACTGAACATGAGGATCTGATACTCTTTCTGTGTGGCTGATGTTGAGAAGATGATATCACTGCCCCAAAACCATCCATCTCATTGAAAGGAGAAAAAGTAATGAAGTAGTGAATATTTGGTCTACTAATGAACACTCTAAAATTGTTGATGAAAATTGTTCACGTTGTAATTAAATAAATAATTTTATTTGTAGTTTTAAATAGATTTGAACAATATTTGCAATTTTCTGTCATTGCTGTTGCTCTTATTTCTTTTCACGGTGCATCATAAATCAAAATTCTTTATAGTTTTTACTTTATGTCCAGAAAGGAAGAAAGGGTGCTGGGGATATGGTTTGGAGGCCAAGGGGGTAGTAACCCATAAAGTTAGGGAACCTCTGATCTAAATTATTAACATTGATGATAAACAATAGACCCAGCATCAATCCCTGTGGCACACTACTAGTCACAGGCTTCCATTCTGTTGGACAGCCATCCAACTCCCTCTCTCTGGCTAATCCCACTAAGCCAATGCTGATTCTAATTTTGCACGTCACCATGAATACATTGTACTTTAATATTCCGGATTAGCCTCCCATTTGGGACTTTATCAAAAGCCTTGCTGAACTCCCTGTAGACAGCGTTCAGCACTTTTCCTTCATCAAATTTCTCAGTAACCTCTTCAAAAAACTCTATAAGATTAGTTGGACCTGACCTGCAATGCTCAAAACCATGTAACTATCCCTAATCAGCCCTGTCTATCCAAATACTTATACATCCCATCCCTTATGAAACCTTCTAGTAGTTTATCTATTATGATGTCAAACTCACCAACCTATAAATTCAGGCTTATTCTTTCTTAAAAAACAGAATTTTTCTTAAACAACAGAAAACATTAACTATCCTCCAGTGTCCGCCACCTCACCCTACAGCTAAGGACATTCTTAATATCTTTGTCAGGGTCCCTGCAATTTCTGCACTAATCTCCTACAAAGTCTGAGGGAACATTTTAAAAAATCATCCATTTGAAGCATTGACTCTGTCTTTCCTTTCATTTCTGATCCGGTGAATATTCTGAGGATTTTTGCCCATATTTAAATAAAAATGCAATAAGGGCAGTAATCATAAATGCTGAAAGCATAGTTCAATAAACAGCTGCTCCTTCATTCTTAAAACATAGTTATTTGCAAACTGAAGGTGTGTGAAATTGAGCCATTCCATTAATGTGTAATTATAGCTTAATGTGTCTGGGACTCTGTTGCAGCCGAAGTCCAAATTGGATGATAAAAGGGTGGTCAGTTTCATTACAGTCTATCCACAAACAGAAGTTAATGAAAACTTTTCCCTTTCAGGATTCTTCAGATAAATTTTCATCTTTAATACTGTACCTGGTGTAATGTATTGTCTGAATGGATTGCAGAGAGGAGAATTTGATGGTGGGGTATTAAGAGCCAGCCAGAAGAGAAGATAGGTCATGTGGGGAATTACGCATTTGTGACATCCAGTTATTCCTTCCTTTTAAATTATTTTGTATGCTCTGATAGAAAATCTATCATCAAGTAAAATCATGTCCTGGAATAAGGCCTTATTGTAAGCCACTTGAAAAGTATGGAAGTAATGCGAGGGCCCTTGAAGCTATCAGCAGGGAAGGGGATAATGAAACAATCATGATGGCTGGGAAGGTACAGAAGAAAATAATCTTGAGGAAAATTGATGCCTTAGCCTCAATATTGATGGCTTGGTTAGGGATGAACCCCTAAACAGAGCAAGTTTTATGTCTTTGACATCATTCACAGTCCTTGGATGTGTCGTAGAATTTCACAAAAGTGCTATCATTTATGTGCTACACACACTAAGCTGATGTCACCATCAGGTGCAGCACAATTAGTGATCAGATTTTAAAAAAGTTACAATACAAAGGTTATACGAAAAAGCACTCAGCAGCAGAGTATCTCATCTCATGCTTTTAGTAAAAGAAGTGTACTATAATTTGTTCTACACTTTCATTTAATAATTATTGTTCTGAAATGGTAAGCTGAAATTTATAGGTATATATTTTACCATGTTAAAGACTCTGAACTAAAATTCAATAAACATTCATCTTGTTGTGATGTTGAAAATCTGCTTTTGAAAATTTGTTTGGGTGAAAGTTGATTGAAAAGCTTGTGTTATTTCATGTCTTTTAATACTTTTTCATTATCTTTATAACTTTGTAGGCTATGGAGAGAGTATAATTGTTTGTACAAAAACAAAGTAACAGTACTCAGGATAACAAGCATGCATTCAGCCTGAAGCATTAAATGTAACAAATGGAAAGAGCCCCATGTTATTTACTTTTTTAATCCCGTAATCGAAAGACTAAGGTTAAAATTCACAATTGTATCAAATAAGTGGAAAATGTCTTGTTGACGTCATTATTCAGTGGAAAGCAAAGATAGCAGTTAGCATTAAATAAGACTGTTACAAAGTGGTAATGCCAGCATTTTGATGGTGATGAGTGATGATGGTCCGGGTTTACCATTTAAAGCTCACTCTAAAATTGGATGCTTCAGGAGATGAGTGGAGCTCTCAGAAACAGATGATTAATAAAACTATGGAGCCACACAGCTGTATTTTCCATGAATTCTTTCATATTGGCACATAATCTAATCAAGGGAATCAACAACTTCCTGTGAGGACTATCTCTTGGTTCTGATTGTCTGACTGCTTCATGTAAATTTAGAACCATGATTTTAAATGGTTTCTCCAGTGACTTGTTCCTCATACTTATTCCCATAGTGAGTGCATGAGCTGCATTCAGAAAAACCAGATCAATAGGACCAATAGACCTCTGCCATCCGGCACCAAGAACATATTTGTTTTGTGTATTTAACATTTCAGTGATATTTGAGTAATGTTGTAAATAGATTGTTTGATTAGGCTTTCTTCATTTCTTCCTGTTTGAGTACTGTTGGGGGGGACAGCTTACCCGGGGGAAGCGACAGTGGCCGTGCCTCCGGCACAGAGTCTGGCCCTGTAGCTCAGAAGGGTAGGGCAAGGAAGAGGAGGGCAGTTGTGATAGGGGACTCGATAGTAAGGGGGTCAGATAGGCGATTCTGTGGACGCAGTCCAGAGACCCGGATGGTAGTTTGCCTCCCTGGTGCCAGGGTCCGGGATATTTCTGATCGTGTCCAAGATATCCTAAAGTGGGAGGGTGAGGAGCCAGAGGTCGTGGTACATATAGGTACCAATGACATAGGTAGGAAAAGGGATGAGGTCCTGAAAGGAGAATATAGGGAGCTAGGAAGGGAGTTGAGAAAAAGGACCGCAAAGGTAGTAATCTCGGGATTACTGCCTGTGCCACGCGACAGTGAGAGTAGGAATGCGATGAGGTGGAGGATAAATGCGTGGCTGAGGGATTGGAGCAGGGGGCAGGGATTCAAGTTTTTGGATCATTGGGACCTCTTTTGGCGCAGGCGTGACCTGTACAAAAAGGACGGGTTGCACTTGAATCCTAGGGGGACCAATATCCTGGCAGGGAGATTAGCAGGGGCTATTGAGGTGACTTTAAACTAGAAAGGTTGGGGGGTGGGAATCAAATTAAAGAGGCTAGGCGTGAGGAGGTTAGTTCACAACAGGGGGATGGGAACCAGTGCAGAGAGACAGAAGGGTGTAAAGTGAGGGTAGAAGCAAAAAGTACTAAGGAGAAAAGTAAAAGTGGCAGGCCGACAAATCCAGGGCAAGCATTAAAAAGGGCCACTTTTCAGCATAATTGTATAAGGGCTAAGAGAGTTGTAAAAGAGCGCCTGAAGGCTTTGTGTGTCAATGCAAGGAGCATTCGTAATAAGGTGGATGAATTGAAAGTGCAGATTGTTATTAATGATTATGATATAGTTGGGATCACAGAGACATGGCTCCAGGGTGACCAGGGATAGGAGCTGAACGTTCAGGGATATTCAATATTCAGGAGGGATAGACATGAAGGAAGGGGAGGTGGGGTGGCGTTGCTGGTTAAAGAAGAGATTAACGCAATAGAAAGGAAGGACATAAACCAGGAAGATGTGGAATCGATATGGGTAGAGCTGCGTAACACTAAGGGGCAGAAGACGCTGGTGGGAGTTGTGTACAGGCCACCTAACAGTAGTAGTGAGGTCGGAGATGGTATTAAACAGGAAATTAGAAATGTGTGCAATAAAGGAACAGCAGTTATAATGGGTGACTTCAATCTATATGTAGATTGGGTGAACCAAATTGGTAAAGGTGCTGAGGAAGAGGATTTCTTGGAATGTATGCGGGATGGTTTTTTGAACCAACATGTCGAGGAACCAACTAGAGAGCAGGCTATTCTAGACTGGGTTTTGAGCAATAAGGAAGGGTTAATTAGCAATCTTGTCGTGAGAGGCCCCTTGGGTAAGAGTGACCATAATATGGTGGAATTCTTCATTAAGATGGAGAGTGACATAGTTAATTCAGAAACAAAGGTTCTGAACTTAAAGAGGGGTAACTTTGAAGGTATGAGACGTGAATTAGCTAAGATAGACTGGCAAATGACACTTAAAGGATTGACGGTGGATATGCAATGGCAAGCATTTAAAGGTTGCATGGATGAACTACAACAATTGTTCATCCCAGTTTGGCAAAAGAATAAATCAAGGAAGGTAGTGCACCCGTGGCTGACAAGAGAAATTAGGGATAGTATCAATTCCAAAGAAGAAGCATACAAATTAGCCAGAGAAAATGGCTCACCTGAGGACTGGGAGAAATTCAGAGTTCAGCAGAGGAGGACAAAGGGCTTAATTAGGAAGGGGAAAAAAGATTATGACAGAAAACTGGCAGGGAACATAAAAACGGACTGTAAAAGCTTTTATAGATATGTAAAAAGGAAAAGACTGGTAAAGACAAATGTAGGTCCCCTGCAGACAGAAACAGGTGAATTGATTATGGGGAGCAAGGACATGGCAGACCAATTGAATAATTACTTTGGTTCTGTCTTCACTAAGGAGGACATGAATAATGTTCCAGAAATAGTAGGGGACAGAGGGTCCAGTGAGATGGAGGAACTGAGCGAAATACATGTTAGTAGGGAAGTGGTGTTAGGTAAATTGAAGGGATTGAAGGCAGATAAATCCCCAGGGCCAGATGGTCTGCATCCCAGAGTGCTTAAGGAAGTAGCCCAAGAAATAGTGGATGTATTAGTGATAATTTTTCAAAACTCGTTAGATTCTGGACTAGTTCCTGAGGATTGGAGGATGGCTAATGTAACTCCACTTTTTAAAAAAGGAGGGAGAGAGAAACCGGGGAATTATAGACCGGTTAGCCTAACGTCGGTGTTGGGGAAACTGCTGGAGTCAGTTATCAAGGATGTGATAACAGCACATTTGGAAAGCGGTGAAATGATCGGACAAAGTCAGCATGGATTTGTGAAAGGAAAATCATGTCTGACGAATCTCATAGAATTTTTTGAGGATGTAACTAGTAGAGTGGATAGGGGAGAACCTGTGGATGTGGTATATTTGGATGTTCAGAAGGCTTTTGACAAGGTCCCACACAGGAGATTAGTGTGCAAACTTAAAGCACGCGGTATTGGGGGTAAGGTATTGGTGTGGGTGGAGAGTTGGTTAGCAGACAGGAAGCAAAGAGTGGGAATAAACGAGACCTTTTCAGAATGGCAGGCGGTGACTAGTGGGGTACCACAAGACTCAGTGCTGGGACCCCAGTTGTTTACAATATATATTAACGACTTGGATGAGGGAATTAAATGCAGCATCTCCAAGTTTGCGGATGACACGAAGCCGGGGGGCAGTGTTAGCTGTGAGGAGGATGCTAAGAGGATGCAGGGTGACTTGGATAGGTTGGGTGAGTGGCCAAATTCATGGCAGATGCAATTTAATGTGGATAAATGTGAAGTTATCCACTTTGGTGGCAAAAATAGGAAAACAGATTATTATCTGAATGGTGGCCGATTAGGAAAAGGGGAGGTGCAACGAGACCTGGGTGTCATTATACACCAGTCATTGAAAGTGGGCATGCAGGTACAGCAGGCGGTGAAAAAGGCGAATGGTATGCTGGCATTTATAACGAGAGGATTCGAGTACAGGAGCAGGGAGGTACTACTGCAGTTGTACAAGGCCTTGGTGAGACCACACATGGAGTATTGTGTGCAGTTTTGGTCCCCTAATCTGAGGAAAGACATCCTTGCCATAGAGGGAGTACAAAGAAGGTTCACCAGATTGATTCCTGGGATGGCAGGACTTTCATATGAAGAAAGACTGGATGAACTGGGCTTGTACTCGTTGGAATTTAGAAGATTGAGGGGAGATCTGATTGAAACGTATAAGATCCTAAAGGGATTGGACAGGCTAGATGCAGGAAGATTGTTCCCGATGTTGGGGAAGTTCAGAACGAGGGGCCACAGTTTGAGGATAGAGGGGAAGCCTTTTAGGACTGAGATTAGGAAAAACTTCTTCACACAGAGAGTGGTGAATCTGTGGAATTCTCTGCCACAGGAAGCAGTTGAGGCCAGTTCATTGGCTATATTTAAGAGGGAGTTAGATATGGCCCTTGTGGCTACGGGGGTCAGGGGGTATGGAGGGAAGGCTGGGGCGGGGTTCTGAGTTGGATGATCAGCATGATCATAATAAATGGCGGTGCAGGCTCGAAGGGCCGAATGGCCTACTCCTGCACCTATTTTCTATGTATGTTTCTAAATAATTCATTATGGGTTACTGTATATGTAAAAGCACGTGAATGGCATACATCATAAATCCACCATGGCATACATCATCAGTTCACCATGTCATACATGCATGTCTCACTTAAAGAAAAAAAAACACAATTTGATCTATATTTCCCAGCGCCGTGTTTTTATTTCATTGAGTTTTATGTTGTGGAGTTGCAAAACATAACAGAGGTGACAAGGAACTCTTAAGTGAACCTGAGACAACTACCTATCTGTTGAATATAGCAAGATGTTTGAGTTAAACAGAGCACGGCAAGAAATGGCCACGCTAAAAAAATTGCAGCACTTGTTTTTTCTTCTTCGCAAATGGAGAAAGATGTTTAATTTTTTTAAACAGATAGAAAACGAAAGAATTCATGAGTTCATAAACAGTGATAAAATGATAAATAAAAAAAGAGCAGAGATGGTTGGCTCTATTGAAAAGGTAGACACATTTGATCACACAGTAGATAACTGGATATTGTACCGAGCAAACTGAGCAGTATTTTGAAGTAAATGAAACAGCCAATAAGAAGCAAGTGCCCGTTTTGCTGAGGTCATTGCATTTAAAAGCATAGAGTTCGCTGCTCCAAACAATTAACTGAAATGAGTTTTGCAGATATTGTGAAAGTATATGAGGAACATTTAGAACTGAAGCCGTTGTTAACTGCAGAATACTTTAGGATTCAGAAGTGAAGTCAAAAAGGAACGGCAGTTGATCTCAGTGTACATGAATGAACTGAAGAAGTTCCTAAGTATTGTCAATTCAGTAATGGGCTTAATGATGCACTGAGAGATCACTTAGTTCGTGGAATCTTACAATAAAGTATTCAAATACAGATCCTAACTGAAGCACAACTTACATTTAAAAGAGCAGTTGAAATTTCTATTTCACTGGAAACTGCAGACCCAGTCACAATTGAGTTGCAGCCAAGAATGAAATTAAGCGTGAACAAAATTGCATCATCTAAACAGAAATCAGCCTGGTCAAGCAAATTGTGTAACACATACTGTATACCATACCAATGCAGATTTAAGGGTGAAACCTACAGAAAATGCAACAAAGTAGGACACATACAAAGATCATGTTGGGCAGACAAAAATAAATGGACCGCACAGGTAAGAAATAAAGATAAGTCAAGATGCAGTTTGAAAATGATGCAGTTTGCATGCTGCTGATGAAAAATCTGATAATGATGAGAGTGACAGGACTGGCTAGCCTTGAGATTTTCAATGTGAAACCAAGCAAGAGACAAGCAATATGACTTACACCAAAAGTGAACATCAAATTAATTAAAATCAATTGGACACTCCAGCAAATTAATTAATATGGGATTAGACAATGGCTCGGCTGTTTGTGTCATTCCACAAAATGAGTTTGAACAGCATTTCCAGAATACTAAATTGAATTCTGCAGATATGGAATTAAGAACTTCTACAAGAGAAAAGCTAAGTCCTGTGGGAATGACATTCGTAAAACTGAAATACAACAACTAGCAAGCCACATTGGCCTTGTATGTGGAAGTCCAGCATTGTGGGAGCATGACTGGCTGAGACAACTGTTGTGTATTTAATATTTAAGTAATATTTGTGTAATTTATATATATATATTGTTTGATTAAACATTCTTGTTCATTTAAATAATTAATTATAGGTTATATAGTAAAATACATGAATTGCACATGTCATCACACTGCCCTGTGATACATGCTTGCCTCGCTTAGAGTAAAGACAAAGTTACACCCACATTTTTTGATTCCCGTGTTTTGTTTGAAATAACTTAATGGTTTGAGGTTAAAAAACATAACATTGCTGAAGAGGTATTTTTTAAAAACAAATTGGCACTGTTATTGATCTGTTGCAGTGAGATGCTCAAAATAAAATGCAATGCAGTGAATGCTACGTTGAAGCAGAACAGCACGGTTCTTTGGAAGGGAAGACCTGATTGAGTACTTTCTTAAAAAAAAGGTCATAAACAGAAGAATTCAGGGTTCATAAAGACCGTAAGACCATAAGACAAAGGAGCAGAAGTCGGCCATTCGGCCCATCGAGTCTGCTCCACTATTTTATCCTGAGCTGATCCATTCTCTCATTTAGTCCCACTCCCCCGCCTTCTCACCATAACCTTTGATGCCCTGGCTACTCAGATACCTATCAATCTCTGCCTTAAATACACCCAATGACTTGGCCTCCACTGCTGCCTGTGACAACAAATTCCATAGATTCACCACCCTCTGACTAAAAAAATTTCTTTGCATTTCTGTTCTGAATGGGCGCCCTTCAATACTTAAGATATGCCCTCTTGTACTAGACTCCCCCATCATGGGAAACAACTTTGCCACATCCACTCTGTCCATGCCTTTCAACATTCGAAATGTTTCTATGAGGTCTGCCCTCATTCTTCGAAACTCCAAGGAATACAGTCCAAGAGCGGACAAACGTTCCTCATATGTTAACCCTCTCATTCCCGGAATCATTCTAGTGAATCTTCTCTGTACCCTCTCCAACGTCAGCACGTCCTTTCTTAAATAAGGAGACCAAAACTGCCCACAGTACTCCAAGTGAGGTCTCACCAGCGCCTTATAGAGCCTTAACATCACATCCCTGCTCCTATACTCTATTCTTCTAGAAATGAATGCCAACATTGCATTCGCCTTCTTCACTACCGACTCAACCTGGAGGTTAACCTTAAGGGTATCCTGTACGAAGACTCCCAAGTCCTGTTGCATCTCAGAACTTTGAATTCCTTCCCCATTTAAATAATAGTCTGCCCGTTTATTACTTCTGCCAAAGTGCATAACCATACACTTTCCAACATTGTACTTCATTTGCCACTTCTTTGCCCATTCTTCCAATCTATCCAAGTCTCTCTGCAGACTGTCCATTTCCTCAGCACTACCGGCCCCTCCACCTATCTTCGTATCATCAGCAAACTTAGCTAGGTGAGTACCAGATGTTAATAATCATTAACACCTAGTACTCACAAAGGGTGAGTACGTATTAATAATCATTAAAAAATAATCAGAAATGACCATATTTACCTGAAAGATTGATGAGGTTGATTGCACAATGGGTAATTGGCTCATGTATACTGAACTATTGGAACAGTATTTTGAAGCAAATGAAATAGCCAATGAGAAGTGATGCCAATTTTGCTCAGTGCATTGGGTTTCAAGGCATACAGTTTACTGCGAAGTTTGACTGCTCCAAACAAACAAGCAGAAATGAGCTTTGCTGCTATTGTAAAAGTAATACAGGAACACTTAGAATTGAAGCCATTTTGATTGTAGTACACTTTAGGTTTCATAAACAGAATCAAAAGGAAGGGGAGTCCATTTCAATAGACAATAGGTGCAGGAGTAGGCCATTCGGTCCTTCGAGCCAGCACCATCATTCACTGTGATCATGGCTGATCATCCACAATCAGTATCCAGTTCCTGCCTTATCCCCATAACCTTTGATTCCACTATCTTTAAGAGCTCTATCCATCTCTTTCTTGAAAGCATTCAGAGACTTGGCCTCCACTGCCTTCTGGGGCAGAGCATTCCACATATCCACCACTCTCTGGGTGAAAAAGTTTTTCCTCAACTCTGTTTTAAATGGCCTACCCTTATTCTTAAACTGTGGCCTCTGGTTCTGGACTCACCCATCGGCAGAAATATGCTTCCTGCCTCCAGCATGTCCAATCCCTTAATAATCTTATATGTTTCAATCAGATTCCCTCTCATCCTTCTAAATTCCAGTGTATACAGGCCCAGTCGCTCCAATCTTTCAACATATGATAGTCCTGCCATCCCGGGAATTAACCTTGTGAACCTACGCTGCACTTCCTCAATAGCAAGAATGTCCTTCCTCAAATTTGAAGACTAAAACTGCACACAATATTCCAGGTGTGGTAACACCAGGGCCCTGTACAGCTGCAGAAAGACCTCTTTGCTCCTATACTCAATTTCCCTTGTTAGGAAGACCAGCATGCCATTAGATTTCTTCACTGCCTGCTGTACCTGCATGCTTGCTTTCAGTGACTAATGTACAAGAACATCTAGATCTCGTTGTACTTCCCCTTTTCCTAATTTGACTCCATTTAGATAATAATCTGCCTTCCTGTTCTTACCACCAAAGTGGATAACCTCACATTTATTCACATTAAACTGTATCTGCCATGCATCCGCCCACTCACCCAGCCTGTCCAAGTCATCCTGCATTCCCATAACACCCTCCTCACATTTCACACTGCCACCCAGCTTTGTGTCATCTGCAAATTTGCTAATGTTACTTTTAATCCCTTCAACTAAATCATGTATGTTGTAAACAGCCGTGGTCCCAGCACTGGACCCTGCGGTACCCCACTGGTCACCCACTGCCATTCTGAAAGGGACCCGTTAATCGCTACTCTTTGTTTCCTGTCAGCCAGCCAATTTTCAACCCATGTCAGTACTCTTCCCCCAATACCATGTGCCCTAATTTTGCCCACTAATCTCCTATGTGGGATTTTATCAACGGCTTTCTGAAAGTCCAGATACACTACATCCACTGGCTCTCCCTTGTCCATTTTCATAGTTACATCCTCAAAAACTCCCAGAAGATTAGTCAAGCACAATTTCCCCTTTGTAAATCCATGCTGACTTGGATCGATCCTGTTACTGCTATCCAAATGTGTCATAATTTCATCTTTTATAATTGACTCCAGCATCTTTCCCACCACTGACATCAGGCTAACCGGTCTATAATTCCCTGTTTTCTCTCTCCCTCCTTTCTTGAAAAGTGGGACAACATTAGCCAACCTCCAATCCGCAGGAGCTGATCCTGAATCTGAAAATGATTACCAATGCGTCCACAATTTCTAAAGACACCTCCTTAGGTACCCTGGAATGCAGACCATCAGGTCCTGGGGGCTTAGCAGCCTTCAGACCCAACAGTCTATCCAACACCATTTCCTGCCTAATATAAATTTCCTTCAGTTCATCCATTACCCTAGGTCCTTTGGCCACTATTATATCTGGAAGATTGTTTGTGTCTTCCCTAGTGAAGACAGATCCAAAGTACCTGTTCAACTCTTCTGCCATTTCCTTGTTCCCCATAATGTGGATAGGTGTGAAGTTATCCACTTTGGTGGCGAAAACAGGAGAACAGATTATTATCTGAATGGTGGCCGATTAGGAAAAGGGGAGGTGCAACGAGACCTGGGTGTCATTATACACCAGTCATTGAAAATGGGCATGCAGGTACAGCAGGCGGTGAAAAAGGTGAATGGTATGCTGGCATTTATAGCGAGAGGATTCAAGTACAGGGGCAGTGAGGTACTACTGCAGTTGTACAAGGCCTTGGTGAGACCACACCTGGAGTATTGTGTGCAGTTTTGGTCCCCTAATCTGAGGAAAGGCATCCTTGCCCATAGAGGGAGTACAAAGAAGGTTCACCAGATTGATTCCTGGGATGGCAGGACTTTCATATGATGAAAGACTGGTTGAACTAGGCTTATACTCGTTGGAATTTAGAAGATTGAGGGGGGATCTGATTGAAATGTATACAATCCTAAAGGGATTGGACGGGCTATATGCAGGAAGATTGTTCCCGATGTTGGGGAAGTCCAGAACGAGGGGTCACAGTCTGAGGATAAAGGGGAAGCCTTTTAGGACCGAGATTAGGAAAAACTCTTCACACAGAGGGTGGTGAATCTGTGGAATTCTCTGCCACAGGAAACAGCTGAGGCCAGTTCATTGGCTATATTTAAGAGGGAGTTAGATATGGCCCTTGTGGCTAAAGGGATCAGGGGGTATGGAGGGAAGGCTGGTACAGGGTTCTGAATTGGATGATCAGCCATGATCATACTGAATGGCAGTGCAGGCTCGAAGGGCCGAATGGCCTACTCTTGCACCTATTTTCTATGTTTCTATAATAAATTCACCCATTTCTGTCTTCAAGGGCCCAGTTTTGGTCTTAACTATTTTTTTCCTTTTCGCATACCTAAAGAAGATTTCACCATCCTCCTTTATATTCTTGGCTAGTTTACTTTCGTACCTCATTTTTTCTCCATGTATTGCCTTTTTAGTTATCTTCTGTTGCTCTTTAAAAGTTTCCCAATCCTCCGGCTTCCCACTCATATTTGCTATGTTATACTTCTTCTCTTTTATCTTTACACTGTCCTTTACTTCCCTTGTCAGCCACGGCCTCCCCTTACTCCCCTTAGGATTTTTCTTCCTGTTTGGAATGAACTGATCCTGCACCTTCTGCATTATTCCCAGAAATACCTGCCATTGTTGTTCCACTGTCATCCCTGCTAGGGTATTGTTCCATTGAACTTTGGCCAGCTCCTCCCTCATGGCTCCCTTTGTTCAACTGTAATACTAACACTTCTGATTTTCCCTTCTCCCTCTCAATTTGTAGATTAAAGCTTATCATATTATGGTCACTACCTCCTAATGGCTCCTTTACCTCGAGGTCCCTGATCAAATCTGATTCATTTCACAACACTAAATCTAGAATTGCCCTCTCTCTGGTAGGCTCCAGTACAAGCTGTTCTAAGAATCCATCTCGGAGGGACTCAACAAACTCCCTTTCTTGGGATCCCGTACCAACCTGATTCCTCTATTCTACCTGCATGTTGAAATACCCCTTAACAACTGTAGCATTACCTTTGCAACATGCCAATTTTAACTCTTGATTCAACTTACACCCTACATCCAGACTACTGTTTGGGGGCCTGTAGATAACTCCCATTAGGGTCTTTTTATCATTATAATTTCTCAGTTCTATCCATACTGACTCTACGTCTCCTGATTCTATTTCCCCCTCGCAAGGGACTGAATATCATTCTTCAGCAACAGAACCCTTCTGCCCATCAGTCCATCCTTTCGATAGGATGTATATCCTTGAATATTCATTTCCCAAGCCCTGTCCACTTGAAGCCATGTCTCTGTTATTCCCACAACATCATACTTACCAATTTCCAACTGTGCCTCAAGCTCATCCACTTTATTTCTTATACTCCGTGCATTCAGATACAATACTTTTAATTCATTACTCCCCTCACCTCCCATATCAATTCCTATTTCACTTGGCCATACTGTACGATCCCTTCTTGAGCTTTCTGCTCTGTTGATTCTGCTGTCTTTCTTAACTTTTCTTATTCTCACTTTTTCTTTAACTGCATCCTTATATTTCCAGTTTGTCCCGTTTCTCCCCTCCACCACACTACTTAGTTTAAACACACCTGTGTTACAGTGGCAAACCTGCCTGCCAGAATGCTTCAGTGTACATGGATAAATTGAAGAAATTATCTGAGCATTATCAGTTTGGGAATTGTTTTATGAACAATTATTTAGTTTGTGAAATCATAAAAGAAAGATTTCAAAAATGGGTCCTAACTGAAGCACAGCTTACATTTGGAAGAGCAGTAGAATTTGCTGTTTCCAATGGAAAACACAGATAGAACACATGTGAGTGGGAATAAAATTGTATTGTCTAAACAGAAAACAGTCTGACTAAACAAATTGTGTTACCATTGTGGCAGGAGCTTACATACTGCAAACAAATACAGATTTAAAAGGTAAAACTTCCAGAAAATGTAACAAAGTAGGACACAAAGTATGTCAGGCAGACAAATAAATAGACTGCACAGAGGAAAAAAGATAAACATTTAAGTTTAGCTTCAGAAGAGTATTAATCTGCATGCTGTTGATGAAAAATTTGCTAATGAGAGTGACACAGGAATATGTAGCCTTGAGATTAATAGTGTGAAAATTAGCAATAGACAAACAATATGGCTCATACCTGAACTGAATGGCACATTAATTAAAATGGAATTGGACACTGGCTCAGCTGTTTTAGTTATTTGACAAAATGAGTTGGAATGGCATTTTAAAGATGCTAAACTTGTCTGCAGACATTGAACTGAGAACTTATACTAGAGAAAAGATCACTCCTGTGGGAATGACATCCAAAACAGATACATCAATAAGCCACATTAAGCTTGTACGTGGGAAAAAAAGCAGAAGGACCAGCACTGTGGGGGTGTTATTGGATGAGACAACTTACAAATTGATATTAAATCCACTAAATGCATGCCATATTCCCTCAATAAAGCCAACTAAAGCAAATTAAAGGTGGTACTGGATGATACAGAATTTGCTCCATACTGATCACTATGAACCATTGACCAACAGTGGACAAATAGGTATTATTGCCAAGTTCTGTACTTCTGGTTGGAAAGCATGTTAGTCCAGGTCCATACTACTAAGAGGAATCATGAAAGTGATGAAAGCAGTGGTCTGATTACAACAGTTTTTGTAGGCAACATACAAGACCGTAAAATATAGGAGCAGAATTAGGTCACTTGTCCCATCACATCTGCTCCGTCATTTCATCACGGCTGATCCAGTTTTCCTCAGCCACATTCTCCTGCCTTTTCTCCATATCTCTACATGCCCTGACAAATCACTCTATCAACTCCTGCCTTAAAGATACATGGGATAGCCTCCACAGCTGCCTGTGGCAAAGAATTCCTCAGACTCACCACTCTCTGCCTGTTAATTCCTCCAAATCTCCATTCTAAAAGAACACTCCTCTATTCTGAGGATGTGTCCATTGGTCTTAGACTTTGTCACCATAGGAAACATCCTCTCCACATCCACCCTATTAAGAGATTTCACCATTCGATTGGTTTCAATGAAGTCAACCCTCATTCTTCTGAATTCCAATGAATATAGGCACAGAGCCATATGCTCTTCAATCCTAGAATCCTTTTCTTGAACCTCATTTGAATACTCTCCAGTTTCAGCACATAGTTCCTAAGATAAGAGGCCTAAAGCTGCTCACAATACTTAAAAGTGAGGCCTCAACAGTGCTTTATAAAGTTTCAACACTACATCCTTCCTTTCATATTCTAGTCCTCTTAAAATGAATGCTAATATAGCATTTGCCTTCCTCACCACAGACACAATCTACAAATTAACCTTTAGGGAATCCTGCACAAGCAATCCCAAGTCCTTTCACCTCAGTTTTTTTTGTATTTTCTCTCCATTTTGAAAATAGTCAACCTTTTCATTTCTTCTACCAAATTGCATAACCATACACTTCCTGACAGTGTATTCCTGCTATTTCTTTGCCTATTCTTCTAAAATGGAGAAGTCCTTCTGTAGCCTCTGTATTTCCTCAGAACTACCTGCCCCTACAGTCTACAAACTTTGCAACAAAACTATCAATTTCACTATCCAAATCAGTGACTGTCAGGGCACTGGAGCAGGGATACAATCACAGACCCAGTACTGTGCACAGTGATATTAATGAAGTAACAAACCCCAAGGTGCAAACAAAGTTAGTGTCAAAGTTCAGGCAGAGATCAAAACATCCAGGAAAAAAAAAACAGAATCAGGTAACAGGCAGACTCGATATTCAGATGGCCAGCATACAGATATAATTACTAGAAAGGCTCAGGAAAATTCACTGGCACAATCTGACAACAAACAGGTGAAAACACTGGACTGACCTACACTGAGCAATAAACAGATAGGTGATAGGTGGAGCACAATGAGCCACAGGTGGCAACAATACAGGTAATAATGAGAAGCAAATGAGAGACGGAGTACTCAGTAATACAAGGGCTGGAGTAGAGCAGAAGCGGGGATAGGAGCACATTGCAATACAAAACCAGACTGACAGCTAGGGGGAAACACACAAAAGGCAGAGTACAACTGGAGGTACTGATATATAATGTAAAACAAATTGGAACCAACTTGGGCCTCTGTGGAACAGCACTAATCACTGGCAGGTAACCAGAAAAAGCGCCATTTATTCCCACTCTTTGCCTTCAGCCACTGCTTTATCCATGCTAGAATCTTACCTGTAATACAATGAGCTCATAGCTTGTTAAGCAGCCTCGTATGTGGCGCCTTGTCAAAGGACTTCTGAAAATCCAAGTGCACAACACCAACTGATTCTCTTTTGTCTATCTTGCTTGTTATTTCCTCAAAGAATTCAAAAAAAAATTGTCAGGTAAGATATTCCCTTGAGCAAACCATGCTGACTACAACATATTTTATCATGTGCCTCCAAGGACCCTGAGACCCCATCCTTAATAATCGACTCCATCATCTTCCCAACCACTGAGGTTAGACTAACTGGCTTAGTTTCCTTTCTTCTGCCTCTCTCCCTTCTTAAAGAGTGAAGTGACCATTCTTGAAAGATCATTACTAATGACTCCACAATTTCTTCAGCCACTTCTTTCAGAACCCTGGGGTGTACATTATCTGGTCAAGGTGACTTATCTACCTTCAGATGTTTCAGTTTCCCAAGACCCTTCTCCCTAGTAATGGTAATTTCACACACTTCATGACCCCTGACACCCAGAACTTCCACCATACTGCTAGAAATGGAAATTTCTAATATGTTAACTAGGCATATACTTTCAAAATGTGACTTGGTTTCAAGCTAGAAGAGAACTCAAGAAGTTTCAGGAAAGTTGCAAGCATTTGGCTTTTGTGAATACAAAGAACCAGATTCTACTCTGCATACATTAAGGTTATTGTATGAATTTCAAATAGGAGACAAAAGGCTCTTTGTAAAAGTAGATGCAAAGACCAAAGCCCAGCCGTGATGAGTAGACGGCCAAAAAGAAAAGAGTTGATGGAGATAAAAACACGGAGGATTCATCGGTTACTGGTGTGGATAAGGAAACCCAGAGGAGAGATCAAATCGTAAGGGGAGCAATGGAAAGATTAATAACAGAATACTCCAGTGAACTAAATGCACGTTCCCAAGATGAAGATGCACAAACTAGAAGGAAAAGGAATGATAATAAAAGTGTCCAAAGCTCTCAGAATCAACTCCTACAACCAACATAGAGGAGGCCCCAGAACCTGAGATTGTTTTAGCAGTCACAAGTCTCATCTGCCAAGCAGAGTGACCTCCCTTGTCAGGAAAGGCGTTATCCCACAACCGTAAGAAATCCTCCACAGCTTTTAAACCTTTAGGCCCAAATGGGACAATTTAAAATTTACTATGTGGTGGATGTCTGCATAGCAGATGTATTTTATACTATATTGTGTAAAAGTTGAGATGCATTCTACATTGAGTTGAAATTTATAGTTAAACACAGAGTGTTGAACATTTAATATTTCAGAAATATTTGAGTAATCTTGTAAACATATATTTGATTAAGCATTCTTTGTTGTTTATATAGTTTGTTATGGCTATATGTAAAAATACATGACTTGAAACCATCATGACCCTACCGTGTGATATGTATGCACCTTGCTAAAGAAAAGAACAAACTAAGATCCCATGAGGGTTAGTCATGTGCACCCATATGAGCCCCAGCTATGACTGCCTTTTCATTGATTACATAGAAAAGGAGGAGAGAGGAGAAGATGGCGGCACAACCCAGCGCGGGCGGCCATTCTGAATGAATATTGTGTGTGTAACTAGGGGGCCATGCCCAATCCGGATTTGATGGAGCCAGCCGTGAGAAGCACAGAGGAACATCTGGAGTAATTTCTGAAATGCCTGCTTCACTGCCGCTGCTACTGTGCGATTGAGAATCTCCAGAGACGAAGGCCCCAAATCCTCAGCTTTGCCTATTGCCTGTTGCCGGGGCTGGGGTCGAAGTGCTCGGCAGAGATGGTGCTCAGTGCTCGGTGTCGGAGAGCTGGTCGGAGGCTCGGAGTTTTCAGACGGACTCGGAGTCCGGCTGTGGTCGGATGCTCCCAGTATGCTGCATCGGCAAGTTGGCAGCGCTGGAGATTCACCGTCTGCGTGAGATGATGGGACTTTTGAGAGACGTTGAGACTTTTACCGTGCCGTGGTCTGTTCTTATCAAATTACAGTATTGCTTTGCACTGTTGTAACTATATGTTATAATTATGTGGTTTTTGTTAGTTTTTAAGTCGGTTTGTCATGTGTTTCCATGATATCATTCTGGAAAAACATTGTATAATTTCTTAATGCATGCATTACTAAATGACAATAAAAGAGGACTGCGTGTCCTCATAATCTAATCTAATCTAATAGTCCATTTTCCAAGCCTTCCCCTGTAATGCTCCCTAACTCTTCCTCCACGACACTGATAACTGCATTTCATGAACCTATGCTGAGTTTGCCGATTTCATCAACCTTGCCTCCATCCTACCCTTAAGTTCACTTGATCCATTTCTGACACCTCCCTCCCCTTTCTGGAACTCATTGTCTCCATCAACCGAAATCTTTTAGAAACCCACTGATTCCCATGGTTATCTGGACAATACCTCTTCCCACCTTGTCTCGTGTGAAAATTCTTTTGCTTTTTCTCAACTCCTTCATCTTGGCTGCAACTGTGCCCAGGATGCAACTTCCCTTTCCAGGATGTCAGAGATGTCATGCTTCTTCAAAGAACAAGGATTCCCTTCCTCCACCATTGATGCTGCCTTCCCTCGCATCTCCTCCATCTCCTGAGTGTCTGGGCTCACGCCATCTTCTCACTACCTTAACAGTGACAGAGTTCCTCTTGTCCTTACCTGTATCCTCAACTAACACATCATTCTTCGCAACTTCTGTCATCTCCAAAGGGATCCTACCACCAAACATACTTTTACTGGCCCTTCTCTCAGCTTCCTGCAGAGATTACTCCCTCTTTGAAACCTATTTGTCCATTTGTCACTTCCCTCTAATCTTCATCCTGGAACTTATCCCTGCAAGCAGACAAAGTGTTATCTGCCCATTCACCTCCTGCCTCACCTCCATTCAGATCTCCATACCATCCTTTCTGGTGAGGCAACGTTTCACTGCGAATCTGCTGGGATCGTATATTATGTTCGGTGCTCCCAATACAGCCTCCTGGACATCGGTGAGATCTATCACAAGTTCTGATTCCCATTCCTGTCCCAATATGTTGACCAAAGCCTCCTTTTGAGCCACAATGAGGCCACCCTCAGGGTGGAGGAGCAACACCTTATATTCCGTCTGGGTACTCTCCAACCTGAAAACATGAATATCGATCTCTCCTTCCAGTAAAAACTATTCCTGCCCCTTCCCCTCTTCTTCTATTCCCCACTCTAGACCCTTTCCTCTTCTCACCTGCCTGTCACCACACCACCCCCCCCACCGGCCCCTGGTCCCCTCCTCCTTCCCTTTCTCCTATGGTACTCTGTCATCTTCCTCTCCAGCTCCTTATCCTTCTTTCTTCCCACCTGGCTTCACCTATCAACTTCTAGCTATCCTCCTCCCTCTCCCTCTCACCTTTTTACTCTATTATCTTCCCCCTTCATTTCCAGTCCTGAAGAAGTGTCTCACCCTGAAATATCGACTCTTCATTCATTTCGTTAGATGCTGCCTGACCTGCTGAGTTCCTCCAGCTTTTTGTGTGTGTTCCTTTGGAATTCCAGCATCTTCAGAATTTCTCAGGTTTAAACTAAGACTCTCATCTCTCGGTTCTCTTGTTTTCCTGTCAATTAGTTTTTGGTTTTGGAGTTACAAAGCATAACAGTATGCAGCTGGCCAAAATCGACTGGACTTTGGCAGGTGATGGCAGGACAGCAATGGCTGGAGTTAGTGGGAGCAATTTGGAAAGCGCAGGAAAGTAACCTCCAAAGCATGAAGAAATTTTCTAAAGGGATGATGAGGCAACAGTGGCTGACAAGGGAAATCAAAGAGAACATAAAAGCAAAAGAGAAGGCAAATGATATACAGCAATAATTAGTGGGAGGTTAGAGGATTTGGAAGCTTTTAAGAACCAACAGAAGGCAACTAAAATGACATAAGAATAGAACAGATGAAATATTAAGATAAGCCAACCAATAAAATCAAAGAGAATACGAAAGTTTTTTACAGATATATAAATAGTAGAAGAGAGGCAAGATTGGATAGCAGTCCACCGGAGATTGATGTTGCAGAGGTAGTAATAGAGGACAATGAAGTGGTGGATGAACTTAATATGTATTTTACAACAGTCTTCACTGTGGAAGACACTAGCATTATGCTAGAAATACGAGAGTGTCAGGGGGCAGAAGTGAGTGTAGTTGCTATTACTAAAGGAGAAGGTGGTTGGGAAACTGAAAGATCTGAAGATGGGTAAGTCAATTGGATCAGACGGACTATACCACAGGGTTCTGAAAGAGGTAGATGAAGAGATTATGGGGGCGGTTGTAGTGATCTTTTAAGAAGTACTAGATTCTGGAACGGATCCAGAGGGTTAGAAAATTGCAATTGTCATTCCACTCTTTAAGAAGGGAGAGAGGCAGAAGAAAGAAAATTATAAATGAGTCATAGACCAACGTTTGGGAAGATGTTGGAGTCTATTATTAAGAATGAGAGTTCAAGTTACTTACAGGTGCATGATAAGATAGACCAAAGTCAGAATGGTTTCATTCAGGGGAAATCTTGCCTGACAAATCTGTTGGAATTCTTTAAGGAAATAACAGGAAGGATAGACTAAGGAGGGTCAGTGAATATTGTTTATTTGGACTTTCAAAAGGCCTTTGACAAGGTGCTTCACATGAGGCTGCTTTACAAAGTAAGAGCCAATGACATTACAGTAAAGATATTAGCATGGACATAAGATTGGCTGAGACAGGCAGGAGACAAAGAGTGGGAATAACGGGGGCCTTTTCTGTGTTCTGCAGGTGTTAGTGTTGGGTCTGCTTTTTTCACTTTAGAGTATATGACTTTGACTTGCATAAAGGATTTGCTGGCTTTGTGGCCATGTTTACTGATGATACGAAGGTAGGTGGAAGGGCAGGTAGTGATGAGGAACAGGGAGTCTGCAAGAGGACGGACAAATTGAGAGAATGGGAGAAAAGTCACAGATGGAATATAATATAATGAAGTGCATGTTCATGCATTTTTGTAGAAAGAATAAAGGCATAGACTGTTTTCTTAATGGGGAGAGAATTCAGCAATCAGAGTTGCAAAGAGACTTGGGAGTCCTTATTGGACTTGCTGACATTAAGAAAGATGTTGTTATGACACCAGTCATCCAGATTTTCAATCTCCCTCTGTTATTTACCCCGGGGTTCCTTTTGTTGTGGACTGTCATTTTAAGGTACAAGAAAGAACTGAGACTAACTTTTGGATTTCTGCTGAGAGAGAGAGGGGCAGAGTCTGCCTCTCAGCTCGTGTTTACACTTCTACAAGGACACTGACTACTGCTGTCAGCTTTTTGGTTGCCATGGAAAAAGGGAGAGTTGTTCAACACAGACACCTTGTTAAAAAGAGACAGAAAGTAAGAGAGAGAGAGGCGAAGACTGCTCACAGTTTGTTATACTTTCTGCAAGGACACTGGCAGCTTCCAAGCTCTTACAGAAAGAGAAGGGAGGAGCTGCTTGATGAACAGCTGGTGTTCAGCACAGTGAGATAAATAGAAGGTCAACTGTTAGACCTACAGACACATGGTTTTGGTCACTGAATGAGCTTTGTTGTGCCCACAGAAAAAGTGGGTTTTGGAGGATCAATCAGTGGCTCTCGCAGTGTGAAAAGGGTGTGACCGGTGGGGAGTTATTCAATTGTCTGACCCTCGCCTGGGTTGATAATTCCACCACAGAAGAACGGTCCCCTTTGGTATGGTCACAGTCGGTGACTTATAGAGGATTTCGGAGGACAGCGGGAAGATCGACAGCGTCAGCTCACCTGAAGACACAAATCTCTTCCTCTCTCTCGCTCCATCGCTACTCAACTCAATACCGCAAACTGAACTGAACTTTACTCATCATCATAAGACTATCTATTTACCCCTAGACTTGAAGAAGCTTGGTTTTCATATATTTCCACACTTACTTATATATATATAATCATTACTAACCTGTTTGATTTATCTGCATTTATATTATTGTATTGCGTAGTTACTAATAAATACCGTAAGTTAATAGCAATACTGGACTCCAAAGTGTTTTCCATTTCTGCTGGATCTTTAACCCATCATGGGGTACGTGACACCTCCTATATGCTGATTCATCACCACCTTTGATTCAACTACAACAGTGGTGTCAACAACAAACTTGAAAATGGCATTGGAGCTGTACTTAGTCACACTGTCATAAGTGTGAAGTGAGTAGAGCAGGGGACTAAGCATATAGTCTAGTGGTGCACCTGTGCTGATGGTGATCCTGGAGGAGATGTTGTTGCCAATCTGAACTTACTAGGGTCTGCAAGTGAGGAAACCCAGGATCCAACTGCACAAGGAGGAATTGAGCACAAGGACTTGGAACCTATTGACTAGTTTTGAGGCAATGCTGAGCTGTAGTTGATAAAAAGCATCCTGATATATGCATCTTTGTTGTCCAGATATTTCAGGGTTAAGTGCAGAGCAAGTGAGATGGCATCTACTGTGGACCTGTTACTCCAGCAGACAAATTGGAGTGGATCTAAATTGCTTCTCAGGCAAGAGCTGATACCTTTCATCACCAACCTCTCAAAACACTTCATCACTATGGATGTAAGTGCTACTGGGGTGATAGTCATTGAGGCAGATTACCACGCTCTTCTTGAGCACTGGTATAATTGAAACCTGTTTGAAACAGGTAGGTACTATAGTGGTAGTTGATAGCGTTATTCTTATGCCACTCAGTTCACCACTCCCACTTGGGAGGAGTTCACACACTGTAAAAGAACAGCTATCAATCAAGTTCAGTTGAATGTCCTCCATGCTGGCATCCTGGTGTGCTCTACACTATCCCTCAATAATGAGCACAACAGTGAAGAAGACATTCAGCATGCTTGTATTTAAAGTACGCATGAAAAGTACAGGAGTAGAATGTCAATTTGCAGCCATACAAATTATTGGTCAGGCTCCACTAGAAGTACTGTGTACAATCTGATTACCACACTACTGGAAGGATGTGGCATTGGAAAAATACCATAGAGATTTAACAAGACGTTGATTGGAATGAAGGGTTTTTCATATAAGAAGAGATTGGTTAGACTGGCTTGCTGTCACTGGAACATAGAAGTGAACATAGAGGGCTGAGAGATACCCTTACAGAGGTTTATGAGTTTACAAGTGTTTAAGGTAGGGCAGATGAACAAAAACTTTTTCCTAGTATGAGGGATCTAGGGAGGATGCAGGTTGAAGTTGAGGTTGGAGAAATTTAAAGGAGATTTGAGGGGCAAGTTCTTCATACCGACAGTGATGGTTGTAAGACAGAAAAAAACGGTAGAGGCAGATACTCACTGATCTCACTGTTTGAAAGGGATTTGGATACACAGATAGAAGGATATATGCCTGATATGGGAAAATGGGATTAGCATGGATAGGCATCATGGTTGGCATGGATGAGCTAGGCTGAAGAGTCTATTTGTGCTGTAAAACTATGATTTTATGACTCATTCTTTAAACACTGGTTAAAAATAAGTGTGGTTGACCTAATATCTCATTGTGTGATAGTCATTTTAAAGAATGTACACTGAACTATGTGGTAAGTACATCTTTTATTGGACAAGGAAACACAAACTGTACCAACCAGCTGTATTGTTGCCAAGATTCTGTAGAATTGCAATAATACATATATTCTTGGTCCTGCACTCAAAACCTCTTGCAATGAAGGCCACTGTTTCATTTGTCTTCTTTATTGGTATTGGTTTATTATTGCCCATTTACCAAGTTACAGTGGAAAGCTTATCTTGCAGAACTGTTCATACAAATCAATCATTACAAGGTCCATTAAGGCAGAATAAGGTAAAACAATCACAATACAGAAAAAGCGTAAAAGCTGCAGAACAAAGTACAGCACAGGTAAACAATAAAGAGCAAGATAGCAACAAGGTAGATTGTGACATTGAGTCCATCTTATCATACAAGAGGTCCATTCAAGTAGCCTGTCCTAGAGCTTTTCTACATTCTGCCCTATGGGAGAGGGGGGAGGAGAGGATGTCCAGGATGGGTGGTGTCTTTGATTATGCTGTCTGCTTTACTGAGGTGGCAAGTAGTATCAACACGAGTCCATGCGGGGAGGGGATAGTCTTGTTCCGATAATGTGCTAAACTATGTCCACAACTCTGAAGTTTCCTGGGGTTACATGCAGAGCAGTTCTCATACCGAGCCATAGTGCATCTAGACAGAATGCTTTTTATGGTGCATCAGTAAAAATTGGCAAGGGTCAGTGGAGTCATGTCAAATCTCCTTAGCTTCTTGATGAAGTAGAGGTGTAGGTGAGCTTTGCAACCATGGCATCAAAGTGACTGGATGAGGATAGACTGTTGGTGATGTCACTTGAAGCTCTCAACCCTCTCAAACTCCATTGTTGATACAGACAGGATCATGCATACTGTCCCCCATCCTGAATTCAAGAACCAGCTCTTTTGTTTTATTGACATTGAGGGAAAGGTTGTTGCCATGTCACTAAGCTCTATTTCCTTTATTCTCCTCTAACTCCATCTTCAGTTTTTCAGGTGATACCACTGTGGAGGTACCATCTGAAAAACTGAAGATGGAATCAGAGCAGAATCTGGCCTGTAGTCATGTGTGTACAGGGTTGCATCCTTGTGGACCGCTGGTCTTTAGAATAATAGGTTTTTAGAATAATAATGGCGGAGATGTTGCTGCCTGTCCTTCTGTCTGTCTGTCTATCTAGGCACCATATCCGATGCGGACTTTGGTGACCATGGTTTTCCATATAGATCTACCCTTCGTTTTTTGGATGACTTCCATTTCCTCGATGTGTAGCCACCTGGCTATGCTTTTGATGTACATAAGCCGAGGTCTTCCTCTAGGTTTACTCCCCTCAATCTTTCTAGAGAGTATGAGTTTTTCTAGTTCATCTTTCCGCATGATGTGTCCTAGGAATCTGAGTTGTCTTTCTCTTATTGTCGGTATGAGTGATCGAACTGCTTGGGCTCTTCTGAGAACTTCTTCATTTGATGTGTGTGTGGTCCATGATATTTTTAACATTCTCCTGTAGAACCATAATTCAGCTGCTTCTAGTCTCTTTTCCATTGCTGGAGAAATGGTCCAGCATTCACTTCCACAAGTCAGGATAGAATAAATGTAGCACTGCAGTATTCTGTTTTTAGTGTACGTGCTCATCTTTCTGTCTGTTAATATGGTCTTTATTTTTTGGAAAGCTTCTTTCGCCATTGCTATTCAGTATTTGATATCTGTGTTGCACCTTCAATTACTTGTTATTAGGCTACCGAGATATTTGAATTTGTTGACTTGTTTGATGTTTGTATTTCTGATCTTGATCACACATTGTGGGATGTTTGGCTTTCTGGAGATGACCATGCTTTCTGCCTTCTTGGTGTTGATTGAGAGGCCGCTGCGATTATTTTCTGCTGCAACTATAGTGAGTAGTTCTTGAAGTTTTGTTTCTGAGTCAGCTATTAGTACGATGTCATCAGCATGTCTGATGTTATTTATATTATGGCCTCCAATTGTGAGGCCATAATAATTTTGCCTGTCCTTACTGATACAAAATAATTAGATGTAAAAAAATTAAAACTTTATCCAGGATATATACAAGAGATGTTACGGGTTTGGGCACATTGAGTGTAAGTGTGTATGGATATAATGTAAGGCTAAGATTAAATATAGTTTGAGATGCAAATGTTTCCTTACTTGTTGCACAGAGTTGTATTTCCTAGCAAAGGACAGAGGAAAACATTTTAGATGCTGCATTTTTTCATTCTCTTCCATACCTTTTCACCTTTTGAACTAGTTGAGGGTCAGGCACAGTAGCTATCTGATGGCTCTATTAGAAATGATCTGACTTAGCACAGGCTGAGAATGGTTTGGCACAACAGAGGTGCCAGATTTGGATGATGCATATTTCCTACTGAGCTAGCAGGATGTTCTGTTCCATGTTAATTTAGTATACAATTACGTCCTTCTGTGAATATGATATAACTTGCTGACTTGCATTGTGGATGTCATTCTATTTTCCCTTTGCAATTGGTATGGAAATCAGTGGTTCTTCTGACAATTCAAGTCATTTCTTAATGCAGCTAGTTTGATTTTATGCCTGAACAGAAAATTCATTGAGAAACATTCACCATCAGATTTATTTTGAAAAGCTGCATTCAGTACATAGTTCAGGGAATTGAGATTGGGGTACCTAATTATCTAACGTATGTTCCAGTCAAGTGTGGTTTTGTGTCAGATAATACAGATAGCAATATGTAATGTAAATAAATGCAGTAATTTACATTTCTGCAAGATGGGGACGAGCTGTGATCTCCAATGAATTCACAGACTTAGTTGTGTTTAGTTTTGTTCTTAGGTTTGTACGGATGGTTTTGAGGACAGAGAGGGGATTTTGGAGTCAGGTTAGGGTTTAGGAACAGGTATGCAGGGGAATTAGTGGGCAAGCCAGAGTCTAACCTTCCATTGCGTGTTCAAAGGCCAGTGATGTGGACATGGTCGGATGTCAGGCCTGCAGACCAGCGATGTCAAGGGCTGTTGGCCCACCACCTTTGTCAGCAAGTCTTTAGTGTGTTCCACAATCAGAGTCTCATGCAGACAGGAGGCATGAGTGCTGGTGACCTGCTAGTACATGAATCCACGAGAACGGAGTTCGTGGCCTAGAATTCCGGTTCTGTCATCAGCAACTCCAACATTCGAGGCCTGGCATTCAGGTCCTCTTCCAAGGTTCACATTAAGCATCATTGATGAGTCCTTGGTCAATACCAAAGATCAAAACCTGAAGATTGTTTAAAAGTTCAGATCAAAGCCCAAAGGTCGAAGGTCCTGTGGTCAAGGCCTGATGGCTGGAGCCTCAAGTTCACGAATCTCTATGAGTCCGCTGTGGAATTTGAAGCTGGGAATTCCGTGAATCCATGAGACTGCTGGAGGCTGGAGGCCAAAAAAGTTTGCATGTCCTAAGGTGAGAGGACTATGCATGTGCATGGGAAGGTAGGAGAAGGAACAAGGCTTGTTTTGCTGTTGTTATTTTGTAGCTTGTTATGTTCTGTGTTGTTCTGCTGAGCATGCTGGGCTTGCCATGTTGGTGAAACTTGTGGGCTGCTCCCAGCACGTCCTTGGATGAGTTGGTATTAACACAAATGAAGTATTTCACATTATGTTTCAATATACATGTGATAAATAAATCTGGATCTGAATCTAAAATCTGAAAAAAAAAAATCTTTGATATATGAATTAACTTTCTCGCATTTTGGAGCCAATTGAACTGATTATGGACTTCAGGAAGAGTAAGACATGGGAACACACACCAGTCCTTATAGAAGATCAGAAGTGGAAAGAGAGAGCAATTTCTAGTTCCTGGGTGTCAATATCTCTGAGGATCTATGCTAGACCCAACAGATTGATGCAGCTACAATGAAAGCACAACAGTGGCTACATTTCATTGGGAGTTTGAGGAGATTTCGTATGTCACCAAAGATACTTGCAAATTTCTACAGCTGTACTGTGGACAGCATTCAAACTGGCTGCATCACTACCTGCTATGGGGGTGGGGAGGGCTACAGCACAGGATCAAAATAAGCTACAGTGGGTTATAAACTTAGTCACCTCTATCATGGACACTAGGCTCCGTAGTATCCAGGACATCGTCAAGAAGCAATGCCTCAAGGCAGCATCCAGCGTCCATCAATAAGGGCACTTGTCACCCAAGACATGCCTTGCTTTCATTGCTACCATTACGAAGGAGGTACGTAAGCCTGAAGGCACACACTCAATGATTTCTCCCCTCTGCAACCCAATTTCTGAATGCACATTGGACCCATAGCACTAGTTCACTACTATTTTTACTTTTTTGCACCACATATTTAATTTAACTATTTAATATGTATATATGTGTGTGTGTGTATATGTATATATACACACTGTAATTCATATTCTTTCCATTATTATATATGCATTGTACTGTTGCCACAAACATATTAAATTTCACACCACATGCCATTGATATTAAAACTGATTCTGATATTAAACTTGATATTAATAATGGAAATTGGTAAATCACAGATATAGTTAAATTTGGAGAAACTTTGCTCTATACTCTTATGAACATAGGTCTGCCCCGTAATAAGAAGCAGGTGCCATGAATTACATAGTTAAAGCATTATTCAGAAGCACAGTAAAGTTAATTAAACTTCTTATTGGATCTGATACTGACATATTTTTGACAGGGATTAATTAAATGCAAAATTAATCAAGAAATAATTTTGCTTTGAGATATCATGTAATTTTTTTTTACTCTGTACTGTCTGCCATCTTCTTAATTACTAATTGTGGCCATAATTCAAGTATCAACTTTTGTCTGTGCTATATCATCAAGAAAGACAGCGTTATGTACAAAATTCCATTTATAGGATTTAAAATGTTCTTTACAATCCACAGAACATAGTGCATTTTTCTCTGTAAATATCAAATTTAGTAAACACTCTACAATCTATAAATTTACTCAAGTGAGCAAGAAAAAGTGACTATACATAAGTAAAACTTTGTGGATAAATACACATTATGCTTGAATACTGTACTGAGTAATGGAGTACTAAAGCCCTGCTGGATTTGGTTAGCTAATGGTCCCCAAAGCAGCAATATAATATGCTGGTGAGGTCAATATGAAGCAGACTTCTAAACCCTGCTGGAAACTACGTGTGTGTTTATGAATCATTTGAAACATTGAAATATGCTCACACTGAGACCAATTGTGCTAAATTGGCAATGCGCAGAGGGCCCTCATCAGCTGCAGACATGTCATAAAATGACTTGTACATGAAGCAACTCCAATTGTGCTGATTTTCCCTGTTAGTGTACAACAATAAGTTACTTCAGAAGTCATATATGCCTGCTGAATAGAAACCGTACTGACTGAACCTCCAATAACTAAAATTATATCTGAATATCTTAAAGTGAAGATCTTCACTGACCATAGCCCATGATAAGAATTATTATCCTTCTGAAAGATAAAGACTAGTTTTATTTTTTCACATGTATATTAAACAAATCAGTGAGGATTGTCCTAGGCATCCCCCAAATTTCACCACACTTCTGGCATCAACATAGCATGCCCAGAACTGACTAACCCTAATATAACTCTTTGGAATGTGGGAGGAAACTAGAGCATCTAGAAGAACATAAGAAATAGGAGCAGGAGGAGATCATCTGGCCCATTGAGCATGCTCCGTTATTCAATAAGATCATGGCTGATCTGGCCATGGGCTCACCTCCACTTTCCTGCCTTTTTCCCTGTAACCTTTTAATTCCCCTGCTATGCAAAAATCTATCCAACCTTGTCTTAAATATATTTACTGAAGTAGCCTCCACTGCTTCATTGGACAGAGAATTTCCCAGATTCACCACTCTCTGGGAAATGCAATCCCTCCTCATCTCCACCCTAAGTATACTCCCCCAAAATCTTGAGGCTGTGTCCCCTAGATCTAGTCTCACTTACCAGTGGAACCAACTTTCCTGCCTCTATCTTAGCTATTCCTTCCACAATTTTATACGTTTCTATAAGATCTTTTCTCATGAACTCCAGTGAGTACAGTCCCAGGTGACTCAATCTCTCCTCATAGTCTAACCCCCTCATCTCTGGAATCAACCTGCTGAACCTCCTCTGCATCACCTCCAAAGCCAGTATATCCTTCCTCAAGTAAGGAGACCAGAACTGCATGGAGTACTCCAGGTGCGGCCTCACCAGTACCCTGTACAGTTGCAGCATAAGATCCCTGCTCTTAAATTCAATCCCTCTAGCAATGAAGGCCAAAATTCCATTTGCCTTCTTGATCACCTGCTGCACCTGCAGACTATCCTTTTGTGATTCATGCACAAGCACTCCCAATCCCTCTGCACAGCAGCATGCTGCTGTTTTTTACTATTTAAATAATAATCTGATCTTCCATTTTTCCTTCCAAAATGGATGACCTCAGATTTACCAACATTGTACTCCATCTGCCAGACCCTTGCCCACTCACTTAACCTATGTATATCTCTCTGCAAACTCTGTATCTTCTGCACAATTTGCTTTTCCGCTCAGTTTAGTGTCATCAGCAAACTTAAACACATTACATTTGCTCCCCTCTTCCAAATCATTAATGTATATCGTGAACAGCACCGACACCTGCAGCACACCACTCAACACTGATTGCCAACCAGTGTAACACTCATGTATCCCAACTCTCTGCATCCTTATCTTACGGCTAAGTCTTTTATGCCTTCTGGAAATCCAAGAATCCCCTCTATCTTAAAGTAAAAAGTATAAAGTATCTGCTCCCTTATATCCACTGGGCTCGTTATATCCTCAAAGATCTCCAAAGTTACTCCAGTAAGTTTGTCAAACAGGACTTGCCTTTGCTGAATCCACGCTGCATCTGCCTGATGGATCCATTTCTTTCCATATGCTTTACTAATTCTTCTTTAATGATAGCTTCAAGCATTTTCCAACTACAGATGTTAAATTACCTGGCCTATTTGCCTACATCCTTTTTTGAGCGGTGGCATGACATTCACCGTCTTCCAATCCACTGGGACCTTTCTTACTTTATACTTCATTGTCGTCAAACAATCGATACTAGAACGTGCAATCGTCACAGCAATATCTGATTCTGCGCAGACCTGCCCAGAATCCAGATAATTTTAATAAGTTATCACTAAAGCCTCTACTATAACTTCTGCCATTTCTTTCAGTACCCTAGAATGCATTCCATCAGGACCAGGGGACTTACCTAACTTCAGGCCCACAAGTTTGCTCAGCACTACCTCTTTAGTGATAGCTATTGTATCGAGGTCCTCACCTCCCATCGCATCCATAACATATCTCTTTGGTATGTTAGACATGTCCACTACCATGAAGAACAACAAAAAATAGTCATTCAAAACCACGTCATCTCCTCATTACCCAATGTCAATTCCCCCTTCTCATCCTCCAAGGAACCTACATTCACTTGAGCAACCCTTTTCCACTTTATATAATTATAAAAACTTTTACTGTTTTTATATTTTGTGTTAGTTTACTATCATAATCTAGCTTCCTTTTCTTTATTGCTTGCTGAGTATTTTCTTGTTGCTTTTTAAAGTTTTCCCAATTTTCCAGTTTCCCACTACTCTTCGCAAATTTGTACGTACAAGCTTATAGCTTTATGCCTTCTTTTATTTCCTTACTTATCTAAGGCTGGCTCTTCCCACCCTTACTGTCCCTGCTTTTAACTGGTATATACTTTTGTTGGGCACTGTGTAAAATCTCTTTGAAAATCTTCCACTGTTCCTCAACTGTCCCACCATGTAGCCTGTGTTCCCAGTCTACACTAGCCAAATCCTCCCTCATCCCATTGTAGTTTCCATTGTTTAGGCATAATACACTGATTTTAGATCGAATTATTGCACCCTCCCTTTGGATGAGAAACTCAATCATACTGTGATCACTCTTTCCAAGAACATCCCTAACTACAAGATCACTAATCTTACCTGTCTCATTACACAGGACCAGATTTAAGATAACGTGTTTCCTTGTAGGTTCAGTAACATGCTATTCAAGAAAGCCATCGCACATGTATTCTATGAAGTCCTCTTCAAGACTACCTCGACCAACTTGATTCACCCAATCTATGTGCAAGTTGAAGTCCCCCACATAACTGCTGTTCCATTCTTACATGCCTCAGATATTTCTCTGTTTATTGCCTGTGCCATTGTAATGTTATTACTCAGTGGCTGTTAGAAACTCCCACCAGGGATTTTTTTCCTTTACTATTACTAATCCCTACCTAGATGGATTCAGCATTCTGCTCCTTAGATCTTATATTGTCTTTCACTATCACCCTGATCTCATCTTTAATTAACAGCACTACCCCACCTCCCTTACCTTCCTGCCTGTCCTTCCATATTACTTGATATCATTGGATATTTAATTCCCAATCCTCTCCACCCTGCAACCAAGTCTTTGTAATGGCCACTAAATCTTATCCCTTTGTATAGATTTGTGCCACAAGTTCACTGACCTTGTTTCGAATACTAATAACATTCAAATAAAGTGCCTTTACACTCATTGTGCAGGCCCGGATGGTGTCAGTACCAGGTTGCTCAAAGCCTGTGCCCCTCAGCTATGTGGAGTACTTCGCCATGTCTTCAACCTGAGCCTGAGTCTCCAGAGGGTTCCTGTGCTCTGGAAGACGTTCTGCCTTGTCCCTGTGCCAAAGACGCCGCGCCCTAGCAGCCTCAATGACGATAGACCAGTGGCATTGACCTCCCACATCATGAAGACCCAGGACAGACTTGTTCTGGAGCTGCTCCGGCCTATTGTCAGGCCACACTTAGATCCTGTCCAGTTCACCCACCAGCCCCGACTAGGAGTTGAGGATGCCATCGTCTACCTGCTGAACCGTGTCTATGCCCATCTGGACAAGCCAGCGAGCACTGTGAGGGTCAAGTTTTTCGACTTCTCCAGTGCGTTCAACACCATCCGCCCTGCTCTGCTGGGGGAGAAGCTGACAGCAATGCAGGTGGTTGCTTCCCTGGTATCATGGATTCTTGATCAGGTGACTGATCAGGTGACTGGCAGACCACAGTATGTGTGCTTGCAACACTGTGTGTCCGACAGAGTGATCAGCAGCAGTGGGGCTCCACAGGGGACTGTCTTGTCTCCCTTTCTCTTCACCATTTACACCTCGGACCAACTACTGCACAGAGTCTTGTCATCTTCAGAAGTTTTCGGATGACTCTGCCATAGTTGGATGCATCAGCAAGGGAGATGAGGCTGAGTGCAGGGCTACGGTAGGAAACTTTGTCACATGGTGTGAGCAGAATTATCTGCAGCTTAATGTGAAAAAGACTAAGGAGCTGGTGGTAGACCTGAGGAGGGCTAAGGCACCGGTGACCCTTGTTTCCATCCAGGGGGTCAGTGTGGACATGATGGAGGATTACAAATACCTGGGGATACGAATTGACAATAAACTGGACTAGTCAAAGAACACTGAGGCTGTCTACAAGAAGGGTCAGAGCCGTCTCTATTTCCTGAGGAGACTGAGGTCCTTAAACATCTGTCGGACGATGCTGAGGATGTTCTACGAGTCTGTGGTGGCCAGTGCGATCATGTTTGCTGTTGTGTGCTGGGGCAGCAGGCTGAGGGTAGCAGACACCAACAGAATCAACAAACTCATTCGTAAGGCCAGTGATGTTGTGGGGATGGAACTGGACTCTCTAACGGTGGGGTCTGAAAAGAGGATGCTGTCCAAGTTGCATGCCATCTTAGACAATGTCTCCCATCCACTACATAATGAACTGGTTGGGCGCAGGAGTACATTCAGCCAGAGACTCATTCCACTGAGATGCAACACTGAGCGTCATAGGAAGTCATTCCTGCCTGTGGCCATCAAACTTTACAACTCCTCCCTTGGAGGGTCAGACACCCTGAGCCAATAGGCTGGTCCTGGACTTATTTCCTGGCATAATTTACATATTACTATTTAATTATTTATGGTGCAACTATAACGAAAACCCATTTCCCTCGGGATCAATAAAGTATGACTATGACTATGAATATGACTATGACTATGAAAATCTTGAAATATTTTTCTTTATTGCACTTGACTTTTCTTCACTCCACTCTTATTTTTCTCTTTTTTATCTTTTGCTTTCACTTTATCTTTATCCACACTTTTCTCTTTTACTTTACCCATACTTCTCCAATCAGTTGCACCACCCCCAACTATTTAGTTTAAAGCCCCTTCCACGGCCCTAGTAATACGATTCACTATGATCCAGGTCCCATCACGGTTCAAATGGAGCCTGCCCCATTGGTACAGCTCTCTCCTTCCCCAATACTGATGCCAATTTCCCGAGAATTCAAACCCACTTCTCCAACACCAATCCTTGAACCAGGCATTTAACTGTCTAATCTTCTTGACCCGTAGCATTTTCAACCTCTCACTGCTATGGGTGGAAGTTCCCACTTGCTTCAAAAAGGCAACTATAACACCAGTGCCTAAGAAGAATGATGTGAGCTGCCTTAATGACTATCACCCGGTAGCAATCACGTCTACAGTGATGAAATGCTTTGAGAGGTTGTTCATTACTAGACTGAACTCCTGCCTCAGAAAGGGCCTGGACCTATTACAATTTGCCTATTGCCACAATAAGTCAATGGCAGATGCAATCTCAATGGCTCTCCACATGGCTTTAGACCATCTGGACAATACAAACACCTACATCAGGATGCTGTTCATTGACTATATCTCAGCATTTAATACTATCATTCCCACAATCCTGACTGAGAAGTTGCAGAACCTGGGTCTCTGGACCTCTCTCTGCAAATGGACCCTTGACTTCCTAACTGGAAGACCACAGTCTGTGCAGATTGCTGACAACATCTCCTCCTTGCTGACAATCAATATTGGTGCACCTCAGGGGTGTGTGCTTAGCGCACTACTCTACTGTCTATATACCCACGACTGTGTAGGTAGGCATAGCTCAAATACCGACTATAAATTTGCTGACGATACAATCATTGTTGGTAGAACTTCAGAGGGCATACAGGGGTGAGATGTGCCAACTAATGGGGCAGTGCTGCAGCAACAACCTGGCACTCAACATCAGTAAGATGAAAGAGCTGATTGTGGACTTCAGGAAGGGTAAGACGAAGGAACACATACCAATCCTCATAAAGGGATCAGAAGTGGAGAGAGTGAGCAGCTTCAAGTTCTTGGGTATCAAGATCTCTGAGGATCTAACCTGGTCTCAACATATCGATGCAGTTATAAAGAAGGCAAAACTGCAACTATTCTTCATTAGGAGTTTAAGAGATTTGGTATGTCAACAAATACACTCAAAAGCTTCTATAGTTGTACCATGGAGAGCATTCTGACAGGCTGCTTCACTGTCTGGTATGGAGGGGCTACTGCACAGGACTGAAAGAAGCTGCAGAAGGTTGTAGATCTAGTCAGCTCCATCTTGGGCACTAGCCTACAAAGTACCCAGGACATCTTCAGGGAGTGGTGTCTTAGAAAGGCAGCATCCATTATTAAGGACCTCCAGCACCCAGGGTATGCCCTTTTCTCACTGTTACCATCAGGTAGGAGGTACAGAAGCCTGAAGGCACACACTCAGTGATTCAGGAACAGCTTCTTCCCCTCTGCCATCTGATTCCTAAATGGGCATTGAACCCTTGCACACTACCTCACTTTTTTAATATATATTATTTCTGGGTTTTTTTGCACAATTATTAATCTATTCAATATATGTATACTGTGTTTGATTTACTTACTTATTATTATTGCTATTTTATTTTGGTTTTTTCTTCTATATTATGTATTGCATTGAGCTGGTGCTGTTAAGTTAACGAATTTTACGTCACATGCCAGTGATAATAAATCTGATTCTGATGCCAATTTGCACATGGCTCAGGTAGTAATCCAAAGATCACTACTTTTTTGGCTCTGCTCTTTAGTTTAGTCTCTAACTGCTCAAATTTCCTCAGCAGAACCGCTTTCCTCATTCTACCTATGCTGCTGGTACCCACATGGACCACAACAATTGGATCTTTCCCCTCCCACTGCAAATTCCTCTGCAGGTCAGATAAGATGTCCTGAACCCGGGCACCAGGCAGGCACCACAGCCTTCGGGATGCTCTATCCTCATGACAAAGAACACTGTCTATTCCCCTGACTATACTATCCACAATTACCAGTACACTTCTCTTCTCTCCCCCTTGTGACTGGCTCCCTGAACTACAGTACCACAGTTAAGTTGCTCATCCTTCCTACAGCCTCCACTCTCATCCACACAGGGAGCAAGAATCGCAACTGTTGGACAAGCTCAAGGGCTGAGGCTCCTCCTGCACGGTGTCTTGGATCCCACTACCCGCCTCACTCACAGTCACACCCTCTTGTCCCTGACCACAGACCGAATTTGAGGCAGCTAATCTAATGGGTGTGACTACCTCCTGAAACAGAGTGTCCAGGTTAACCCTCCTCTCCCTGATGTGCCACAGTGTTTGACGCTCAGATTCCAGGTCATTGGATTTGAGACTGAGTTCCTCAAGGAGCCAACATTTGCTGTAGATGTGGTCACAAGGAACCACAATGTGGTCCACCAGTTCCCGTATCATGCAGCTTCATACAGCACATCACTTGGTCCTGTGTCATGCCTACTTTACTTAATTAGCAGTAATTTAGTGACTTTTTATTCAACCACAACAATAGCTTTACCTGATACTCACCTGTGCCTTCTCGCCAAAGCCTATTGAGCTAAAGCCTCAAGTTCCCACTCCTACACTGGTCCACTCACACAATGGCCGTTCTTTTTTGATCTTGCTTTATATATTTGCTCCTGCTAATAAATTGCAAATTGATTGGTCTACCACTAATATGCTGAGCCCTGCAAAATGCTCCTTTATTAAACTCTTCTCCCTGACTTGTGCGAAGCTCTCTCTCTCTCTCTCTCTCCCCCCGTGAATCAATTGGTCTGCTGCTGATATACTGAACCCCACAAAATGCTCCATTTGTAAATTCCTCTCCCTGACCTGTGCAAAGCTCTGTCTTTCTGCGAATTGATTGGTCTGTCACTAATTCCGCATGCTGATGGGGAGAATATGAAAACTCCTGATGTGATGGATAGTCACTGTCCAAGGCAAAGTGAGTCTTTTCTTTTTTTCCAAGCTCAGCTTTATAAACACTTCCAAGGGTCAAAGTGTTGTTTCTAACTAAGTTATGCATCCAATCAATATTCTTTGTTTAGCTGCTTGTCATAATCGGGAGCCAGTCTTCGGTTTAAAATCTAAATTGCATACAGTAATAAGTTTGAAGTTAAAAGGACAGCTTTGTAAACAAGCACGATCTATAGAGCAGACTTTGTGGCCTACAGTATCTGAGCATACTGCTGAAGAGGTGCAGTGAAAAACAATGGGGTATGTTAATTGGGCTTGTTTCAAAGCAGACAACGCTGGCTAAGTTATTTTGTTCAAAGAAGGTTGCAGCCCATATTGATATTATCACTTAGCACTCCAAATAGCTGATCTATTAATAGTTGGGAGGTTTTTGTATTTAGGAAGTTAGTTTCACAGTATTAATTGTGGATACTTGAGAAATCTGTTTCCAGAAGCATTTAACTACCTGTGGTAAAAGATATATGAAAAATTATCACATATGTATGAAGTTACCCTAGTGGCAGAGCAATAGTATAAATGTTGAGAGCATTCTAGGCTTATTATGAATGGTAAGGAGCATCAAGAAGAATGACAAAAACATGGAGTGAACTAGAATCAATTCCGCTTCCTTTGATTCCTGCAATGGATGACTGGTTCATTTGCAGCTCATTGGTATATCTTTTTAGCTTACAGAAATTGTACCTATGTTTTGGAAATCCTTTGTGTTTTAGAAATGGTTTGTAATTTGGAAGTCTTGTGAGATAGCAATCCTCTGAGAGTTATTTACTTTCAATGATACTCACTTAAATCCAAACAAATGTTGTTTGGATTTAAAAGTGTATCATTGAAAATAAATGAACTGTGTTTAAACTACTTAGTTAGCTGGAAATATCTCCTCCTTGGCAGGGAGGGGAGTCCCACTACTCAAATAGTGGCTATTGGCAGCTAAACACCATGAAGGATAAACAAGGAAGTGAAATAGACTTTGGAGACTGAGTAGCTACTGTATAACCTTGCTTTAGTGAGGGTATCCATAGCTATATATGTTGGATAAGGCTTAAGGTGTTCATTTGAGTTCAGAGTAGTGAGGCTCAACAGGGCTATGGCAAGAACAAGCGGAGGCAGGGTAAGTAGGTTATGTTCATTCCTAATTTCTTGTTTCTTTTTTTCTTATTTAACTCTTAAGAGAATAGGGGATATGACTACAGAGCCAGCGTTCTGTTCTGGGTGTCAAATGTGTAATTTCCAGGAGTCTTCCAGCCTCTCCGGTAGCCACATCTGCACCCGGTGCATCAAGATGCAGATCCTTAGAGACCATGTTAGGGAACTGCAGCTGCCGCTCGATGACCTTCATTTGTGATAGACAGGAACTACAGGGAGGTAAACGCCCCAAGGCTACAGGAGACAGATAAATGGGTGACTGTCAGGAGAGGGAGGGAGAATGACAGATAGTGAAGAGCACCCCTGTGGCCATCCACTTCAACAATAAGTACTCCATTTTGAGTATTGTTGGGGGTGGTGTGTGCTACCTGGGGAAGCAACAGCGGCCATGCCTCTGGCAATGAGCCTGGCCCTGTGGCTCAGAAAGGTAGGAAACTGAAGAGAATCTTTACCCAAATCTTTCCACTTGAGCTCGCTCGAGTACTTGCTGAGGAGTTTCTATCTGTTTGTTTTTGTCTGACTACTTTTATCCCACAGAGAAACAGATCTCTTCATCATGGTCTTGAAGCCTGTAACCACACGGGTGTGTAATCTATTTGTTGAAATTCATCTCCTCACAGTTTGAGGATTTGATTCATCATTTTCAATTAATATCTTTTATACTGAAACAGAGCTTTTGGGAAATATCATGTCAAGTCAAGTAAAGTTTACTGTCATTTAACTACATACGTGTATATAACATATATAACCATATAAAGTATAATGAGACAACATTCTACATATATCACAAATGTTCTACACATTTCACAGATGGAAGAACATTAGAGGATTCATGGGATTTGAAATTTATACTAATGGTAGTAATTCATTGTAACTTTTCAGCATCTATTGATCTTCACAACCATTCCATAACCTGATCTATATGTTCTTGTATATTTGAGGGCTGGGTCTCAAAGCTGCAGATTCACCTAGTGAGATTTGGGCGACAGTGTCACCTAGCAGACGTCAGGGGTCGGTTGACAGATGATATCAGTGGGCTGGTGGGTCTGAACCGTATATATGCATATTTGACATTGTGGTATTTTTATTGACATTCTATATGGGTTTGTGCCTTGTATATGTGAGGACTGGGTATCAAGTCGCATTGCCACAAGGGGTCATCGGGACTCTTATTAGGTGATTGTGATCTTGTGTGTGCTTACTGTGTGTGATTGTTGGTAATGCAAATTTTCACCTTGACCCTGTAATAACGCTGTCTCATTTGGCTGTATTTATGAGTATTCATGTATGGTTAAATGACAGCTAAACTTGAATTGAATTAAATTGAAGTCCCTAATAAGATCTTTCGAGATCAATGATAACCCAAGTGGGAGGTCACGTGATGTCGTGCCATTGATCGGGAGCTTCCCTGAATAACTCCTACAAAAACTTCTTTACAACCTGTTTATAAGGCTCTCATATAACCTCAATAAAAGCAATGGTTAAAAAGAAAAATCGTGGAAATTCTACTGGCGCTACCGCTGCTGGCCTTGCACTTCTGGGAGCGTCTGGAGTTGAGGGACGCGGGAGCAATGGTGATGAGGCCTGCTCGTCGGATAGTTCTTCTGAGCCTGCGGAAGGTTCGGGACGTCGGCAGCACGACACGGTGACGGCCCGGGTAGTGACCTCACAGCCGTGATTCATGAGTTGGCCGATGTAGTCCGGACTTTAACAGGTAGGATGGACAAATTCGAGAGTCATTTAGACCTTATCATTCAAGAATGTAAGGAAATGAAGCAGACTTTGGAATCTTTAAATTTGCGAACCCAGGATTTGGAAAATAATACGAAGGATGTTGTTAATGGATTACAAAGCCTGGAAAAGGAAAACAGATTCCTGGAGGACTGAGAAAGTAAAAATAATCGATAAACTGGACTCCCTTGAGAACTATAGCAGAAGAAATAATATCGAAATAGTGGGTTTAAAAGAGGGATTGGAAGGAAGAGAGGCAGTAACTTTCTTTCAAGAATGGATCCCCAAAGTTCAGAGGAAAAAGCATTTTGACAAAGAATTAATTATAGAAGGAGCCCACAGGACTTTAATCCCCCAAACACCCCCAGAGCAAGGCCCTCGCTCTATACTTATACGCCTTTTGAAGTATCAAGATAAACAAAAAGTATTACGAGCTGCAGCAATAGAGGCCAGAGAGAGAAATAGCCTACTAGAGTCTGAATGGGAAAAGATATTCTCCTTTCCAGATATTCGTGTAGCCTTGTTAAGAAAAAGAAAAGACTTTGACTAACAAGGAGGTTATTAAAGAATAAAGGTCTTCAATATTCATTATTATATCCAGCAAAGCTGAGAATTACTGTGTCAGATGGAGGGAGGAAATTTTTTACTAACCCCCAGGAGGTGATAAACTTTATTCAAAAAATATTTGAGACATCGTGATTCAGAATATTCTTCTGGAACAAGAGGCCTAGAAAGATGTATCTTGGACAAAATATATGAAGAAAATTATTTGATTTTCTTTATTAATATAGATGAATTTTAACAACATTATAATCTTGAACTTCGAATCTATATGATTATGGATGAATATTATGATTTAAAATATTGATTATGCGTGGTCTTTTTGAATTATATTACAGGAACTATATGGTTCATCTAATTTTGTTGTAACTAGTATGAATAGTTTTGATTATATAGATATCATCTTTTGATATGTTTAATATTTGGTATGCTGGATATGTATTAAGTTACAATATTTAGGGTTATATTTAGTAGGTTTCTTTGAATTCTATTCAGATATACTGCTATATTAATGATATTTACTTTCAATATTATAGATTAAGTTAGATACTGAGTAATAACGGATGTGGAATATAATTTATTTTTACAGATGTTTAATTAAGGAGTTATTGGGGGAGTGGATAATTTTTTTGTCTTTTTTTTAAAAAAAGATTAATTATGTCATATGTTAAGGAATGTCCATCTTCAGTGTGATGTTTATTGGACCCCACAGTAAGAGGGGTTAAGACGCCGTGGTCTTGGAGTGCCATTTGGGAGGGTTTTTCTCCCTTTCTTCTTCTTTTTTTCTTTTTTTTTCTTTCCTCTTTGGTTTCCTTTCTACTTTCTATACTCTATTGAGAAAGGCATCAAGTATCTCAGAGTCACTTAAAGAAGTGGGATTAATTTCTACTTTTTTGTGGGCAGGATTTATCAACCAATAAAATCTAATAATTATGAATAGAGCAATTTAATTTTTAAGTCTTAATGTTAATGAGATAAGTGGACCAATAAAAGGGAAAAAGCTCCTGGCATTTCTTTTTTAAAAAATCATATTGATATTAACTTTCTTTAAGAAACTCATCTTACAGTGACAGGACAGAACATAACAAATTAAAGAGAGGATAGGTTGGTCAAGTAATAGCGTCCTCCTCTAATTCTAAAGCCAGAGGAGTGGCAGTATTGATAGGGAAGAATTTGTCAGTGAAGGTGGAAGGTACTATCATAGATCCGGCCGGGAGATTTGTTATGGTCAATTGTCAAATATATTCAGAAACGTGGACACTTTTGAATTTATATGCCCCCAGTTATGACAACGAGAAATTTATCCAAAATATTTTTTTGAAAATTGTTCAAGGATATTAAAATATCTTAATTGGAGGGGATTTTTAATTTTTGTCTGGATCCAATTTTAGATAGATCAGTTAAAAAAGTCATGAAGGCCAGGGCAGAAAAAACTACCCTGGCCTTCATGAAGGACTTGAATATAATAGATGCTTGGAGATGGCAGCATCCAAGAGAAAGAGACTACTCTTTCTATTCAAAACAATATGATTCCTACTCTAGAATTGACTTATTTCTAATAACAGCTAAATTAGAAAGTAGGATCATTCAAACAGAATATGCTGCTAGACCACTATCGGACCATTCACCTTTAATTTTATCAATTGAAATGCCTGATAAACAAAAGACATTATATAGATGGCATTTTAATCCTTTGCCGTTGAAAAGACCAAAGTTTTGCAGTTTTACTAGAGCTCAAATAAAATTGTTCTGTGAGACGAACTCACCCTCTACTGCCAATAATTTTTATTATGGGACACATAAAAAGCATACTTAAGAGGACAGATAATTGGATATGTTAAGGGTGTAAAAAATAAATATGTACAGAATTAAATGAATTGGAGAAAGAAATAACACAGTTAGAAAAAGATTGTCAGAATTTAACAACAGGAAAATTATAAAAAATTAATAAATAAAAAATTAGAGTCTAACACAAAACAAGCCTATAGAATAGAAAAAATGATACTAAAATCAAAACAACAATATTATAAATAAGGAGAGAGACCCCATAAAGCACTACCTTGGCAATTGAGGGTGGAAGAAACCTCCAGAACAATAAATACGATTCAAACCGGGGAAGGTAAGATTTCATATAAGCCAAAAGAAATAGATGATACTTTTAAGCAGTTCTATTTGGAACTATATAAATCAGAATCGGTGGATGACTCACTGAAAATTGATGATTTCTTGTCTGATTTACAGCTTCCCAAATTGAGTCAACAAGATCAGGAAGAATTAAATGCCCCTTTTTCTAGGGATGAAATTGAAAGAGCCCTAGGTTTATTACAGGCTAATAAATCACCGGGAGATGATGGTTTTCCCCTTGAATTTTATACAAAATTTAAGGATTAATTAATGCCCCTTCTTATGAGGGTTGTGACTCAGACTGAGGAGACCCATACTCTACCAGAATCCTTTTCACAGCAATTATTACGTTAATTCTTAAGAAGGATAACGATCTGCTAAAACCAGCATCTTATAGGCCTGTCTCACTTTTAAATGCGGACTCTAAAATTATAGCAAAGGCATTGGCTCATAGATTAGCTCGATATCTGCCAAAATTGAGTAAATCCGATCAAACAGGATTTATTAAAAATAGACAATTACCCGATAATATTGGCAGACTATTGATTATATTACATTTAGCTAGGACGAAGGTGGACCCAACTCTAGCAGTGGCTTTAGATGCTGAAAAGGCCTTTGATAGACTTGAATGGGATTTTTTATTTAAAAAATGGAAAAATTTGGTCTAGGCCAAGTATTCATAAATTGAATAAGAGCACTTTACCATCTGTCTAAGGCCAAAATAATTACAAACGGGCAGATTTCACCAGTTTTCTCTCTACATAGGTCTAGTAGACAAGGTTGCCCACTATCTCCAGCTCTATTTGTTCTGGCAATAGAGCCTTTGGCTGAGGCTGTTAGACGGGTTCCAGACATAAAGGGGTTTAAAGTGGCCCAGGAAGAATATAAAATTAATTTATGTGCTGATGAAATTTTAGTATATTTGGCTGACCCGGCCAGCTGTTTGGTAAGACTTAGGGCCGTGCTGGACAATTATGGTATAGTCTCGGGATATAAAATAAATTGAAATAAAAGTGAAATTTTACCTTTAGGTAGAGGAGACTATGCTCAATATCAATATGGCACTCATTTTGGATGGGCTAAATTCAACATGAAATATCTGGGGATTAAGTTTAATCATAATTTGGATGACCTTTATAAACTAATTATCTCGCCTTGCTGAGGACTGTCGAGGAGGACCTACGTAGGTGGATAAACCTTCCCATCACACTGATGGGCAGGGTAAACTGTATAAAGATGAAGATAATGCCAAGACTTCAGTATTTTTTTCAGTCTTTTCCTATCCCATTATCCAATAATTTTTTAAAGACTCTCAATGGACATATTCATCTATTTTTATGGTTGGGTAAAATATCTAGAATCTCCATGGAAAAATTGACCTGGGACTATAAATTGGGAGGGTTAAGATTACCAGATTTTTAAAAAATGTTATTTAGCTGCACAAGCACGATTTATTGTTTCTTTTTTTCATGAGACAATTATTCCTTCTTAGGTTACAATTGGCTTACATATGGTAGGAGAAGAGATGGCAGAAGAATTTATATATAAATGGGACTCCAAATTAACTGAAAAGAAAACAAACAATCCTCTATCGAGACATGTAATTTATATCTGGGAAAAAATTAAACAATTTATGGGTCCAAAAAAAGGAATATCCTCAAAGACGCCTCTATCTCAGAACAGATTAATACCCATGACCCTGGGTAACAAATTTCTAGTTACCTGGTATCAACACGGTATCAGGTGCATTGAAGATTGTTATAATCAGCAGAAACAATTTATATCTTTTGAGGGACTTAAAAATAAATATAATTTATCTAATAACACATTTTTCTGATATCTCCAATGACGATATTTTTTGAGGGACTGTTTGGGTCCATCGCTGGTCCTACCAAGGTGCTCAGACATGGAGATTCTAATTCGAAGGGGGAATACAACTAAGTTTATTTCTAATAAGTATTCTTTATTCCAGGACCAATGCCCAAAGCTTGGTATATACAGATCGAGAGAGAGATGGGAGTTAGAATTGGGCATTGTAATTGATCATCAATGTTGGTCACATCTATGTTTGGATAGTGTTACCATTTTATCAACTCTAGATACAGAATGATACATTTTAATTTTTTACATCAGTTGTATCTCACACCTGAAAAAATACATAAAAATAAACCAGAAATTTCCGACAAGTGTTTCAGGTGTGGCATAGATGTTGGTACCTTTTTGCATTCCACCTGGCTATGCACGAAACTGAGATCTTTTTGGATAGATCTGGGGAAGGTACTGGGAAAGATTCTGGGGATGGATTTCCCTCGAGACCCAGAATTGTTTCTTCTGGGGAACTTAGCAGTTTTGAAGGTTAACCTCCCCAGGAATAAATCCAAATTTATCAAAACTGTGTTGTCAGTGGCCAGGAAATGCATAGTGGTAACATGGAAATCCGATTACCTGATACATATTGATCGTTGTAATAAAGAAATGCAGAATTGTATACCCCTTGAGAAGATTACTTATACCCTTAGGAATGGATACACTATGTTCATTGAGATTTGGCAACCATACTTGGATTACTTAAATGCCCAGATTGTTTAATCTATTTATTTTAATTTAAAGTTAATATATCCCTTATTATAAGCTGGTTTCTTTAATTTGTATTTTAAACTGACTCTGAGAGCTGGATGCTACTCTTCTTTTTTTTCTCTTTTCTTTTTTCTTCTCTCCTTTCTTTCCTCTGTCTTTTATGTTTTATTTCTCGCTCCTTCTTTCTAAATGCGGGGAGATGGTATCGGTATAGGTGTTCTTTTTTTTTCTCTCGGACTTATTAATGTATTTGAATTAATTTTTTTTCAATATGTATTGATTGTTGTATTAATTGAGTCCTTATATTTCTTCTTTAAAAAATTAAATACAATATTTTTAATGATAACCCAAGTGATAATCAATCTCTCCTTACCAAACATTATTTTTTGATTTTGACATGTGCCTTGGTCCTTTATTGCTATATTCTTGTTTATGGCTATATCCTAAAATTTACAACCTACACCATTTCCCCTCTCCCCCCTCCCTTTTCTTTTAAGGTGGTCCTTTTGAGTTACCTTTTTATCATTGCCTGGAATCTGCTTGTTTAACTGAATGCTAATTTCTGAAAGAGCTTCTGTAAAGAGAATTCTCCATGTTAAAGTCACTCTTAATGAAAGCTACGTTTAGTGCTTTTTCTCCTCAGGGTTAACAGTATTCTGTTTCCAGAAATCCATTCTCACAGAACACCTTACTCAATTGTAGAGACTATCTTAATTGCTCAATAACATTTGAGAGTGAAAAGTTTGAAGAACTGCAAGGGCAAGAATAATACTGTTGAAAAGAACTGTTGCATGCAAAGAACGGAGGGATATGGCAAATGTATGCGAAAGAGAGAATTGATTAATTAGGAGTCATTGGTCTAACTAGTTTAGCACAAGAGTATGCTGAAGGGCCCATTCTATTCTGCAGCGGTCCCCAACCACCGGGCCACAAAGCATGTGCTACCGGGCCGCGAGGAAACGATACGATTTGGCGATACGAGTCAGCTGCACCTTTCCTCATTCCCTGTCACGCACTATTGAGCTTGAACACACACGAGGTCATTACCCGTGCGTCATCCATGTCAGCGCGGGAAGGAGATCAACTCCTCGAGCTTGCAAATGACGGCGGGCTGAAAAGCATGTTTGACATAACATTTCTGCCGGCATACTGGATCAAGGTCAAGGCTAAGTATCCTGAGATAGCCACGAAAGCACTGAAAACATTGCTTCCATTTTCAACATATCTCTGCAATGAATGCAACAAAAACTAAATTGTGGAATAGACTGGACATAAGGAACCCCATTCGAGTATCGCTGTCTCCCATCACCCCTCGATGGGACCGTCTCATTGCAGGGAAACAAGTCCAGGGCTCCCACTGATTCAGCGATATTGGTGTGTTGCAATGATTTTATATGTTCATACGAGGAAAATATGAGCTGCATGTTTAATATCCAAACGTTACTTAAAATGTTATGATGCTATTGACTTATAAGTGACTTATATAACCATATAACAATTACAGTACGGAAACAGGCCATCTCTGCCCTTCTAGTCCGTGCCGAATGCTACTCTCACCTCGTCCCACTGACCTGCACTCAGCCCATAACCCTCCATTCCTTTCCTGTCCATATACCTATCCAACTTAACTTTAAATGATAATATTGAACCTGCCTCTACCACTTCTACTGGAAGTTCATTCAACACTTACTTCAAGCTCCCCTGTCCTACCTTGATAATTGACTTATCACTATATTCATGCGAGGAAAATATGTGCTGTGTGTTTAATATTGAATTCGTTAGATAATCCCTTTTAGAAACAAAATTGAGTGTATTAGTCACTTTTCACCTATATTCCAGTCGTGATTAACACCACCCCCAAACAGAATCACCAAAAATGATTTGTAGAAAAAAATCAGTACGTACACGCATGCGCACTGGTGCCCGCGCAAGGCTTCATAGTCATTGTAGTCTTTCTCGGGGTAAACACAACGTATTTGACTGCTACTCTTGTCCGTTGGCAACCCTAACCCCACACACCCCCACCCCGGGTCGGCCGGTCCGCAAGAATATTGTCAATAATAAACTGGTCCATGTTGCAAAAAAGGTTGGGGACCCCTGCTATACTGTACTGTTCTGTTTCCTGTTCAGGCATTATCACACTTATGGTGAATCTCTTCATCCTTGCTCCATCTCTTCAAAAAACTGCAGTCCTAGTCCTAACTATGTTGTTAGTGTCAATTGGACCACAGCAACTCAATTCTCCACATCCCATTCCAAGTCCTTCCTCAGAACAAAAGAGAATTCTGATCTTTGAAACAGATTTCAAGACTCTCTGCCTTTGCTGCAGAGAATAGTGCCTGTCCCTTTAACTACTACATCCCCTACAACTTCTTTGTTTCTCTTTCTTCCCCACATCTGAATGGTTTCCTGTGGTGAGGTGCTATGGACAGTTTGAATACCCTCCCTGCAGTTTCCCTTACATCCACAAAGGGAGCAAGGGCCGCATTATTTTTGAATGAAAAGTGTATCATTCACAAGAGAATAGCCTAAAAGATTAATTGGATGAGAAATTGTTGTCAAGAGAAGCAGGTGCAGGGAAAGTGACATATAGCTGTTCTGAGACAAGTGGAGATGTTGACTTTATAAATAATTTCAATTATAGCTGAAGAACACTGCTGAGTAACATAACAAAGTTCCTACAACAGTTCTTTTCAACAGTATTATACCTGCCCTTGCAGTTCTTAGAACTTTTCACTCTCAAATGTCAGAGACACACTCTGGAGCAACCAAAATATTGTCAACAATTGACTAAGGTGCTCTGGGAAAAAGGATTGCGGGTGCCAGGGTCTGGGATGTCCCTGACCAGGTGCATGACATCCTGGTACGAGAGGGAAAGCAACCAGAAGTCATGATACATGTTGGTACCAATGACATAGGCACGAAGAGGGATGAGGTCCTGAAGTGTGAGTTTCGGGAACTAGGCAGGAGGCTGAATAACAGGACCTCAAGGGTGGCGTTCTCAGGACTGCTGCCAGTGCTACATGACAGTGGTGGTAAGAATTGGAGGAGATGGCAGTTGAATGCATGGCTGAGGAGTTGGTGCAGGGGGCAGGGTTTTAGATTTTTGGATCATTGGGATCTCTTCTGGGGAAGGTGGGACCTGTACAGATTGAATGGTTTGCACCTGAACTCGAGGGGGAGCAATATCCTTGCAGGTAGGTTTGCTAGCATGGTTCGGGAAGGTTTAAACTAATTTGCAAGGGGGATGGGAGCTGGAGCGATAGAGCAGTGATAGAAGTGCATGGAGCAAAGCCAGATCTAACATAGAGAGAGGCTTTGAGGAAAGAGAAGCAGAATAAAGGATGTAAAGGTAGTAAGGTAGAAGGGCTAAAGTGCATGTACTTCAATGCAAGAAGCATCAGGAACAAAGGTGATGAACTGTGAGCTTGGATACATACATGAATTTATGATGTAGGGGCCATTACAGAGACTTGGCTGGCACCAGGGCAGGAATGGATTCTCAATATTCCTGGATTTCAGTGCTTTAAAAGGGATAGAGAGGGGGGAAAAGGGGAGGAGGGGTGGCATTACTGGTCAGAGATATTATTACAGCTACAGAAAGGGTGGGTAAAGTAGTAGGGTCCTCTTTTGAGTCAGTATGTGTGGAAATCAGGAACAGGAAGGGAGCAGTTACTCTATTGGGAGTATTCTACAGGCCCGCTGGTAGCAGCAGAGATACAGAGGAGCAGATTGGGAGGCAGATTTTGGAAAGGTGCAAAAATAACAGGGTTGTTATCATGGGTGACTTTAACTTCCCTAATATTGATTGGCACCTGATTAGTACCAAGGGTTTAGACGGGGCAGAGTTTGTTAAGTGCGTCCAGGACGGATTTCTGTCACAGTATGTTGACAGGCCGACTAGGGGAAATGCCATGCTAGATCTAGTATTAGGTAACGAATCGGGTCAGGTCACAGATCTCACAGTGGGTGAGCATCTGGGGGACAGTGATCACTGCTCCCTGGCCTTTAGCATTATCATGAAAAAGGATAGAATCAGAGAGGACAGGAAAATTTTTAACTGGGGAAGAGCAAATTATGAGGCTATAAGGCTAATAGCATATTGGCCTTCATAACAAGGGGAGTTGAGTATAGGAGCAAGGAGGTCCTTCTGCAGTTGTACAGACCACACCTGGAGTATTGTGTACAGTTTTGGTCTCCAAATTTGAGGAAGGACATTCTTGCTATTGAGGGAGTGCAGCGGAGGTTCACAAGGTTAATTCCCGGGATGGCGGGACTGTCATATGTTGAAAGATTGGAGCGACTGGGCTTGTATACACTGGAATTTAGAAGGATGAGAGGGGATCTGATTGAAACATGTAAGATTATTAAGGGATTGGACACGCTAGAGGCAGAAAACATGTTCCCGATGTTGGAGGAGTCCAGCAATTTGAGAATAAGGGGTAGGCCATTTCGAACCGAGTTGAGGAAAAACTTTTTCACCCAGAGAGTTGTGGATCTGTGGAATGCTCTGCCCCAGAAGGCAATGGAGGCCAATTCTCTGGATGCTTTCAAGAAAGAGTTAGATAGAGCTCTTAATGATAGTGGAGTCAAGGGATATGGGGAGAAGGCAGGAACGGGGTACTGATTGTGGATGATCAGCCATGATCACAGCAAATGGCAGTGCTGGCTCAAAGGGCCGAATGGCCTACTCCTGCACCTATTGCCTATTGTCTATTGAATTGGGATGATGTTTTTTCAGGGAAATATACTATGGACATGTGGTCGATGTTTAGGGATCTCTTGCAGGATATTAGGGATAAATTTGTCCCGGTGAGGAAGATAAAGAATAGTAGGGTAAAAGAACCATGGGTGACAAGTGAGGTGGAAAATCTAGTCAGGTGGAAGAAGGCAGCATACATGAGGTTTAGAAAGCAAGGATCAGATGGGTCTATTGAGGAATATAGGGTAGCAAGAAAGGAGCTTAAGAAGGGGCTGAGGAGAGCAAGAAGGGGGCATGAGAAGGCCTTGGCGAGTAGGGTAAAGGAAAACCCCAAGGCATTCTTCAATTATGTGAAGAACAATAGGATTACAGGAGTGAAGGTAGGACCGATTAGAGATAAAGGTGTGAAGATGTACCTGCAGAAGGAAGAGGGTCATGGTGGGGGGAGTACATTCGGATTGGAGGGTTGTGACTAGTGGGGTCCCACAAGGATCGGTTCTGGGACATCTACTTTTCGTGATTTTTATTAACGACCTGGATGTGGGGGTAGGAGGGTGGGTTGGCAAGTTTGCAGAATACACAAAGGTTGGTGGTGTTGTAGATAGTTTAGAGGATTGTCGAAGATTGCAGAGAGAAATTATTAGGATGCAGAAGTGGGCAGATGGAGTTCAACCTGGAGAAATGTGTGGTGGTACACTTTGGAAGGACAAACTCTAAGGCAGAGAACAAAGTAAGTGGCAGGATACTTGGTAGTGTGGAGGAGCAGAGGGACCTGGGGGTACATGTCCACAGATCCTTGAAAGTTGTCTCACAGGTAGATAGAATTGTTAAGAAAGTCATAAGTCAAGGGATAGAGTTTAAGAGTCATGAGGTAATGATGCAGCTTTATAAACTCTGGTTAGGCCACACTTGGAGTACTGTGTCCAGTTCTGGTCACCTCACTATAGGAAAGATGTGGAAGCATTGGACAGGGTACAGAGGAGATTTACCAGGATGCTGCCTGGTTTAGAGAGTATGGATTATGATCAGAGATTAAGGGAGCTTGGGCTTTGCTCTTTGGAGAGAAGAAGGATGAGAGGAGACATGATAGAGGTGTACAAGATAGTAAGAGGAATAGATAGAGTGGATAGCCAGCACCTCTTCCCCAGAGCACCACTGCTCAATACAAGAGGACATGGCTTTAAGGTAAGGGGTGGAAAATTCAAGGGGGATATTCGAGGCAGGTTTTTTACTCAGAGAGTGGGTGGTGCGTGGAATGCACTCCCTGAGTCAGTGGTGGAGGCAGATACACTAGTGAAATTTAAGAGACTACTAGACAGGTATGTGGAGGAATTTAAGGTGGGTGGTTATATGGGAGGCAGAGTTTGAGGGTCGGCACAACATTGTGGGCCAAAGGGCCTGTACTGTGCTGTACCATTCTATGTTCTATGAAACTGAAAACTGGTATAACTGAGGAGAAAATGCACTAATAGTAGGTTTCATTAATGGAGTGAATTTAGCATGGAGAATTCCCTTTAGAGGAACACTTTCAGAAATAGGCATTCAGTTCAACAAGGAGATACTAAGCAATGATGACAAGTTAACTCAGTGGGGGGAGTGTTTGAAAGACCACATTAAAAGAAAAGGAGGGTGGTGGAGCAGTATGGGCTATAAATTTCAGAACATAGCCAAAATCAAGAACAGTGCAATGAAGGACCAAGGCACATGTAAAAGCTCATAAATCTGGGCCTCTACATCTCCCTCTGCAATGGGATCCTTGATTTCCTACGCAGAGGACCACCGTCTGTGAAGAATGGAATTAACATCTCCACCTGCTGATAATCGACACTGGCGCACCTCAAGGGTACGTGTTTAACCAACTGTTCTACTCTCTCTACACCCATGATCGTGCAGCTAGGCACAGCTCAAACACCATCTCTAAATTTACTGACAACACAACTATTGTTGGCAGAATTTCAAATGGTGAGAAGAAGGCATACAGGAGCAAGATCAATCAGCTGGTTGAGTGGTTACACAACAACTTTGCACTTAATGTCTGTGAGACCAAAGAATTGATTGTGCAGTTTAAAAAGAGTAAGACCAGAGAACATACACTAGTCCTCACCGAAGGATCAGAAGTAGAAAGGGTGAGCAATTTCAAGCTCCTGGGTGTCAACATTTGAGAGGATCTATCCTGGCTCAATATATTGATCTAGTTACAAAGAAGGCACTGCAGTGACTATACTTCATTAGGAGTTTGAGGAGATTCTGTATGTCATCAAAGAAACTGGCAAATTTCTACTGATGCACTGTGGAGAGTATTCTAACTGGCTGCATCACCATCTAGTATGGAGGGGCCATTGCACAGGATCAAAATAAGCTGCAGAAAGTTGTGAAGTCAGTCAGCTCCATCGTGGGCACCAGCCTCAGCAACATCCAGGACATCTTTAAAGGCAGCATCCATCATTAAGGACCCCCATCAACCAGGACATGCACCGTTCTCATTGCTACCATTAAGGAGGAGATAGTGGAGCCTGAAGGCACACATTTAACAATTCAGGGATAGCTTTCTCCCCTCTGCCATCAGATTGCTGAATGGGCATTAAAACCATGTGCAATAGCTCACTATTTTTCTCTGTTTGCACTACTTATTTAAATTAACTTTTTATTTATATATATATATATATATATATAATGCTATTTATAATTTTATTATTATGTATTACAATACGTTGCAGCTGCTGAACAAATTTCACAACATATGCTGATGATATTGTACTTTTCCCCTTTTGCCCTCTAGTACTGGATATTTCAACCCTGGGAAAAGAGATACTGATTACCTTCTCTATCTGTGCCTCACATAATTTTATAAAGTTTAATGAAATCTCTCCTCACCTTCTGCCACAATAGAGAAAATCGGTCTAGCTTGTCCAGGCTCCAAACTATTATCTGAATTGCATGCACGTTTACCACATATGATATTTTCAATATTCCTATTGTGCACCTTAACCTTTGGAGGTAGATATTGTATGGGAGAAGCAGTTTGGTTCAGGACTTTTAGCTTACAGATGTCAACAGTAAGGCCCATTCTATCATTTGTCAGAAGGAATATCATCTCCTCAGCCACTCCTACCTCTGGCTGATGAGCTGCTCCAGGAATTAGGCAGATTCTATTTGTCTAGAAGGTAATGAACGAGATCTTCACTTACAAGGAAAATAGAGGAATCAGCATCAGCCACCATACATAGCCTCTCTTGACCTCAGAAAAGACTTAAAACCTGTTATTTAAAAGGGACCATGTAGCATCATTCTCAAATTTGAGTTCCTGAAGAAATCCATCTTCATTCTGGATGTGCTAAGCTGAGATCTTTGTTGTCAGTATACAATAGATCCACTTTCAGTGTTGACTGGGAGAAAAACCTGGTCATTCTGTTCCTTTCTATAATGCAATCTCCATCTGTTTTGATTGCTCTGTACCTAAATGAAAGTCAGATTCTTAGGTAAAATTGTGATCCTCAGAAATAAGGATACCAAGGCTGAGGATAATTGATTTCCTGAGAAACTTCTGGTTGCTTCACAGCTTTACATTGATTCAACAAACTATAACCTAAACCTATTGTCACTTTTATAACTAATAAATCTAAAAATAAAATCAATCTTCAGAGCAAATTACCCCTTACAAATGTGAAAATGAAACTATCAAAAAGGAATTCATAGTTGCTGAAATAACAAGATACTTTTATTTACTTGATTATTTTTTATATATAAGTTGTAGAGGTTAAATTGCTGTAAAATTACAAGAAACCAAGGTGCTTTTTATCCTAAAAAAACAAGTTCTGAGGATGCATTTTTTACTGGGATCCATGCTTACAAGGAGTATGTGATAGATATCAGGTTGTAATCTTTCACTCCCATTTTCTGCTCCAGTACTATGCTAGCAGCATTGAAACACCATGTTTATCCAATGCTACAAATAAATACAGCCAGCCGGTGGTATAGTGGCACCCACACCGGACTTCTGCACTGGTCACGGGTTTGAATCTGACAGGCCCCTTGCACGCTTTCCATCCATGCTGGTTAAGCATCAAGCTAGCAACTCAGCTTTCTAAAACATAAACAAATGCTAAAGAAATGGCAAGGTTTCCACCTGATGCGCCACAAGGTAGGGAGAGGAACAACAACAATTAAAAATAGTAAGTAGTATAATTGGTAACTGTAAAATATAAATCATGCATATTAATATTTTACCTGAACATCTGTATGGGTGGAAGCAAAAACATTTAATCATATAATTATCTTAATTCTAATGAACCAAGACAGAAGAAAAATGTGATTTGCCAGACAGTATTGTTTCTTTTTTTATTTTGCCACATGCCTACCAGGAACTGGTGAGGAACTATTAGATCCATGACCAAGTGTGCAGAATGGGGTGCAGAAAAGAATCCTGAGAGGAGTGAATGGTGCTCAGGTGTGAGGAGGGAATGCTGTTAGCTTGAGGTATTAAAAGAACAAAGAAAGAGGAGAATATGATTGGAAAGGGAAAGACAGGTGTGGCTGTACAGCCTTGGCTATTAAGAATAAGTTGGCAGGGAAGGAAAGGTTGAAAGTACTGGGAGAAAAGATGCAAGAGATTTCAGCAGATGATGCTCTGGAACATGGAAAAGTGTGTAACTTGGGGAGACATACGTAGGTGTCACTGGGTAACAGGGTAACCACTGTGCTATTTGTAGAGGCACTCATTGCATCCACTCTGCAGAGGAGCTGGAGAAAATACATGATGGACCATCAGCCAGATGGGTTGCATTGTCCTGGATGGTGTTGAACTGCCTGAAAGTTGTTGGAACTGCATTTATCTTGGCAAGTTGAGAGTATTCATCACACTCCTGACCTGTGCCTTTCAAATGCTAACAAGAGAAAGTCTGCAGAGAATGGAAATCTGAGCAACACATACAAAATGCTGGAGGAACTCAGCAGGCCAGGCAGCACCTATGGAAAAAAGTACAGTGGACGTTTCGGGCCAAAAACCTTCCGCAGGACTTCCAGATACTAGAAAGGCAATCAGGTGAAAGGATACATATATAACTTTGATCTGTTGCAGAATATTTATATAGTTGTCCACTTGCATTTCCTGTTTCAAACTGAAGCTTCCTGCTAGAATATCTCTTGTTTGAGGTCATCGTTGTCTAGTACGTTATCATACTTGCTATTTTACAGCCCTTGGCTCTGTGTTGTCAGCGGCTTATTGCATGCAAGTATAGACTCCCCATTTTGCTCATGGCTTGGAAATGGAATTAAAGCTTGTGCAATTATCACGGAACATTTTCACATCAGTTTTGTCAGGACTCCTTACTGTCACATTCAATCAACGTATGCTTTAAGAGGACACAGTTTCAGGTTAAGATTTGTTTCAGTGCAGTCTGACTCCTGGATCTAGCCTATATAGTTGAAATCATTTTATCTGTAAATCCAAGTACAACAAAAGGGTCTGCAGGTAACTTCTGGTCATTTGGAAAGGCAAACTCTAATTTCTTTGAAGCCCTGAATATTCACTCTTCACTCTCTGTTGATGTCTTGCAGTTTCTCAAGTGTCTCAGGTTATGGGTGTCACAATTTGCAAGCTATCCCCGGCAGACATTATGTAAAACAACTTGTTTTCCCATTATCCGAGATCTGCTGAAGATCTCAAACTTGAATTATTAATTGTTTCTCTTTCCAGGGATTCTGAATGACCCACTGACTCTTTCTGGCATATTTTGCTTTTAGCTCAGACGTCCAGCATCTGCAGTTTTTCTGGTTTCATTTTCCAGACAGACATAATTTCAAAGGATCTTTAAAAGCTGAACTTACACTTTCAGAAAATAGTCTACATTTGCAATGGTCTCCAAAAATAGATATTTTATTTCAATTTTACTGAGAAGTTTAAAAAAAAAACTGTTGAAATATTCATGCTGATCATCAGATCTCTATGTTCTTGGTCTATTTCAGCATTTACCTTTCCCAACCATTACTTCCCAACAACCTCCCAAGCATGCCCGCCTACATACTTGTTTTAATTTCCCACAATTTATGATAATAACTTCAAACACTCCAACCCTAATATCTGGAAGTCGTACTTTCCAGTCCTTAATCTGAAACTATCGTTCATAGAGCATTTAAGAAAATCTTTCTGTTTGATCACTCATTCTATTTTAAGCATTCTCCTTTGGTCTATTTAGTTTATTCTGAGCTTTTTTAATGCTTTCAGTAGGAACTTTAGGCTTTATTACAAGTTGCAGAATGTTCCCACTTTTTTTAATTTGTTTTCCACCTTCATGAAATCTGTTTCCTTTCATCGTCAGTACCATTTGCATTCAATCTAAATGAAACTGCTCGAGAGTTTAATTGGTGCTCTTTATCCAGCAGTAGCCAACCATCCTTTATTTCATTTTTGACTCTCAATAAGATTTCTATTAGAAGTAATATAACTCTGTGGTTGACCACACATCTCTGTCCAAGAGATATAATCTAATGGCTGATTGCACATTAGTTTCGGAGCAGCTTCAGAGCTGGTATGTAAAACAATTGCACTGTGCACTAAACAGCAATACGATTGCTTTGATCACAGAGACATCCAGATGCTGGAGCTCATTCATTCCAACAAGCTGAAAGTTATGATCCCTAATATGCACAAAAGCTGGTGGAACTCAGCAGGCCGGGCAGCATCCGTGGAGGCCATGTATGGACATATCCGAATGCGAATGTGAAGCAGAGCTCCTCCAACCTGAGTTTGGCCTCCTCTACTGCCATGACGAGGCCAAACTCAGGTTGGAGGAACGATACCTCATATACAGTCTGGGTAGTCTCCAGCCCCTTGGCATGAACATTGAATTCTCCAACTTCCGGTAATTCCCTCTCCCTCCCTTCCCCCATCCCATTTTCACTCTGCCCCTTCCTCCAGCTGCCTATCACCTCCCTCATGGTTCTGCCTCCTTCTACTACCCATTGTGTTTTCCCCTATTCCTTCTTCACCTTTCCTGCTTATCTCCTCCCTGCTTTCCCTCCCCCACCCCTTTATCTTTACCCTTACTGGTTTTTCACCGGGAACCTACCAGCCTTCTCCTTCCCACCCTCCCCCCACCTTCTTTATGGGGCCTCTGCCCCTTCCCTCTACAGTCCTGACGAAGGGTGTCGGCCCGAAACATTGACTGTTCGTTTCCACGGATGCTGCCCGTCCTGCTGAGTTCCTCCAGCATTTTGTGCGTGTTGCTTTGACCTCAGCATCTGCAGAATATTTTGTGTTTATGATCCCTAATATCACAGCATGTGAATTGCTCTTAACTGACTCTGTAGTTAAGCCTCATTTTGCCCAATTGGTCATCACTGTAATTCCTAGATGACACATTTATTAATTGAACACATTTTCTAGGTAGCCTATTATGTAACTGTTCAAGTTCTGGGATATTAAAAAAAACTTTTTATGTTATACACTGTTTTAATTATTGCCTATATGCTAGTTGCTGCACTATGGTGTTTGAGAATCGAAACTAGAAACTTCAGCTGAAAAGCCATGATTTATGCATTGCTGCAGCAGTAACAAAGTATTCCAACCCTAGCTGAGCATGAAGCCATTAGGCAGCATTAACCAAACTGCATTTGCAAAGGGTATTTTAGGGGAATGTGAACTTTGTTTGAAATATTTGGTTCTGTAATAAAAAATGGTTCCTTATCATAGTTATAGCTGTGGGTGATAGTGGGGAGAAGCTCCCACTGCCTACTAGATGATCCCAATGGTCACAGATTCATAGAAAAATATAGCAGAGAAACAGACCCTTTGGCCCACCTAGTCTGTGGAGAACTATTTAAACTGCCTACTCCCATCCACCTACACCAAAGCCACATCTCTCCAAACCCTTCCCATCCATGTACCTATACAAACTTCTTAAATTTTGAAATTAAGTTTGCATGCACCACTTGTGCTGGCAGCTCATTCTACACTCTCATGACTCTCTGAGTAAAGAAGTTTCCCTTCATGTTCACCTTAAACTTTTCAACTTTCACTCTTAACCCATGACCACCGGTTGTAGTCCCACACAACCTCAATGTTGTGCCTGCTTGCATTTACCCTATCTATACCCTCATAATTTTTGTATACCTCTATTAAATCTCCCCTCAATCTTCCACACTCCAAAGATTAAAGTCCTAACCTGTTCAATCTTTCCTTATAACTCAGGTCCTCCAGACCTGATAACATCCTTCCTTGTAAATTTTCTCTGTACTCATTTAACCTTATTTACACCTTTCCTGTAGGTAGGTGACCAAAACTGCACACAATACTCCAAATTAGGCCACAACAATATCTTACACAGCTTCAACATAACATTCCATCTCCTGTTCTCAGAAAACTGATTTATTAAGGCCAGTGTGCCAAAAACTTTCTTTACAACCCTGTCTACCTGTGATGCTATATTCAATGAATTATGTACCTGTATTCCCAGATCCCTTTGTTCTACCACACTGCTTAGTCCTCCATTGTTCACTGTTTAAGTCCTACTTTGAATAGTCCTACCAAAGTGCAACACCTCACACTTGTCTGCATTAAATTCAATCTGCCATTTCTCAGCCCATTTTTCCAGCCAGTCCAGGTCCCACTGCAAGCCATGATAGCCTTTCTCACTGACCACTACATTCCCACTCTTGGTGTCATCTGCAAATGTTCAGATCCAATTAACCACATTATCATCCATACTGTTGATATAAATGACAAACAACAACGGACTCAGTACTGATCGCTGCAGCACTCCACTAGAAACAGACCTTCAGTCAGAGAGGCAAACATCTACTACCATTCTCTGTCTTCTCCCACAAAGCCAATATCTAATCTGATTTACTACCTCATTTTGAAAGCTGAGCAATTGAATCTTCCTGACCAACCTCCAATGCGGGGCCTTGTAGACAAAGTCCATGTAGACAAAATCCACTGCCTTGCCTTCATCAACTTTCCTGATAATGTCCTTGAAAAACTCCACAAGATTGGTTAGACATGGTCTACCACACACAAAGCCAAGCTAACTATCCTTAATCAGTTAATTTCTATCCAAATACAGTCCCTTAGAATACCTTCCAATAACTTTCCCAACACTGATGTCACCAACTTATAATTTCCTGGTTTATTTTTATACACTTTCTTAAACAGTGGAAAAACATTGGATATCCTCCAATCCTCTGACACCCCTCCTGCCACTAAGGATGGTTTAAATATCTCTGCTAAGGCCCCTGCAATTTCCTCACTTGTCTCTGAGGGAAGACTTTGTCAGACCCTGGGGATTTATCCACCCTAATTTGCCTCAGGACAGAAAACACTTCCTCCTCTGTAATCTTTATAGGGTTCATGAAGTTGAGACCACTTTGTCTCACTGTGTCCAGATCCTGAGTAAATACAGATGCAAAAAATATATATTTAACATCTACCCCCATCTCTTTTGGCTCCACGCATGGATTACCATTCTGGTTTTCTGGAGGACCAATTTTGTTCCTTGCAATCCTTTTGGTCTTAATATATCTATATAATCTCTAAGGATTCTGCTTCACCTTGTCTACTAGGGTAACCTCATGCCTTCTTTTAGCCCTCCTGAATTTTTCTCATGTGCTCTCTACCATCCTTATACTCTATAAGGACCTCATTTCTTCCCACCTGTCATTATCTGCTATACACCTCCTTCCTTTTCTTAACCAGAGCCTCAATATCTCTTGAAATCCAAGGTTTCCTACACCTGTTATCTTTATCTTTTATTCTGACAGACATATACAAGCTTAGTACTCTCAAAATTTCACTTTTGAATGCCCCCCACTTATCAAATACACCTTTACCAAAAAGCAACCTGTCCCAATCCACACTTGCCAAATTCTTTCTGATACCATCAAAGTTAGCCTTTCTCTAAGTTAGAATCTCAACCCAAGTACCATACCTATGTTTAATTTTTTTAGTAAAATATATTTACTTTTAAACTGATGGCATTGTGATCACCAGATGCAAAGTGTTTCCCTACATAAAATTTTGTCACCTGCCCTGTGTCATTCTCTGATAGCAGATCAAGTATCACAGACTCTGTCATTGGGACTTCTACCTACTTACTGATTGAGGAAACTTTTCTGAACACAACTGACAATCTCTATCCCACCTAGTTCTTTTACAGTATGGGAGTCCCAGTCAATGTGTGGAAAGTTAAAATCATCTACTACAACAACCATATGTTTCTTGCAATAGTCTGTGATCTCTCTACAAACGTGTTCCTCTAAATCCCTTGGACTGTAACATAGCTCTATTAACATGGTCATATCTTTTTTATTTCTCATTTTCACTCATAACACCTCAGTAGATGAGTTATGGCTGAGTGCGGCTGTGACATTTTCCTTGAGTAGTAATGCCACCTGTCTTCATTTAATCCCTTCTACTCTGTCTGCCTAAACCAATGGAACGCCAGAATATTGGTTCTTGCTCCTTCTGCGACCAAGTCTCACTAATGGCTACAGTATCATAATTCCAGGTGTTGACTTATGCCCTGAGCTTATCTGCCTTTTGTACAATAATTCTTGCATTGAAATACCTGCAGTTCAAGAGACTAGGTGCACCATGCTCAACCTTTTGATCCTGATTTTGTCTGAGATCATAACAAATTCTGCCTCCACAACCTCCTAACCAACTGCCTGGCAAACTGGTTCACATCCCCCTGCAACTCCAGTTTAAACCCCACCATGCAGTGTTAGCAATCCTTCCCACTATGATATTAGTCCCTTTCCAGTTCAAGTGCAAACCATCCCTTTTGTAAAGGTCCAAACTTCCCTTGAAGAGAGGTCAATGTTCGAAAAATCCTATGCCCTCCCTCCTACATTAGCTTCTTAGCTACGTGTTAAACTCTATAATCTTCCTATTTCTGGCCTCACTAACACATGGCACAGGTAGAAACCTTGAGATCAGAAACTTGGAGGACCTGCTCTTTAACTTAGCACCTATTTGTAAGGGTGATCTGTTAGTTTTTGTGCAAGGAAGGGGATTTGCGAGTTTTTGTTTCTTTTTCCTTTTGTGTTGAGGGGAGGATTGATGTCTTTCTTTCAACGACCTAGATGGTTTTCTGTATTCTATTGCTATCTGGAGAAGATGAATCTCAGAGTTTACTCTGCGTAAATACTTTAATAATAAAATGAACCTTTGAACCTTTGAACTACTTGAATTCGCTTTGCAGAACTTCATCACTCTTCCTACCTATTCCATTGCTTCCTACATGGACTATGACCTCTGGCTGTTTACCCTCTCACTTAAGAATGCTGAGGACTCAATCCAAGATGTTTCAGACCCTGACAATTGGGATGTAACATATCATCCGGGAATCTCATTCACATCAACAGAACCTCCTTTCTGTTCCCCTAACTAATGAAACACCTATCACAACAGCTCACCTCTTCTCCCCTTTCCCTTCTGAGTTCTCATGTCAGAATCAATGTGAGAGACCTGACTTTTATATTTGTTCTTAATAAAGACAATCTTGTGTGGGTAAAAAATTAACACACGTTGTTTATTTACAGAATGGATTCAGCTCAACCATATTTTACCTGAGACACTCCAGCCCGCCATGAGCATGTGTGGCACATTCACCAACGTCACTTCCAGTTCCAGGTAAACTACCCACATTGCACACTGGGAAATGACGTTCTTTATTATGTACACACACAACACATCTTCCCCCGTTAAAGAAAACAAATACAATAGTATGTCCTCATAAACCTGCAAGACATAATAATGCTTTCCAACAAAGGTATTTATATTAACTTCAGTTGTAATAAGCAAATACAGTCTCTTATTTACTCATTGACTTTCAATCCACATCTGTGGTGGTTTAACGATTCCTTTCGGTCTGCTATGTGTTTACACAGATGTACCTTTCATTTGCTGTGTTCAACCTCTGTTCTTGCTCTTGCATTGTGGCCATTGTTCACTCCACTTGCCTCTTAATGGTGCCCTGGACTATATCCATGTGATCAGTGAGTCTTTGCATGAGTTCCAACTGATTCCATCTCAATTCACAGAGCGGCCTATCATAGATAGCAACTCCATCTGTTGGTTCCCATTGAATGGCAACTTCCTCATCATGATCACTCCAGTCAGCACTGGCATTCTGACTGGCACACTGGTGCAGCTGGTACAGACGTCTATGGAAGGTGGAGTTCTTGTGCTTCTTTTGCATAACCTCTCTGGAACTATTTTGTTTCTGGCTAGTGAGCCTCTCAAGTCTCCAAACTCACAAGACTTACTTAATGTGAGAAGCACAGCCAAGTTTGATCAAAGCAAATACCTTATTTCTGTTGACAGGAATAGACTTTATATCTTTCAAATGCGATGTATCTACTTGGGACAAAATACTCCTCAAGTTTTTTCATCTGTGTGTCCATTGTCACTGCTGTCTCATCAATTTGAAAGCTGTTATAGATGCCCAAAGCATCTTCACCAATTACGTGTAGAAAGATAGACACTTTCAAGTTTTCATTTGTGCTTCTGACTCTGCTTGCGGCTAAATATATATTGAATCACTATTGGAAGCATTTCCATTTATGCTGGTAAACTGCATAGGTGCTGGAGGACGTAGCTTATCCAGAAATGAACTTTTTGGGCTCTTACCTCAATTTCTTGGTGAAGTTTGAGACAGCATGCTCTCTTGCTAGCAACTTCTCTCTGTTGGAACCTAGCATCTCTGTCTTAGTTGCTCGCAGTATTCAGTTACACTTCATTTTTGACTCCATGACAACTTCTGACAGAATGATATGTTTGTTCTTAATAAAGACAAATTTGCATGGGTAAAAACCAACACATTGTTTATTTACAGAATGCCTTCAGCTCAACCACATTTTACTTGGAGCACTCCAGCCCACCAAGAGTGCATGTGACCTATTCACCAACATCACTTCCAGTTCCAGGTGAACAACTGCATTGCAAACTGGGAACTGAAGTTCTTTATTATGTACACACGTAACAACACACTGATCACTGTGACTTTTGTCTGCTAGGTTATCCCTCCAACAATACCAAAAATTGTATACATGTTATTGAGGGGGATGGCCACAGGGGTAATCTGTACTGGCTGGCTTCTTAACCCCTTTCCCTTTCCTAACTGTCACCCAGTTTCCTGTGTCCTGCACCTTGGGTGTAACTAACTCTCTATATGTCCTGTCTATCACTCCCCTCAGCCTCCCGAATGATCTGGAAATCATCCAGTTCCAGCTCCAACTCCTTAAAACAGAGTGTTAGAAGCTGCAGCTTGATGCACTTTTCATAGATGTAGTCATCTGGAGCACTGGAAGTCTCCCTGCCTTTCCACGTCCCGCAAGAAGAGCATTCAACTATCCTGCCTGGCATATCTACTGTTCAAACTGAGCAAATGTAAAGAAGGAAGAACAATAAACTGTAGGGGTGGGGGGAGTAGTGTGGTCTCAAATAGCCTCCAAAGGGGTTGGTATGCTCCCAATGGTGTGCTTCTGAAATAGCCTCTAACCAATCAAGTCCAGCTTCTGGCCTTCATGTGTGGTTTAGTTACTAAGCCCAGTGGAACTGTTTCTACTGACAGGAGAAGGCACAAAGGTGGGTTACTGGCACTTTAAAACCAATCACTTTGGGCAGATGGCGATTGTCAGCTGTGGTTGGCAACTCATCTAGGAGAAGGACAGCTGATCTCAAAACTCCACTGCCTCACGGTTCTACCCACTCTTGGGGTAGACTTCAAGAGTAAACCCTGAGGAAAAATCTAAAGCTTGAGTCTCTAAGGTCTCATTTAAGTTCAACGCTGACTGGCAACTCAAGTGATACTGCTGGTGCCGAACTGTATCAGCCTTGGTGCTCCTTTGGACTCATCAGCTACATGGAGAGGGGGAGCCTGCTATATTGGCAAAAGCTTATGCTCTATATCGCAGTGCCCTGGCTTGTGTGTGACACACACAAATAGGACGCAATATCCATGGTCAACCCTGATCAATGGAGGGCTGCAATAAAAATGGATTTATATGATTATTATCTTACTGATTCACATGGAAAATGACATATGGATATTGTGGTACAGTGGAATCTCTTCATGAAACCCAAGAGCAATCATGCAAGTATAGCTGGCAATGAGGAAGGACAAATGGAATGATAGTCTTCACTGCAAAAGGTAGAGATATAATATCAGAGGATTCTAGTGAGACCACACATGGATAACAACAAACCTTTTATCTTCACATACAAGGAACGATATACTTGCATTGAGATAGTGCAGAGTATGGTCACTAATTTGATTCCTGGGATGAAGGATTCAAAATATGAAGAAAGGTTGAGAATGTTATTTCTATACTCATCGGACTTTAAAGGGCTGAAAAATGACCTTATTGAAATACATAAGATTTTGCAGAGAACTGACAAAAATCTATGCTAAGAGGCTGATCGTCTTAATAGGAAAGTTTTAAAAAAGCTGCCTGAAGGTCACATTTCCTTGAAGAATTCTATCCCAGAGAATTCTGAAGGTGGGGATTGACAGACATTTAAAGTATGCGGATTGAGCAAGAAAGTGATTAGATTAACCATGAATAGGAAAGCAAGCTCATGGGGCTGGGTGACCAGTTCCTGCTTCTGTTCCTTGCTTTAAGGTTTACAAGCATTATTAAAAGGAAGATTTAAAGGAAAGCTTTATAGAAGATGATACTGAGACAGAAAATTCAGAGTGTTTCAGCTAAAATGGCTGAAAGTCAGACTACCAATGAGCAATAATGGAAAAAGGATTTCACCAGAGTTAAAAGATCAATATACGAAGGGTGATTGATAAGTTCGTGGCCTATGGTAAAAAGAGTCAATTTTGGAAAACCTAGCACATTTATTTTTCAACATAGTCCCGTCCTACATGTACACACTTAGTCCAGCAGTCATGGAGCATATGGATCCCTTCTTTGTAGAAGTGGTCCACAGCGGAGTGATTGATAAGTTGGTAGCCTAAGGTAGAAGAAGATGAGTTATTAATTTCAAATTTTCTGCATTATTACTCAAGGAGTTGAACTGCACGTACATGTAACGAGAGTGTCTTGGACCTCCAGATGGTCCATAGCAGGAGTGATTGATAAGTTTGTGACCTAAGGTAGAAGGAGATGAGTTATACCGCTCTCATTACATGCACGTGCAGTTCAACTCTGACTGATTATGCAGAAAGTTTGAAGTTAATAACTCATCTCCTTCTACCTTAGGCAATGAACTTATCAATCACCCCTGCTGTGGACTACTTTCTGGAGGTTCAAGACGCTTATCAATCACCCCTAGTATTTTGGACCCAAGGAGATTGCAAAGATATTGAGAGGTGAAACATTGTATAACATTTTAAAACCTAGTGTACACTTGGGTTAACTTAGGTTTTTTAGCTGAATGATACGATGTGCCAGTGATGCTGCTTCAACTAAGTTCTTCATTGCACCTGTGTGCACTTGGGTCACAGTTTCCTCAGGGAATACTGTTCCTCAGGGGTCAGTATTGTGACCGCTGCTTTTCACATTGTTTGTCAATGATTCAGATAGTGGAATTGATGGCTTTGTGGCAAAGTTTGCAGATGATACGAAGATAGGTGGAGGGATAGGTAGCACTGAAGTAGCAATGCCACTGCAGCAGGACTTAGACAACTTGGAAGAATGAGTGAAAAAGTGGCAGATGGAATACAGTGTTGTGAAATATATGATAATGTATTTTGGTAAAAGGGACAATAGTGTGAACTATTGTCTAAATGGAGAGAAGGTTCAAATATCAGAGGTGCAGAGGGACTTAGGAGTCCTTGTGCAAGACTCCCAGAAGGTTATTTTACAGGTTGTGGTAAAGAAGACAAATGAAATGTTGGCATTTACTTTGTGGAATAGAATATAAAAGCAAGGAGATAATACTGAGCCTTTATAAGACAATAATGGGCCCTATATCTCAGAAAGGATGTATTGTCATTGGAGAGAGTCCAGAGGAGGTTCACAACGATGATTCCCGAAATGAAGGGTTTAACATATAAGGAGCATTTGGCAGCTTTGGGCCTGTGTGCACTGGAATTTAGAAGAATGTGGGGGGATCTCATTGAAACCTATCAAATTTTGAAAGGACTAGATAGGGTGGATATAGAGAGGATGTTTCTTATAGCAGGGGTTTCCAGAACTACAGGGTGCAGCTTCAAATTTGAGGGGTGATCCTTTAGAACAGAGTTAAGGAGGATTTTTTTTAGCCAGAGAGTAGTATATCTGTGGATTTCTCTGCCACACACTGCGGTGGAGGCCATGACCATGGGTATATTTAAGGCAGAAGTTGATTGTTTCCTGATTAGTCAGGGCATCAAAGGATATGGTGAGAAGGCAGGTGTATGGGGTTGAGTGAGATTGTGGACCAGTCATGATAGAATGGTGGAGCAGACTCGATGGGCTGAATGGCCTAATTCTGCTCCTATGTCTTATGGTTTTATGGTCTCTGCATACATGTACTTGTGCATATGACAATAAACCTGGCTCAACTCAACATTTAAGACACTGTCTTGTGGCATGCTGGTCCCAGTACAAAATAGATTATTAGAGTCAAATAGCATGGATAAAGGTCCTTCAGCCCAACTGGTCTATGCTAACCAAGAATCCCATCTAAGCTAGTTCCATTTGCCTGGATTTGGCTCATATCCTATCCATTTACCAGTTCAAGATTTTTAAAATGTCGTTAAAGTACTTACCTCTATAATTTCCTCTGTCAACTCATTCTATAAAGTAACATCCTCCAGGTGAAAAAAAATGTCCCTCGGTTTCCTATTAAATCTATCCTTTGAGTTTTTGATTCACCGCCCCTGGGAAAAAGACTGTAAAATGTTGACTCTATCTCTATCCCCTCGTGGTTTTATACACCTCCATAACATCACCCTTCATCTTCCTGCACTGCAATGAAATAAAAGGAAGGATATTAGAGTTTATGAATAATTAAAATCTATGAAAGGGAGATTGGATGACTTTCAAAAGACTACTTAAGCAAACTAACTATGTAGCTGATAAGCATATCAATGCCAGGGGGCCTGGTTTAGCGTGATGAATTTAGGAGTATCCATGACACAAATAGAGTTGCTTTATTGTCCTGAACAGCTTTAATCTCACAATCAAGGCCACCAAATTAGATTATATATATTAATTTGTCCCACTGTCATTTTGGTACACAAATTATTTTCTGCATTTGCTTCCATTGTGATTTCAATTCAAACAATGTCATTGATTCACAGGTATAGGAATAAAAAATTAGTTCTGTCCCATATGTTCTGTCTCTCTCATTTATATCATGGTTGATCTGTATGTGAACCCCATTTTCCCAACTGTGTTTTCTGTTCTGTCTGGATTCCCAGAATCTACCCACTGTATCTCTGCATTCAATATGCACGTTCACACAATAGTCTATTCATCCATTATTTGTGTTAGCCGGCATATATATGTATTGTCTCTTGATTAAGAATTACCTGTACCTCAGTTTACTTCTCATGCTTGTTTTGAAGTCCTTCATGGACTGGATTGACCATCACTATTTTTGTAATTTCCTCCAACATTCCAAGTTATCCACATTTGGCCTATCGATGATTTCTGAATAGATTAATCCCATATTGGTGGCTATCTTGCAGCTGCAAAGGTCACAATCCCCTTAGTTTTCTCCCAAAATATCTGTTTTCCATCCTCCTCAAAGACAGTTAGTATAGTTTATCTATTTGATGGGGACTTTGAGCATTTATACTTGGACCTAATATATGGCTTTGATTCTATTTTTTGTTTTAAAATGCTTTTATGTTGTGCTACGTAAATTCAAGCCATTGTTAGTACCCTTTAAAATATCTTTGCAAAAAGAAAGTTGACCTAAATATTCAATTTAGCAGTTTTACAGAGTCCAGATTCTTTTCTGGTCTAAGTTCAGGATGGGACTTACCCTCTAAGTAGCTAATTTTTTCCTGAGCAAGCTGGCTCTTATTTAATAATTTCCTCCTTTTTTTTCTGGATTCAACTCCCAGAGAAATTGCTTTTTTTCCCTATTTATGCTATCAAATAATTTCATCATTTTTATACACTTCGTTTAAGTTACCTCTCAATCTTTTATACTCATGGATAGCAAACCAAACTTGGAAAATCTATTCTCATATTTCACTGCAACTCTATGAGGTTAAAGATAACTACTAACCTAGTACCATCTTACTAGTGAATCCTCACTACACCAATCCTTGCTGAGATGTGGCTGTCTAAGGTTCTTTGGAACCGAACTGTAATTTTGGATTTTAACTCAAGTAAGAAAATGGCCAACATTCTATTATCCTTTGCAGTTGCTCTTGTAAATGCTCATCTGCTTATAGAGATTTATGTAGGTGTTATGCAAGTCTTTAAGCTTCCTGAGATTTTGCAATTCAGCATGTACTTTGGTTTTTATTTTGATAAGAGTTGAATTCAATTTTATACAGTTTTCCTCAATCATTCAGTCCAGCTCCCTTATAGCAGCTTAGACCATAAGACCATAAGACATAGGAGCAGAATTAGGCAATCTGGGCCATCGAGTCTGCTCCGCCATTTAAGCATGACTGATCCTTTTATTTTCTCCTCCTAAACCCCCAGTTCCTGACCTTCTCCCTGTAACCTTTGATGCCATCTCCAATCAATCTCAATATCTTGTTCCCATCTGTACTACCTTACATTACTCACAAACTTTGTCAAGTAACTCGCCTTTGCATCATATAATTCATAAATTTGGAAGTCTTTCAATGTGAAGAGCTTCAAGGTATCCCAATGGTTTTCAAATAAATAAATAAATGTTCTTTTTAAGTTAACTCATCTCAAATATTATCTTGATGGCCTTTGGCCTTGCAGCTTGATGGGAATGTGAAGACTGAAAGGCAGGATGTTAAGTTTGAGTTGGTGATTGAAAGTATGAAATAAAATATTGATAGATTTCTAAACAGCTTTGAGATTATTGTGTAGGTACTATATTTGTCTGTCTAGATTGAAGATTGAAGAATTACATTGAGTATTTTTGATGAGATCAATGATCTGAACTTGATTTTCAAATGTCTAAGTAAATTTATTGTCAAAGTACATATATGTAGCCTGGGGAAAAGTACACGCTCAGGACAACAAAGACTTTTTCGGGTTTTAATTCCTTAATCGGTTTTCGATGCTTATGTGCCAGAAGAGGGTTGCGAAACAAAACAAACGAATTTACAACCAGTTCTTGCCGTTACAATCTCAGTTTAACTTTCGATCCACACCCTTGTGTATGAACAGAATTGTGTATGCAGTATAAAAATACACCAGAACTAATACGGTACAAATACGGTAGTGGCAATCCTGAAGGAACACAATACAGACAACATTAGAATCCCACCCACCCTGCATCTTATACATAACAGCGAAAAATGTAAGCGAATACATCTCATCTAAGATGTACACACGTGCTGAACTTCCGAACAGAGACTAAACATTCACGTTACGCGGTTACATGCACAATCAGTCCCGATACAAAAAAGTTAGACAGAAGCTACACTTTGGCACAACTTTTACAAGGTATTACCTGGTAGTTAAATTACAGGAAGACTGACCTACTTAGATGGTGAGGAACTTGGTATAAGCCACGCTACCCAGCATTGATTTCTTCACTCATGGAAAACTAAAACATCCACATGTAAAACATGTCAAATTACCGATATTCTCGATCCGCCAACAAGCATGAACGAATTCACATGGATATTGTCAATTAATGCTCACCTTTCCTCACCATGCCCAGCCTCAGGAGGAGCCCAAATTCCAACACCTTACCACGTCTTCAGCAGAAAGCAACATGATCTCCCCACTATCCCGCGCGTGCGACATGACATCACCGTCTCCCTTAAAGGCACAGACAACTATTCTAGCATTACCCGGATGGGTACCTAAGTACACTTTCAACGATACTGAATAAGATGCGATGGTCACCCGGTTACATAAATATCACTATATACGATCCTGAGAGTTATTTTCTTGTGGGCATACTCAATAAATCCATAGAATAATAACCATAACAAGAATCATTGAAAGACCTCACCAACTTGGGCATTCTACCAGTGCTGAAAAGGACAACAAACTGTGTAAATCCAAAAAGAAAGCAAAAGTAAATAAATAAACAAGCAATACATATCAACAACATGAGATGAAGAGTCCTTGAAAGTGAGTCCATAGGTTGTGGGAACATTTCAATGATACGGCAAGTGAAGTTGAGTGATATTATTCGCTTTGGTTCAAGAACCTGATGGGTGGGGGGGTAATAACTGTTCCTGAACCTAGTGGTGTATGTCCTAAGGCTCCTGTACCTTCTTCCTGATGGCAACAGTGAGAGACAGCCTGGCGTAGTTGACAGGGTCCCTGATAATGGACGCTGCTTTCCTACAGCAGCGTTCAGTATAGATGGTGGGGAGGGCTTTACCCGTGATGGACTGGGCTGTGTCCACTACATTTTGTAGAATTTTTTGTTTAAGAGCATTGGTGTTTCCATACTAGGCTGTGAAGCAGCCAGATAATATACTGGTTGGTTTGAGTTGTTCTCCAATCTTGATAATTTACTTGCAAACGATTTCTCACAATGCGAGGAGACATTGGCAGTGCACTGTTGATTGTGGTGTGTCCTCCAAATGCTTGGCCTTTATATACTATTCAATTAGCTGATTCAACATCATTTCGGAAACTCAGTTGTGATGTAGGGATAAAATCTCAGCGCGGAATAATTGTGTGGCAAACCCTGTGTGTTGTCTGGAATTTTGCCTGCATTGGCTCATAAATAGGATTGATATCTATATATTTGTTCACGTAATTTTTTGTGGAAAACCATGCTTCTAGGAATTCTCTCACATGCCACATGTTTGCTACACCATAAAGTTCACTGATGCCCTGTCCAGTTTGTGCCCCTCTTGATCGTCATAGGCAGAGACTGGGAGGCGTTAGCCATGCTGCGTTACAACGAATCAAAGGTTTAAAGGTTCATTTTGTTGTCAAAGTATATTCATATTCATATTCTGCAGATAGCCATGAAATACAGATATAAACCCCCCGCACATGAAAAAGAAAAAGAAACAAAACTTGCAAACCCCAAACCCCTCACCCACACTCCCTCTACGAAAAGCTAACAGATCGCCCACATGGAAAACAGCAGCAGGAACATCAGACCCCAAACTCCCAACCCCCTCCCTCACAAAAGGGAACAGCAACAATAGTATCAAACCCCCAACCTCCCTATCACACACAAAAAGTAACAGATCACCCACATGGGAAAAACACCAGCAAGAACATCAGACCCCAAATCTCCAACCCCTCCCTCAAACACAAAGTGACATATCGCCTTCCCATCAATCAGAAAGAAAACACAGAAAACTGAAGGAGACCAATATAACCTACATTGCAATAATAACATAAATCTCAGAATTTCAAAAACATTCTGCCAACAGCATCGAGGAGAGCAGCAGCACAAACTCAATCTTTCCGTGAAGAGCAACCGCCAAGTCGGGTCTGAATGATGCCCACCTGACTACTGACCGCCGTCGACCCTGTCGCCTCGACTGATCTCCTCCACTTCAATCTTCCTTGATGCTTCAAAATGGAGTCACGTTCCATCTCTGTTCTTCTCCACGAGGCAGCTTGTGCTCTCGGTACTCTCCAGGGATAGCAGAGCACTAGATCATTCGATCGAATTCCAAACCATACGTCACAGGCTCTAAGAGTTTCTGAAGCACAATCAAAACAATAAGAACAAACAGAAAATGTAGAGAAAGTGAGATAATTGAAGAGATTGGCTATCTGGAAGATATTGCCCAGGGGATCATTGTTTGTTGGCGCCATCTTGACCAGTGATGAGATTGCCTCCCCACATCACAATTGAGTTTCCAAAATGATGTCAAATCAACTGATTTTTTAAATATTTTATTTAATTTTTTTTAAAGAAGAAATATAAGGACTCAATTAATACAGCAATTAATACAGAATGAAAAAAATAATTCAAATACATTAATAAGTCCGAGAGAAAAAAAAGAACACCTATCCCAACACCATCTCCCCGCATTTACAAAAAAGGAGGGAGAAAAAAAACATAAAAGACAGAGGAAAGAAAGGAGAAAAGAGGTATACTTTTCAAGGGGTATACAACTTTACATTTCTTTATTCCAACGATCAATATGTACAAAGGAATCGGATTTCCATGTTACCACTATGCATTTCCTGGCCACTGACAATGCAATTTTAATAAATTTGGATTTATTCCTGGGGAGGTTAACCTTCAAAACTGCTAAGCTCTCCAGAAGAAACACTTCTGGGTCTCGAGGGAAATCCATCCCCAGAATCTTTCCCAGTACCTTCCCCAGATCTATCCAAAAAGATCTCAGTTTCGTGCATAGCCAGGTGGAATGCAAAAAGGTACCAACATCTATGCCACACCTGAAACACTTGTCAGAAATTTCTGGTTTATTTTTATGTATTTTTTCAGGTGTGAGATACAACTGATGTAAAAAATTAAAATGTATCATTCTGTATCTAGAGTTGATAAGAGTGGTAACACTATCCAAACATAGATGTGACCAACATTGATGATCAATTACAATGCCCAATTCTAACTCCCATCTCTCTCTCGATCTGTATATACCAAGCTTTGGGCATTGGTCCTGGAATAAAGAATACATGTTAGAAATAAACTTAGTTGTATTCCCCTATCGAATTAGAATCTCCATGTCTGAGCACCCTGGTAGGACCAGCGATGGACCCAAACAGTCCCTCAAAAAAGATCGTCATTGGAGATAGCAGAAAAATGTGTTATTAGATAAATTATATTTATTTTTAAGTTCCTCAAAAGACATAAATTCCTTCTGCTGATTACAGCAATCTTCAATGCGCCTGATACCGTGTTGATACCCGGTGACTAGAAATTTATTACCCAAAGTCATGGGTATTAATCTGTTCTGAGATAGAGGCGTCTTTGAGGATATTCCTTTTTTTAGACCAATAAATTGTTTAATTTTTTTCCCAGTCATAAATTATGTGTCTCAGTAGAGGATTGTTTGTCTTCTTTTTAATTAATTTGGAGTCCCATTTATATATAAATTCTTCTGCCATCTCTTCTCCTACCATATGTAAGCCAATTGTAACCCAAGAAGGAATAGTTGTCTCATCAAAAAAAGAAGCAATAAAACGTGCTTGTGCAGCTAAATAATATTTTTTAAAATCTGGTAATTTTAAACCTCCCAATTTATAGTCCCAGGTCAATTTTTCCATGGAGATTCCAGATATTTTACCCGACCATAAAAATAGACGAGCATGCCCATTGAGAATCTTTAAAAAATTATTGGATAATGGGATAGGTAAAGACTAAAAAAAATACTGAAGTCTTGGCATTATCTTCATCTTTATACAGTTTACCCTGCCCATCAGTGTGATGGGAAGGTTTATCCACCTACGTAGGTCCTCCTCGACAGTCCGCAGCAAGGCGAGATAATTAGTTTATAAAGGTCATCCAAGTTACGATTAAACTTAATCCCCAGATATTTCATGTTGAATTTAACCCATCTAAACTGAATACCATATTGATATTGGGCATGGTCTCCTCTACCTAAAGGTAAAATTTCACTTTTATTCCAATTTATAATAATTGGGGGCATATAAATTCAAAAGTGTCCAGGGTTCTGAATATATTTGACAATTGACCATAAGAGACCTCCTGGCCGGATCTATGATAGTACCCTCCACCTTCACTGGCAAATTCTTCCCTATCAATACTGCCACTCCTCTGGCTTTAGAATTAAAGGAGGACGCTATTACTTGACCAACCCATCCTCTCTTTAATTTGTTATGTTCTGTCTTGTCACTGTAAGATGAGTTTCTTAAAGAAAGGTAATATCAATATGATTTTTTTAAAGATATGCCAGGGCCTTTTTCCTTTTTATCAGTCCATTTATCCCATTAACATTAAGACTTAAAAATGTAATTGTTCTGTTCATAGTTATCAGATTTTATTGGTTGATAAATCCTGCCCACAAAAAAAGTATAAATTAATCGCACTTCTGTGAGTGACTCTGAGATATTTGGTGCCATTCTCAACAGAGTATAGAAAATAGAAAGGAAACGAAAGAGGAAAGAAAATAAAAGAAAAAAAATTTTAAAAAGAAAAAGGGAGAAAAACCCTCCCAACTGGCGCTCCAAGACTACGGCGTCTTAACCCCTCTTACTGTGGGGTCCGATAAACATCACACTAAAGATGGACATTCTTTAACATATAACATAACTAATCTTTTTTATTAAAAAAGAGACAAAAATTATCCACTCCCCCAATAACTCCTTAATTAAATGTCTGTAAAAATAAATTATATTCCACACCTGCTATTACTAAACATCTAACATAATCTATAATATTGAAAGTAAATATCATTAATATAGCAATATATCCGAATAAAGAAGAGAATTCAAAGAAACTTAATATAAAAGAAACTAAATATAACCCTAAATATTGTAACTTAATACACATCCAGCATACCAAAAATTAAACATATTAACAGATGACATCTATATAATCAAAGCTATTCATACTAGTAATAACAAGATTAGATGAACTATATAGTTTCTGTGGTATAATTCAAAAAGACCATCCATAATCAATATATTAGATCATAATAGTCTTCATCCATTATCATATAGATTCGAAGTTCAAGATTATAATGTTGTTAAAATTCATCTATATTAATAAAGAAAATCAAATCATTTTCTTCATATATTTTGTCCAAGATACATCTTTCTAGGCTTCTTGTTCCAGAAGAATATTCTGAATCACGATGTCTCAAATATTTTTTGAATAAAGTTTATCGCCTCCTGGGGGTTAGTAAAAAATTTCCTCCCTCCATCCAACAGAGTAATTCTCAGCTTTGCTGGATATAATAATGAATATTGAAGACCTTTATTCTTTAATAACCTCCTTGTTAAGTCAAAGTCTTTCCTTTTTCTTCACAAGGCCACACTAATATCTGGAAAGAAGAATATCTTTCCCCCTTCAAACTCCAGTAGGCCATTTCTCTCTCTGGCCTCTATTGCTGCAGCTCGTAATACTTTTTGTTTATCTTGATACTTAAAAAAGCGTATAAGTATAGAGCGCGGCCTTTGCGCTAGAGGTGGTCGGAGGATTAAAGTCCTGTGGGCTCCTTCTATAATTAATTCTTTGTCAAAATGCTTTATCCCCAGAACTTTGGGGATCCATTCTTGAAAGAAAGTTACTGCGTCTCTTCCTTCCAATCCCTCTTTTAAACCCACTATTTCGATATTATTTCTTCTGCTATAGTTTTCAAGGGAGTCCAGTTTATCCATTATTTTTACCTTCTCAGTCCTCCAGAGATCTTTTTCTTTTTCCAGGCTTTGTAATCTATTCACAACATCCTTCATGTTATTTTCTAAATCCTGGATTCGCAAATTTAAAGATTCCAAAGTCTGGTTCATTTCCTCAGATTCTGGCATGGTAAGGTCTAAATGGCTCTCGAATTTGTCCATCCTACCGGCTGAAGTCCAAACTGCATCAGCCAACTCATGAATCGTGGCTGCGAGGTCACTACCCGAGTCGTCACCGTGTCGCGCTGCCACCGTCCTCGGACCCTCCGCAGTCTGAGAATAACTATCTGATGAGCAGGTCTCATCATCATTGCTCCCGCGTCCCTCAACTCCAGACGCTCCCGGTTGTGCAAGTCCAGCAGCAATAGCGCCAGTAGGATTTCCACGATTTTTCTTTTTAACCATTGCTTTTATTAAGGTTATATGAGAGCCTTATAAACAGGTTGTCAAGAAGTTTTTGTAGGAGTTATTCAGGGAAGTGCCCGATCAATGGCACGACATCACGTGACCCCCCCTCAAATCAACTGATTGAGAAAGGCCAAGCATTCAGAGGACACACCACAATCAATAACACATTGGAGATGTCTCCTCACTTGGTGATGAAACATTTGCAAGTAAATTGCCAAGATTGGAGAACAACTCGACCCAACCATCAACCACCCAAGATATATCATCCAAATTATTTCCAAGTCAATATACTCTCCACTACACATCTACAGATGCTTGTCAAGGTTTTAGATATTGTGCTGAATCTTCACAAACCCCTGAGGAAGTAGAAGCATCGCTGTGCTTTCTTTTCAATTGCACTTACGTGCTGGGCCCAGGAGAGTTCTTTGGAAATAATAGCACTGATGAGTAGATCCTCCGATGAGGACTGGCTCATGGACATTTGGTTTCCTTCTCCTGAAGTCAATAATCAGTTCCTTGGCCTTGCTGACATTAAGTAAGTGCCAGATTTTCAATCTCCCTTCTATATGCTGATTCATCACCAAACTTGATTCAACCTATGACAGTGATGTCATCAGCAAACTTGGGTATGGCATTGGAGTTTTGCTTAGCCACACAGTCATAAATGTAAAGTGAGCAGAGCAAGGGACTAAGCACACGGCTTTGTGGTGCACCCGTGCTGATAGAGATAGCGGAGAGGATATTGTTGCTAATCCAAACTGGGGTCTCCAAGTGAAGATATCAAGAATCCAATTGCACAAGGAGATATTGAGTCCAAGATCTAGGAGCTTGTTGATTACTTTTGTTCTTTCATATTCATACAAGGGTAGTTCCATTGAGTGTAACTCAGTAACCGTCAGTGGGAAAATTCCTGCTGATGTTTGCCTTCTGTAATATGAGAGTACTGAGAGGAACTCAGCCACCATAAGACGTGGTATTGGATTAGCTCATACATATTAAAGATTGAATGTGGAGTCTGCCAGATCAATTAGGTTCATGATTCTTACCTCATCAATTGCGATTTACAATTGCCTCTTCTTTATTTTTGAAACTAACACAACTAGTACATCCTGCGCATTACTGGAGAAAATATTCCATGATTGAATTGGATTCAGGATTGGCTTGCCTGCAGAAGGCAGAGGGTCGTGGTGGAGGGAGTACATTCGGATTGGAGGATTGTGACTAGTGGTGTCCCACAAGGATCTGTTCTGGGACATCTACTTTTCGTGATTTTTATTAACGACCTGGATGTCGGGGTAGAAGGGTGGGTTGGCAAGTTTGTAGATGGCACAAAGGTTGGTGGTGTTGTGGATAGTGTAGAGGATTGTCAAAGATTGCAGAGCGACATTGATAGGATGCAGGAGTGGGCTGAGAAGTGGCAGATGGAGTTCAACCTGGAGAAGTGTGAGGTGGTACAATTTGGAAGGACAAACTCCAAGGCAGAGTACAAAGTAAATGGCAGGATACTTGGTAGTGTGGAGGAGCAGAGGGATCTGGGGGTACAGGTCCACAGATCCCTGAGAGTTGCCTCACAGGTGGACAGGGTAGTTAAGAAAGCTTATGGGGTGTTAGCTTTCATAAGTCGAGGGATAGAGTTTGAGTTGCGATGTAATGATGCAGCCTTATAAAACTCCGGTTAGGCCACACTTGGAGTATTGTGTCCAGTTCTGGTCACCTCACTATAGGAAGGATGTGGAAGCATTGGAAAGGGTACAGAGGAGATTTATCAGGATTCTGCCTGGTTTAGAAAATATGCATTGTGATCAGAGATTAAGGGAGCTAAGGCTTTACTCATCGGAGAGAAGGAGGAATGGAGGAGACATGATAGAGGTGTACAAGATAATAAGAGGAATAGACAGAGTGGAAAGCCAGCGGCTCTTCCCCAGGGCACCACTGCTCAATACAAGAGGACAAAGCTTTAAGGTAAGGGGTGGGAAGTTCAAGGGGGATATTAGAGGAAGGTTTTTTACTCAGAGAATGGTTGGTGCATGGAATGCACTGCCTGAGTCAGTGGTGGAGGCAGATACACTAGTGAAGTTTAAGAGACTACTAGACAGGTATATGGAGGAATTTAAAGTGGGGGCTTATATGGGAGGCAGAGTTTGAGGGTCGGCACAACATTGTGGGCCAAAGGGCCTGTACTGTGCTGTACTATTCTATGTTCTCTATGTTCTAATAAATTTTGGGATTTATATCAAATAAATACTTGTTGTACAGAATTGTGATTACATTCAATCATGGTATTAAAGTTTCAAAATGGTACTTTACATTTTGGACCTAATTCCCATGTTTGCTTTGAACTCCAGTTAGTACTTTATATGTTCATGCTCTGACTATTTTTAAAAAATACTCCTTGCTCTATGATTGTTATTGACATTTCATACTTCAAATTTTATTGATGATCTTTGAACTTTGTGTCATGTTTTAGAGTTTCACAGCTGTGCTGGGAATTCAAATTAAATGTGTTCCATTGGCAAGAAAATCTTTAATCCATTGTCAATCTTTGAAATCATTGTTTGGTGTGAAACCTTAATGCTCAAAATACGTTACTATGTATGATTTATGGTGTTGTGTATGTGGCAGAATGTTGACTTGAACTAACACTTGCAGAGTATCCTTACCTCTGTAATCTTCCATCAGGCAAAACAGTGAAGAATGCAGAAAAGATAGTGTGCTGCATTTTGTTAGTAGTAAAGAGAGGATTGGTGGAGAAGGCTCTGGGTGAGTGGTAGAGGACTGTGGATTGAGGAGAAATTAGGGAAATACCCAGAGATTAGGAGAGAATTACAAGGAGTGTTTAGAGACAAGTGCTGATAGGGTCGGTGGGAAGATATTGTGAACTGGAAGTCTGGAAGTGTGTGAATGTAATGATTAGAGGGTAAAATTGAGAAGATTAGGAGATGTCAAGGGACATTTCTGGGGAACTGATTGAGCAGTCTATGGAAGGGATAGATGCTGGATGCTGATTGAACAGGTGACTGGAAACATTGCAGTGGAGGTGCATAGATTAGTAGTGATGTGGAAGGTAGTATGGGAGCAGAGAGCAAAGGAACATGTAGAAAATTAGGGAGACAAGTGAGACAGCTTTTCACTGTAACTCAGTACATGTGACAAAAATAAACCAATTCCATTTCCAAGATGATTGGGCATCTATGGTGGGGAGACATTCAAGGGTCCTCAGAGGACATCACTAGTAAATGGAAACGGCTCATGATGGGGAAGGTAGTGAGTGGGTTAGTAGCTTACTTACAAAGGATGAACACTCAAACAATATGGAGTTCTCCAATTCTAGAAGAAACCAATATGATTTTATACATATTGGTCACTAACCTGAAAGATCAACTTTTTCTCTCTTCCCATAAACGCTTACATTTTTCTCTGCTTTTGTATAAAGTTTCCAGCATCTACATTTTGTTTTCAGGTATCATGTACTAGCGTTCAATCAAATTTCATGTAGGTTTGCGTTTGTTCAATTGAATACACTGCACCCGTTGTTAGGACATTGGGATATGGTGCAAGTGCAGAGGGAGGGAGACACTGAAGCGGATCGATCATTCACAGACTTTAATGCAATCAGTATCTTAAAGGAAAAGAAAACAATAAATGCTAGACCAAACAGGATCATTGACTAAAACTCTCAAACAGAAAACTAGATGTCAATACCACTGTTGAAAGGAATAGCAGAATCGGAAACAGGTTTATTATCACCAGCATGTGATGTGAAATTTAACTGAGCAGCAGCAGTTCAATGCAATACAAAATAGAAACATAGAAAGTAGGTGCAGGAGTAGGCCATTCGGCCCTTCAAGCCTGCACCGCCATTCAGTATGATCATGGCTGATCATCCAACTCAAAACCCTGTACCTGCCTTCTCTCCATACCCCCTGATCCCTTTAGCCACAAGGGCCATATCTAACTCCCTCTTAAATATAGCCAATGAACTGGCCTCAACTGTTTCCTGTGGCAGAGAATTCCACAGATTCACCACTCTCTGTGTGAAGAAGTTTTTCCTCATCTCAGTCCTAAATGTCAATAATCTAGCAGAGTGAAAAAAAATAAGTAAAGCAATTACTGTATAGGTAAATTGAATAGACTTAAAGAAGTGCAGAAACAGAAATACTGTATATTAAAAAAAAGTGAGGTAGTGTTCAAAGATTCTATGTCCATTTGGGAATCAGATGGCAGAGGGGAAGAAGCAGTTCCTGTGCCTTCAGGCTTCTGTGCCTCCTACCTGATGGTAACAGTGAAAAAAGAGCATGCCCTGGGTGCTGGAGGTCCTTAATAATGGACACTGCCTTTCTGAGACACTGCTCCCTGAAGATGTCCTGGGTACTTTATAGGCTAGTGCCCAAGATGGAGTTGACTAGATTTACAACATTCTGCAGCTTCTTTCGGTCCTGTGCAGTAGCCCCTCCATACCAGACAGTGATGCAGCCTGTCAGAATGTTCTCCACAGTACATCTATAGAGGTTTTTGAGTGTATTTGTTGACATGCCAAATCTCTTCAAACTCCTAATAAAGTACAGCTACTGTCTTGCCTTCTTTATAACTACATTGACATATTTGGACCAGGTTAGATCCCCAGAGATTTTGACACCCAGGAACTTGAAGCTGCTCACTCTCTCCACTTCCGATCCCTCTATGAGGATTGGTATGTGTTCCTTCGTCTTACCCTTCCTGAAGTCCACAATCAGCTCTTTCGTCTTACAGACATTGAGTGCCAGGTTGTTGCTGTGGCACTACTCCACTAGTTGGCATATCTCACTCCTGTACGTCTTCTCGTCACCACCTGAGATTCTACCAACAATGGTTGTATCGTCAGTAAATTTATAGATGGTATTTGAGCTATGCCCAGCCACACAGTCATGTGTATATAGAGAGTAGAGCAGTGGGCTAAGCACACACCCCTGAGGTGTGCCAGTGTTGATCGTCAGCAAGGAGGATATGTTATCACAAATCTGCACAGATTGTGATCTTCAGTTAGGAAATCAAGGAACCATTTGCAGAGGGAGATACAGAGGCCCAGGCTCTGCAGCTTCTCAATCAGGATTGAGGGAATGATGATATTAAATGCTCAGCTATAGTCGATGAACAGCATCCTGACAAAGGTGTGTTTGTGTTGTCCAGGTGATCTAAAGCCGTGTGGAGAGCCATTGAGATTGCGTCTGCCGTTGACCTATTGTGGCAATAGGAAAACTGCAGTGGGTCCAGGTCCTTGCTGAGGCAGGAGCTCAGTCTAGTCATGGCCAACATCTCAAACCTCTAAATATCTAAATATAAAATGAATACCGCTAGCCTTCAGCATCAGTCAACTTGATAGTCCACTTTCTCAGGTAAGGCTGAATGCAATCAGGCAGCGTAAAGTTGCTGTGCTTTAGCTAAAGTCTCGGCAAACACTACACCATAATAAGATAATTATCTGACATGTACGTATTCACGAACGCTATTCCCGTATCTGTGTGCAACCCACCTGCAAGGACACATAGACCTTGCAGCAGAATCAGTGGCTGTGACATCCATCAAATATTCCTTTATTAATATATAGATATATATACATACATACATATAATTATAATTAAAATTTTCAAATTAACCACTAAAGAAATAAAGATTCTAAATGCTTCTCCATTTCTTCTCTGCCATAGAACAATCTTATTTCCAAACAACTTGGTTCAGGAGACTCATTTTCTTGACTCATTTGTGGTCTGAGATGGTGTTGCTAAAGATTTTGATCTTTCTGAGAATTCTGATAAATGAAGTGTTGTCATGGAGTCTGTTTTAGGTAATGAGACACAATTTGATGCATCATTTAAGTACAATTCTGTTTTGACCAGGTGATGTATGTCTTTGCTTTGAAACAAATATGCTCTCCTGACATTATCAATTATGTGGGTAAGATAAATGTGAAACCACAACTATTTACAATCAATCCCAATTTTCCATTGATCTCGGTTCATTTTATTAGGAGCTTTCAAAGCAAGAGCCCAAAATTTTTTCTCTTGTGAATTTGCTCTGAAATAGCATTTTTGAAACTCTTTGTTTCTGTTTCGTTCTGCAGTTGTACTAAATTCAGATTCATACTTTGCCATGTTTTTCAGTAAAAGCTCTTCTGGTGTACACTTTGTGGTGTTATCTGAGTAGCATTATAATTTGCCAGGAAATTTGCACATCCATACAAGCACAGGAAAACCATTGGATGATGTGCTTCTTTAAGACATCTTTGACAACCATGATTGAAGATTCAGATGCTTCATTGGGACTCAGGTAGTAAAGAAATACCAAGATATGTTTGATACAATTCCTATATACAAAATCCTATATTGACATGAGCAAAATTGTGATGCATTGCCAGAGCATACTTCTTCTTGCGTATGATACATTCAATGGCCATTTTTTTAGGTACAAAGTGTATATCTAACATTTGCTACATGTAATAGAGGTTCTTGTATGCTTGACATTTGCCACTTGTTCAAATTCAAGCTCAAGTTCAAATTCAGTTTATTATCACACATGTATACCATCAAATGAAACAGCAAGGCGCTCAGCACAGTACATATAACTCACACACATAAATCACATAATGCAATATTACCACAAACAAATAAATGAATAATAAGATGCATTTAAAACACAAGTTAAAAAGTAAACCGTAAAATGCTACTGCCGCTTGATACATAATGAGTCCTGGGTGGAGGTAGGGAGCTTACTAGTCTTACAGCCTGGAGGAAGAATCTGTTTCACATTCTAACATTTCTTGTCTTAATGCTACAGTACTTCCTGTCTGATAATAGGGGGTCAAAGGAGATGTGAGAAATCATTGACAATGCTAAGGGCCCTGTGTATGCAGTGCTTCCGATAAATATCTCTGATGGGCGGAAGAGAGACTCGAATGTTCCTCTCAGCAGTTCTCGCATTCCTTTGTAGGGAGTTGTAGTCACATGCTTTGAAATTCCCATACCAGGCAGAGCCGCAGCTGCTCAGGACCCTCCTGATGGTGCTCCTGGAAAAATTGGTTAGAATAGAGTGGGGAGGAGCCTCACTCATCTTAAGCTCCTCAGGAAGTGGAGAGTGTGCTGTGCTTTCTTGACCAAAGAGGTGGATTTGGAATGACAATCGAGAAAGTTGCCACTCTCTCTACACAGAAATCTATATAAACCCATTAAAAATATACCTTTTCTGATGTTACACACACTGGTGCTTTCACTGCTGGTAGAGTGTACATCAGCTGTCTATCTTTTCTCTGATTAATATAGAAAAATGTATCCATGTCTTCATTCCTGCAATTCCGTATATAATTTTGTTAATATCTGTGTTAAACCTGTAACTGTTCCTTCATGCATGCCGAATTTTAATTTTCATTAATCAAATAACTCATTCAATTGAGAGTAAATGTGTTTGAACTTTTCAGCTGCATAATTGTTATGCTTTGACCAATAACTAAGAATGCCTTTGTAATCCTGATTCTGAACAAGATTTTTTTTTCTTACTTCTTCTGCAATGTTATCAGAAAACCATCACTTGCCACTTGCTTTACATGATATATAGACTATGCAGTCATAAGAACAGAGGAGTCAAGTGTGATGGTTTTTTTCTTCCGTGCCATTCAATGCATCATCTTACACAGTGACTTCAATTGACAGTAAGTGCCATAGTGGACCAAGCTCTTTAATCATGTACAGAATACATTCTTCTTAAATGTCATTAGGGTACAAGGCATCTATGCCAAATCTGGCAAGAATGATTGTATTTTGTATCTTTCATGTAAATGACATCCTTTCAGAAATGTTTAGATAATTTGGCTACTTGTTCTTACCTTGGAAGTTAAAGAATCTTTATCAAAGGTTTTGAGTTCTCTACTTCATGTAAGCACTTATAATGGCTTTTACTTTCCCATTTACATGTTACAAACTATGTGCTTCAACTCTAATCCCAGATAAATCACTTGACTTGGTCCTAAGACACTCTTGTTCCATTTTTATTTTATATTGGTTCTGTGTAACTATACCAATATCTTTGCTAGAATTTTCAGTACACAAAATTATTTACGTGTATTCAAGCAACACACAAAAAAATGCTTGAGGAACTCACTAGGCCAGGCCCCATCTATGGAAAAGAGTACCACCGACGTTTTGGGCCAAGATCCTTCTGCAAGTCCTGCCCAAAATGTCATCTGAACTGTTTTCCATAGATGCTGCCTGGCCTGCTGAGTTCCTCAAGCATTTTGTGTGTGCTGATTGGATTTCCAGCATCTGCCAATTCATTCTTGTTTGTGGTAGGTGTATTCAAAATTTCTTGTTAAATTTTATTCATGGTGAATTGGAAATGTTTAGAACATGACTTAACATCACATATGATCTTGGTTGAAGCATATGTTACCTTGTGTGTCTTGATTGTTAAGTATTGTTGTGTATTTTTATGACCATTGTGACATTGTAAAGAGTTGTGGACTCAGGCCAATACATCATGCGCGTGGCACTTAGCTCGTTGGTAATATCTACAGGAGGTGTTGCCTCAAGAAGGCAACAACTATCATTAACAATCCCCACCATTTAGGCCATGCAGTCTTTTCACTGCTACCAATTGGCATCAGGTACAAAATCCTGAAGTCCTAACCCATCAAGTTCAAGAACAGCTACTTCTGTTCAACCAGATGGTTCTTAAACCAATCTGGAACACCATAATCACTGCCTCTGTATAGAGTACTATGCCCACTTTGATCACTTTGCACTACAATAAACAGTTTTCTTTTATGTTCTGTGTGTTTTCAAATATTGTGTATCTGGTGCAATGCACCTGTGATGCTGCTACAAATATCCTTTTCATTGCACCTGCATTTACATGTACTTGTGCAGTATATGACAATAAACTCAGCTTTGACTTTTATGCTGGAAATGGGCAGTACTCACCATTCACACGTTAGCTGACATTATAATCATTGTAATTGGTATCACTACTTTCACCAAAGCCCATTTTTCCAATTTATTTAATTCCTGTTCAACTTAAGCTTTTCAAAGATATGGAACTACTTTTGACTTGTGATAGATAGGTTTTACATCTAGTTTGATGGAAATTTGTGCTTTATGAATCTTTGAGTAGATCTCTATAAGTTTAGTAGGGCATTTGGATGCAAACTGGCATTTCTGAGCAGAACACACATCTTCATTCACTTAATTGATGTATCTAATCTTTTCCCACATGGTAGCTACAATGGGTAACATCACACATTAGCATTCACCATTCATTGCATTTATCTAAAGATACAGTGAACACAGTATCAAGTTGGGCCAATATGTGTTTTGCTAAAATAGTTTCATTAATAACTTAGGTTATAATGGAATTATTTACTGTCAATCTACAGCTTTATGTGTTTGATTTGATTAAAACTTGTGAATTAAATCCTGATTCACTTGGTTTTCATTTTGCATATCGACAACATGCTGTATGAGGCTTCTTCATCACTCATATCAATTTCCATGGAATCAAATGTAACCACAGCATCTAACATCCATTTCCAAGATTTTATTTCTGACCTTTGAGATGTCGTCTTTTTTTCAAAAGAAGATTTCTTTTCCACAAACATCTGCAATTCTGAAAAGTACTACAACCAGTTCTACATCTCCTCCCTCATCACCATCCAGAGTCCCAAACAGTCCCTCCAGGTGAAGCAACACTACACCTGCAAGTCTATTGGGGCAATCTATTATATCCGGTGCTCCTGGTGTGGCCTCCTCTACATCGAGGAGACCTGATGCAGATTGGGGGATTATGTTTATCATTCACCTTTACCCTGTCTGCTGCAATAGGGAAGGCTCTTCCTGTGATCACCCTCTCACCCCTTCTCTTCTCCTCCTCTGACTTCGTGACATGTCCATCACCTCCCCCTCGTTCCTCATATTCTTCCTTTATTCCATGCTTCACTGTCCTTTCTTATTAGTTTCCTTCCTCAGCTCATTACTTCATTCACCTATCACCTCCCATTTTCTTACGTCATCCCTCCCCTCAAACACACAGCAACCTCCTCCACTACCTGGTCTCCCCCATCACCTGCCAGCTTGTACTGCTTCTCCTCCCACAACCTTCTTATTCTGGCTTCTGCCCCTGTCCCTTGCAGTCCTGATGAAGAGTCACCACTTGAAACATTGACTTCTAATTTGCCTCCATAAATGTTGCCTGACCTGCAGAGGTCCTCCAACATTTTGTACATATTATTCAAGTTTTCCGGCAACTTCCGAACCACTTGTGTCTAACAACACACACAAAATGCTGGAGGAACTCAGCAGGCCAGGCAGCATCTACAGAAAAAAGTACTGTCAACGTTTCGGGCCAAAAACCCTTCCACCTGAAATGTCGACTATACTTTTTTCTGTAGATGCTGCTTGGCCTGCTGAGTTCCTCCAGCATTTTGTGTGTGTTGCTCAGATTTCTAGCATCTGTAGATTTTCTCTTGTTTGTGATCTCTCTTGTGTCTAACTTCCATTTTAGTTTGTTCTTTGACATACCAAGTGTTGCAATATGACAGGGGTCCCCAAACTTTTTTGCATTGCAGACCGGTTTAATATTGACAATATTCTTGCGGCCCGGCCGACCGGGGGGCTAGGGGTAGGGTTGCCAACGGACAAGAGCAGCAGTCAAATGCGTTGTTTACCCAGAAAGACTACAATGGCCATGAAGCCTTGCGCGGGCACCAGTGCGCATGCACGTCGTGACCTGCCGATTCCCGCCCCCCCCCCCCCGTAAGCAAATCCTTTTTGGCGATTCTGTTCGCGGGGGTGGATGTTAATCACTACTGAAATATAGGCGATAAGTGGGTAACACACTCAATTTTATTTCTAAAAGGGTTTATCTAATGAACTTAATATTAAACACACAGCGCATATTTTCCTCGCATGAATACAGTGATAAGTCAATTATCAGGGGAGGACAGGGGAACTTGAAGTAAGTGTTGAACGAACTTCCAGTAGAAGTGGTAGAGGCAGGTTCAATATTATCATTTAAAGAAAAATTGGATAGGTATATGGACAGGAAAGGAATGGAGGGTTATGGGCTGTGTGCAGGTTGGCGGGACTGGGTGAGAGTAGCGTTCGGCACGGACTAGAATGGCCGAGATAGCCTGTTTCCGTGCTGTAATTGTTATAGGGTCACTTATAAGTCAATAGCATCATAACATTTTAAGTAACATTTAGATATTAAACACACAGCACATATTTTCCCCGTATAAATATATAAAATCATTGCAACACACCAATATTGCTGAATCAGTGGGAGCCCTGGGCTTGTTTTCCTGCAACAATACGGTCCCATCGAGGGGTGATGGGAGACAGCGATACTCGAAGGAGGTTCCTTATGTCCAGTCTATTCTACAATTTAGTTTTCGTTGCATTCATTGCAGAAAACTCCGCTTCGCAGAAAAATGTTGGAAATGAAAGCAACGTTTTCAGTGCTTTCGTAGCTATCTCAGGATATTTAGCCTTGACTTTGATCCAAAATGCCGACAGAGATATTATGTCAAACATACTTTTCAGCCCGTCGTAATTTACAAGCTCGAGGAGTTGATCTCCTTCCCACCCTGACACAGATGATGCGTGGGTCACGACCTCGCATGCATAATGGCTCATCAGTGGCCGTGACAGGGAATAAGGAAAGGTGCAGCTGACTCATATCGCCAAATCATATCGCTTCCTCGCGGCCCGGTGATTGGGGACCGCTGCAATATGACACCTTAGTTGGCCTTTTGTCTTTGACTGTTTTGAATATGCATTTATATTCTGGGTTAATGTGATCATGTCTCCCACAAGGTAAATTGTGCAGGATATTTCTTCCACTACGACTATCTGACTCAAGGCTATACTGATCTCAATAATAACCCTATAACCATGTGAAGCTTTTATTTGGATTTAATATTGCCCTGTCCACTGATGTTCCCAACCTACAGGCTTTCTAAAAAGTAACTCAGACATACTGTGTAATTCAGATTGAATCTCATCATCAATCCATCCACAAAGCAGCCCTTCTCCTAGAGTTCTGCTAAGAAACGTTCGCATGTTCAATGTAACAAGAAATTCTTCAATGCCATAGTATGGATCATATGTTTTTGAATTGTGTTCCAAACTTACTGTTTTTCCTTTCCGTTCCCTCCACAAATACTACCTGACCCGTGGAGTTCCTCCATCAAATTGTTTGTCTCTCCACGTTCCAGTGTCTGCAGTCTCTTGTGTCACCGTTTATTGAATTTTGTTACCTTTACAAGTACAAAATAAAGACATCCCCTTAATTTCTTTCCTACCTCGCAAAGGACATATCTGTTGCTTTTCACGATATAATTGGTTAAGGTATCTTGAACTGAGAGACTTGAAGAATTTCTTCCTCTTGTGAATTGCCTTTTTTTTAGAGTTACAGGCTCTTCCGGCCCAATGAGCCTGTGCTGCCTAATTACACCCATGTGACCAATTAACCTTGGAATGTGTTCGGAACACCCAGAGGAAACCCACGTAGTCACAGGGAGAATGTACAAACTCCTTACAGGCAGCAATGGGACTTAAACCTGGATTGCTGGTGCTGTAATAGTGTTACACTGACCACTATGCTGCTGTGCTTTGCTTAGTATATTGACATTCTCTGCATTATATCCAGCTGGAAAACAACATACTGACATACATCATCCACTTATCTTTCTTCCATGGCCTTCTATCCTCTTCTATCAGACTCCCCCTTCTCCAGACCTGTATCTCCTTCACTAATCAAATTCCAAACTCTTTACTTCATCCATCCCCTTCAGGTTTCACCTATCACCTCGTGTTTCTGTCTCCCCCGCCCCCACCTTTTAAATCTACTCCCCAGTCTTTTTTCTCCAGTCCTGCTGAAGGGTCTCGGCTCAAAATGTCAACCGGACTCCTTTCCATGGATGCTGCCTGGCCTGCTGAGCTCCTCCAGCATTTTGGGTGTGTTGCTTGGATTTCCAGCATCTGCAGATTTTGTCTTGTTTGTACATACATACATAGTTTGTGACCTCAGCCTTTGTGAATAAGCTACCACAATTTTGTTTTATTATTTGACATTAACACAAATTGGCAGGGGGACTCTAAGTTTGAGGGATGCAATTCCATGTAGATCAAAGAAAATCTTGCAAATATTTATTTACCTGTTAAAAAAAATGTAAAATAATTAAGATAGGAGGGTATTGAGAGTTTGGAACTTCAATAGCTTTAACAATATTAACAGACATTTCCAGATATATATTCTTGTGGTTGAATAGTCCTACATAGCATAATACCAGAACAGAGTAGTCGTGGTGATAAAATACTGAGGACATTGTGCTATTTGGCTATTTCCACCCTGAGGGTGGCCTCATCTTGGCACATGTTGCAATGGGAACAAGAATGGGAATAGGAAGTAAAATCTTTGGCCACCGGTAGTCCTACTTGTGGCAGATGGGGCTGAGGTGCTTGACGAAGCAGTCTCCCAATTTACGATGGGTCTCACCAATGTAGAGGAGGATACAACAGTTGGGCCTATCAGATTCACAGGTGAAGTGTTGCCTGGAGGGAGATTAGTGAGGCGGGATGAATGGGTAAGGCAATTGCGGACAGACTGCTTCCTGTGGAAAGCGGGGAGGGGAGGTAAAGATAAGTTTAGTGGTAGGATCACTTTGGAGATGGCAGAAGTTGCAGAGGATAATGTGTTAAATTCTGAGGCAGATGGGGTGGTAAGTAAGGATAAGAGTGACTCTATCTCTGATGTTCTAGAGTGGAAAGCCACGTCGTGGGAACAGATGTGGCAGAGATGAAGAAACTGAGAAAATCGAATAGGATTTTTACAGGAGACAGGGTGGGAAGAGGCATAGTCAAGATAACCATGAGAATCAGTAGGTTTATAAAAGATGTCAATTGACAGTTTGTCTCCAAAGATGGAGACAGAGATCAAGAAAGGGGAAGGAGGTGTCAGAGGTAGACCAAGTGAATTTAAGGGCAGGGTGTAAGTTAGAGGCAAAGAAGAGAGCAGGGCAACTAAGATGTGACTAATTACAACTTAAGGTATGTTGGTACCAAGATAACATTCCAACAATTTTACCACCATGAAATACCATTGGAAATGATGATAAGTGTGTTTCAGGACATCTGAGATTGTAAGCAGCCACCAGAATGGTGGCATAACTTCATCTATATTGTCAACACCTTCAGTTTCAATGAGGACAAGATCAAAAAAGGATGAGGTGGCAACTTCACCTTTTTAGATTGGAAGCTGAAGTGTATTCAGCAAGGACCTGACATATTTTGTTCTATGTACAATGTCTTTTAGCAGGAACCAAAAACATATCAAAACATGAAGAAGTGGTAGGTCATTAACAAAGGCCAAATGGTTAAACTGTGTAAAACATATGGAGTTTTTTATTTCACGGAAGAGACTGCTCTGACTATACTTATCTAATTATATTGCAGGTACATTACACAACAGTCAATCAATCAAATACAGCATTGACCATTAAAGAAATGAGCTACCGTCTGTTGCTGTTATCTAATCTGATAGAGTATGTTTACAGATAGAAGTACATCAGACTCATAAATCTGTATTTTTAACTCTTGCTAATTTTAAAGCTAAATACACGCAGTGAGATGGTGGTGAAAATACTTGCTGGCATTTTCAGGTTGAAATTCACATTGTACAAGCAATGAAGACTTTATACCATGCAAAATTCTACCCAAAAGCATGAACTGATATACAAAGTCAAGGAAATGTTTAATGTTGATGTGAAGATGGACACAGTGTAATTTGAACTGAAAACCCAAGGTACGTCTCTGGTAGCATGGTGCACATTTGAAGGTAACTTTTCTACATGTGTTTCTCAGATAGCTGCAAAATTATATGATTAATATAAATATAAGCTACATAATATTACAAATGTGTAACATTCCTTGCTACTTTTACAACAAGTAATACTCCTGTCAAGTAGTCTTCCTTCTAGTGGAGCTTGGGTAAGGAAAGTGTCATTGTCATTCAGCTCAACACTGAACCCATCATCGAACACAGCCTATGGACTCTGCAAAGCATGTTCTCTATATTCACAAAATACTGGAGGAACTCAGCAGGCCAAGCAGCATCTATGGAAAAGAGTACAATCAACTGTACTCTTTTTCATAGGTGCTGCCTGGCCTGCTGAGTTCCTTCAGCATTTTGTGCGCGTTGCTTGGATTTCCAGCATCTGCAGATTTTCCCTTGTTTGTGATTAGATGACAACACTGCAAAGTCATTTCCAGGGATGCCTACCCTGAAGAAGTTTAAATCTTCCCTTGATGAAGGATCTTGGCCCAAAGCATCGACTGAACTCTTTTCCATAGATGCTGCCTGGCCTGCTGAGTTCCTCCAGCACTTTACCTGAATTTCCAGCATCTGCAGATTTTCTCTTATTTGTGATTCCATTGTATTTCTTTGTTCTACTGTGAATTTCTACAAGAAAATGAATCTCAGGGGAATATGTGATGACATACACATACATTGGTAATAAATTTGCTTTGACTTTATCTTCTAGCTTCAGTAAAAACTAACTGAAATTTAAATGTGCAGTTAATCAAAATATGTGAAAGATAATTTTAGACAAAATAGTTACAATTCTGAAAGCCTTGAGCGACAAAATAATAGAGCCTAAATGAAGAGATTTTTTTTCATGAATTAGTATGACCTGCAGTGCTTTGTCTGAAAGAATGGTGAAAACAAATTCAACACAAGTCATTGCTATGAGGCTGATAACAAAATTAGATTGAATTTTATTAAACTTAATTTTATTAATTAAACAAGAATTTACATTTATGGAACACTCTATCAAATCTCAAGACTATGCATTTATTTTTTTTTAATTTATAAATCTGTTAATGGCATGGTCTGACAGATTATTTATAGTTTTTTTGCATAAGAAAGACAATCTTTAGTACATTTCAACCAGAACATTAGGTGACACTTGCTGGTTTCACATAAATCCCATATATTTATTGAGTTTAAAATAAAAATTACAGGTATTGAATTGTTCATATTTGTGTTCACTATTCATTGCTAAATCTGAAATACCCAAGCTCTGATAAACTCTTCGTAAGTAATTAAATCACAGAATTGATTCAGCTGACTAACAGGTACCTAGTTGCACAACGGCCTAGAAATTCTATCATGTATCATAGATTTGGTGTGTGCTTTGTGACAGAAGATTTGAAACAAACTAAATTATGTTTAGGAAATTAAATGTTAGTGCTCTTCCTCAGATTGCTTTCAGTTCCTCCATTTACATGACACAGCAGAGACTTCAAATTGGATATATATTTCATTGTTACTAGCAACAGTTGAAAACTGCTTTGGGAATGCTTAAAAAGCTCATTCATGATTGCCTCAATGTCTAAGTCATCTACTTCCATTTCAAGTCTAGAGTCTAGCAGTTATCTCGCTATAGGTACTGGCTCCTTGGTTGTTAGCTAAGCTTGTTTTCTAAACTCAGCAGCTGTCATTTGATAGGTCACAAACAATTGTAAATGAACTTACAACTATATTGCTTTGTTTAACTTCTGGTCATAAATTGAAGTCAATCTTCAGTTCTTAAATTGTAAATGGAAGGCACTAATCAGCTTGATGTTAAAAACGCAGCTTTGCAAACAAGCTCTGTTTATCACACAGATGCTCTGTCCAATAGAAGTAAGATGATAGCTCAGTACATCTGCTTTATTGCTGCTTGAGATGTTTAATGGGTTGTTTAATTTGGATTGTTTCAAACAGAAAAGCTGACACTAAGCTGCTTAAATTCAATAAAACTAGCAGACCAGATGGATAATATAATTTTGTATATTAATAACTGATGTGTTTATTATTGGGAGTTTCATGTACTCAGAGAAGTTAGCTTCAAAACATTAATAGGAAATAGCTGAGGTCTCAGTCTTCAAGATGCTTTTAGACCATTTGTGTAAAAAGGGTATCTGAGGAAATAGCACATAAGTGTGATGTCACCCATGAACGAAAAGATTATAAATGTAGTGAGCAGTTCAGGATTAATAGGAAGGAGTAAGGGACATAAAGAAACATGGAATCTATTCCTCAGGTTTCGGTTTCTGTGGCAGACATTTTGTTTTCTGCATCTATAGTATGTCTTTTTGGTTTATAGGAATTGTGCCTGTGTTTTGGAAATCCTTAATCCTTTGTGCTTTATCAGTTATGTTTATGAAATGCTTTGTGTTTTAGGAATGAGTTGTAATTTGGAAATATTTAAGATAGAACTCTATGAGTTTTAAGAATGTTGTGTGGATTTAAACACATGTCACTGAAAATAAATGAACTGCCTTTTAAACTACTTTTTTAGCTGGAAGTATCTTCTTGGTAGGGAGAGGGGACCCAATGGCGGAATAGTGGGTATTAGCAGGCAAACTCAACATGGAGAATAAACAGGGAAGTGAACTAGTCTTTGAAGATTGGGCAGTTACAGTATAATTTCCCTTTGGTGAGTATACTCGTGGCTATTTATATCACACAGTGCTTAAGGTTTTCATTTGAGTTTAGAACTTCATGGTCAGCAAATACAATGCCACCACAATCTCAACTTTCCTGCCTCCTGTAAGGACACTAAACATTCACTGTCCTTGTTGTATCTTTTCTAATGAAAACGATTTTGAGGCAAGTGGCTCTGAGGTGATGTCTTACCTATGGGCAGCTTGGTACCATAGCAGTTAGCATGATGCTATTACAGCAACACCTGTAAAATTGAGGTTTCTCATCACTACTCATAACGAGTTTATACGTTCTCCCTGTGACTGCGCGGGGTTACTCCAGGGGTTCCAATTTCCTCCTATAGATGTACGGTTAGAGTTAGTGAGTTGTGGCATGCCATGTTGGCGTCAAAAGCATGGTGGCACTTGTGTGCTACCTAGGATAATCTTCACCAACTTGATTTGATGAAAATGATGCATTTCACTGTATATTTTGATGTACATCTGACAAATAAAGCTAATCTAATCTTCCAGAACCATGGCTCACCCTCTGGCATAATTGACAAAGGCCTTGACCATATCTCATCCATGTTTCACACCGCTGAACTCACCCATCACTCCACTTTCCTCCCCAACATTGTTCATTTTTAATAGATCTTCCTTTGCAATTTCCACTACCTTCAGTGAGACCATACCAGCAGATGCATCATCCCTTCACCTTTCTTTTCAGTTTTCTTCTTGCATCCCTCAGGTTTGCACTTCTGACTCCATCAACCACTATTTCACAACTGTTCTCATGACAGTTTTCCATGTAATGACAAGAGATGCAACTCCTGAGCTTTCAGCCCTCCCTCAAGCCCCCTCCCCATATATGCACACACATCTAGAGGGTACAAAAGTACTTTCTGGTGAAGCAGTGATTTACTTACCCTTCTTCCAATCAAGTAATCAAGTGCACTGCATTCAGTGCTGATTATGTGATCTCCTCTATATCAGAGAAATCAATTACCCGCAGGCCAATTCCTTTGCAGATCACTTGTATTTAGTCCACAGTGGCAGCACTGAGCTTTCAGGCTGCCTGTCAGTTTAATTATCCATCCACTTCCAACCTGAGTTTTCTGTCTGTATCCTCCTGCACATTGCTAATAAATGCCAGCATAAGCTTGAGGAGAAACAGCATTTCACCTTTTGTCCAAGTCTTTAGAGGCTTTGTGAAGTTGGCAAATTCTATAATAATTAGCTTTTTCCTTTTTTTCAGCATTGGTCAGTTTTCTCTCTCCCTCTCTCCTCTTCCTCTCTCTCTTCCCCTCTCTCTTTCAGTGTCCCTCCATCTCCCTCTCTTTCTCCCAGTCCCTCCCTTCCCCTCTCTCCCTCCCTCCCTCTCTCCTTCCCTCCCACCCCTTCACACTCTCTCTCCTCTCTCTCCCTACCTTCCTCCCTCCCTTCCTCTTCCTCTCCCCCTCTTTTTCTCTTACACCATCTCATTAGTATATCAGCCAGATACCCTTATTAACAGTATATCAGAAAGTCACCCACTGACTCTGCATCTTAAAGCTTAACTTACTTACTCTCTTTCCCAGTTTTGACAAGTGGTCTTCAACCTTAAAAATTAACTCTCTTACTTCTTAAGCAGGTCAGGTAGAAACTGCAGAAGTGACTGTAGAATTTAAAGGCATAGAGCCATCGAACACTGCAGCACAAAAACAAGCCCATTGGCCATGCGGAACTATTATTCTGAGTAGTCCCGTCAACCTGCAACAGGACCATAGCTCTCTGTACTCCTCCCATCCATTTATTTATCCAAATTACTCTTAAATATTAAGATCAAACCCGCATCCACACCCTCATCATCCTCTGAGTGAAGAAACTCCCATTAAATCCTTTACCTTTCACCTTATCCAATGACCTCATTTTAGTCTCACACAATCTCAGTGGAAGAAGCCTTGTTGCATTTATTCTATCTATATTCCTCAACATTTTGTATACTTCTGTCAAGTCTCCCCTCATTCTCATATGCTCGAGAGAATAAAGTTCTAACCTCTTCAACAATTCCCTATAATTCAGATCTTCAAGTCCAGGAAACATTCTTTTAAATTTTCTCTCCACTCTTTCAATCTGATTGATATCTTTCCTGTTAGTAGGTGACGAAAACTGGACAAAATGGCCTTCAGCAGCATCTTATACAACTTCAGCATAACATCCCAACTCCGGTACTCAGTATTTTGATTTTTGAAGGCCAATGTGCCAAAGGCTCTATTTATGACCCTATTTACCTGTGACATCACTTTCAAGGATTTATGGATCTGTATTCCCAGGTCCCTGTGTTCTACCACACTCTGGTTTGTCCTCCCAAAATACAACACCTTACACTTGTCTGCATTAAATTTAATCTGCCATTTTTCAGCCCATTATAGTATTAATAACATTATATTATTAATAATGATAAGTTATTACTATTATTTCAGATGTCAACTATAAGCATATTTTTATTCCATCCTTTTTTTCTTGACAAGCACCTTCCATTGGTGTTCATTGTGACTAAATTCTCTCGTCCTCCTCCTCATTACCATTGTCCACCTGATTTTCCCCTTAATCAAATCCACTGTGAATTGTTGCTGATCTGCCATCCAATTTTCTCCCAAATCTTCCTCTAAAACAAATCTCTGGCTGGAAAATTCTCCATCTTTGATCATCTTTTCAAATAACCCTCTGGACTACTGGATTAGTTTCATCTGCCCTTCTAATCAGATTCTTCTCCAATAAACTTCATTGTTAAACCACTCCACATGTCCTATTAACCATCTCTTCAATTCACCAGCCATATAGTTCCCATTGCCAGATCTCCATCCAACCTCTTACTCTGAACAAGTGCTCCTCTCTCCCTCCATATTCCACAGGTTTAACACTTCTGTGGTCCCTTCTCTGTTCTAGTCCAAAAATCATTTCATCCACCTTCTCTACCAGACATGGGAAATTATGCATTGAAGCCGTAGATATTGAAGCCTGACAACCTCATCCAAATTGCCAGAGCAAAGCCATTCCCCTCACCCCTTTCCATGTTAATGGTTCTTAGACTTGCTACAACTTCTGGGTCTTAATTGTTGCATAACTTCTGACTTAATTTCACTGGCCGCAGAGAGCAACTAGCCATTTTCTGGGAGTTAAGCTTTCTATTCTTATTATGCTTTATCATGTTTCAAAGTGCGTCCTTTAAATCACTTCTTTTAAAATGTGGTAATTGTATATGAACAAATACTGCGGTCAATTTACATGCTGCAAAATATTACCAGCTTTAATATTAAAAGATCAACTCATCAGTGTTGAGTGCAGTAATTGCTTGAAGTAGCCAGCAAGTCCAACCACATTTGTGGAGAACAGACTAGTTATTATTTTAGTCATAATGGTCCATCATTATTCAAGTAACTATAGAAGTACTTATGGCAAATAATGCTTTTTTTGAAAAGGAGATTTTTTTTCTCAGATTGTTAGCTGACTTCAACATTAGGATGAGTATAAACAGAACTTTCCCACAATCGCTCTGGTGTCCTATTGGTTGTGTTTAGAGCAGCGAACCAACACTTCAGGCCATCTTTGAATTCTGGTGGAATATTTTGAAGATCATATTTTGGTTCTCTGGTGAAAGGCTTGTGCTTCCTCATATTAGTAGTTGATGGTCTGAGCCACAATCCGCTCTAGGTTTTGGTCCTGTTGACATCAGAGAACTTTTTCATCGCTGGCCTATGCAGATATATTCCATTTGGCTTCTGTGTAATCTGTTGGGAGAGGTCCAAGTGTACAGTCTGCCCTTGTGTAATTGGAAAAACGTGTTTGAGATGAAAAAGTTGTTTTTGCAAACGTCGACTAAATGTTGTCGAGCATCATTTCTGGTACCCAGACAATATTTCCCGACTTCTTCACCATCCTTCCACTCCCAACTTTTGTGTTCTACTCTCCCATAACCTTCAGTATATCTTGCTTGCATGTTCCAACAGAGTCTGAAAAGTGTTGTACTATTGCCCTCATTCCTCATGCCAGCAAGATTTTACTAAAGACCATTCAGAAAAGTCTTCAAACTTATTTAGAGCAGGAGCTTTCTGAAGGGCAAGCAGGTTTCAGGAAAGGAAGAGGAGCAAGAGACATCATTGCAGATGTGAGATGGATTCTCAAGAAGACAAAAGAATACCAGAAGGACACCTATATGTGTTTTATTGACTACAGCAAGGCCTTCAACAGCATCAATCATGACAAACTATGGATCACATTAAAACACATGGCTGTACTGGAACATTTGATTGTTCTTGTGCATCTATCTTTGCATCAATCAAGAAGCAGCAGTTTGAACAGAACAAGGAGAAGCAGAATTGTTCAGCATCTGTGAAGGGCTACAACAAGGATGTATTCTCTTCCCCTGCCTGTTAAATTTGTACGCCAAACAAATATTCAGAGAAGCAGGAGTATACAAAGAGAATCGAGAGGTGAGAATTGGTGGCACAGTCATCAATAACCTTCGTTATGCTGATGACATGACAATTCTGGCTGAAAACAAAGAAGACCACAGGTAACTGCTAACCAAGATCAGAGAACATCAAGATGGGTCTAAAACTTAACCTGAAGAAGACTAAGATCATGACTACTGGCAGCACAACCAATTTCAATCTCAATGGAGATGAAATTGAAGTGGTTGACAGTTTCGACTTACTTGGATCAATGACTATCACCAAAACAGTAAGCAGTCAAGAAATCTAACAAAGAATCACCCTTGGTAGAGTAGCAATTTAGAGAAGATCCTCAGAAAAAGGAATCTGTCTCTGCATACAAAGATGTGCAGGTGATGGTTTTCTCAACTACATTATATGGATGTGAAAGTTGGATGGTAAAGAAGAAGGATAGGAAGCATATTAATGCCTCTGAACTGTGGAGCTGGAAAAAATGCATCTCATGGATCTCTCACAGAACAAACAAATCGGTCCTCAACGAGATCAAACCAAGTCTTTCTCTGAAGGCACAAATGACAGGATGCCACCTGTCATATTTTGGGTTCATCATGTGAAGAAACAGCTCCCTGGAAAGGGATATCATGCTTGGCAAGGTGGAAAGACACAACTAAAGAGAGGAAAGCCGTCAATCAGATGGATGGACCAATAAAGACAGCTATGAGTGCAATGTTATCAATAACGATACGTCTTTGCGAGGATCGAAACTCATTTAGGGCAACTATCCATAGGGTTGCCATGAGTTGACGACTACTCCATGGCACTTAACACCATAAAGAGAAACCAGATTTATTCTGCTTGGTGATTGTGAAAAATCTGTGTCACTATTTGAAGGTGAACAAGAGAACTCTGCCCCCTGGTGTCCTGGAGTTTGTCAGATGTCTTGATAAAGTTATCCAGAGTAAATTGCACCAAATACGGAGGGAGATATAGTAGATGAGGGTGAGTGAGTGCAGGGAAAAATTGAAGCTGCCATTGTTAAGGAGGAGGTTTTTAGTGAAGGTGTCGGAAGTTAACTAACGAAAGAAGAAGATATTCAAGAAATGTTAAAATGAAACATGAACATAAAAGACATGCAGACAAAGACGGCATTGTTTTCTGATTACTGTAAAGTTAGTTAATTAATTATTTGTAGAGCATGTATAGATACAATATTTTGCTTTTCAAAGTTTAATCCTTTGACTTAAGTGAAGTATTTGACAACTCAAAATAATAAAATAATTTCCCAGAAAAGTTCTCAGTATAAAATTATTTCATTTTTTCTTTTACTTATTCTTGTCGGTATTGTTGGAAAAGCTACAACTTATTGGCTAGTATTTGCCTATGATGCGAAAGTACACTAAGCTATTTTTTTTAAAACAGGTAAGAGTCAAATATGTTACTACTGAGGTCTGGAATCACTGATTGCCAAATAAGTGCAGCGATTCCCTCAGTGAAAGATATCAGCTGTCATGGTGGGAGTTGAACTGAAATATCAAACTTAAACAGGCTTATGATTTAGAGATAGGTTAGAGCAGATGGGAGAAGAACTGAATGTTCTTATTATACATTTCACAAGCAAATATCATACATCAGAAACATTTCAGATGATGTTGTAGAACTGTTGAGACTGTTGGGATAAGAAGAAGCTACTTCTGCATAGGAAGAGAAGATGCAGGAAGCTAAGATATTTCAAGTCCTTCTCTGACTAGATGACAAGACCATGGAAAAATAATATGGATAAAATAATATGGCCAATTGTGTTAAAGACTGGAGCGAGGTCAAAAGGCTGAGAACTGAAAGATTATTTTGTTACAATCCAACTGAATTGATTTCACTAGATTTTCACACATTACCATATCATTTCTTCAGCCCTTCAACACTGAACAATATATACACAATTGTTTTTCTCTGTTGGATTTAAAAACCTGCAGATGCTGGAGATTTGAAATGCATTCAGCAGCCAATTTTTAGGTACACCTGGACACCTGCTTGTTTCATCAGCCAATCATGTGGAGGCAACTCAATGCATAAAAGTTTTCTGACACGGTTGAGTGGTTCAATTGTTGTTCAGACAAAACTTCAGAATGGTGAATAAATATGATCTAAGTCACTTTGACCGTGGAATAACTGTTGGTGCCAGATGGGGTGGTTTGAATATCTCAGAAGCTGGTTATCTCTTGGGATTTTCATGCACAGTAGTCTCTAGAGTTTACAGAGCAGTGGTTATGTGGGCAAAAATGCCTTGTTAATGAGAAAGGTCAGAGAAGAAAGGCAAGACTTGTTCATATAACCATATAACCATATAACAATTACAGCACGGAAACAGGCCATCTCGGCCCTTCTAGTCCATGCCGAATGCTTACTCTCACCTAGTCCCACTGACCTGCACTTAGCCCATAACCCTCCATTCCTTTCCTGTCCATATAGCTATCCAATTTTTCTTTAAATGACAATATCGAGCCTGCCTCTACCACTTCTACTGGAAACTCCTTCCACACAGCTACCATTCTCTGAGTAAAGAAGTTCCCCCTCGTGTTATCCCTAAACTTTTGCTCCCTAACTCTCAACTCATGTCCTCTTGTTTGAATCTCCCCTACTCTCAATGGAAAACGCCTATCCACGTCAACTCTATCTATCCCCCTCATAACTTTAAATACCTCTATCAAGTCCCCCCTCAACCTTCTACACTCCAAAGAAGAAAGACCCAACTTGTTCAAGCTGACGGAAAGGTGGCAATAACTCAAACAACCCTGCATCACAACTCTGGTATACAGAAGGGCATCTCTGAATGGATAATATGTCAAGTTTTTATAAGCAGAAGACCATGAACATACACTGAGTGGCCACTTTATTAGGTACAGGAGGTACCTAACAAAGTGGCCAGAGTATAAACACTGGAAATTCTTAGCATCTCAGACAGCATCTGTGGAGAAAGAAACAGAGTTAATGTTCTTTACAAATGCACTCCCATCACGATTTAAAAAACGATATTTCCTAATCTATTTTAAGTTTTGGTTCATCTTAAGGAGTAAATCTTTAAAATGGAACAAATATTCATCTCATTTTGGTGAATGTTGAATATCTACTCTGACTTTCACGTGGATAGTCAGAGGCTTTTTCCCAAGGCTGAAATGGCTATCATGAGAGGGCACAGTTTTTAATGTGCTTGGAAGTAGGTACAGAGGAGATGTCAGGGGTAAGTTTTTTTTAACGCAGGGAGTGTTGAGTGCATTGAATGGGCTGCCGGCAATGGTGGTGAAGGTGGATATTATAGGGTCTTTTAAGAGACTCCTGGATAGGTACATAGAGGTTAGAAAAATAGAGGGCTATGGGTAATCCTAGGTAATTTCTAAAGTAAGTACATGTTCGGCACAGCATTGTGGGCTGAAGGGCCCGTATTGTGCTGTAATTTTTCTATGTTTCTATCTAGAACTTAAAGCCTTTTAAGTAGTGAAATAATAATAATAAAAGGAATAACTTATTTATAAAACCCTTTTCATACAGACAACGTAGTTCAAGGTGCTTTACAGCAGGAAAAAGTGCAAACATGAAAATAAAATATAAAAATAAAAATAAATATAAACATGAAAATAAAAGACAATAAGTTGTTCGTTAAAAGTCAGGGTAAATAAATAGATTTCGTGCTGGCGCTTATAAAGGGTCAACTGAGTCTGCATCTCTTATAGTTTTAGGTATTGAATTCCACAGTTTAGGAGTGTATTTCAAAAAAAGCTAACCTGCCTATTATCTTTTGGGAGAGACTGTTTAACATTAAGATACTGGTAGAAGAAGACCTGAGAACTCGAGTAGGATTATAAAATGAAAACAATTCTGTGATGTACACCAGTCCCTAACTACGAAGAGCTTTATAAACTAGTAAGAAAAATTTAAAATCAATTCTAAAAGATACAAGAAGTAGCTAGGACAGAGTGCTATGCTCCCTCATCCTGGTTTTAGTTAAAAGTCTGGCAGCAATTTAACCAATTTTCCCCGGGATCAATAAAGTATGACTATAACTACGCCTATGAGCAGCATTCTGAACAAATTGAAGTTTGCCAATAGTTTGCTTTGGAAGGCCAGTAAAACATGTATTGCAGTAGTTTTGTCTATTTGAAAGAAAGTTATTAATTAGTTTTTCAGCATCATTATGCGACAGAAACGGACGTACCTTTGCAATATTTCTTGTGTAGAAATGCTGCTCTGGTCACTTTCTTTACGAGCAATTTAAAATTAAAATCTGAATCAACGATAACACCCAGGTTTGTTACTTTTACAAGAGGAGCTACGTTTCCAAGTTTTCAGAAGCTCGTCTCTTTTGGCTTCAGGACTAACCAAAAGTATTTCAGTTTTATCTTCATTCAGTTTTAGGAAATTATTGCTCATCCAAATGCTTATTGCAGCCAAACCAGAAATCAGAGAAGATATGGTGTTACCATTGTCAGTTTTGACTGTGATATACAATGTGTGTCATCTGCACAACGGTGGACATCAAGTCTATGCTCTCCTAATGGGGCATATATAAGGAGAGGAGTATGGGACCAAGACAGCTTCCCTGAGCAACAGCAAAAGGTACATCATATCCCTTAGAATATTGGTCCCCAAGAGAGACAAAAAAAAATTTCTCTCCAAGTTATTTGAATGAAACCAGTTAAGGACACTACCAGATAGGTGAACCCATTTCTCAAGGTATTCTGGGAGAATGTTGTAGTCAGTTGTGTCCATGCTGAGCCTGAGGTCGCTGACAGTTTTGGTAAAGGCCATCTCCATGCTGTGGTTTGCTCTAAAACCTGACTGAAAATTTTCTAGAATATTGTGCTCATTCAGAACGTTTGTTGAGTTCATTCTCAAGAACCTTTCCCAGAAAGGAAAAAATTGACATAGGCTTCACTATTAAGTTCTGACTTTTTAAGCAGAGGCTTGTCAGCACAATTTTGAAGGTATCTGAGAAACCTCCAGTTTCAAGAGACGTGTTAATAATTTTTCTAACAAAATTGAAAACAGTATTAAAAGAGTCCTTTAAAAATGTGGTAAGGTCAGGATCAAGACAGCAAGTAGATAGTTTACCCTTTGTTACAGTTGCATTCCCCTCACTGGGCTTATATCAAGACTTGGCTCGTAAGCCAGTCCTGCTGACAGCCCCAGGACACAGCAGTGGGAAGGCCACCTTTCATACACAATAGGCGTCTAGTGTTGGTAGGATTTGGGGTTCAACCAAACAGGGACATCATGGTGTTCCGCTTAAAGAAACCTTGACTTGAGTGGATGCTGTGTGATACTGCTCATACACAGTTGTTGGTCAACAAGAAACAGCAAATTATACACTGAAAAAAAATCATAAAGGAAGTATACTTACAAGCTTCAGCTTCATCAGTCAGTAGGAAAAATAAAAGGGAAAAAATATAAAGGGCCCATTACAATAAACCAGTCCAAATGTGCACACTGTTGGAGCTCATCTTGAAGTTGTCCTTTCACTCACGTGTTGGACCCACAGCCTTCATGACAGCACACACCACGTTCCAAACTGCGCTCGACATTCATCTTGAACAAATGGGTTTTCTCGCTCAGGATCATTGGCCCTTCCTCCTTGGAGTCATTCATCTGTACAAAGCACTTTGTGCAATAGGGGCTCTCCTTCCCATGGCATCCTCAGCCATCTTCCTCCTGTCCTCTCCGCGGCTCCTACCAAAAAGACCACGAACCCTTCCCCCCACCCACCCACAGTACCACAGTGTCCATCACAAATCTCTCTCCACCCAGCTTTCTCTAGAACCTTCTCCCAGTTCCACCATCCTGACTGGCAGACACAACATTCCTAAGTTAAACGTTATAGCCACTTATCTTTAGCCAGAAACCCAAATATGCAATCAGCAGGACACACTACTTTTACAGAAAGCTACTAAATGAAATACCGTACAGTATTAGCTGCATCATGACCAGGGCATTACACAGTCTTTTAGAGTTCTGAATTGGAAATACCGCACTTAGAAATTTTGACATGGTTGCCACCTTTTTATCAGGTTGGCTATAGAATTTACCAGTATCTGCAGCCATACTTTCCCAAATGGAAGTGATTTTGTTGATAAAAGAATATTGCAAATTCCTCACATTTTGTACCAGATGCTTTACTGAGGACATTATAGGTAGGAGCAGGGTTTAACAGTCGGTTTATAGTTGAGAAAAATATTCTTGAATTGACACTAGTCTCTGTAATAATCTTGGAAAAATGGACTCTTCTGCAGAGGATTAAAGGAGGCTAATTTTTCCTTGAAGATGTTACAGTGGATTTCTGGCATATAGTGATAATTTATGAGTCTCATTTCCACGGGTAATACCAAATATATTAGGGGAGTCACAAATGGCAATAGCTAGCGGTTCCAAAGCGATATCAAATAGTAATGGACTAAGAAGGCAACCCTGCCTAGTACTACGGAATAAATGAAAGAAAGGGGATCTTTGGTTGTTAGTAAATACCGAGGCCAAAGGGGTAAAATATATCAGTTTAATCCAGGAAATGAATATCGGACTAAAATTAAATTTCTCAAGGGTATTGAATAAATATACCCATTCAACTCTATCAAAAGCTTTTTCAGCATCCAATGAAATGACACATTCTGGAATTTTGGGTGAAGGTGTATAAACGATATTCATTAATCTCCTAATATTAAAAAAGAGTAACGATTTTTAATAAATCCAGTTTGATCAGCAGAAATAATTTGGGGTAATATATTCTCCAATCTCGTTGCCAATATTTTAGAAAAAGTCTTAGAATCTACATTCAGCAGCGATATAGGCCTATAAGATGCACATTCAGTAGGATCCTTATCTTTTTTAAGAATTAGGGAAATAGAAACTCGATAGAAAGATTGTGGTAATTTACCTATTGAATCTGCATCCCTAAAAACGCTACATAGCCAAGGAGTTAGTGTAGTTGAGAAAAATTTTAAAAATTCTACTGTAAATCCATCTGGACCAGGTGCTTTACCTGAATTCATTGAAAAAATAGCATTCTTTATTTCCTCTACAGTAATAGGTACATCTAGTTTTGAACGTTCATTAGATGATAGTTCACTATATGCAGATGATCTACTATTATATATTTCTAACCCAGGAAAATCTATTCCGGCAGTATTAACTTTGCTTGCTCAGTTTAGTAGCTTTTCTGGTTATAAACTGAACCTAAGTAAGAGTGAACTCTTTCCATTAAATATGCAAGTTCCTATTTATAGAAATTCTCCATTTAGACTGATTACTGATTATTTTACTTATTTGGGAGTTAAAATTACTAAGAGACATAAGGATCTATTCAATTTCAACCTTTTACCATTAATTAATCAGTTTAAACAACTGGTTACTAAATGGTCCCCTTTGTCTCTATCATTGATTGGCTGTATTAGTGCTTTTAAAATGATTATTTTACCCAAATTTTTATATTTATTTCAAGCGACACCGATTTTTATCCCTAAATCTTTTTTTGATATTATTGACTCTAAAATTTCTTCTTGTGGCAAAATAGAAATCCCAGATTAAGTAAAAAATACTTACAGAAATCTAAGAAAGAGGGTGGTTTGGCATTGCCTGTCCTAAGATTTTACTACTGGGCAATTAATATGGGATACTTAATATTTTGGACACAAGATTGGAATATAACTCCAAGCCCAAATTGGGTAAACCTTGAAGGCCATTCTGTACAAGAGTTTTCTTTAGCCTCCATTTTAGGAACTTCATTGCCTTTTGCACTATCTAAATTGAATAAACAAATTTTCAACCCTATAGTTAAACATACATTGCGAATATGGTTTCAATTTCGTAAAGTTTTGGCCTGAATGAATTTATGTTATCAAGTCCTATTACATCTAATTTTTTTTTCCAACCTTCGGTAATGGACCAAGCCTTTTTGATATGGAAAACGAAAGGCATAATATGTTTTCGTGATTTATTTTTGGATAACTGCTTTATGTCTTTTGAGCAGTTATCTGAGAAATTTGATTTGCCTAGATCCCATTTTTTTAGATACTTACAAATAAGAATTTTTTAAAATATTACATTGCCTACCTTTCCGATTTCCGATCCTTCTGGCACTCTTGGTAAAATTTTAGATTTTAATCCTTTGCAGAAGGAATTAATAGCAATAATTTATGATATAATTATGAAATTACAGCCAGATATATCTGATAAAATTAAAAATGAATGGGAAAGGGAACTTCAACTTTCCCTACCTACAGAGAAATGGGATAAAATTTTTCATTTAGTTAGTACTTCTTCTATATGTGCTAAGCATACTTTAATACAATTTAAAGTAGTACACAAAGCTCATATGTCCAAAGATAAACTAGTTCGTTTTTATTCCCATATAAACCCTACCTGTGATAGATGCCATTCTGAAGTGGCTTCTTTAACTCATATGTTTTGGTCCTGTCCTCTTTTGGAAAAATATTAGAAAGACATCTTTGATATTATTTCAACAGTTCTATGCTTCGATTTAAAACCCCATCCTATTATGGCAATCTTTGGATTGCCAATGGTAGAACATAGATCTTTGTCTTCTTCAGCCTGTCGAATGATAGCTTTTGTTACTTTAGTGGCGAGAAGATCTATTCTGTTGAACTGGAAGGAAACTAATCCTCCAACTACATTCCAATGGTTTTCTCAAACCATATTAAGTTTAAATTTAGAAAAAATTAGAAATAATATTTTTGACCCTTCGGTTAAATTTGAAGAAACTTGGAAACCTTTTATGCCACATTTTCATATGATGTAATCTGACCTTTCCGCATCTCTTTTCTAAGCTTAAATTATATGATGAGAGGAGCAGAGTCAACGACATTATTGAATGTGTCCGATACAAGCTGTTTGTCTAGCCCTGTTTTGTTTTTTTTTTCTTGGGGTTTTTTCCTCTCTTTTTCTTTTGGGGTTTTTTTTTGTTTATATATATTTTATTCTTTTTATTTTTTTTAATATTTAATCTTATTATGAGTTTGGAAGTCTTTTATATCTATGTTACTTAAAATTCATTTTATATATGCTGATGAACATTCTTCCAATCTCTTTGTACCAACTTTGTTATTGAGTTTATAATTTTGAAAAATTAATAAAAAGATTTAAAAAGAAAGAAAGAAAGGATTTCTGGCCCTGTTTTCCTCCATTTTCTCTCAGCTTCACTGCATGATCTCTTGAGATCACAGAGAGAACTGTTTAACCATGGTGACGTTTTACTAAGTGATTTATTTTTAACCCTCCGTTAGTGCCACTGTGTTTAAAATATTTGCCAAGTTAATGCAGAAAGAATCAACCATTTCATTTACTGAGCAGTTTAGATCTCGTGGATTAGATAAATTAGCAATCCTAGAAAACTTAAGTTGTGTTACAGCATCAAGAAACAGCTTTTTAACTGCAAATTGGTGGTCTTGGTTACAGGCAGGAGGGCATCAAAAAGTACACAAAAATGATCAGACAGAGAGACATTAATAATATTTAACCCTTTGGTCATTACTACACCAAGTTTATTTCCAAGTCAATGGGTGGGCTCTGTGATATGCTTAGTAAGATCTAGGCTGTCTAGTAAGCTCATGAATCATTAATACAAATATTGAAATCACCAGTGATAACAATCCTGTCATAGTTTAATATAACAGAGATAAGAATTCTGAGAGAAAGTAATTCAAGTTCAAGATAAAGTTTAATTATCACTCAACCATTCATGAATATAGCCAAAAGAAACAACACTGCTCTGGGGCCAAGGTGCAAGGAAACAGGACAGAACACACAGCACATAGCAGATATAGCAAATATGGTTACAAATGCAGAAAAACATCCAGAAAAATAATATAGTCCATGTCCCCAAGTGGCAAGGCCTGTAGATTGCTGAATGTGGTAAACTATATATATGTTGTAACTGGGTTAACTGTCTGGACATGCCCCTCTGCTGACTGCCCCTGTGGCTCCTCCTACAGATTCCTGAATAAAGGTGATTTCGTCTTGCCCCTCCCCCTCGCGCAGCATTGAGGTCGTATTGTTATACAGCGAATAAAAGCCTTTCAGTATTTTACCCAACCTCAGTCTTTTGGAGTTATTGAAGGTGCTTCAATTTTATTCGCTGTACTTTTTAAAGCATGGCACATGCACTGAGACCCGACAAGTTAGACCTCAATCCGCAAATGCCTGAAGCTGGAAACGCTTTCGAACTCTGGCTGGCCTGCTTCGAAGCGTACCTAGAGGAGATTAAAGCGACCGACCCCGTAGCGAATCGCTGAGTTCTACTGTCCAGGGTCAGTCCACGGGTCTACTCGCTGATCAGCGACCAGCTGAGCTACGACGGCGCTATGAGTGCCCTCAAAGGACATTACCTGTGGTTGATAAACAGCGTCTACACGCAACATCGCTTAGCGACACGGCAACAATGGCCCGGGGAATCAAGTGCTGAGTTCGTCCAGGCCATACGGACACTCGTGCGAGCCTGCAATTGCCAGGAGCTGATGGCAGCGCAGCATGCAGAGCTCCTAGTGAGAGACGTCTTTGTCACGGGGACCAGGTCAGTGTATGAGCGCCAGTGGCTGTTGGAAAAAGCTGATCTTACCTTAAGTTCAGCGATCGAGCTGGCCGACACGCTGGAGGCCGCTCTGCACGACTCTGAGGCTCTCCAGGCACGTGATCCCCCGACAGCCTCGTGGGCGCTGCAGACCCTGCAACCCACTGGCGAATCGACCTCGGTTGCTGCCAGCTGCAAGTCTGTGAAGTGCTACTTCTGCGGACTCAAGAAGCACCCCCGAAAACGCTGCCCGGCTTGAGAAGCTACCAGCTCCAGCTGCGGAAAGAAGGGCCATTTCGTAAAGGTCTATAAGTACAAAACGTGAGTGGGATCGAGAAGCGCCACGTGCGAAACATGGGGGTCGCCATCTTCCCTGCACGCTGCCACCACGTGCGAGACATGGGGCGGCCACCTTGGTCAGCGCCCCCTCCCACCGCCTACGACCAACGGGTGCTCATGGGGCACCCCACCGCGCAGAGTGCAAACAGCACTTCTACCAACCCAAAAAGGCACAACTAATCAAGGCCACCCGCCCCTTTGAGCGACTGAGTGTTGACTTTCAGGGCACCCTTCCCTCCACCGACTGCAATGTGTACTTTCTTAACGTTATCGACGAGTACTCACGGTTCCCTTTTGCCATCCCCTGCCCCGACACCACTACCACGTCAGTTATAAAAGCCCTGCGCAAGCTCTTCACTCTGTTCGGATACCCATGCTATATCCACAGTGACAGAGGGTCCTTGTTTATGAGTGAACTGCTGTGCCAATTCCTACTGGCTAGGGGAATTGCAACTAGTAGGACCACGAGCTATAATCCTCGGGGGAATGGACGAATGGACAGGTAGAGAAGGAGAATGCCACGGTGTGGAAGGCCACACTTTTAGCCCTCAGGTCAAAGGGACTGCCGGTCTCCCGCTGGCAGGAGGTCCTTCCCGAGGCACTCCACTCCATCCGCTCCCTGTTATGCACGGCCACCAATGCCACCCCTCATGAGCGGCTCTTTTCTTTTTCCAGAAAATCGACCACTGGAACCACCCTACCATCTTGGCTGGCGTCCCCGGGGCCAGTGCTGCTCCGGAAACATGCGAGGAGCAATAAATACTCCCCGATGGTCGAGAGGGTTCACTTACTTCATGCGAACCCCCAGTATGCCTATGTGGTTTTACCTGATGGGCAGGAAAACGTTGTCTCCATCCGCGACCTGGCGCCCGCAGGGGCACCGGGCCCCTACCCTGAACACTCCGTGGTGACTATTGACTCCGTGCCCACCAATATACGTACCCACGAGACACCGCACACTCCAAGCCCTACACAGACACCACACGACACTCCCATACCGGGCGCGACGCACACGCGCGAGAGATTACCAATGCCTAACGTGCTGGCACCTCAAGTCAGGCCGGAGCCAGCACAATCGCCATCGCCGACGCAATCACCACTGGTGCCTTATAGAGCCTCAACATCACATCCCTGCTCTTATATTCTATACCTCTAGAAAAGAATGCCAAAATTGCATTTTCCTTCTGCACCACTGACTCAACCTGGAGGTTGACCTTTAGGGTATCCTGCACGAGGACTCCCAAGTCCCTTTGCATCTCTGCATTTTGAATTCTCTCCCCATCTAAATAATAGTCTGCCCGTTTATTTCTTCCACCAAAATGCATGACCATACACTTTCCAACATTGTATTTCATTTGCCACTTCTTTGCTCATTCCCCTAAACTATCTAAGGCTCTCTGTTTCCTCAACACTATCCGCTCCTCCACCTATCTTTGAATCATCGGCAAATTTAGCCACAAATCTATTAATCCCATAGTCCAAATCATTGACATACATCATAAAAGGCAGCGGTCCCAACACCAACCCCTGTGGAACTCCACTGATAACCAGCAGCCAGCCAGAAAGGGATCATTTTATTCCTATTCTATGTTTTCTGCCGTAGTTCCGTGCAAGTAACTCCCCTGTAATTGCATGGACTCTTATCTTGCTAAACAGTCTCATGTGCAGCACCTTGTCAAAGGCCTTCTGAAAATCCATAAATGATAATAAATGATAATACATGTAGGTTGCCATGAGTTAATACTAGTTAATGATCTAAGTTTCATAAATGTTCTTGTTGAAATTTGTTGCTTTATTACTCATTACTTTGAACCAATGTGCCTGCACCAGTCCCTAACACCAAATTCAGGAAATATTTAAATTACATGATATCAGACCTGATCATTTTTCATTAGGCTCACAAATCCACAACAGGTATAGAAATCAAAGTATCTATCTATTTAACAACTGCATGCTTGGCATTTATTCTTCGACTGACAGTAAAAAGTGTGGAACTCTACACATGTCATTGAAATTGATTCTTCTTGCCAGTAAATAAGTGCAATGTCTTTTCAAAGTTTTGTGTTTTATTCAGACTTGAAGGACCAAGTTTTGGATAATTACAAAGACAAATCTATTTTTGACAGTCTCAAAGCATCTTTAGAACAGGGATCTCCAGCTTTATGGATTTATGGAACTTGCAGAAACTTACTTCCAATATAGTGAAGTTACAAGGTATCATTTTACATGTTTTAAACTTTCCTGCTCTTCCCTGTTGAAAGTAACTGACAATGTCAAGTGGTCTCTAGACATCCACTAAAGTGCAGGGTAGATGTTGAAAATTGGAGTTGGAGTTAAAGTGTGGGAAAGTCTAGATGAGAAAGAAAGAGACATGAACACTCTCTCTGTGAAAAATGTTTCGTCCTCTTCTAACCATGGAAAGGAATGTTAAAAATATAGCTTCTGCATTTAGCATGTTGATTCCCTTCTAATCAGATTCAGCTTGAATGTCATTAAAGCATCACTTTATCTTGAAATTGTGCTGTTATGAAATCAGCCCTCCAGTCAGTCTCTTCTGGGTGAGTAGAATTAAAATTATGCATTCCTCAGCCTCCAGAGTTTGGAGTATTTCTTTTTATTCACTGAGGTTAATGGAAACATTAATAAAATATGAAGAAAAACTGACAAACTCTAAAATGATTGACTGTTTTAAATCTATTATATGGATTTTTTTCTTTTATTACATTACTGTAAATGTACCAATGAGAAAAGAACATATTTCAGAAGTAATCAAACAACTTTTAATGTTTATTAAGTTGTTGGAAAAACAGCAATGTTCTCACAGTCAATAATCTGATTAGAGATATTGGCTGAAAAATAAATGATAGCCAGGTCAATGATTGACAATTCTTCTTTTTTTTTAAATAGTGTCATCTGATTTTTTTAAGTCCATCTGAAAATGGAGTCTGGGACTTGGTTTTGCATCTAAGTTATATGACACCCTGTGTTTTTCAGAGCTGTACTGAATCCTTTTCCTTCAATGGTCCTTTGTGGTTGCATATAACTTAGTTCTATTCCAGTTCTGCCAGTTCCAACAGGCTGAGTGAATATAAAATTCGTAAACAAAAGAGATGTCTGAAATCTTAAGCAACACATATAAAATGCTGGAGGAACTCAGCAAGTCAGGCAGTTTCTATGGAGAGGAATAAGCAGTTGACATTTTGGGTTGAGGTCCTTTATCAGGACTGGAGTCCTCATGAAGGGACTCAGCCTAAGATGTAAACCATTTATTCCCCTCCATAAAATCAGTAAATGTTTTTTTTAATTGTCATGGGTACCAAGGTAGAGTGAAAAACTTTGTTTTGCCTTCTATCCTGATCATCCATCACATAGTGTGCTGAGGCAGTACAAGGGAAACAATAACAGGACGCAGAAGTTTATAGAGAAAGTGCAGTGTAGGCATACAATAAGCTACAAAGCCATGATGAGGTATATTGAGTTCAACAGTATGTCTTATTGTACGGGGGGGGGCAGGGGGGATTGTTCAATAGTCTAATAAAAGCAGGATGAAAAGCTGTCTAACCTATATCAAGTACACAGACAGGGACAGAAGAGCTAAAATTATGCCACAGATCAAACATGTATTGCAAATATTTGAAGAGGTTTACCGTAAATTGAGTTGAGTTAGTTAAAATATAGAAAAATAAGAGGACTTACAGTAAAACTGCATTAACCTGATATCCAGTTTCAGAAATACTGATGATCCAGCATCTGCCTCTCCCATTGTCTGATGTCCAGACTGCAATTGAGGTGTGTAGCTGAGTGCAGACAGGGCCTGCGTCCAGAATGTGGGTGTCTAGAGTCAGAGTTGTGGTCAGAAGCACCAGGGGTTAGGAACGTAGCAGGTTGGTGGCCAGACCTGGTGTCCACAGTGCGTCCCTTTAGACACACTGGGATTATGGAAAATTAATAACACTACTTTTTAACCCATTGTTCACTCATTATGTGCCATGTGGTATGACATAGGTGATTGTGGTCTTTCCAAGACCATGATTGATCCTGGCAGATTTTTTTACCGAAGTGGTTTGCCATTGCCTTCTTCTGGGTGGTGTCATTACAAGATAGTTTACCCCAGCCATTATCAATACTCTTTAGAAACTGTCTGCCTGGCACCAGAGGCTGCATAACCAGGACATGTGATATGCAGCAGCTGCACATATGACCATCCAGCACCTGCTCCCTTAGTTTCATGTGACTCTAATCAGGGGGTTAAAATCTTGCCCAGGGGTGATCTGAAGGCTAGTGGAGGGAAGGAGCACCTAACACCCCATTTGGTACATTCCTATCTTCACCCTGCCACATTCTTAACACATAAAAAAGTGAAATAAAATGATGTTTTACTATTAATAGCAATAACATGCAATCACTTGGAGAATCCAGCACTACCACTATCCCAAGGGTGCCAGCTTATCAGAGCTTTACTGTACAATTTAACATATTTGAATCAAATGCTTAATTTACCTGATTGTAGCAATCCTAACTCCAACTGTTTGTTATCATTAATATTTAAATTAAAGGTTTCACTGAAAGGGTTTTGAATTCCAAGTGGTTTATGAATCATTTATTAATCACCTATAGTTTTATATTTTTATTATCACAAGAGAACCCATTGACTTTGATCTAACTGCTTTGATCAAACAGTAAACAAAGAGTTCTCCTTCATTTCAGTATTCTTCACAACATTCTGATTTATAAGATCATGAGACCATAAGATATAGGAGCAGAAGTAGGCCATTCAGCCCATCGAGTCTGCTCTGCCATTAAGTCATGGGCTGATCCAATTCTTCCAGTCATCCCCACTCCCCCGCCTTCTCCCCATACCCTTTGGTGCCGTGGCTAATCAAGAACCTATCAATCTCTGCCTTAAATGTACCCAAGGACTGCACCTCCACAGCCACTCGTGGCTATAAATTCCACAGATCTACCATCCTCTGATTAAAGTAATTTCTCTGCACCTCCTTCAACCCTGAAGTCATGCCCGCTAGTCCTCGATTCCCTCCCCTATCATGGGAAATAACTTTGTTAATCTAATCTGTTCAGGAGGGAGGAGAAGATGGCCGCGCGACGCAGCACGCGCGGCCATTCTGAATTGATATCAATATGTGTTAACTAGGGGGCCATGCACAATCCTGATTTGATGGAGACAGCCATGAGAACCGAGGAGGAACACCTGGAGAAACTTCTGAAATGCCTGCTTCACTGCCGCTGCTGCTGTGCGATTGAGAATCTCCGGAGGACAAGGCCCGAAATCCTCGGCTTTGCCTATTGCCTGTTGCCGGGGCCAGGGTCGAAGCGCTCGGCAGAGATGGTGCTTGGTACTCAGTGTTGGAGAGCTGGTCAAAGGCTCGGAGTTTTCGGACGGACTCGGAGTCAGACTATGGTCGGATGCTTTCAGGGTGCTGCATCGGCAAGTTCGCGGCGCTGGAGGTTCACCGTCTGCGTGAGATGATGGGACTTTCGAGAGACTTTGAGACTTTTACCGTTTCCGTAGTTTGTTCTTATCAAATTATGGTATTGCTTTGCATTGTTGTAACTATATGTTACAATTATGTGGTTTTTGTCAGTTTTTAAGTCGGTCTGTCATGTGTTTCTGTGATATCATTCTGGAAAAACATTGTATCATTTCTTAATGCATGCCTTACTAAATGACAATAAAAGAGGACTGCATGTCCTCATAGTCTAATCTAATCTAATTTTAACATTCGGAATGTTTCTATGAGATCCCCTCCTCATTCTCCTGACAGCTGCCAGACGTTCCTCATACGGTAACCCTTTCATAACCACTTCATTAATTTGTACATGCATTAGAAAAAAAATGGTAGTCATGCACTAGTCTCTTGTTAAGTTTTCTTCATTTATCTGGAAAGTATCAAAAATAATCATCCTCTGGAATTAAGTTTTTAAAGTGGTTGAGTATCAGATCTACTTGGATTCAGACCATTTAAATAAGCATTGCTGAAAGCTAGTAAGTATTAGATTAAACACAAGTAGAAGAAAAATACACCCCGAGCTATATCACTGTATTGTGAGAAATCAACAGAAGCCAAATCTTGTGTTCACTAAAAAGGCAACTGAGGGTTACAACAAAATGCAATGAAGATGTTTCTCCTGTACATTCTCATCATAAAAGACTAAAACAAAATTTAGAGCCTGGTTTGCATAGTAAATGTAAACTGTTAATTTGAGTTGGATATTAACTGTGATAATTATTATGTAATTGAAAATATATTGAAGGAATATATTGGAAAATTTTCACAAACAAAAGCTGCCATTATTCTGGAAAAATAAATGTTCAATGAAAATAAGTGGGACGGTATGATGGCATAGTGGTTAACCCAATCACATTACAGCGACAGTGATCACCGATCAGAGTTTGATTCCCACTTCCGTCTGTAAGGAGTTTTCACAATCTCCCCCAGACCACGTGGTTTTCTGCCAGGTGTGCCAGTTTTCTCCCACGTTTCAGAGATGTACAGGTGGGGTTAGAGTTAGTAAGTTATGGGCATGCTCTGTTGGGGCCACAAACATGACAACACTTACAGGCTGCCACCAGCATAATCCTTGCCGTTTGATTTGACACAAATGGTGAATTTCACTGTATGTTTTGATGTACATATGACAAATAAAGCTAATCCTAATCTAAAAAAATTGATATCTGCAACGAAGATAAACATTCCTTCTCAATGAAGTTAAACTGGACAAGTATTAATTAAATAGCTCACACCTAGAGATTTATAATGTACTCATGGAAGACTCTATTAATCATAGAATTTAGAGAATAATTAGGCTCTTTAGCCTGAACGTCTATTGCACTATAAACTAAATTCTATGGCCATATCTATATTCCTGTTTTGCCCAAAAAAACTACCAGTAAATTAAAATTTATTAGCCCCTGATTTAAAATTGGCCAAGTGTTAGTTACTGCTAGTGATAGGAAGTTCCAGACACCTGCTACAACATGATTCACAACTGAACTATTTCAGGACTCCATAACCCTGTTTGTCCCGTCATTTTTCCATCTCTTTTTTTCATGTTCAATGTTATCACTCAGAAATACTCCAGTTTTTGTTTTCTTAATTAATCCTTTTAACACTTGGAATCCAACAGTTAGCACTTCAGCAAGCCACAATATGCCAGAATTAGGCACACTAGTCTCATTGTGGTTCAACCAGATCTTTGTACAGCTGTAGCTTAACGCCTATACCCTGTATCCTAATCCTGCACAATCACCATTGCAATTGGATTATTTTCTGTGATTGTTTCTTATGTTTAATTATGTACACATGTCAACAAATTCCAAAATCTCTTCAGATCTTTACTATTTCTAAATTTTCACTATATTAAAAGTATTTTGCTATTCTCTTTTCAAGTCCAAATGGATGACTCTATATTAACCTACATGGAAAACAATCTGCCTCTTTTTTTCTGTTCATTCAATCTATCATAAGAGCATAGGACATAGGGGCCAGAGTAGGCCATCTGGCACGTTGAACCTACTCTGTCATTCGATATGATCAAGGCTGATCTGGTCCATCTATCTATTTTTTCCCTATAATGCTTAATTCCCCTACATTGCAAAATTCTATCCATAAAATGTCTTGAATATATTTAATGAAGTAGCTGCTAATGTTTCCCTGGAAACATGATCCACTGCTCTTGGGAAAAAGCAGTTTTTTTGCCTCATCTCTATCCTAAACCCATTCCCCCAAATCTTGAGGCTGTGTTCCTTTTGTCTTTTTGCAATTTAGATGTTTGGCACTCTGCTCCAATAATTTTGCCATATATAAACACTGACAACATAGTTCTGCCTTAAATAGATTCTTACAGGACGCTACCAGTCCCATTTTGCCAAAGTGAGTAACTATTCAATGCCTTCACCCGGCAGCTGACCAGTTTCTGTACCAGTTCAACAATTTTCCTCCAATCCCTTTCAGCTTCATTGTAAGGCCCTTAACAGAATCAGAATTAGAATCAGATTCATTATCACTGACATATGTCATGAATTGTGTGGGTTGTTGTAGTTGTATAGTGCATCACATTAACACTTCTCAGGAAACTTGATACATTTCATACATGTAATGCCATCTCCATGTTCCATTGTGTAGGCATTAGTTTAGTTGGCCATTGATTACTAATTTAATCAGTTCAACACAACGTTGTGGCCAAAGGACCTGTTCCTGTGTTGTACTGTTCTATATTCTATCTAATTAGGACACTTCTTCTGAATTCTTGTAGCCAGCCTCACTTCTGTAATTTGAGGGAGAAAGCAGTATGACTGATATGGCTATTATTAATTCATGTTCTTAACTGGGCATTAGCTGGCCTTCCGATAGCAGCAAGAACATTGTAGCAATTATACTTGTTTAGCTTCTCTTGTCTCATTTTGTCATCCTTCATTGAAATATTCCAGAATGTCAGGAAAATAACAAAAAATGTTACTGCCACATGCATTGAGGCATTTTATCAAGGGCTGTGGTAATCTGAATATAACTACAAAAGTTTAATGTCACTTCTGTTGCCTAGGAAACCAGAACCATATCCTTTGAACCTTCTTAATAGGCTAAGCGCACTCATTAGCGTAAACCAACTATTAAATGCACCTTAGGGTATAACAGGATCTCACTAAAACAATATCAGAAAAAAGTGAGATGTATTTTAATAAAATATGGACTCAACAATTTATACATTAATTTAAGTACCTATAAATCTATTCTGTATTCTGTATTACAGGAAAGAGGGACAGTGAGAATATCATGCTTGTATTGATCACAGAATTTCAAGTAGTGCTACCAAGGATATTTTCACTTCTCTTCTCTTTCCCAAATGCTTTTAAAATTTTCTGTTTCAAAGACATGCATTGCATTTTTAATGAGATAATATCTCTTCAAATACTATCTATTTTCTTCTGCAATCTAATTTAAGATATTATTTTCAGTTTATAATTATTTCTAACTATTTTCAAGTATACATTAAATTTCCTCTGCCAATTGCAATCCTCATTTCTATCTAGACTCTATAATGCCTCTTTAAAAACTGGATTTTAAAACTCATAAATCTATTATGAAAACACATTATTGTTTGACTGTAATGAAACAGATTGTATGACAGAGCAAACTTTATTTTGGGGGGAACTGAGGGAGAAAATTATTCAGGGAATGAAATATGCAAAACGCCTCTCATTAGCAATATCAGATGCTTTAAAATAATGAACCTGAATATCATTAATCTATCAAATCTTAGGTATTACATTAAAATTTAATTGGAAATGTTTTATGGTGAACAGGTTCAGACCCGTCCACCTTAATAATAACATCAAGTTTATTTAAAATACTGAGTCTCAATGTACTCAATTAAGCAGACTGCGGAGCATGATCATACTGCAATTCTCTAGAGTTACACTGGGTGAAGACCCTGTCAGATACAATATCACTATACTGAATTATAGAGTACTACAGCACAGAAACAGCCCCTTGGCACATCTAGTCCATGCCAGCCTGGTCTTCTATCCAGTCCCATCTAACTGTACCCGGACCATAGTCATAGTTAATGTTTTGATGACTTCTAGATAAAACTGTGTAATCTGCAAACCTACTTACCAAGCATAATGGGAAAAATTATTCATGAAGCAACTAAACATGCCCAAGTAAACAGTCATGAAATGAAAGGCAGAAAAGTTGCTTGAAGGGAGAAGGGAGGGAAGGGGTTTAGGTATCCCAGGACCTCCAAAAACCTCAATCACCATTGGAGAGAGTCCCCAGCTGATTTTCAACTGATCCCAGCTTTACAAGAATTTTTGATGCAGTTAAATCCTCTCAAGCAGTCACTTCTTCCTAAATAGAGTCATAATCATAGAACACTACAGCACAGACACAGGCCCTTCAGCCTAAGCTGAGCTATTAAATGCCTCATGCCAACAACTGCACTCAGACCATAGTCTTCCATTCCTCTCCCATCCGTGTACCTATCTAAATTTCTCTTAAATGCTAAAATCAACCTCCTATCCACCATTTACACTAACAGCTCATTCCACACTCTCAGTGAAGTTTCCTCTCATGTCCTTTCACCCTTAACCGATGATCTCTGGTTGTAGCTTCGCTCAATCTCAGTGGTAAAAACCTGCTTGCATTTACCCTGTCTATATTCCTCATACATTTTGCATAGGTCTATCAAATCTTCCCTCAATCTTCTATGTTCTAGGGGGAATAAAATCTTAACCTTTTAAAACTTTCCCTAGAACTCAGGTCTTCAAGTTCCAGCAATATCCATACACTCTTTCAATCTTAGTTACATCATTCCTGTCCCACTCACAAACAAGAGAAAACCTGCAGTTGCTGGAAATCCGAGCAACCCACACTAAATGCTGGAGGAGCTCAGCAGGCCAGGCTGCATTTATTGTGAAAAGCACCTTTGACATTTTGGGCCAAAACCCTTCAGCAGGACTGGAGAAAAAAAGCTGAGGAGTAGATTTCAAAGGTGGGGGGAGGGGACAGAGAATCACCAGCAATAGGAGAAACTTGGGGGGGGTTGGTGGTGAGGTGAAGCAAGTGGGGGGGAGGCATTACTGGAAGTTTGAGAAATCAATGTTCATGCCATCAGGTTGGAGACTGCCCAAACAGAATACAAGGTGTTGTTCCTCCAACCTAAGTGTGGCTTTATCACGACAGTGGAAGAGGCCATGGATGGACATACCGGAATGGGAATGGGAAGTGAAATCAAAATGGGCAGCCACTGGGAGATCCCACTTGTTCTGGCGGATGGAGCGTAGATGCTCGGCGAAGCGGTCTCCAAATCTACGTTGGATCTCACTGATATACAGTAGGCCACACCGGGATCACCGCATACAGTATATGACCCCAACAAGACTCACAGGTGAGTGCCGCCTCACCTGGAAGGACTGTTTGGGGCCCTGAGTGGTAGTGAGGGAGGAAGGGTAGGGGCAGCTGTAGCACTTGTAACTAACTCCTAACTCCTGAATTCAATGCATTGAATTAAGAAAGGCCTATGTGCCAAAAGCTTTTTTTATAACCCTATCTACCTGTGACTCCACTTTCAAGGAATTATAGATTTGTATTCCCAGATCCCTCTGTTCTACCGCACTCCTCAGTGTGCTACTGCTCACCGTGTAAGATCTACCCTGGTTGGTCCTCCCAGTGTTCAATGCCTCACACTTGTCTGCATTAAATTCCATTTGCCATCATTCCAGCTGGTCTGGATCCCATTGCAGGCTTTGATAGTCCTCTTCGCTGTCCACTATGTCCCCAGTCTAGGTGTCATACGCAAATTTGCTGATCCAGTTTATCACATTATCATCCAGATCATTGATATAGCTGACAAATATCAATGGGCTCAGCACAGATCCCTGCAGCACACTGCTAGTGACAGGCCTCCTGTCAGAGAGGCAATACTTTACTACCACTCTCTGGCTTCTCCCACAAAATCAATATGTAATCCAATTTACTATCTCCTCTTGAATGCCATGTGACTGAACCTACTTGACCAACCTCCCATGTGGGACCTTATCACAGGCCTTGCTGGAGTCCATGTAGACAATATCCATTACCTTGACGTCATCATCTTTCCTGGTAACTTCTTCGAAAAAAATAGGCAAAATTCGTTAGACATGACCTATTATGCACAATGCCATGCTGACTATCCCTAATCAGTCCCTGTCTATCCAAATGCTTATATATCCAGTCCCTTAGAGTCCCTTCCAATAACTTTCCCACTACTAATTTCAGGCTCACCTACCTATAATTTCCTGCCACCTCACCCATAGCTAAGGATATATAAAATATCTCTGCTAGGGTCCCTTCATTTTCTGCACTAGCATTCTGCACTGCCCAAGGGAACACATTTTAAGACCCTGGGGATTTATCCATCCTAATTTGCCTCAAGACAGTAAAGAAATCTTCCTGTGTAATCTGTATAGGGTTGATGATCTTGCTGCTGCATCGCCCCACGTCTAGAGGCTCTGTCTCCATCTCCAGAGTAAATACAAATGTAAAAAATCCATTTAAGATCTCCCTCATCTCTCCCTGCTCCATGCATAGATTACCAGTCTGATCTTCCAGAGGATCAATTTTGTCCCTTGCTATCCTTTTGCTCTGAGTAGAAGCCCTTAGGATTCTCCTTCATCTTGTCTGCTAGAGTAACCTCATGTCTTCTTGAAGCCCTCCTGTTTTCTTTCTTAAGTGTTCTCTTGCATTTCTTATACTCCTCAAGTACCTCATCTGTTCCTTCCTGCCTAGACCTGCTATGTACCTCCTTTTTCTTAACCAGGGCCTCAATATCTCTCAAAAACCAGGGTTCCTAAACCTGTTATCTTTGCCTTTTACTCTGATACACTCTGTATTATCAAAGTTTCACTTTTGAAGACTTCCCACTTAACTTTGTCACAAAACAACCTGATCCAATCCACACTTGCCAGATCCTTTGACACCATCAAAATTGGCCTTTCTCCAATTTAGAATCTCAACCTGAGGATCAGACCTATTCTTTTTCATAATTACCTTGAAACCAACATCATTATGATCATTAGATGCAAAGTGTTCTCCTGCACAAACTTCTGGCACCTGCTATCTCTCATTCCCTAAAAGGAGCTCTAGTATCACACTCTCTCTAGTTGGGATTTCTATGTACTTTCCTGAAAACATCTGACAAACTCTCTCCCATCCAGCCTTTTACTGGATGGGTGTCCGAGTCAATATGTCAGAAGTTAAAGTCACCAACTCTCACAACCTTGAGTTTCTTACAACAGTCTGCAAACTCTCTACAAGTTTGCTCCTCTAAAATGCATGGACTATAGGATGGACTATAATGTAATACTATTAACATGGCCATACCTTTCTTATTCCTCAGTTCCACCCATAAAGCCTCATTAGACAAGCTCTAGTCTGTCCTGACTGAACACAGCCATGTCATTTTTCCTGTCTAGTAATGACACCCTCTCCTCCTTTAATTCCTCCTGCTCTATCACATCTAAAACAACAGAAACAAGGAACACTGAAACGTACCTCCTATGCTCATATTTTGTCCAAAATTGTAATAAGGGTTTGGAGCCAAGGAGTGTAATTTGGTATCTGTTAACAGATTTCTGGTAACTGTCATTTGATTGTGCTGTTGATGACTTCTGACTGGTAGCTAACACAAAAATTGGCATTGTAATGAGTCAGATTGGATTTTTTGTGTTCAGGGTTTGCTTGGATAATTTTTGTTTTGTCAAGTAATTGCCAGTGTTGTAGCTGTATTTTAGCAGCTTGGTTAGGGGAATGTCTTGTTCTGGAATACAAATATTGGTGTCCAACAACATTTGTGGAATTTGATGCTTCACTTCATAATGTGCGCTGAGTAGTTACATAAAGATTGCTTCTGTGAGAGGACTTCAGAAGTCGGTGAGATGATTATTGGGTTTTATTTTTTTTCTCTGACATGCTGATTGCAAATGTTGAAGCTCCTTTTAGGCACAAATATTATAGAGGTTTGGATGTTAACGTCTCCTGGGAATGGAATTATTCAGAGACATATCTCTTGTTATGAGACCACAACCACACCAGCTTCTGGGGTTTAGATGCTCTAACTCTCTGGAATATGGATGGCTGCTGCAGCCGCTTTAAAGATTCAGGCCCCACCCTCCCCCCCTCGCTAATTGGCACCAATGTTTTGGTGAGAGGCTTTCAATATTTAAAGAGCACCTGAAATGAGGTTTGGTGCTCAGCTGTCAGCTCAACTTTGGTTTCTTGTCTAGCAACTAGTTTAGAATCCTGTCTTCATTTCAGTCTTGATTCTAGTCTCAGATTCTCCAGCACCTGGGTGCTAACCATCTCACCACAGGTATTGCTTATTACTACTCCTTCTGACATTTTCCATTAATATTCTTCGGGTTCATAGCTTTTCTACTTTATCAGTTTTTAGGTGCACCTAAGTACGTCCTCCTATAATCCTTGTTTCTTTGGTAGTTGGTTGCTGTTTCGTGGTATTGCTGGAGTAGTCTATATGCCTTGCCATGGGATTTATAAATACAATTCCTGTGAGGTGATGGCAATTGACAAGCAGAGAATGAATCAGAACCAGGTTTAATAACACCAGCATATGTCATGAAATTTGTCAACTTTGCGGCAGCAGTACCATGCAATACATGATAAATATAGAAAAAAAGAACCACAGTAAAAAAAATATATATAAACTAGTTAAATTAAGAAAAGTAGTGCAAAAACAGAATTTTTTTTAAAAGTAGGGAAGTACTGCTCATGAGTTCAATTTTGTCCCAGCAGTTAATTGTTGTCCTTTTTACCTACCACGGGAGTTCTCCGGGGTCATTTTGGTAGCAGTGTACATTCCACTTCAGGCCAATGTTAATCAGGCTTTAGATGATCTGAGCAAAGGGATCAACATGCACGAGACAGCACATCCTAATGCCTTCACCATTGTTTTGGGAGAGTTTAAGATCACTAAGCAATTACCATCAACAGATCACTTGCAATACCAGAGGAAAGAACACACTGGACCACTGTTACATCACCATCAAGGCACTTACCGTGCTACTCCACACCCTCACTTTGGGAAGTCTGATCACTGGACTGTACCTCTACACCCTAAATATAGGCAGAGACTGAAGACTGCAGCACCAGTAGTGAGGACCAAGAAGGTATGGACAAGGGAAGCACAGGAGTGCCTGCAGGATTGCTTTGAATCGGTAGACTGGACTGTATTCAGGGATTCGTCTTTGAAGCTGGGTGATTTTGCTGCAGTTGTTACTGACTTCATTAAAACCTGTGTGGATGAGTGTGTGCCTACAAAGACTCACTGTACATTCCCAAACCAAAAGCCACAGATGAACCAGAAGGTACGTCGTCTGCTGAAGGCTAGATCTGTGGCATTCAAGTCTGACAACCCAGGCCTGTATCAGAAATCTGGTATGATCTGCAGGGGGCTATTTCAAGGGTGAAGAGACAATTTTGAATGAGGTTGGAGACAAAATCGGATGCACGGCAACTCCAGCAGGGTCTGCAAGTCATTTCTTCTTACAAAGCGAAACCCAATAGCACGAATGGCAGCGATGCTTCACTACCAGATGAACTCAACTCCTTCTATGCACGCTTTGAAAGGGAAAACACAACTACAGCTGTGAAAATCCCTGCTGCACCTGATGACCCTGTGATCTCTGTCTCAGAGGCTGATGTTAGGCTGTCTTTGAAGAGAGTGAACCCTCACAAGGTGGAAGATCCAGATGGAGTACCTGGTAAGGCTCTAAAAACCTGTGCCAACCAACTAGTGGGAGTATTCAAGGACATTTTCAACCTCTCACTGCTACGGGCGGAAATTCCCACTTGCTTCAAAAAGGCAACAACTATACCATTGCCTAAGAAGAATAATGTGAATTGCATTAATGACTATCATCCGGTAGCACTCATATCTATAGTGATGAAATGCTTTGAGAGGTTGGTCATGACCTGGACCCACCACAATAGGTCAATGGCAGACGCAATCTCAATGGTTCTCCACACAGCATTAGACCACCTGGACAACACAAACACCTATGTCAGGATGCTGCTCATGGACTATAGCTCAGCATTTAATATCATCATTCCCACAATCCTGATTGAGAAGATCAGAACCTGGGCCTCTGTACCTCCCTCTGCAATTGGAACCTCGACTTCATAACCGGAAGACCACAATCTGTGTGGATTGGCAATAATATCTCCTCCTCGCTGATGATCAACACTGGTGCACTTCAGGGGTGTGTGCTTCGCCCACTGCTCTACTCTCTATATACACATGACTGTGTGGCTAGGCATAGCTCAAGTTCCATCTATAAATTTGCCGATGATACAACCATTGTTGGTAGAATCTCAGATGGTGACAAGAAGGCGTACAGGAGTGAAATAACAACCTGGCACTCAATGTCAGTAAGACGAAAGAGCTGACTGTGGACTTCAGGAAGGGTAAGACGAAGGAACACATACCAATCCTTATAGAGGGATCAGAAGTAGAGAGAGTGAGCAGCTTCAAGTTCCTGGGTGTCAAAATCTCTAAGGATTTAACCTGGTCCTAATGTATCAATGTAGTTATAAAGAAGGCAAGACAGCAGCTATACTTTATTAGGAGTTAGAAGGGATATATCATGTCAACAAATACACTCAATAACTTCTATAGATGTACCATGGAGAGCATTCTGAGGCTGCATCACTGTTTGGTATGGGTGGCAGGGTGGGCGGTGGCTACTGCACAGGACCGAAAGGAGTTGCGGAGGGTTGTAATTCTAGTCAGCTCCATCTTGGGTACTAGCCTACAAAGTACCCAGAACATCTTCAGGAAATAGTGGCTCAGAAAGGCAGCGTCCATTATTAAGGACCTCCAGCTCCCAGGGCATGCCCATTCTCACTGTTACCATCAGGCAGGGGGTACAAAAGCCTGAAGGCACACACTCAGCGATTCAGGAACAGCTTCTTCCCCTCTGCCATCTGATTCCTAAATGGACCCTTGGACACTACCTCACTTTTTTAAATATACAGTGTTTCTGTTTTTGCATGTTTTTAATCTATTCAATATGGCATAATCAATTTATTTATTTATTTATTAGTGTTGTTATTTATTTATTTTCTCTGCTGGATTATGTATTGCATTGAACTGCTGCTGCTAAGTTCACAAATTTCACATCACATGCCGGTGATAATAAACCTGATTCTGATTCTGATGTCCATTTGGAAATTGGATGGCAGAGAGGAAGAAGATGTTCCTGAGTCGCTGAGTGTGTGCCTTTAGGCTTCTGTACTTTCTACCTGATGGTAGCAATGAGGACAGAGCACGTCCTGGGTGGTGGGCAGGGGTCCTTGATGGAAGCCAGTTTTCTGAGGCACTGCTCCTTGAAGATGTCTTGGATATTACAGAGGCTAGCACCCATGATGGAGCTGACTAATTTTACAACTCTCTGCAGCTTAATTTGATCCTGTGCAGTAGCTGTTCCCTCCCCACCCCCCACCGCCATACCAGGCAGTGGAAGTGGACAGTCATTGCTCCTATAACTAAGAATGGAAAATATAGTCTATGTTTGAAAGAATGCCCTTTGTTATTGTCCACTTCTATGCTCAAATCTCTTTCATATCTCAGGCTCCGACAAATCCTCAAATTTTATAAGACCATTAGACCATAAGATACAGGAGCCGAAGTAGGCCATTTGGCATATCGAGTCTCCTCCACCATTCAATCATGGGCTGATCCAATTCTTCCAGTCATACCCACTCCCCTGCCTTCTCCCCATACCTTTTGATGCCCTGGCTAATCAAGAACATATCTATCTCTGCTTTAAATGCACTCAATGATTTGGCCTCTCTGGCAACACATGGCAACAAATTCCAAAGATTTACCACGCTCTGACTAAAGTAATTTCTCCACATCTCTCTTCTAAATAGACGTCCTTCAATCCTGAAGTCGTGTCCTCTTGTCCTAGATTCCCCTGCCATAGGAAATAACTTTGCCATATATAATCTGTTCAGGCCTTTTAACATTTGGAATGTTTCTATGAGATCCCCCCTCATTCTTCTGAACTCCAGGGAATATAGCCCAAGAGCTGCCAGACACTCCTCATCCAGCAACCCTTTCATTCCCTGAATCATTCTTGTGGATTTTCTGAGAATATCTCTTACATAAATTTAACTTTTCCCAAAAAAGGAACATTGGAACATAATTTTAGATTGTTGATATATAATAATAACAATCATAATATCAACTGCACCGAGCATCCATCTGGCATTCCTTGTTAGGCTGTTGCAGTGGTGGGATTCAGCCTGTTTGAGAGAGTAGGTTAAACCACCCACGAATCAGCCTGCCATGCAGAACTTTGTCCGATGCCTTACTAAAGCCAATATGGACATTGCCAACCACCCTGACTTTATTGGATACCTCCTCAAAAATCTCAGGTGAAACAGGATTTCCCCCGTAATAAGCTATTCTCACTACCCTTGATCAGTCACTGGCTTTACAAATATAGATAAATTCTATATAAATCCAAATTTTCTCCAGTAACTTCCTTACCTTTGAAGTAAAGCTCACCAGCCTATAGTTACCTGGCTTATCCCTTCTGTCCTTCTTAAACAAAGAAACAACATTAGCTCTGTTCTGGTGTTCTGACCTTTCAACTGTGGTTAATGAAGAACATTTCAGGAGATTGACAAGGCTTTTATGTTTATACACAGAGAGTGGTAAGTGCCTGGAATCTGTTGCCATAGGAAATGCTAGAAGCAGATTTGAGAACAGGCAGAGAATGGAAGGATATACACCACATACAGGCAAATGGGATCAGTTTTCATTGAAATTATAGTTGTCACAGACAATCCTGGTGAGCTGAGATCTGTTCCTGTGCTGTATTGTTTCTTTGTCCCTCTTTACCATTATACCTAATTGTATTGCCGCTTTCTGAGAGCGGGAGTCTTGCTTCCCCAGATCCCTCTATACATCGATGCTCCTAAGAACCCTGTCATTTACTATATACATTCTCCTTACTAGCCACAAACCTCCAGTCTGACTAACAGTTCTCCAACACAATTCCAGCAAAGGCAAATTTGAATCAGTGGATAGAATGTGCGTTAATCTTCTTGATTAGCCTACTGGTGACCCTCTTCTGCTGCTCTTGGCCATTTAGGATTTCACTTTAAGGTCCAGATATGAATACCTGAATTTTTCATTTTGACTATTGCAAGCATTTAATAAATTCAAATGTCTGTCTTATCTTGTCTCAATATCATTAGTTTCCGTATTCTTTACCATTCAAAACAAAATGTAAGTAATTTAACAAAACAGTGTTGTGAACATCTAGGGATCCGTAACAGTTTAGCAGGTTGTTGTAAAATGCTGCCACCATTCTACAAATACAGTAAAAGCATCACTCAGCAGTTCCTATGAGTTAAAGTGTTTTCTGAATTACAGTGTTGGGTTTCTTGTTTGCCTCAGAAATGGGGGAAGAAGACTAACTGACACATCAGTGAATTCTAAACTGTGCCAATGATAGATTGATGGGTGGTAACTTCAAATCATTGACCGGTCTGGTACCTTATCCTTGTTTGGGCTTGCTAGTGCTCTGGCTTGACATTACCTTGGTCAAAGCAAACTATGCCCAGACACACACTTGCATCCATTTATACGTATGTATTCTGCATCATTATACACATCTATTTTCGAAACTTGCTCACGGATGTTCATTTTTGGTGCCAAGGAAAAAGAAATACGTGAATTTTCCATTCTGAATATTAAAGATATTTTTTAAATGTGTACTTCTACCTTACCTTGGCTCAGCATCATCAGTATCTTTTTTCTTTACTATTTCATAGAATATTACAGCACAGTACAGGACCTTTGGCCCATAATATTGCAGACCTCTGGAAATGCACCCCAGAATCAGTTTAACCTTTCCTCCTGGACAGCCCATAACGGTCCATTTTCCTAGCTAAATGTCCATTAGACATCTCCATTGTATCAACCTCTACTAACATCCTGAACATTCAAATCCAGACATCCATCACTCTGAAAAAAACCTTCATCTGACGACTCCACAAAGCTTTCTTCCTATAAGACCATAGGACCAAAAGACATGGAGAATTAGGCAAATCAGCCTATCAGGTCTGCTCCATCATTATGACTCAAACCCATTCTCTTGCCTTTTCCCAGTAACCTTTGCCATGCTGACTAACCAAGAACTTATCAATCTCTGCTTTACATATACACAATGACTTGGCCTTTGCTGTGACCTGTGGCAATTATTTCCAGATTCACTATCCTCTGCCTAAATAAATTCCTCTTAATCTCTATTCTGAATGAACATCCCTCTATTCTGAGGCTATGCTCTCTACTCCTAAACTTCCCCACTATAGGAAACATCCTAGTCTACATCTCATCTATCAATATTCGATAAATTTCAATGAGATTTCCCCTCATTCTAGCCTCCACAGATAACATGCCCAGAGCCATCAAATGTTCCTTATTCATTAACCCTTTCACTCCTGGAACTATTCCCATGAACAACTTCTGGATTCTCTCCAATGCCAGTACACTTTTTCTTAGATTAGGTGCATAAAACTGCTCACAATACTCCAAGTGCGGTCTGACCAATGCCTTTATAAAGCTTCAGCATTACATCCTTGCTTTTGTATTCTAGCCCTGTCGAAATGAATGCTAACATTGCATTTGCCTTCATTACCATTGTCTCAACCTGCAAGTTAACTTTAGGGAATCCTGCCCAAGGCCTCCCAAATACCATGGCACCTCTAATTTTTGAATTTTCTCCCCATTTAGAAAATAGTCCACACCTTTATTCCTTCTGCCAAAGTACATGACCAGACACTTTCCTACACTGTATTCCGTCTGCCACTTCTTTCCTCATTTCCTCAAACTGTCCATGTCCTTCTGCAGACTCACTCTTTCTTCAATACTACCTGCTCCTCCCCCTATCTTCAAAGCATCGGCAAACTTGGCCACAAAACCATCAATTCTATCATCCAAGCAACACTTATAAAATTCTGGAAGAACTCAGCAGGCCAGGCAGCATCTATGGAAAAAAATGCCTGGCCTACTGAGTTCCTTCAGCATTTTTTGTGTGTTGCTTGGATTTCCAGCATCTGCAGATCTACTTTGTAATTCCATCATCCAAATCATTGGCCTATAAAGTAAAAAGAAGTGGTCTCATCACACCACTAGTCACTGGCAGTCAACCAGAAATGGCCTGCTTTATTCCCTCTCTTATCTCCTGCTAGTCAGCAAATCTTCTATCCATGCTAGTATCTTTCCTGTAATACCATGGGCTCTTATCTTGTTAAGCAGCCTCATGTGTGGCACCTTGTTAAAGGCCATCTGAAAATTCAAGAAAGCAACATCCACTGATGCTATTTGGTTTATCCTTCCTGCTATTTTCACAAAGAATTCCAACTGATTTGTCAAGCAAGATTTCCCCTTAAGGAAACCATGCTGACTTTAGCCTGTTTTATTATGTGCCTCTAAGTACCCTGAAACCTCATCATCAATAACGGACTCCAACATCTTCCCAACCATTGAGGTTAGACTAACTGGCTAATTGGGTTATAATTTTCTTTCTTCTGCCTCCCTTCCTTCCTAAAGAGTGGAATGACAGCTGCAATTTCCCAGTACCACAGGACTATTCCATAATCTAGTGATTCTTGAAAAAAATTTACAAAAACCTCCACATCTCTTCAGCTACTACTTTCAGAACCCTGGGGTGTAGTGCATTGCTCAGGGTGAATTACCTACCTTCAGACCTCTCAACTTCCTAAGCACCTTCTCCCTTGTAATAGCAACTATACTCACTTCTGTCCCCTGAGATGCTTGATATTTAGGATATTGCTTGTGTCTTCCACAGTGAAGATTGACGCAAAATACTTACTAAGATCATTAGCCATTTCTTTGTCCCCATTACACTTTTGATCCTATGTCACATCTTCCTAAGGATTTGATTTTTGCCAACAGACCCACCTATCCCCTCTGCGAACCTGTCTGTCCTGTCGATACAATGTGTATCCTTGAATGATCCAGCAATGATCTTCTTTCAGCCACAACTCCATGATGCCCACAACATCATACCTACCAATCCCTAACTGTGCTACAAGGTCATCTACCTTATTCTGCATACTGTGTACATTCAAATATAAAACCTTCAATCCTGTATTCATTAGCCTTTTTGATTTTGCCCCTATGTTTCAAAACAACTCATCTCACTGATAGCAATTTTGCCCTATCATCTGCCTTTCTTTCCTCACTGTCTCATGACAAACTGCATCCAACTACCCCATCCTCAGCCCTATCACTCGGGTTCTCATCCTCCTGCCAGATTAGCTTAAACCTTGCCCAACTGCTCAAACAAAACTGCCCTCAAGGATATTGGTCTTTCTTGGGTTCAGGTGTAACCCGTCCTTTTTGTACAGACCAAACCTACCCAAGAAGAGATCCCAATGATCCAGAAATTGAAACCCTGCTTCCTGCACCAGTTCCTCACCCACACATTAATCTGCCAGATCATCCAGTTCCTACCCTCAATGGCACATGGCACAGACAGCAATCCAGAGATTACTATCCTGAAGGTCCTGCTTTTAAAAATTCTACAGAACTCCCTATATTCACTCTTCAAGATCTCCTCCCTTTTTCTACCTATGTCACTGGTACCAATATTGTAGGTACCATAACTTCTGGCTGCTCCCCCTCCCCCTTTGGAATGCTGTGGACCCAGTCTGAGATATCCCTGACCTTGGTACCTGGGAGGCAAGTCTTTCATATCCACAGAATCTCCTGTCTGCTGCTCTAACTACAGAATCCCCTATCTCTACTGTACTCTTCCTTCCCCCCTCCCCTTCTGTTTTGAGCCACAGAACCAGTCTCACTACGAGAAACCCAGCTGCTGTGGCTTCTCCCTGGTAGGTTGTCCTTCCCCCCAACAGTATCTAAAACAGTACACTTATTATTGAGGGGAGTTTGCTCTGGTTGTCCACTCTGTCTATACCACTCAATCTTGTACACTTCCATCAAGTTGTCTCTCATAAAAGACAAAAGCCCTAGCTTGCTCAAATTTCCCTCATAAGACATGCCTTTTAATCTTGGCAGCATCCTAGTAAATTCCCTCTGAACCCTCCCTAAAGCTTTCACATCCTTCCTTATAATGAAGTGACCAGAACTAAATACAGTACTGAAAGTGTGGCCTAACTAGATTTTTATAGAGCTTTAACATAACTTCACAGCTCTTTTGAACTTAACCCCCCGACTAATGAAAGCCAGCACATCATATGACTTCTTAACAACCCCATCAACTTGTATGGCAACCTGAGGGATTGAAAATGATAAGAAAATTATTCAACAAATTACTTTTTTTCCTAGTAATTGAAGAAATAATAGGTTTAATTATTCCCTAGCAACTGAATTAGTGTCCTTGCAAAGTTACTGTTTAACAGAAAATTTTAATGAATGCTTTGATTTTTGAAAAATTGTTCCTAATTGGATTTTAATATTTATTTGTATTATATGCTCACTGTGATGTATACATACAGCAGTTTCCAAGCTGATAGTTCTTTATAAAAAATGAACAGAAGATCCAATATATCCAAAAAATTATTAGCTTTGAAGTTACACCCAAAGCAAGACAGTTCTTTTTTTCCCCACGTTGTATCATATTATTTCTTATAATAAGATAAATTGGCGATAAAATATTGGGGAAAAACCTGAAATTAAAGATGATAATTTTTAAAATATTTAAAGAGCATGACTCTCCTCAGGGAGTAACTTTGGCAAAATTATGGGTTTGCAGATTTTTAAAGTCTTCTTAACACAAGTTGGGACTTATTTTCAATAACTGTTTAACATGCTACACTGTTAAAATAACCTCCAGGAGAGAATTATTGCTGGAAGTCAGCTCTCATTAAAGTTTAGACAGTCTTCAGTTTTCACAATTTCCACAGGGTGGTAGAAACAAAAAGAAAATCTCAAAGGAATATTTGATATTTGCAGAAAATATATTATACATTGTAACAATTTTCTTGAATTGCAGAATTGTGTGCATGCAAATATTTGAGTAATCTGAGCTCTAAAAGGATGGGGTTAAAAACTAAATGTGTCAATCCTATATTGATCAGTTTGCCATATGAATGTATATAACCAATCCTATATGTTTTGTATAACATTCAGTTGAAATTCTTTAGTTGTTCATTACTAAATGAGTCATTACTAAAATTAAATTTTACTATTACATAATGCCATTTTGATGAAAGAAGGTCAAAAAATTGGTCTCATGGTCTCTGGAAACTGCTATTGAAATGCAAAAATCTGTAAACCATGGAACAGATGACATAACCTCCTACTGTAGCTATTTCTACACATTGCTTTGCACAATCTGTCACATGGTATACTCAATCAAAACCCTGCAGATGCTTACAAATAGAACTGGAGTGTCACCAATGACAGGAAACCACATAAAATCTATCAACCACCTTCATCTGCCTTTGAATATTCTAAGCTGTTGCTCCCAGAAAAGAGAAACCTGAACTGAGAGGACTGAGAGTTTAGATTTATGGATTGCTTTCAGCATTCTGTGTACGATATGTACCTGTAGTTACTCTTGCTACATTAATATTTACTAAACCATTGCTTGTTCCTTATGAATTAAATTCAAGAGAAGTAAAAGAATATCGAAGCAAATTCAACTGATGAAGACAACCTTGTAAGTAGTAAAACTGATAAACACAAGAGATTCTGCACAAGCCAGCAATCCAGAGTAACACATACAAAATGTTGGAGGAACTTCGCATATCAGGCACCACCTATGGAAAGAAATAGAGTCGATGTTTTTGTTCAAGACCCTTTATTGAGACTGGAAAGGAAGGGGAAGAAGCCAAAATAAGAAGGTGAGGGAAGTGAAGAAGAACATGCTTGAAGATGATAAGTGAAGCCAGGTGAGGGGGTGGGTAGGTGGGTGGGGGAGTGAGGATGAAGTGAGAAGTTGGGAGATGATAGGCACTGAAGAGGAAGGAATCTGAGAGGAGAGAAGAATAGACCATGGAAGAAAGGGAAGGAGAAGCTGCAGCAGGGGGTGGTGATAGGCAGGTAACAGGCAGAGAAGAGAAGGGGTTAAAGGGGAGCCAGAATGAGAAATGGAAAAAGAGAGAAGGGGGAGAGGGGAGAAATTACTGAAAATTATAGAAATGGATTTTCATGCCATCCAGTTGGAGGCTACCCAGATGGAATATGAGGTGTTGCTTCTCCAACCTGAAAGTGGCCTCATCATGACAGTAGGGGAGGCCATGGACTGACATGTCTGGATAGGGGTGGAGATGGGGATTGGAATTGAAATGCTTAACAATTGGGAAATCCTGCTTGTGTGGATGAAATAGTAGACTTGAGGAATCTTTTGAAGCAAGTAAGAAATAAAACTAAAACATCTGACTACATTGTGCTCTCTGGATATCAGACCAAAATAGGTTGGAATGTAGCACATTGCCTCTAGTAATGAATTGTAAAAATGCCTAATTTTAGATATTTTAGTTTATGTTATTAGTAGAAGTACTGTTACTTAATTCAAGTATGTAAGGTAGATTTTACCATCTTATTTGCTTCATGGAACAATATTATATGCCAGGAGCACAAGTTAACAATTCTGTGTAACCCATAAAGAACCACTGTTTTGCTCTCTGAGTTCACAGGACATATACCTGATGCCAAAAGTTGTGCTGCAGGAGAGAAAAAAATCTGCTCTGTAATACTAGGTTTCTTTTTATATAGAAAAATGTGCATATATGTTTAAATGTTTTATTGTATTGACGTTACTGTACTCCCTTTTAAATGTCTGACTTTTCAAAGTAATTTTAAATACATTCATTAGTTGTAAATCTACCTCAGTTAAAATTGGATTTGAAAAGTGCAACAAAGTGTTGTTGAAAAGTGATGCTCTGACCCCAGTATTGTCTCCTGTCAAAGACTGTCAAGGAATCCCAGTAGGTAGTGCCATGGTATATTCCATTAGAGACATTGCAGTATGCCTCCTGGGTCTAGTGAGGTTGGAATAAGATACCAGTTTGCTTGGACATCAGCATTTGTTCTTTCCTCTTCAGGATGGAGGATGACTTGCTTCTGCTCCATTTTGTTGGCTCTTAGGTAATTAATAAAGATAACAAGGGAACCGCAAACTCATCCACTGATGGGATGTGAGACACTTGATGGGGCAGATGGTCATCAGTTTGTGAGGTGGTGTACTTCTTCCTCTGTTTACTCAAGTCTCTGTATATTGCCAACGCATGGACTCGAGGGTCTCAATACTATGCAAAATGCTTATTCTCCACATAGAATGGTGATGGGCCACTGATTCCTAGGAGTCCGTTGAACGTTGCATTTCAAGCCTGCTTTAATTATTTTCCTTGGTCTACCTGTTAATCCCTTCCCCTGACAGAAGTCGGAATAGGATACCTAAGTGAGTACAGACAGATAGGTGAGTGGGGACTGTCTACGACAATCCAAATCCAGCTAGCATTCTTGAATTGAATTAACTTTATTTCTTACATCGTTCACGTACATGAGGAGTAAAAATCTTTACGTTACGTCTCCATCTAAATCGGCAATGTGCAATCATAGTAATTTATAATAAATAGAACATTCAACCCAATATAGAGTACACTCAAATCAGCGTGAGTTCATCAGTCTGATGGCTTGTTGGAAGAACCTGTCCCACAGCCTGTTGGTCCTGGCTTTTATGCTGTGGTACTGTTTCCCGGATGGTAGCAGCTGGAATAGACTGTGGTTGGGACGTCTTGGGTCCCCAATGATCCTACGGGCCCTTTTTCTACACCTGTCCTCCTAAATATCCTGAATCATGGGAAGTTCACAATTTCAGATGTGCTGGGCTGCCCACACCACTCTCTGCAGAGTCCTGCGATTAAGGAGGGCACAGTTCCCATATCAGGCAATGATGCAGCCAATCAGGATGCTCTCAACTGTGCCCCCGTAGAAGTTTTTTAGGATTTGGGGGCCCATACCAAACCTCCTCAACCATCTGAGGTCAAAGAGGTCCTGTTGCGCCTTTGTCACCACACAGCTGATGTGTACAGACCACGTGAGGTCCTCAGTGATGTGGATGCTGAGGAACTTGAAGCTGTTTACCCTCTCAACACCAGATCCATTGATGTCAATAAGGGTTAGCCTGTCTCCATTCTTCCTGTAATCCACAACCAACTCCTTTGTTTTTGCGATATTGAGGAAGAGGTTGTTTTCCTGACAGCACTGTGTCAAAGAAATGACTTCTTCCCTGTAGACCACCTCATATGAGATAAGGCCAATTCACATATTATCTCTTGCTTTGAACTGTGGTTAAATCTAATTAGTTGAAACCATCAATCCAGGATAACTCCCATGCTTGCCCACCCCGACCACTGCTCCTGTGCCCACACGATCACCTACGTACATTTATCTTTTCAATCGAGCTTGGTGGTTCTGTTCGAATGAATAGAAGTATGCCACTCGCACCTACTTTCAGTTTAATTATCCGATCTGTTTGGATGTTAGCTCTGACTGGCATGACACTAAGATTACATCTGCCTCTTAAATTCTGCACATTGGTGAGTCCAATGACACAATAGAAGGTCAGGTGTTGAAGTATCATTGGCATTTCTCTATGGAACTATCAACCACAGTGAGTATGATTTAGGTCATTATTAACATTTGACCTGCAACCTGTTCCCTCATTAAAGAAACATTCAGTGTCTACTTTATTAAGTACACCCGTACATCTGCTTGTCAATGCAAATACATATGTAATCAGTCAATCATGTGGCAGCAACTTAGTGCATAAAAGCATGCAGACATGGTTAAGAGGTTCATTTGTTGTTCAGGTCAAACAGTAGAATAGAGAAGAAATATGATCTAAGTGACTTTGACCGTGGGATGATTGTTTGTGCCAGCTGGGGTGATTACAGTATCTCATAAACTATTGACTTTCTGGAATTTTCATGCATAACATTCTCCAGAGTTCACAGAGAATAGTGCAAAAATAATCCAGTGAGTGGCTGTTCTTTGGGGGAAAAAATATCTTGTTAATGAGAGCCTTCTGAAGAGAATGGTCAGACAAGTTCAAGCTGACAGTAACTTGAATGAGTTAGAACAGTGGTGAGTATCTCTGAACACACAGCACATCAAACCTTGAAGTGTTTGGGCTACAGCAGCAGACCATGAACATAAACTCAGTAGCCATTTTATTAGGTACACAAGGTACCTAATGCAATGGCCACTGAGTGTATATTGTACATATTGACCTGACATTATTATAACTTTAACAGTAGCTTGCTCTATATTGTAATCTGTAAATAGGACATAAAACAAGCACATTTTATGTTAAATAGAAAAGAATTGTGTGAAAAAGATACTGTGTTTACTGGGTTTAAGCTGTAGTAACAATAAAACCAAATTAATGCTGTACACCACTGTTGCCATAGTCTTCAGTGGTTTCACTTCACACTGATGCTTTAATTGTAGCATAAATGCATCTAGAATCAGGACACAGCATAAAAACAAACTGAAGCAGTATGAGATTGACTGAAAATGCAAAGTTTAATTTCATTTTATTCAGAATTCAGATCGGGCTTTAATTCTGATTAAAATATTATTATTTATTTCTGTTTATTTCTTGAGATACAGCATGGAATAGGCCCTTCGAACTGTGCCACCCAGCAATCCCCGACGTAATCCTAGCCTAATCATGGGACAGTTTACAATGACCAATTAACCTACCAAGCCGTACGTCTTTGGACTGTGGAAGGAAACTAGAGCACCCGGAGGAAACACACACAGTCACGGGGAGAACGTACAAACTCATTACGGGAGGTGGTGAGATTACTCTTCAGGAGAACAAAAAATAAGATATTAATGTTGTATTATGAATATAGGTGGGACAGAAAGAAAGTAAACAAACCACCCTGCAAATGTATATGGTTTAAACCCTTGTGAGGTCATTTCACTTCTTTGGAAATATTGATTACAATAATTACTATTAAGGAAAGGTGCACATGAATGCCCAGAATGGTTTATATTTCAGTTGTTTAGGAACTGGTTTGAATACAACTTTTGTATTGAAACAAAAACTTATAAAGTATTTGAGCTAACCATGCTGCGTTACCTATCCCTGCTTCTGCTTCTGTTCACTGGTGCTGTGTGACATACAGTACTTGGGCCCAGCAGGTCAGATTGTTGAGCATCCAGTGGTCTCTGGTCCTCCTCTGCAGACTCTGACACCACCTTCTGCTCTTGTTCACATGTGCTTGTGTGAGTCACCACATGAAGCCCTGACAATTTCTTTATGTTCTTCATCATTGTCTCATCAGGACATGTCCAGGGGCTGAGCTCGTCAGAGGAGCTGTCATTTTTATCATTGTCCTAGACCTCCTCTAGTGGAATGCATGAAGGTCTAGTCAGATGTGAAAGACTAGTTTTGTCTGATAGGCTTAGCTAGAGGTCAATACTATTAATTACGTTTAGAAACTCTAAAGACATTCCAAAACTATGACTAATCAATCAGACTCTAAGTTTAAAATAATGAAAAAAATACATAAAAAATAAGAAATAATTGAGAAACAAACTGTTTCAAATATATGATACAGTACATAGGAAAAAAATCCAAATATACTAAATCTTGCCTTAACTCCCTGTACCAGGCCTAACCTGGTAATGGATTCTTAGTGTAAATGCCAAGGATTTCTATAATTTTGCATTCTGCGCGAGAGAGAGCGAGAGAATGAGCTATTAATTATCCATGCTGAATCTGCTTTTTCTTCATTTCAATAAAAGATAAAATTTGCTCCTATTATGGGCCTTTATTTTCTATGTCGGTATTGACAACATTTTATTAATAAATAGAGGCTAAGAATTAAAAGTAAGGCAAATGAATAGTTATTTGGATGAACTTCATTTGAAAGATTTCAAGACAAAAAAACTGTCAGACTATATTTACTTTATTTTATCTTGGTGTTTCTATAATAACAGCACACAGGAAGTAAATTTTAGAAATCTGGAGAGGTTAATTTAAAGGACAAAGACATTATGCGTCACGCTCAATTTTACAGCAAACGTAGAACATCGGAACGTTCTTCAATTATATATTCTAACGTTTCCTTCTATGTGCAGAAATCCATGTCATTTTTTTTCAGTCACTGTGGTTGATGATGTACATTGTTCTTTGTAGTTTTATTATTGTGTATCCTTTCTAGATTTGAATATAGTGTCTGCAGTCAATCAGAGTGTTGTTCATTGCTCATCTCTGATTGTCATATACAGTGGGGCTATATGGCTCAACTGGGAATTAGATCTGTTAGTTCAATCAAAATACGGGGTCATAAAATGTATTGAGATGTCCAAGAGTGGACATTCAATCAAGCTGCATTGTTCTGCCAGGTCTGAAAGTGCTTTATTTAACTAACCAAAACACTTAATTATTTGTAATCTTTGTGTTCAATTAAGTCTAAAACCCTTAGGTTAAATGTACAGCGTGGCAAGAAAACAATTGGTTTGAATAATGTAAAATGCCTATGTGTGCAGTTGTCACTCGGTGGACTTCATATTGCCAGACATAAAGCTCTGCATCAATCATCAACAGATCACAAATCCAATGCACTTAGTTTTACTGATATTGAGAGGATCCAAGAAGATGAAAATTTTAAGAGTAGCAATCTGATTTATCATTGCCCTCCAACCTCAGGACTACTCACTTCCCCATATAAAGGAGTAGTTTCAAATGATCAGTCATGTCAAGAGCTGACGATCATAAGTATACCCAGCTATGTACACAGGAGGATATCTCGTATCTTCAGCGTTGGATAGAATTTAACACTTTCCTTCAATTCACTTTCTGGCATTAAATATCAGAGTCTCTTAGTGCACAGATACACGCCCTTTGGCCAAATCACAGTGCCTGCACATCTGGTCTCAATTTCCTGCATTTGGAACATATCCATCTAAGCCCCTCCCATCTGTGTACCATTTCAAATGCTTCTGAAATGGTATTTTGGTATCTGCCTCAACTACTTCCTCTGGTTCCACGTAATCACCAGCTTCTGTGTGGAAAAGTTGTCCACCAAGTCCCTTTAAAACTCTTCCCATCACACCCTACATCTATGTCCCCTAGCTTTTGACTCCCCTACACTGGTGAAAAGATTATTGCCATCCACCTTATCCATGCCCCTATTGATTTTATAAACCTCTATAAGGGTCATCCCTCATTCTTTTATGCCCCAAGTTATAAAGACATAGCCCAGTCAACCTCTCACTACAACTCAAGACATCTATTGCTGGCAGCATCATTGTAGATCTTTTTCTGCACTCTTTCCAGTTTAACTATATCTTTTCTATAACATGGTGACCAAAAATATACACAGTATTCCAAGTGTGGTCTCATCAATGACTTAATATGGTGGAATTCTTCATTAATATGGAGAGTGACATAGTTAATTCAGAAACAAAGGTTCTGAACTTGTATGAGACGTGAATTAGCAAAGATGGACTGGCAAATGACACTTAAAGGGTTGACGGTGGATATGCAATGGCAAGCATTTCAAAATCGCATGGATGAACTACAACAATTGTTCATCCCAGTTTGGCAAAAGAATAAATCAGGGAAGTTAGTGCACCCGTTGCTGACAAGGGAAATTAGGGATAGTATCAATTCCAAAGAAGAAGCATACAAATTAGCCAGAAAAAGTGGCTCACCTGAGGACTGGGAGAAATTCAGAGTCCAGCAGAAGGGCTTAATTAGGAAAGGGAAAAAAGATTATGAGAGAAAACTTGCAGGGAACATAAAAACTAACTGTAAAAGCTTTTATAGATACGTGAAAAGAAAAAGATTGGTTAAGACAAATGTAAGTCCCCTACAGACAAACAGGTGAATTGATTATGGGGAGCAAGGATATGGCAGACCAATTGAATAACTACTTCGGTTCTGTCTTCACTAAGGAGGACATAAATAATCTTCCAGAAATAGTAGGGGACAGAGGGTCCAGTGAGATGGAGGAACTGAGGGAAATACATGTTAGTAGGGAAGTGGTGTTAGGTAAATTGAAGGGATTAAAGGCAGATAAATCCCTAGGGCCAGATGGTCTGCATCCCAGAGTGCTTAAGGAAGTAGCTCAAGAAATAGTGGATGCATTAGTGATAATTTTTCAAAACTCGTTAGATTCTGGACTAGTTCCTGAGGATTGGAGGGTGGCTAATGTAACCCCACTTTTTAAAAAAGGAGGGAGAGAGAAACCGGGGAATTATAGACCAGTTAGCCTAACGTCGGTGGTGAGGAAACTGCTGGAGTCAGTTATCAAAGATGTGATAACAGCACATTTGGAAAGCGGTGAAATCATCGGACAAAGTCAACATGGATTTGTGAAAGGAAAATCATGTCTGACGAATCTCATAGAATTTTTTGAGGATGTAACTAGTAGAGTGGATGGGGAGAACCTGTGGATGTGGCATATTTGGATTTTCAAAAGGCTTTTGACAAGGTCCCACACAGGAGATTAGTGTGCAAACTTAAAGCACACGGTATTGGGGGTAAGGTATTGATGTGGATAGAGAATTGGTTGGCAGACAGGAAGCAAAGAGTGGGAATAAATGGGACCATTTCAGAATGGCAGGCAGTGACTAGTGGGGTACCGCAAGGCTCAGTGCTGGGACCCCAGTTGTTTACAATATATATTAATGACTTAGATGAGGGAATTAAATGCAGCATCTCCAAGTTTGCGGATGACACGAAGCTGGGCGGCAGTGTTAGCTGTGAGGAGGATGCTAAGAGGATGCAGGGTGACTTGGATAGGTTAGGTGAGTGGGCAAATTCATGGCAGATGCAATTTAATGTGGATAAATGTGAGGTTATCCACTTTGGTGGCAAAAACAGGAAAACAGATTATTATCTGAATGGTGGCCGATTAGGAAAAGGGGAGGTGCAACGAGACCTGGGTGTCATTATACACCAGTCATTGAAAGTGGGCATGCAGGTACAGTAGGCGGTGAAAAAGGCAAATGGTATGCTGGCATTCATAGCAAGAGGATTCGAGTACAGGAGCAGGGAGGTACTACTGCAGTTGTACAAGGCCTTGGTGAGACCACACCTGGTTTGGTCCCCTAATCTGAGGAGAGACATCCTTGCCATAGAGGGAGTGCAAAGAAGGTTCACCAGATTGATTCCTGGGATGGCAGGAATTTCATATGATGAAAGACTGGATTGACTAGGCTTATAGTCGCTGGAATTTAGAAGATTGAGGGGGGATCTTATTGAAACGTATAAAATCCTAAAGGGATTGGACAGGCTAGATGCAGGAAGATTGTTCTCGATGTTGGGGAAGTTCAGAATGAGGGGTCACAGTTTGAGAATAAAGGGGAAGCCTTTTAGGACCGAGATTAGGAAAAAACTTCTTCACACAGAGAGTGGTGAATCTGTGGAATTCTCTGCCACAGGAAACAGTTGAGGCCAGTTCATTGGCTGTACTTAAGAGGGAATTAGATATGGCCCTTGTGGCTAAAGGGATCACGGGGTATGGAGGGAAGGCTGGTACAGGGTTCTGAGTTGGATGATCAGCCATGATCATACTGAATGGCGGTGCAGGCTCAAAGGGCTGAATGGCCTACTCCTGCACCTATTTTCTATGTTTCTATGTTACACAACTGCAACATAATGTCCCAATTCCTACACTCAATACCCTGACAGATGAACAGAATGCCTGTTTTTATTGACTCTCCTCTGAAATACACCATAATATTAGTAAATATTGAAAATTATGAACCAGCTCATGGATAGTTTGTTGTATCTTTGAATCATTGAATGTCATTTGTCACTTTGATCAAATTAAGTCAATGGATGTGAAATAATTTAGAAGCTGAGTACAATGTATAGCCTATTCTAGGTTACTTGTTCAGAACAAACCACTGAGTTTTTCCTCCAATTATCTTTAATTGGTCAAGATCCTTTCTGTATAATGAGTACTTGCAGTTATCCATTAATGTCAAGCATGGTATTCTTAAATATCAATTTATTTTATAGAATTTCACGCCAAACATGGAGAACAGTCCACCTGACATGTTAATTCAAAACTTAAGCACATAGCCCCAAGTGAAATAGAATATTTGGGTGGAATTAGTTTTAGCATGGGAAGTTTTAGAGATAAATGTTTCCTGTTTAAATATATTAACTGCTCTATAAAGTAATGAAATGTTAGGCGTAGGTGTAGTGGACTGAAAAACGTATTACTATGCTGTAAAGATCTATAACTCTATATTTATTACTGGGCTGTTGTCTGCCATGTCTGACAATGACAGAAAACCTGTGTGGGAGAGTTTTTTTGAAGCAGATAAGTTGATGCACTGGGGCAGTTGCATCCTCTTGACCTCAGAAGTCTGGGTCCAGTGGTACGAACAATCGTCACAAACCGGGGTCATCCTTGGTTGCAGTGGATGCCCAGGACATCTTCTGTACCTTGTCATGCCCATCACTCTCCCCAGAGCATTGCATTACTGCCTTCCCGGCTGTTGGATCTCACTGTAGCTCTTATGTGCCCAGACTGCTGGAGCCTACTTTGCAGTCAGGCATATCCCTATCTCAGTGGGTAATGAGGCCTGCTGGCTACCCTCACCTGGTTTAGCCTGCCTGTTGAACTGGTGTACCGGGGTGTAGCTGCTGTCACATGCTACAGGTGAGAGCTGAGTGTCTGGTGGGGACCAAAGGTGAGTGACTTGCCCCACAATAGATACAACAAGCCCCTTCTCCAAGGTCTTCTAGGACACCACATACACCCCAAATTTATTAATAATATCAATTGAATCACATAATATGCTGAAGTAATTTTTATGTAGAGACAGAGAACCATAGAACATTACAGCACAGAAAAAGGCTCTTCAGTCCATCTCATCCATTAATCTGCCTAATCCCATTGACATGCACCCAGACCATAGCCCTCCATACCCCTCTCATCCATGTACCTAAGCAAATTTCTCTTAAATGTTGAAATTGAACCCACATCCACTAATTCCACTGGCAGCTTGCTCCACAATCTCATCACCCCCAGAGTGAAGAAGTTCTCCCTCAGGTTCCACTTAAGTATTTCACCTTTCACCTTTAATACATGACATCTGGTTCTAGCCTCAGCCCATTCTCAGTGGGAAGAGCCTGCTTGCACTTACTCCACCTCTACCCCTCATAATTTTGTATTCCTCTATCAAATCTCCCCTGATTCTCCTATGGTCCAGATAATAAAGTCCTAACCTATTCAATCTTTCCCTCTAATTCAGGCCTTCAACTCCTGGCAATATCCTTGTAAATTTTCTCCGCAGTCTTTCAATCTTATTGATATCTTCCCTGTAGGTAGGTGACCAGACATCACCAACATCACATAGAACTTCAACATACCATCCCAACTCCTGAACTTAATACTTTGATTTATGAAGCCACTGAAAATTCTTTAGCTTTTATGACTGAATAAAACTGAAGGTTAAACAGCGAAGTACAATTAATGAGACAGTTTAAAATAATTGATTATTTAAACATTTCAGAAGAAACAGAACAAGTTAGAATTCATCCTGCTCTAAGAGAATTTAAAAAATTGTAAGGCTATTCACCTTCATGCATTTTGAGTTAATTTTCATTCTGGTGATTATTTCTGAGATGAGAAAGAGATACCAAAGATGAAATCAAGTAAAAAATGCACTGAAAAACAATTGCTCTTACATCTTGAGTGTACTGGAGGTGTGCTAAGAAACAATGGCCATTGAAGTTCCTGGATTAAATTTAATCATTGGTTAACAAAAATATTGTCCTGGAGATTGTGAATTTTCATCAACATCCTATGAGGCAAAACAGGTAATGCTGAGGAATGCGATAGCCTCACCATCCCAACTAAGATTTATCTTCTGCAACTGTTATTTAAACTTCCACTGACTATACTACCCCATAATGCATATGAATACTGGTATGTTGGAAGCAGGTGTCCAGATGCTTTCCTTTGTCTCAGCCCTGATTTTTGCTGTTTCCTGATGCTGTCTTGGGGAATTATGTTAGTGTTCAAGGTTATTCCAGTGGAATTGAGATGTGGAAACCGACTGTTTCCTTTCCAGTCTTTTACCCTGTAACTTATATTGCCCTTTCCTACTACCTGCAATGTCTTATTTTTGCTTTCATCTTTTAACCTAGCCCAAGAAGACAGCAGCAGAGTCCTTACTGCACAAGTTTTTGCACTTTGGCTAATGGCCAATTCCATATAGCTCCCTCATTTTAATATAATCTTGCTCACTCATTTCAATGGCCCCTCAACTATGGTTAAAAGAAATTGGAGAGGTAAAAGAACTTCTGTTGAAACTTCCCTTGAGCGTAGTAATTTCAAGTACTGGTTCCAGTACAATCACTTTCTTCCCAAAGAAAGACGCAAGAAGTAATTTTCCAGACTAGGTGGCAGAGATAGAGTTGGAGACAAAGCTGCAGAAACAAACAGATAGCTTATCCCCTGTGTCACGAGAAAGCTCTCAACAGGTACAGAACATTGCAAAGTGATGAACTTTGCAGGCCACTGAAACCCAGTCATGCTACTACATCCGCACTCACATGATGAAGTAACTACCCATTTAATCTCATTCATTTTTTTCACAACCTGTTAAACTTAGCTTTCTTGATGGTACATCTAGTTCCCTTCCATTGGCTATTCAGTTTTCTGTCCGAGTTCTATATGTGCATTCCATAACCATAGCGACCAAATGCATTTTTAATTTACTTGCCTTTAAACAAATAAGAAGGTCATGTCCATTTCGATTAATGTAGGGTTTCTCTGCATTTTGCTACTAGTGATAATGAGATCATAGAATGAAGCTTTATACGGCTTGACAAAAGCAACTTTTTGCTATAGTAATATTATTTCAATCCTAGACAATTGCTGTTTAATTAAACATGCTATCCTGAAGTCACCATAGGTAAATATGACACATAATTTATTGTTGATTCTGATTTGCCTTTAGGGTTTGGCATCTCAGTTGAAGTACTTTTCATATGCAAGTTGCCTGTATTATCTGATTCAAATGTGTACAAAGTCTTACATCAGAGTTGATAAGCATTGTTAGGTTCAAGACTAAAGTTTTAGTGTCAAAGGATAGCTAGGAAATTTTCTAGTTCTGGCACAAGACAACAGGAGTTTGCAGTCTCATTGGGACCTTCTCCCAGCATTAGCCACAACTCTCAAAGCACGAGTACATTTTCAAAGAGTGAAGTGTAACTACTTTCTATGCTATCTGCAAAGGGATCTCTGAGGCATCTCTATTTCTATTTCTAATCAAGGCACATAAATGTAGAAATTGAAAAATGCAAATTGAGAAGTCATCACCTGATTTTACATCTATTACACTGATGACTGAACACTTGTCTATTTTAACCCAAATATTCCATGCACAGTGCACTTAATGAAGTTCAATATCAGCAGCTTTCTAATACAATAAATGGTGGATGAATATTTAATTTTATTCCCAGCTTGGCTTGAACTTTCATATTCTACTACTTCTGTGCCATTGTCCTTCAGATCTATACTATTGACCTAGACTTTGCAGTCTGCAGTGAACTGATTTTACTCACCACTGGTCTCTGAAGATAACTAGAAATTGAACTTCCCAGCAGGAACTTGCAAGAAAAAAATTGGCTCCATTCTCCATGACCTTGCCTGTCAACAAGATTTTCCCAGATTAGGTGACTATAGAATCAGAAAGAGGCCTGAAAACCTTCAAACCACAAAACAGCTGAAAAGAAACATGTTTATAAATTCTCCTACTGTCAAAACTCTGAATGTTTCTAAATGATTCTGACTGCCAATCATTCAAGAACATTGAAAGATGAAAAATTTTACAAAAGTTGAAACAATTTTATAAATTTACATATAAAAATAAAACCACTGAAAGAGTTACAAAAAATATTTAAATAAACTCTATCTTAAAAGTATCCTAATCAGCTGACACCCAGCTTAATCACTTACACCTAATTTTTACCACTGGAACAGGTATTGTCACTGTGCTGTATACTGTCTGCTGTGAATTTTCATGCTGAATTCAGAGTATTAAAGTAGCGTAATGGTTATCACAATGCTTTACAGTACCAGAGACCAGGGTTCATTTCCTGCCACTGTCTGTAAGGAGTTTGTATGTTCTCCCCATGGCCGCATGGGCTTCCTGCAGGTGTTCCAGTTTCCTCCCATAATCCAAAGACATATCGGTTCTTAGGTTAATTTGTCAATGTAATTAGATTAGGCCAGGGTTAAATCGGGAGTTGCTAGGCAGCGCGGATCTAAGGGCTGAAAGAGTGTAGTCTGTGTTTTATCTCAATAAATAAATAACTTGCCTGTATGTACTCCCTAAGTGAGTAAAAATAACAATTCAAATCCTCTGCCAATTGGGGTGCTCTCTGGGCTGAATCATTGCCTAGGTGCAAATTTCGACTGGAATATTGACTCTAAGGTGATCAGCAAGGTGCAATACAATTTTTCCAATCATAAGTGGCAAAACTGCCCTCAACACTTATATTACTTTGATAGCCAGCTATGACATTCTCCTGCTTTTACTGGTTCAAATTACTCATCTTGATTGCCTCACCATATGCAGATTATCCTAAATGATGCTCAGTAAAGTACGCACACTGTTGTGTCTGAATTGCTGATTGCAAAATTAAAATTACTGGTAACGAAGTCATCATTATTATTGCTGTCTAGCTGCTCCTGCTAGTTTGTAATTTTTATGTAAATGAGAAGAAAAAAAACACAGCTTGTAGTAACAAGTAGGGTGCATACTAGTAGATGAATGATTACCCTATATGCATTGTCCAAATCAAAAGAATGCAAAATGAGGAGCAAGTTGGCTGTAGAATGATGTATGAGGGCTGAGTTAACTGTCAGGTATGACGTGTGAGGGTGAGTTAGCAGAAAAGTACAGGGGTGAGCTGGCAGTGAAGCGTGAGTGGTGAGTTTGCTGTGGTTGTTTGGGAAACATGAAAAAGTATGACAGTGGACAGGCAATGGTTAACATCTATATAAATTACGTATAAATTGCAAACACAAATCCTTTAAGGCACAAAAACAAACAGGAAATATAAGTCCCTCTGTGGAGGCCAGAAGAAATTAAATATAGTATTAAATCAAAGGGAGAGGCTTAGAGCATTGCTCAAAATAACGGAGAGTCTGAGGATTGGAAATATATTAAAACTCAGCAAAGGAGTACCAAGAAACTGAAAAAAGAAAAAAATAATATATGAAAAAAACTGGCAAATAAAAACATAAGAATGAACTGTCAAAAGTTCCACATGGAAGGAAAAAGGAAAATACCTGTGACAGAAACTGCAGAGTTTAAAATGAAGGCAAGGAAATTAAACATTATGTCTGTTTCATTAAAGACATAAAAAGTTTGGCAGAGAGACTAGAGAATGAAGTGCCTAGTGAGAATGGACAACTATGCATCAGTAAAATATATAACTAAATAAGTTGGCTTTAATTTGGCTTGAGAAATACAAGGGGTGATTGATAAGTTCATGGCCTAGGGTAGAAGGAGTCAATTTTAGAAAACCTAGAACATTTATTTTTCAACATAGTCCCCTCCTACATTTACGCACTTAGTCCAGCGGTTGTGGAGCATACGAATCTTGGACCTCCAGAAAGTGTCCACTGCAGGGGTGATTGATAAGTTTGTGGTCTAAGGTAGAAGGGGATGAGTTATTACCTTCAAACTTTCTGCATAATCACTACAGAGCTGTATAACCTATCTCCTTCTACTTTAGGCCACGAACTTATCAATCACCCCTCGTAATGAATGCCTTGGATTATCTTCTTCCAAAATTCTCTAAGTTCTATAGATGCCTACAGATTGGAGGATAGCAAATGTGCCCCACTATTTAAGAGAAATAAAATAAGGAACCACAAATCTGTAGGTGTGACAGCAGCAGTAGAAACAATATTGCAATCTATAATGAATGATATAATAACAGAATTTCTGGAAAAGAATGATAGGATTGAACAGAGTCAACATGGATTCATAAAAGAAAATCTATGCTTGACTATTCAGAGAGTTATTTGAGGATATAACTAGTAGTGTCACTACATTCGGATATGGCCCAAGTGCAGAGAGAGAGTGACACTGAAGCAGGTTGATAGTTCACAGACTTTAATGCAAACAGAGTTTGGAGAAAAAGGGAAACAATAAACACTAGGCCAAACAGGGACGTTAACTAAAATTCTGAAATGGGAAATGATGCCATCACTAGAGCTGAAGGGAATATCTAAATATAAAACAAACACTGCCAGTCTTCAGCATCATTTGACTTGACAGTCCAATTTCTCAGGTAGGGCCGAATGCAATCAGGCAGCAAAACGTTGCTGTGCTTTGCTCAAGTCTCGTCAAGCGCTGTGACAAAAAGAATGAAGTTAAATACCATCACAATGAAATAGTAATTAGCTGACACATGCACATTCATGAGTGCAGATGCGAAATCCATGATTGTGACAAGTAGGCTAGAGAAAAGTGAATGTGAAGGTTTTTGATTAAGTTGCATAGAGGCTGATCAAAAAGAAAACATGGAGTGATAGGTTACTCACTGGCTTGCAATAAGAATTTGTGAACAGATTTGTGAGCAGAGATAGGTAGAAAAGGGCCCCATCAGATCGACAGTCTGTCTAGAAAGGTAGCACTCCAGTCATTATCTGAGTGCAAAATAACATATTTACAAGTTGACTGATGATATAAAAAAAGGAGAGAACATGAGTGGTAAAGAGAACACTAAGAACATTTACAAGCAAATAGACAAGCTAATTAACTGGATGAAAGCAAGGCAGATGGAAAATAACATGGAACAATGTGAGGTCATCGATTTCAGTGCACAGAACAGAAATGCAATGTATTTTTACATATAGACTAATTAGGAAATATTGATATTCAAAGAGATCTGGGTGTCCTTGTATAGGTGTCACTGCAAGTTATCATGCAGATGAGGCAAGCAATTAGGAAGATAAATGACATGTTGACCTTCATTACTAGAGGTAGCAGAAATAAAGAAGATCTTTTATATAAAGCTACAGTGAGATTGCACCTGAGTTATTGTGTACAATTATGGTCTCCTCACTTTAATAATAGGGATGTTTATATATTTATATCAGTGAAGATATACCAAACTGATTCCTGGGATGGTGAGTTTCAAAGGTCAAAAAAGGTTCAAAGATTCATTTATTATGAAAGCACGTATCCATACACAACTCTGAGATTTGTCTTCTCCAGATAGCCACAAAACAAAGAAAGACCATGAATGATGATCAGAGAGAAGCATCAAACCCATCTCCACACAATAAAAAACAGCATCCCGATCATCAATCTCCAAACCCCTTCTCCCGGTCAAAATGGAACAAGAACCTTGACCCCAAACCCCCTCCCCTCACACAACAAAACAGAAAGAAATGGGTGAAAAACACCGAATATAAAAACTGTAAGTCTGAGAAAGTCACCAATCCATAAACACCATAGTCCAATACACAGCACAGAACCAAGGTAACATCTTCCTTCGTCATCAAAGAGAGAGACACCACACGAACGTAGAAGATATAAGGCAAGATTGAGTAGACAAGGTGTATATTTTCTCCAGTACGCAAGATTGAAAGATGATTTTATTGAAACTTACACAACTCTTACTGAACTTAACATAGTGGATGCAGGAAGGAAATTTCATCTTACTGAGGAGCTAGAATCAGTGATTACTGTACAGATTCAGGGCTATGAATATATTATTAGGACTGAGATGAGAAGAAATTGTTAGATTCACAGGGTGATACAGTATGTCTTTGGAATTATATGCACAATAGCCTATAGAAGCTCAGTCATTGGCTTACTTCAAAAAAGGATGTTTAGCTCTCTGGATATTAAAGGAACCAGAGTTATGGGAATAGTGCAGGAAAGTGCTAAAGTACCTTAGCCAAGATATTGATGAATGGCGGAGCAGACTTAAAGTACCACATGACTGTTTCTTGTCTCTTTATTCTTATCTTACCATATTCTTATGAAGCAAATGTGGAATATAAGGAAGATAATTAGATATGTGGACAGTATTGTAAAGTTTGAATCTGCCTGCCTGCCACTGACAGAAATAACCAGTCTAAAAACCAATACCTCAATAAGTATTAGGGCACAAGGGTACATCCTTCCCTTTCCTGTTAGCTCACATTGCCTCCAGTCATGTGCTTCTTGTTTCACAATAGTAATTGTGGGTATTTACCACAATTTTAATTAAGTTATGAAAATTGCAAATATTCATGATAACAGATGTATGTATGATTCTTACGGCAGAGCAGTGCATACAAGGGAAAGCTGAGGCTATCACAGTTGGCTCAGTTTTCAATGTAGTTCTGACCAGCTACATTGCTTTGATGGACCAAGTACCTCCTGAAATTGCTGCAGGTGAACTTTGAAACTCAGTGTTTGTTTTCAGTTAGCTATGAAAGTCCTTGTTTGACTTTAAGGTCTGGCTCAGTTTGAACCATCACTTCCATAGACTTCTGATTATGTAAGCACCAATCCACATGAACAGAAAAGAAGACAACAAGTAGTAAGTACAGCCCAGTCCATCACATAAAAAGCTCTCCCCAACATTGAGCACATCCACAAGGAGCACTGCCACAGGAAAGCAGCATCCATCATCAAGGACCCCCACCATCCAGGCCATACTCTTTTTGTCCTTTTTCCATTGGGAAGTAGGTACAGGAGCCTTAGGTCCCATACCGCTAGGTTCAAAAACAATTATTACCCTTCAGCCAGGGTGGTAAACTTCATTTACCTCAACACTGAACTGATTCCACAACCTATGGGCTCACTTCCAAGTACTCTACAACTCATGTAATTCATGTTCTCAATAGTATTTATTATTATTATTATTATATGTTTTTTGTATTTGCACAGATTGTCTTCTTTTGTATATTGATTGTTTATCTGTCCTTGTTTGTGTGTCGTTAATTCCATTGTATTTCTTTGCATCTACTGTGAATACCCATAAGAAAATTAATCTCAGGGTAGTATATGGTGACATACATGTACTTTCAAAATAAACTTGAATTTTGAACGTTGATGAATTTGGAGAGTTGTCTGTGAATGCAATCTGTCACTTCCACTTTTTAATGACCCCATTAAAAGAACTAATGCAGCATTTGCTAACCATGGAGCTAATTTTTTTGTAGGTTATGGCAGTCTTTTCTTTTCAACTTCTCAGTTCCAAACACAATGTACCATTACAAAAAACAGGTACAAACTAGTTACTTGTTTTTGACAATGCAGGTTTAGATGGCTGTAACCACTCACTAAATCGGTCCCATGTTGATTTATCCAGTCATCTAACAGCTTGTATAGCAATGGATGGATTTTCAAATCATCAAAATCAGCAGGGATTACAAATTTGCTCTGCTACCTGCATTTAAATTAATGTTTCTGGGCTAATTGTCAGCTGCAATTTCCATTATTCTTTTGGCAGATTTGGAGTTTCTGTCAATTATTGGCTGTTTTTCCCCTTTCATTCAGTTTTGTTGTGTAGTCTGGCCTGCTGAGCCGGTCCCACAGTCCTACTGTTAGCAACACATTGCACAAAGAAAGAACCTTAATCTGACTTTAACTGCCCCTTACTGCTATTTTAGGACGTCCAATATCACCTTACCAGATATAATTCCTTTTGCTCTATCCATTCTCCTGCCATATCATCTCTGCCATCTAAACCAACTTGCTTCTCCCCAGTTAATTGTCAGGATAAAAATGCAAAAAAAAACCTGCGCTCAGGTTAAAAACCCCATTATCTGTACCATATTTGGGCCAACATTTCTGTAACTCTGCGTTTTAGAAGATAAAAACATAAGAAATCAGAGCAGCCTCCTCCCACACACAATGAGATAATGGCTGACCTTCTTCCTCATCCACTTGCCTGTAGAATCCCATTGACCCTTAATTTTACTGGTTCCATTAAGAATTGTGAAGGTTTTCTACCCTCTGAGTAAAAATACTTCTCACACTTCACCCCAAGTTACCAGGCTTTATCCTGCAACCATGTCCCCATTGTGCACTCTCCAGGTAGAATCAATCCTTCCAGAAACTTCCACATCAAGAAGATCATGTTTCACTCTTCTAAAATCCAGTGACGATAGCCTGATTCTCATCAATTTCTCAAAAAAACAAATCCCTCCCTATACATTCAAGAAGACATAAGCATCTGCAGATGTTGGAATCTGCAGTAAAATTGAAATGCTGGAGGAACTCAACAAGTCAGACATCATATGTCGAAGGAAATAGATAGCTGAAGTTTTGGAACAAGATGATCTAGATGAAAGGTCTTGACAAGAAACTTTGTTGATCCATTTTTCTCCACAATTGCTCCATATTTTGTTGTTTGCCCCTCATTGGAATAATTTTTCAATAAATCTGCATTGTATCTTCTCCAAATCTGAAGCCGTGAGAGTTGATTGGTGGTGTAATGCTGGTGTAACAGATCAATGCAGTTGATCTGCTGGTGTAATAAATCTGAGTATGACCAGTATACATTTGTTATCTAACATTGTGTTTTCGGATTATATAACTGAGGCAAAATATGTAGATGAGAAATGGGAGCTCAGTTGCTCAAAACATATATTAGGAGGAATAAAGTTTCAATGTCATGTTAGGTAGGCATTTCAATTACACAGTCTTTTTAATTCATTGGACTCATTCCCAATGGATTCCTTAACTGACATAGAGATATATTATTCTGTCACTTCTTAATGACTTACCTTTAATTGAAATTCAGTTTTGTAATCTTGGCTTCATGAGCTCAAATCAGCAAGTTATATTTTATGTGCTGTACATTGAAGTGTTACTAAAACACATTATTAAGGCACACCTTCAAGTTATGATCTTAGCTTCTCACATTAGAAACATACCTCATCATTTTTTGTTCGCGCCATAGTTATGGTAATAAAATGGGTACTCAACGATTATGAGTAAAAATCAGCAGATGTTATGCTGAAGTAAATCAATTTGGTAATTTGTCACAAGTAAACAAATAGTCTCTGAAAGCTGCTAGACTGTTTTGTGACACCTGACTGGCTCACTGACATCCTTCAGCGGATGGTACTGAATTGCCTGTCTGGTCTTGCATTTACACAACTCATATCCTACACAACTTAGTTATCACTTAATGCAACTAGGTAAAGGCAGTAGATGCTACTTTGCCAGTTCTTCCTGCGTTCAAGAAAAAAAAATTAAATTTCTAATGAGCTAATTCAAAGCGGAGCAACTGTTGTACAGCCAGACATGTCAGCACTTCTACACATTCAAGAATCTACAGATTTCATGAGATTATAATTGATCATAATTGTGGGAGTTGATTAATGAACTAACACAAACGTGAGAAAATCTGCAGATGCCGGTAGTCAAAAGCAACACACACAAAATGCTGGAGGAATGCAGCAGGCCAGGCAGCATCTTTGGAAAAGAATAAAGAGTTGACATTTCAGACCGAGACCCTTCATCAGGACTGTAAAGGAAGAGGAGAAGTCAGAGTAAGAAGGTGGCAGCAGGGTTGGAAGAAGTACAAGGTGGTAAATGACAGGTGAAACTGGGAAAGGGGGGGGGGGGTGAAGTAAAGATCTGGGAAGTTTATTGGGGAAAGAGATAAAGGGCTGGAGAAGGAGGAATCTCATAGGAAAAGATAGAAGACCATGGAAGAAAGGGAAGGAGGAGGAGCAATAGGGGCAGGTGAAAGGCAGGTAAGGAGATAAGGTGAGAGATGGAAACAAGAATAGGGAATGGTGAATGGTGGACAATTACTGGAAGTTCAAGAAATTTATGTTCATGCCATCAGGTTGGAGGCTACCCAGACAGAATATAAGGTGTTGCTCCTCCAATCTGAGTGTGGTCACATTGCGATGGTAGAGAAGGCCACAGACTGACATTTCCATAGGAATGGAAATAGGAAGTAGAATTGAAATGGATGGCCACTAGGAGATCCCATTTTTTCTGGCAGATGGAGTGTAGGTGCTCAGCGAAACAATCTCCCAAACTACATTGGATCTCACTGGATATACAGGAGGCCACACAGGGGCAATGGATACAGCAGGTGACTGCCGGTGAAGTGTTGCCTAATCTGGAAGGAATATTTGAGGCCTTGAATGGTTGTGAGGGAGGAGGTGTAGGGGCAGGTTGGCACTTATTACACTTGCAATCAGGGGAGGAACAAGCTAAAAGAAGACATGAAGTTGCTTTGGCAGTCAAGGTGAAGGATAATCCAAAGAGCTTCTATGGGTATACTAAGAGCAAAAGAATAGTAAGGAATAAAATTGGTCCCCTTGAAGATCAGAGTGGCCAGCTATGTATGGAACCAAAAGAAATGGGGGCGATCTTAAATGGGTTTTTTAGCGTCTGTATTTACTAAGGAAACTGGCATGGAGTCAATGGAAATAAGGCAAACAAGTAGTGAGGTCATGGAACCTATACAGATTGAAGAGGAGGAGGGGCTGCTATCTTGAGGCAAATCAGAGTAGATAAACCCCCAGAACCTGACAGGGTATTCCCTCGGACCTTGAAAGAGACGAGTGTTGAAATTGCAGGGGCCCTGGCAGATATATTTAAAATGTCGGTATCTACGGGTGAGGTGCCGGAGAATTGGAGGATAGCTCATATTGTTCTGTTGTTTAAAAAAGGCTCTAAAAGTAATCCGGGAAATTATAGGCCGGTAAGTTTGACGCTGGTAGTAGGTAAATTATTGGAAGGAATACTAAGAGATAGGATCTGCAAGTATTTGGATAGACAGGGACTTATTAGGGAGAGTCAACATGGCTTTGTGCGTGGTAGGTCATGTTGAGCAAATCTGTTAGAGTTTTTCGAGGAGGTTATCAGGAAAGTGGATGAAGGGAAGGCAGTGGATGTTGTCTACATGGACTTCAGTAAGGCCTTTGACAAGGTCCCGCATGGGAGGTTAGTTAGGAGGATTCAGTCGCTAGGTATACATGGAGAGGTAGTAAATTGGATTAGATATTGGCTCAATGGAAGAAGCCAGAGAGTGGTAGTGGAGGATTGCTTCTCTGAGTGGAGGCCTGTGACTAGTGGTGTGCCACAGGGATCAGTGCTGGGTCTATTTTTATTTGTCATCTATATCAATGATCTGGATGAAAATGTGATAAGTTGGATCAGCAAATTTGCTGATGATACAAAGATTGGAGGTGTAGTGGACAGTGAAGAAGGTTTTCAAAGCTTGCAGAGGGATTTGACCAGCTAGAAAAATGGGCTGAAAAATGGCAGATGGAGTTTAATACAGAAAAGTGTGAGGTATTGCACTTTGGAAGGACAAACCAAGGTAGAACATACAAGGTAAATGGTAGGGCACTGAGGAGTGCAGTAGAACAGAGGGATCTGGGAATACAGATACAGAATTCCCTAAAAGTGGCGTCACAGGTAGATAGGGTCGTAAAGAGAGCTTTTGGTACATTGGCCTTTATAAATCAAAGTATTGAGTATAAGAGTTGGAATGTTATGGTGAGATTGTATTAGGCATTGGTGAGGCTGAATTTGGAGTATTGTGTGCAGTTTTGGTCACCAAATTACAGGAAGGATATTAATAAGTTTAAAAGAGTGCGGAAAAGGTTTACAAGGATGTTGCCGGACTTGAGAAAGTGAGTTACAGAGAAAGGTTGAATAGGTTAGGACTTTATTCCCTGGAGTGTAGAAGAATAAGGGGAGAATTGAAAGAGGTATATAAAATTATGATGGGTATAGATAGAGTGAATGCAAGCAGGCTTTTTCCACTGAGGCAAGGGGAGAAAAAAAAACAGATGACATGGGTTAAGGGTGAAGGGTGAAAAGTTTAAAGGGAACATTAGGGGAGGGCTTCTTCACACAGAGAGTGGTGGGAGTGTGGAACGAGCTGCCAGATGAAGTGGTAAATGCGGGCTCACTTCTAACATTTAAGAAAAACTTGGACAGGTACTTGTTTCTGTGTTGTAATGTTCTATGGTTCTAAGTGGACAAGGGAGTCGCTTATGGAGCAAAGTGGGGGGAGGGAAAGACGTGCTTGGTGGTTGGATACCGTTGGAGGTGGGTGCGGAGGCTAGTGAAGTGGTAGGTGAGGATAAGCAAAACTTTATCCTTGGTGCGGTAGCATGAGAATGGGATGAGATCAAGTGTGTGTAAAGTGGAAGAGATGCGGGTGAGGCAGCTTTGATGGTGAAGGAAGGGAAGCCTCTTTCTTTGAAGATGAAGGACGTCTCAGTAGTTCTGGAATTAAAAGCCTCATCCTGACAGCAGATGCGGCGGAGGCAGAGGAACTGAGAGAAGGGAATGGCATTTTTACAAGTGGCAAGGTGGGAAGAGGTATAGTCCAGATATCTGTGAGACTCAGTGGGATTATAAAATATATCAATTGAAATGGAAACAGGGAGGTTAAGAAAGGGGAAGGAGGTGCTGGAGATGCACCAAGCAAATTTGAGGGCATGGTGGAAGTCGGAGCTAAAATTGATGAAATCGACGAGCTCAGCATGGGTGCAGGAAGGAGTACCACTTTAGTACAGGAAGAGTTGGGGAGCGATGCTGGTGTGAACTTAGAACATGGACTGTTCCACGTAGCTGATAAAAAGGCAGGCATACTGTAGCTGGGACACATGTAAGTGCCAATGGGTAACTCTTTGGTAGAAGGAAGTGAGAGGAAGCCAAGGAGAAATCATAGAGGGTGAGGACCAGTTCTGCCAGACAGAGGAGAGTGGTGGTGGGGGGGAATAGGTTGGATTATTGAACTAACTCTGGACAGGATAGTCACTGTACTGCACTTATTGATGAGGCTATCAGACAAAAATGACAATAAGGCATTTTACACTCAGAAAGTGTTAAATGGGGGCACCATGGAAACATAACGGTTAACGCGATGCTATTACAGCTTGGGGCATTCTGGAGTTCAGAGTTCAATTCTAATGGCAATGTGTAAGGAGCTTCTATACGTCCTCGCTGTGGAGTGCATTGGTTTCCTCCAGGTCTTCCAGTTACCCCCACAGTCCAAAGACATATCAGGTAGGTTAAGTGTTCATAGTAAATTGTCTCATAATCAGGTTTGTTGGGCGTTGCTGGGGCAGTGGGGGTCAAAGGGCCAGAAGGCTGACTCCATGTTATATTGCTAAATAATGTACGGTAGCTGTGTGGAACGAGCTTCCAGCAGAAGTGGTTGAGGCAGGTCCGATGTTGTCATTTAAAGTTAAATTGGATAGATATATGGACAGGAAAGGAATGGAGGGTTATGGGCCGAGTGCAGGTCGGTGGGACTAGGTGAGAGTAAGAGTTCAGCACGGACTAGAATGGGCGAGATGGCCTGTTTCTGTGCTGTGATTGTTATACGGCTATATGGTTATAAAATACTGGACAATCGGAAACTACATTTGAAAAACTGCTTTTTCCAATCCAGCATTAAATGTGTAACAAAATGTTAGTTAATGAATACCATTTTTCTTATTTAAAAAAACTACTTAAATTAGTGAACAGATCTGAGTACATCTGAGGATAGGTCAAGCAAGTCCATTAGTCTGTTGATGACACAAAAATGAGTGAGCAAGCATGCTGTGTTGAGGATATTAGGGCTCAGCAGCTGGAGATAGATTGATTGAGTGGGAGTAACCTTGGCAAAGTCAAGTTTAATGTGGAAAAGGGTGAGATTTGGACTTCAGTAAGAGGAACCAAAAGCAGTATGTTACCTAAATAGAGAAAGAATTGAAGATGAGCATACTACAGAGATCCAGATATTCCTGTGCACAAATTGCCTGAAGTTAGTAAGCAGGTGAGGCAAATGGTTAGGAAGCAAATGGAAGATTAGAGTTTAGAATTAAAGGTGCACTGTTATAATCATAAACAAAATAGGTGAGGCCACATCTGGAGTGCTGTCTGCAATTTTGCTCCCCTACTTAAATTAAGATAAATTTGCTTAGGCAGCAGTTGGAAAGAGTTCCACTGGGCCTATTCTTCTGATGAGAGAATTGTCCTACTATGCAAGGCTAAAAAAAAAGTTAAGGTTCTTCTGAGTTTAGAAGAATGAAGGGTGATGTTATCAAAACAGAGAAATTTTTCCACCAGCAGAAGATCCTTGAAGAAGAGAACATAATTACCGGATTGGTGGTGGCTATTTAAAACGGAGGCACTTAGGAATTTCATCTCACAGACAGAACAAATAGCTGGAATTCAAAGATGGTAATGTCTTCTACATAATTTAAACTAGGAATTACTGTGGTATACAGAGGATATAGAAGGTGAGAAGAATTATATATATATGGGTCTGTCACAATGTTATTTTCTTTCACTTTGTATAATATCAGAAATAATCACTTCAGTGACAGTACACACTCTCTCAGCCATTGAAAGAGTTACTGTGCAAGAAGGGGACAAGTGAGGGAGGCCACCAAGAGACTCATGACAACTCTGGAGGAGTTAAAAGTTTCAAGGAACACAGATTCCAGAAAAGTGTCATAACAGGGTGGGAGATTTTAATTTCCCAAATATTGATCGGCATTTCCCTAGAGCAAGGGGTTTAGATGGGATGGAATTTGTTAGGTGTGTTCCGGAAGGTTTCCTGACACAATATGTAGATAAACCTACAAGAGGAGAGGCTGTACTTAATCTGGTATTGGGAAGTGAACCTGGGCAGGTGTCAGGTCTCTCAGTGGGAGAGCATTTTGCAGAAAGTGATCACAATTCTATCTCTTTAACCATAGCATTGGAAAGAGATAGGAACAGACAAGTTAGGAAAGCGTTTAATTGGATTAGGGGAAATATGAAGTTATCAGGCAGGAACTTGGAAGCATAAATTGGGAACAGATGTTTTCAGGGAAATGTACAGCAGAAATGTGGCAAACGTACAGGGGATATTTGTGTGGCATTCTGCATAGGTACGATCCAATGAGACGGGAAGGGATGGTAGGGTACGGGAACCATGGTTTACAAAGGCTGTTGAAAATCTAGTCAAGAAGAAAAGAAAAGCTTATGAAAGATTCAAAAAACCAGGTAATGATAGAGTCCTGATGAAGGGTCTCGGCCTGAAATGTCGACTGTACCTCTTCCTAGAGATGCTGCCTGGCCTGCTGCGTTCACCAGCAACTTTGATGTGTGTTGCTTGAATTTCCAGCATCTGCAGAATTCCTCGTGTTTGTGTTTTTAAAAAATAATAGAGATCTAGAAGCTTATAAGACTAGCAGGAAGGAGCTTAAGAATGAAATCAGGACAGCCAGAAGGGGCCATGAGAAGGCCTTGGCGAGCAGGAGTAAGAAAAACCCCAAGGCATTCTACAAGTATATGAAGAGCAAGAGGATAAGACGTGAGAAAATAGGATCAATCATATATGACAGTGGAAAAGTATGTTTGGAACCGAAGGAGACAGCAGAGGTACTTAATGAATACTTTGCTTCAGTATTCATTACAGAAAAGGATCTTGGCGATTGTAGTGATGAATTACAGCAGATTGAAAAGCTTAAGCATATAGACATTAAGAAGAAGGATGCGTTAGAGCTTTTGGAAAGCATCAAGTTGGATAAGTCTTTGCAACCGGATGAGGCGTACCCAGGCTACTGTGGGAGGCGAGGTAGGAGATTGCTGAGCCTCTGGCAATGATCTTTGAATCATCAATAGGGATGAGAGAGGTTCTGGAGGATTGGAGGGTTGCAGATGTTGTTCCCTTATTCAAGAAAGGGAGTAGAGATAGCCCAAGAAATTATAGAACAGTGAGTCTTACTTCAGTGGTTGGTAAGTTGAAGGAGAAGATCCTGAGAGGCAGGATTTATTAACATTTGGAGAGGCATAACATGATTAGGAATAGTCAGCATGGCTTTGGCAAAGGCAGGTTGTGCCTTACAAGCCTGATTGAATTTTTTGAGTAAGTGACTGAACACGTTGATGAAGGTAAAGTAGTAGATGTAGTGTATATGGATTTCAGCAAGGCATTTGATAAGGTACCCCATGAAAAAGTAAGGAGGCATGGGATCCAAGGGGCCCTTGCTTTGTGGATACAGAATTGGCCTGCTCACAGAAGGCAAAGAGTGGTTGTAGATGGGTCATATTCTGCATGGAGATCAGTGACCAATCGTGTGCCTCGGGGATCTGTTCTGGGACCCCTTCTCTTCGTGATATTTATAAATGACATGGATGAGGAAGTGAAGGGATAGGTTAGTAAACATGCTGATGACACAAAGGTTGGAGGTGTTGTGGATAGTGTGGAGGGCTGTCAGAGGTTACAACAGGACATCGATAGGATGCAAAACTGGGCTGAGAAGTGGCAGATGGAGTTCAACCCAGGAAAGTGTAAGATGGTTCATTTTGGTATGTCAAATATGATGGCAGAATATAATCTTAATGGTAAGACTCTTGGCAGTGTGGAGGATCAGAGGGATCTTGGAGACGGAGTCCATAGGACACTCAAAGCTGCTGCGCAGGTTGACTCTGTGGTTAAGAAGGCATACGGTGCATTGGCCTTCATCAACTGTGGGATTGAGTTTAAGAGCTGAGAGGTAATATTACAGCTGTATAGGACCCTGGTCAGACCCCACTTAGAGTACTGTGCTCAGTTCTGGATTGGGGAGCATGCCTTATGAGAATAGGTTGAGTGAACTCAGCCTTTTCTCCTTAGAGCAGCATAGGATGAGTGGTGGCCTGATAGAAGTGTATAAGATGATGAGAGGCATTGATCCTGTGGATAGTCAGAGGCATTTTCCCAGGGCTGAAATGGCTAACACGAGCGGGCACAGTTTTAAGGTGCTTGGAAGCAGGTACAAAGGAGATGTCAGGGGTAAGTTTTTTATGCAGAGAGTAGTAAGTGTGTAGAATGGGCTGCTGGCAACAGTGGTAGAGGCAGACACAATAGGGTCTTTTAAGAGACTCCTGGATAGGTACATGGAGCTTAGTAAAGTACGTACCTGTCTGGCGCAGCATTGTGGGCCAAAGGACCTGTATTGTGCTGTAGGTTTTCTTTGTTACACACATCAATATTGCTGGTGAACGCAGCAGGCCAGGCAGCATCTATAGGAAGAGGTACAGTCAACGTTTCGGGCCAAGACTCTTCATTAGGACTATCGTAAGGGTCTCGGCCTGACAATTTTTATGTGTGTTGCTTGAAATTCCAGCATCTGCAGATTTCCTCGTGTTTGAGGTTTTCTATGTTTCTAGGTTTCTAAGCTTCAGTGGCTGAAATGGGAGAGACAGTGCATACAACAACTGTTGCCTGGGTGCTTCACCAGTCATGGCTTTATGGGAGTGACAAAGGGAAAGCCACTGTTTGAAAAATGTCACAACCACGGATTCAGCAGCACAGTAGATACAGCAACTGTGCTTGTGAATATGCATGCGTCAGCTAATTCTTTCATTGTGATAATATATAACTCCATATTTGTCATCATAATGCTTGTCGAGACTGGGACAGAGCACAGCAATGTTTTGCTGCCTGTTTGCATTCGGCCTTGCCTGAGAAACTGGACTGTCGAGTCAACTGACCCTGAAGATGAGCGTTATTCGTTTAATACTTAAATGTTCTTTGCAGCCACAGTGTAGACTATGTTTTTTGCATTTAAGAGTTTTAGTTAAGGGCCCTGTTTGGCCTAGTGTTTATTGTTTTATTTCCCCCTTAACACTGTTTGCATTAAAGTTTGTGAACTATCGACCCACTTCTGTGTCTCTCACTCCGCACCATATCTGAACCTGGTGACAAAAAATATCACATGAGATTTCAGCTAGAGTTTGCCAGAAGGCATGTTGGAGACTCTGAAGTCAGCTGTAAGAAGGTTCTATTGGCTTATGAAACCAAAATTGAGCTATTTGGCCATCAGACTAAATGCTATGCTTGGCGTAAGCCAAACACTGCACATCATGAAAAACATACCATCCCTACTGTGAAGCATGGTGGTGGCTGCATCATGCTGTGGGGATGCTTCACTGCAGCAGGCCCTGGAAGGCTTGTGAAGGTGGAGGGTAAAATGAATGGAGCAAAATACAGGGAAATCTTAGAGGTAATCTGCAAGATAACTGCGACTTGGGAGAAGATTTGTCTTCCAGCAAGATAATGACCCCAAACTTAAAGCCAAAGCTACACAGGAATGGCTTAAAAACAACAAAGTTCATGTCCTGGAGTGGCCAAGTCAGAGTCCAGACCTCAATCCATTTGAGAATTTATGGCTGGATTTGAAAAGAGTTGTTCACTCATGATCCCCATGCAATCTGACAGAGCTTGAGCAGTTTTGTAAAGAAGAATGGGGAAAAATTGCACTGTCCAGATCTGCAAAGCTGATAATTGCTGCCAAAAGTGCATCTACTAAATACTGACTTGAAGGGTCAGTACTTTCTGTTTAATAATTGTAATAAATTTTAGAAAAATTTGTAGAAATTTGTTTTCACTTTGACACAAAAGAGTCTTTTCTGCTGATCAGTGTCAAAACAGCCAAATTAAATCTGCTGTGATTCAATGTTTTAAAACATTAAAACATGAAACTTCTGGGGGGTGGAGGTGAATACTTTTTGTAGGCATTGTATTTCAATGGCTTCAGACTCCACACAATGCATGGCAGTCCATCACTCATCTGTCACTATTTTAATCGTTCAGAACTCAAGCTATAGGATTACTTAATGTACCCTGTATTTTCTTTCCCATGTTAGAATTAATAGCCGACATCTTCCCGGGCTTCTCTCCCTAAATTTCTGCTCTTTCCTGCTATCTTACCAACTTCTTTTTCAAGATCTATTCATCTGATCAAACTTTCAAACTCTCTAATATTTCCTTCTATGGTCCAACAGCTATTTGCATGTTTATCCTTCTATGACGTATTTTGGAACTTAGTTGCTCATTAAATTCCTGATATAAAAGTTCAAAGTTCAAGATAAATTTATTACTGAAATACATACAGTGTATGTCAGCATATACTAACCAGAGATTCATTTTCTTGGGACATTCACAATAAATGCAAAGAAGTACAATAAAATCAATGAAAAAGTACACACAAAACAAAGAGGGACAAACAACCAGCGTGCAAAAGACAACAAATAGTGCAAATACAAAAAGAAAAACAAAAAAATAGATAAGTAAATAATATAGAGAACAGGAGTTGAAAAGTTCTTGAAAGATAATTATTGCAGTGGATAAAGTTTGTCATACAATTGCAGCGTTATGTAAGAGAAATAGAGACACCCAGTAAATAACTCCTGTGTATAAAAGCACAAAACCAGGCTATCATTGCAATCATAGAGAACTCAATTTCAGATTTGTCCTTCATCAACTAGATCTGAGTTTATACCATCAAGTTGACTTATCAACCCACTAATATAGAAGTTATTACCATGATCACAAACAGAAGCCTTGATCATCAGGCATTCGATTTCAGAGTGGAAATTGAGCAATTGTGCAACCTGAAAATAACTCCCTTTGACTTTTCAGGACAAGACTATGAAGGTATTCAGTTTATAAGCTCAGAGCAGTCATACCAGCCGTGTTAGGTTTAGAATTATTTCTGTTGAGCTCAGAGGAATACCAGAGCTCTTCTGGACCCAAGGAAATTATTTTGTCTTCTTGTGGCCCTCTTCTTTTTTTGCAATTGCCTTGGGGTGTCTGACATCCATTCCATCTGGAATTACCATAGCAACACACACAAAATGCTGAAGAAACTCAGCAGCTCATGTAGCACCTATGGAGGCCAAGACTCTTCAGCACTACAACTTATTGTGCTGTCAATCCAATACCCTCCAGTTGAACAGAATGAGCTTGACCTCAATCAGCCAAGTTGGATATTATTTCAGCTTAATCTTAACTGGCAAGTAGGATTTTTTTTTCTGTTGCACATTCCACCAGTGTAATTTAAAGACCCATATGCTATTGGAATGGAATGGCCTTTTTCCTCTTTAATATCAATGATCCAAGATCCTATGTCTTATGGTCTTATGGTCTACGTGACTTTGGTCCTGCCAAATCCTTGAAGTTGGGATGTCTCATCCACCCAAACCCCAGTATGTGTGATTCACTGCCCCCAGCAATTGCCCACCAGCAAGAAATAACAGGTCGTACACGGCATACAATTATAAAGAAGTATATTTAAGAATGTTAACTTAAGCAAATAGTTCTTAAAGGAAAGAAAGAAAAAAAAAAGGGCCCATAATTCTTAAACATATCTCACTAGGGGTATAGATGGAACACTCTGTCCCCCCAGTGCATTATAGGCCAGCCTATCTGGGGCTTCCTGACCCTTTGTGACGTCCTTATCCCATCTTCAGCTCCTCCAGCTTCAACCACCCCTTGGGACCCTTCCTGTCTACTAGAGGGTGCCTGTCTATAGATATAAGATGATTTCCAAGTCCCTGGAGTACAGTTAGTCAATCATCAAGAAATGGAAAGAACAGCTGTAAATCTGCCTAGAACAGGTTGTCCTCAAAAACTGAATAATGAAATGTTGTGCATTTTTTTGTGTTGTTAGGGTAAGATTCTTGTGTCATTTACAAAGACAAACTCATGTAAAGTTGGTGAGGCTAAGATACTCAACGACATTGGCTTAGGAAATAAAAGTTGCTCCTTCTATATACATTTAAAAACCAGCTCAGTTTCTGCACTCTGTTTACAATGAAGACTGACCCTGACTTGCTCTGAAAACAAAACTGACTTATGTTGTTTATTTGTCCAGACATCAGAATTATCTTCAAGAGTAACAAGAACAATTAATGACATATTGCAGGCAGGCATCCACAAGGACAGCAACAAAGTTGTAAAGAAAAGTACAGCACTCAAAATCTTATCTACTCAGGGGTCCATACTACTATCTATGTACATAGCAAAAAAGCAATATCTCTGTGGGTTATCCTTCCATTCAATAAAGCACAATCGCATCTGACACCTCATAAAAACTCAAGGACATCTACATATTTATAACTAACAACTGAAGTCAAGGTCATCCTCACTTTGAACTTGCTACTCTCGGGATCACACTAGCCCACAACTGCTGTTAGATGTTCAAGGTCACAGTAGGGAGGTTAATGATACTCTTGACTTCAGAGGACCGAAGTTCTCCATTAGCTCAAAGAGCAAGAAGACCAGCCAAAGGCATTTGTAGCCATTTCAGAAACACAAGAGATTCTGCAGATGCTGGAAATCTTGAGCAACACACACACACACACCAAGTGCTAAAAGGAACTTGGTAAGACCGACAGCACCTATGGACCAAGACCCTTCATCAGGACTGGAAAAGATGGGGGTAGAGGCCAGGATAAGAACGTGGGGGTGGGGGGGAAGAGAAGGTAAACATGCTAGAAACTGATAGATGAAATCAGGTGGGGGGGTAAGTCAGGGGTGTGGGAGAGGAGATGAAGTAGGTAGCTGAGATGGGATAAGTAGAAGAGGTAAAGGGCTGAAGAAGAAGGAAACTCATAGGAGATAGGATTTCTTCCCTTTCTTCCATTGTCCACTGTCTTTTGCTATCAGCCATTTATCTCTTCAACCTATTTCCTGGAGGGTCCTCCTGTCCCTATAAACCAAAGACATCCCTCATGCCCATGATGTTAAACAATTAATTCCCCAATGTCATTCTCAGTAAATCTAGGACCATACTGCCTGCCATCTGGAATGTACAGTGTAAATGTTTTAAGTAAAGAGGTTAGTTCTGCTGTGGAAGTGTTGCTGATGTTGTGTATGTGTGCCTTTAAGACTTAAATTTTAACTGCTTGCTGATGGTGTATCTAGGTGCTTGTATCTGTACGAAATTCAACTAGAGCTTTTTAGTAAAGCTTACCATTTCTAAAACAGCATGATGTTGCAAGGAGTACGAAAATAAGATCATAATCTTTTAAAATATTTTTAAAAAGCACTAGGGATAATTCCCAAATAATAACACAAATAAATTTGTAGTCATAATGTTAGAAATACTGTCATGACACAGTCAACAGCAGAAATCCAGACCGGTAATTCTGACCAATATTCTCCCTGTATGTTCATCCTCTTCAATATATGCATTATTGTTATTTTTTTCCCTTCCAGCCAAAGTTAAATGCTTCTGAGAAAAAAACTACACACCTCTGATCTACCAAGAAACAGCCAGATGGCCAAATAGCCAAATGTCAGTTTGTAATTTGCGACTTCAATATCTACCCAGTTCAGTCTTGTACATCTGCTATCCTTTTTTTTATGGACAATTATATCACCCCCCTGAGTTCAAGGGATAATGTGCAGCCAGTCTAACAATAATAGTTGCCTAAAAATTTAATGGAATAAGGCTGTCTTATTCTCAACACTGGGTAATTCAATGTATTTTTTGAAGAGAAACATGGTCATTTTTTGATCGTTTTGCATCACTCTGACTCTGATGATATGTCCATATCAGGATCTGGTAATGATGCCATTCCTTGTCCAACATTCTTCATGGAGCATTACAGTAGAAATTTAGCTGGGAAGAGTGAGTAGGATGCTCAAGCAACACACACAAAATGCTGGTGGAACACAGCAGGCCAGGCAGCATCTATAGGAAGATGTCCAGTCGACGTTTCAGGCCGCCAGCATTTTGTGTGTGTTGCTCAAATTTCCAGCATCTGCAGATTTTCTCGTGTTTGAGTAGGATGCTGCTGGGTATCCCAGGCAGCATGGACTGAGAAACCTGCAAGGAAGTTAAAAAGATTACTATGTGCCTGGTTTCTCCATCTGCTACATGTAAACATGCTCTCTCTAACTCATCAAACTCCAGCTGACTACTGATATTTGTGGGGCCTGACTTCACAATCTCATCTGGGGTGACCCCAAAAATCCACAATTGCTGTCCCGGGTGACCGACCAATCTCCAGCTCCCCATGACATCCTGGACCCTGATCACAACTCTGCAATCCCTCCAGTCTCTTTCTCTCTCTCTTTAGCACACTGCACACACAGAGCTAGATCCTTGGTCTGTAATCCCATTTCCTCCCACCCCTCTCCCCATCCCCATTACAGGAGTAGGGGCACTCTCTCTCCCTACAACCAATGAGATCTTTCATCAACCTCCCAAGCCCACACTTAGGAAAAGACCAGCCAGCCTCAGGCATCAAAACCAACTGAAACTGGTGCTTTGAGCCATCCACCCTGGTGGTCAGTGCCCACTGCATACGTGGCATTCTGGCTCTTTAGAACACCTAGAAAATAACATGAAGTTCATGTTAACAGACTCATCACTGACTTCATCATCTTTGAAATACTAGCAACTACCTCACAAATTACTCAACCTAATGTGTTACAAAGTATGTGAATAACAGGATTTTCTGAGTGAGCAGGATCATTAAATCAAATTACACCATCATTAAAACATTAGTCACATCTCTCACAGGAGAAATAGATCTTTCATATGTGAATAAAGTAAAGAATAGACACTTGAAAAATTTTACAAAATTCACTGTACTACTCCTAAAGTCTGGGTATTGAATGCAAAGTAGCTTTTAGTGGAGAGCCAAAGACTGAAACAAGATGTTGACACTTCCTGCAACACATTCCCTGAGATATTAGAATGTTGGTGGAGGGGTGTGTGGAAATGGTGAAGAGAAGCTGTGTACATTTAATTGGGAATTCTTGAATTATAGTAACAGCTTTTGTTTCAAATCGAGCTTTATCTTTAGAGATGAAACTACTTCTGGTTTTTATTATTCCTTGCAAGAACAATTAAGATTTGTATAATATCAGCAATTTGCGGCTTGCACTTTGCTATTACTTGCCAATTCTAATTGATGTCAATAAATTCATTTGTTTGCAGCCTGAGCCAGATTTTATACTCCCAGTTTCTAAAGTTAAGGAGATTACATAGCACATGCTGCATCTAATTATCTGAATAATGTAAAGGATTTCCCTTTTACTAGCAGTCTCATAACTCGTCTACATATTGAATCGTTATAGTTGCATTTGGTTTAAAGAAATTGATGGGTCAGCCACACACCAACCAGATCTGGAAATACCATGCATTCCAGTTAATTGGGACCGGTACATTTTGGCCCAATTATACGGCTACCCCAATTAACTGAAGTTTCATGGAAATAGTTAAAAAGGTATAAAAAGACAAAGTCCTGTTTAACAGAGTAACAAATTTTGTATTTCAATGAAACACAGAACAAATTAGAAAACTACCAATACTACTACAGTACTATAAAACTTTGTACTATTTCCTAATAGTTATCAATGGAGAAATTCATCCAGTGTATGCTGCTGTGTTCTTTACATTGACTGTAAATTAACAAAATCAGTGTAGGCACCTAATACACTTATCTAAATCAAGTCAAGTCAAGTCACTTTTTATTGTCATTTCGACCATAACTGCTGGTACAGTACACAGTAAAAATAAGACAACATTTTTCAGGACCATGGTGCTACATGAAACAATACAAAAACTGCACTACACTACAGACCTACCCAGAACTGCATAAAATGCGCAAAACAGTGCAGGTATTACAATAAATAATAAACAAGACAATAGGCATGTGTTGGCGCGTGGCCAAGTGGTTAAGGCGTTCGTCTAGTGATTTGAAGGTCGCTAGTTCGAGCCTTGGCTGAGGCAGCGCATGTGTCCTTGAGCAAGGCACCTAATCACACATTGCTCTGCGACGACACCAGTGCCAAGCTCTACGGGTCCTAAGGCCCTTCTCTTAGACAACATTGATGGCATGGAGAGGGGAGACTTGCAGCATAGGCAACTGCTGGTCTTCCATACAACCTTGCCCAGGCCTGTGCCCTGGAAACCTTCCAAGGCAGAAATCAATGGCCTCATGAGACTAACAGATGCCTAAAGGCACAGTAGAGGGCAGTAGGTTGGTGTCAGTCCAGGCTCTGGGTATTGAGAGGTCTGATGGCTTGGGGGAAGAAACTGTTACAGAGTCTAGTCGTGCGAGCCCGAATGCTTGGGTGCCTTTTGCCAGATGGCAGGAGAGAGAAGAGTTTGTATGAGGGGTGCGTGGGGTCCTTCATAATGCTGTTTGCTTTGCGGATGCAGCGTGTGGTGTAAATGTCTGTGATGGCGGGAAGAGAGACCCAGATGATCTTCTCAGCTGACCTCACTATCCGCTGCAGGGTCTTGTGATCTGAGATGGTGCAATTTCCGAACCAGGCAGTGATCCAGCTGCTCAGGATGTTCTCAATACAACCTCTGTAGAATGTGGTGAGGATGGAGGGTGGGAGATGGACTTTTCTCAGCCTTCGCAGAAAGTAGAGACACTGCTGGGCTTTCTTTGCTATGGAGCTGGTGTTGAGGGACCAGGTGAGATTCTCCGCCAGGTGAATACCAAGAAATTTGGTGCTCTTAACGATCTCTACGGAGGAGTCGTCAATGTTCAGCGGACGGTGGTCGTTCCGTGTCCTCCTGAAGTCAACAACCATCTCTTTTGTTTTGTTCACATTCAGAGACAGGTTGTTGGCTCTGCACCAGTCCGTTAGCCGCTGCAGCTCCTCTCTGTATGCTGACTCGTTGTTCTCTGCTGTTGAGACCCACCACGGTCGTGTCATCGGTGAACTTGATGATGTGGTTCAAGCTGTGTGTTGCAGCACAGACGTGGGTCAGCAGAGTGAACAGCAGTGGACTGAGCACACAGCCCTGGGGGGCCCCCGTGCTCAGTGTGATGGTGTTGGAGATGCTGCTTCCGATCCGGACTGACTGAGGTCTCCCAGACAGGAAGTCTAGGATCCAGTTGCAGAGGGAGGTGTTCAGGCCCAGTAGGCTCAACTTTCCAATCAGTTTCTGAGAAATGATTGTGTTGAATGCTGAACTCAAGACTATGAACAGTACATGTCTTTTTTGTCCAGGTGGGTGAGGGCCAGGTGGAGGGTGATGGCAATGGTGTCTTCTGTTGAACGGATGGGATGGTACGCGAACTGCAGGGGGTCCAGTGAGGGGGGTAGCAGGGTCTTGATGTGCCTCATGACGAACCTCTCGAAACACTTCATGATGACGGATGTGAGTGCAACGGGACAGTAGTCATTGAGGCAGGACACTGAAGACTTCTTCTGCACGGGGACGATGGTGGTGGCCTTGAAGCACGTAGGAATGACAGTGCTGCTCAGGGAGATGTTGAAGATGTCAGTGAGAATATCTGCCAGCTGGTCTGCACATCCTCTTAGCACTCTGCCAGGAGTATTGACTGGTCCAGCAGCCTTCCGTGGGTTGACCCTGCACAGGGTTCTCCTCACATCGGCCACGGTAAGACACAGCACCTGATCATTGGAGGAGAGGTGGTCTTCCTCGCCGCCACGTCACTTTCTGCCTCAAAATGAGCGTAGAAGTTGTTCAGCGCATCTGGGAGGGAGGCATCACTAGTACAGTTAGGTGATGTTGTCCTGTAGTTGGTGATGTCCTGAATGCACTTCCACTTGCGCTGCGTGTCGCCGCTGTCCTGGAAGTGGCTGTGGATTCGCTGGGCATGTGCACGCTTTGCCCCTCTGATGGCCCGGGACAGTTTGGCCCTCGCTGTTGTTAGGGCTGCCTTGTTGCCTGCTCTGAAGGCGGAGTCAAAGGCCCGCAGCAGGGCACGCACCTCCGCGGTCATCCATGTCCTCTGGTTAGAGCGTGTAGTGATGGTCTTGGCCACAGTGATGTCATCGATGCACTTGCTGATGTAGCTAGTCACTGACACCGTGTACTCCTCTAAGTTGGTAGAGTTGCCATCGGTTGCAGCCTCCCTAAACATGTGCCAGTCAGTGTGCTCAAAGCAGTCTTGAACAGCAGAGATGGCTCCTGCTGGCCAGGTTTTCACCTGCATCTGAACTGGTCTGGAGCGCCTGATGAGCGGTTTGTACGCTGGGATTAGCATAGCAGAGATGTGGTCTGAGTAACCGAGGTGGAGGCGGGGCTCAGCCCAGTACGCGCCAGGAGTGTTTGTGTAAACAAGGTCCAACGCATTCTCCCCTCTCATTGCAAAGTCCACATTCTGATGGAATCTGCAGAGCACTGACTTAAGGCTCACATGGTTAAAATCTCCGGTGACAATAAACAGTCCATCAGGGTGTGCATTCTGCAGTTCGCTAATAGCCCCATACAGTTCACAGAACGCCTCCTTAGCATTAGTGCTGGGGGGAATGTAGACACCGATTATAAGGACAGTGGTGAATTCCCGTGGTAAATAAAATATTCTGCATCTAACAGTCACAAACTCCACTAGCCTTCATACAGTACTTTTGATGATTACATCCTCCAAATCTTTACTTTCATTGTAATTCAAGATGATTGTCGATACCTTCAAATTCTTCATAGTTTCTAATTTGTTTAAGTAGTGAAATTGTTTCAATATCACTCCCAGCCACTTCTGACATCTCCAAGCCTGAATGCTTGAAGCTCCAGTGAGAAAAACAATTCTGCATTACTTCTCCCTAACCACCAGTGACAAAAATATCCCTGATTTTCGAACACATTCATCCAATTGCCACTATGTAAAAGCTGTTTGCTCTAAGCACAGTGTAATGTCTAAGGGCCACACTAGTTAGAAATAGGTTCCTATCAGTTTCCTATCTGAAATAAACAAAGTAAATCCTAGCTATTTTCTCAATTTAATTTTCTTCTTTAAGAGTTGTCCCAAAGAAGTGGCTGTCCCAATTAAACAATGGCCCAGTTAATCAGAATGCACTATATATCAGCATTCATTTCCTTATCATTGCTGGGTCAATATCTCCTTGACACAGTTGTATGCATAGCCCCACACCACAAGCACTGCGGAGGTTCAAGAACACTGCTCACTGCTAATCTCTCAAGGACAATTAGAGACGGGCAACTAAATGCCGACAGCTTGTGCAGCCCACATCCTTTGGAAAAAAATAAGCTTTTGATGTAACCTTTGGCATTAAGCAAAAAATATCATAAGGTAAACTTCTTCAAATGTAACAGATGGTTTATGAGACAAGGACTCAAGTAAATCATTGTGTAGATACCTGGCTTTTTGCCAAATTTTAGAAGCATTTTCATAAATCATTTAAATATGTATATTTAGCTACTAATCTAATAAGTTTAGCAATAGGTTGCAGATACATCAAGTTATTAAGATGGCAAATGCAATGTTAACTTCTGTTGCAAAGTGAATAGAAGACATGAAGAAGGAAGTTCAACAGTATGGGAAACTGGTGAAGCCACACAGCAGGATTGTACTCAGCACAAGAGATTCTGCAGATTCTGAGATTCTGGAGCAACACACACAAAATTGTGGAGGAACTCAGCAGCTCAGCAGATCCCCCTCCCCCATAGTCCAGAATCAAAATCAGCTTTATTATTACTGATAAATGTCACAAAGTTTCTTGTTTTGTAAAAGATAAATAAATAGTGCAAAAAGAGAACAAAATAGGAGGTAGTGCTCATGGGTTCATGGGCTATGCAGAAGTCTGATGGCGGAGGGGAAGAAGCTGTACCTAAAATGTTAAGCATGTGTCTTCAGGTTTATATCTTCTCCCTAATAGTAGCAATGAGAAGCCATGTTCTGGGTGGTGGAGGGCTTTAATGATGGACACTGCCTTTTTGAGACATCAGCTTTTGAAGATTTCCTTGATGGTGAGGAGGCTGGTGGCCATGATGGAGCTGGCTGAGCATACAACTCTTTGCAGCTTTTTCAGATCCCATGTATTGGACCCGCCATACCAGACAGTGATGCAACCAGTTAAAATGCACTCCGCTGCACATCTCTCGAAATTTGCTCGAGTCTTTGGTGACATACCAACTCTCCTCAAATGCCTAATGAAATATAGCGCTGGGGTGCCTTCTTTGTAATTGCATTGATATGGCGGGCCCAGGATAAATGATGTTGTCACCCAGTTCACCATTTCCACTGCTGACCCCTCGAAGAGGACTGCTGTGTGTTCTCCTGACTTCCCCTTCCTGAAGTCCACAATCTATTCCTAAGTCTCCACAGCATCAATACAAAGAAGGCAAAGAAACTGGACCAGAGGGTGTACCCAACTGGGTCCTCAGGGACTGAACTGGCCAGCTGGTAGAGGTTTTTACAGAAATCTATAACCTCTCTCTGTCTGTTGCTGTGATCCCTACATATTTCAAAACATCATACAGTCCCAAAACAGTCAGCAAAGTAACATGTTTCAATGACTACAGACCAGTTGCACCCAGCCCCATGGCTGCCAAGTTCCTGCAGAGACTGGTTGACTCACATTAAAAACACCATCACTGCTGCTCTTGACCCAGCACCAGTATGCCTGTAAGGCAAACAGATCAACCGAGGACACCATCGCCACATTGTACTGAAACACCTGGAGCGTAAGGACACCTACGCCAGAATGCTTTTTATTGACTACAGTTCTGCTCTCAACACTATTTGGTCCCAATAAGTTGACCATTTAACTACACACTCTGGGACTCAATGCATCCATTTGCAACTGGATTCTGGACTTTCTTACCAATCACACCCAGACAGTCATACTAGGCGAGTATACATCAACGTCCTTGACCCTGAACACCGGTACACCACAGGGATATGTAGTGAGTCCACACCTTTACACTCTCTTCCCCTATGACTGTGCACCCTGCCTATGCCACCAAGTCCACCATCAGGTTTACAGATGACACCACCGTGGTTGAATTAACTACAAGTAACAATGAGACAGCATAGAGAGAGGAGGTGCAGAGACTGCCTGGAAGGTGCAATAACTATAACCTTTCACTCAATTTCAAAATAACCAAATAAATGATTATCAGTTTCAGGAAATCAAGAAAGTATGAACAAGCTTCACTACTCATAAATGGTGAAGCAGGTCTCCAGCTCTAAGTTCTTGGGAATGAACATCACCGAGGAGCTCTCTTGAACCACCAACACTTCCGTAATAGTAGGGAGGATCAGCGGTGGCTTACTATCTTAGGAGGTTAAAGAGAGCAAATCAGCTAAATTTGTGTGTAATTTAGAGTATACTGACCTACTACATGAGTGCATGGTACACTAACTGCAACAAGATCAACCGAAAAGCACTTCAGCCAGTGATTAGGACTGCACAGAACTTTATACGGAAATGACTACCAGATATAGAAAATATAGATATCGAAAATTTTACAGCAGGCTCTTAAAATCATGATGGACTTATCACACCCCAGTAAACACCTATTCAATCTCCTGCCATTTGGCAGGAGATACAGAAACATCTTTTTACGGACATCCAGATTGAAAAACATCTTTTTTTTCCCCAGGGTTTTTGCTCCATTTTAGAGTTGTCTGATTTTTAATTCAGTTGTAACTTAGATGTCAATCTAAATATCTCAGGCATGACTTTAAATTTAGTGATTGTATTTTTAGTAATTGTATGTTGTTTTGCACTGAATGGAGTAGAACTGCAGTCCCCTTGTCTTCAGCAATGACATTAAAGTTCTGTTGACCATTTATCAAAAGGACTAGGTTAAGATATTCACTACACAACCTTTAATTAATCGAAGCTCATTTTATTGGCTCTGCACAAACAACAGCATAACTATGTTGAGCCTAGGACAACAACTTAAACCATGAATTCTACCGTTCCATCTGTGCCCATACTCACTCAGACAACTTGTCCAGTTTATAACCTGCAAAATACAGGATCTCTGTTGGCCGGACGATCTTCTCCCAGCCCCTGGCATGGGGGTTCTTCCTCGCAATGGTGATTCACCGGAGTTATCGCGGATAGCGCAATCGAAGTGACCACTTTTACATTCATTTCTTATTCTTATCAACTCATATGTAACATTCCAGTGTTATTGGTTGTAGGTCATGTGTCTGACCTTTAACACCTTTCATTGGCTCTGTTCTATTAATGCCCTCTTCCCAGCAAGTGACATATGGTAATTCATGGCTCTTTGTTCTCAATCAGCAAAGAGTTTGATCCATGCTAAACAGATACTGACTCCAACAGTCAAACACTTGTATGTCATATCCAACCAAAGAACGTCTCACGAATAACTTCTTTTTCTGAAATTATCTCTTGTTCAGCAGCTTACCTGAAGCACCACTGCGTCTTACTGATCAAACCAAGCAACTACCATACAAAATAGAGAACAGTTCCACACAATGGCAGCCTCCATCTCAAAGCACGTGGCAAGAACAAAGACAATTGATCTGTCTGCTTCCACTGTCCTTCACCCATTCAAGTTCGATACTTACTTCCAAATTTCAAATCCGCCATGGCCAACAGCTCTAACTAACTGTTAAGTGCAAGGTTGCTGTTCCAACTAGCCAATCTGTCTCATTCCAGCATTTAACTGTGCCCAGCCACACAATTGGGTGTAGAGGAAGTAAGCACAGATTCTGAGGTGTACCTGTCTTGATTGTCAGCGAGGAAGAGTAGTTATTTCCAATCCAAGCTGACTGTGGTCTTGTAACAAGAAAGGCAAGGATCCAATTGCATAGGAAGATACAGTGGCCCAGGTTTTTAAACATATTGTTTAGTACTGAGGGGATAATGGTGTTGAACACTGAGCTATAACCAACAAACAGCAAACTGACATAAGTATAGCTGTTCTCCAGGTAGTCCAAGCCAGTGAGATTGCATCTGCTGTAGACCCATTGTGGTGGTAGGCAAATTGCAGTGGGTCCAGGTCCTTGCTTAGGCAGGAGTTAATTCTAGTCATGATCAGTCTCTTAAAGAACTTCATCACAGTAAATATCAGTGCTATTGGGCAATAGTCATTGAGGCAGCTCATCCCACTCTCCTGGTATGATCAATGCCTTTTGAAATAGGTGGGAACCTCCAACTGCAGCAGTGAGCGATTGAAGATGTCCTGAACACTCCACCATGTTGGTTAGCACAGGTTTTCAGTTCCCTGCCAGGTACACCATTGAGGGCTGGTTTGCCCTCTTGAGAGATATTCTGATTTCAGCCTCTGATGCAGCTATAACAGGGTTGCAAGCTGCTGCAGGAACTTGCACAATGATAGTTTAATTCTCCCTTTCAAAATGTGCATAGAAGTTGCTCTGTTCATCTGGGGGTGAAGCACTACAGCATGGTAATGTTAGGTTTCACCTTGTGAGAAGAGTAATGGCTTGTAAACTCTGCCTTAGCTGATGTGCTTCCGATTCTGTCTCTAGATTCACTTGGATATTTTATTTTGCACTTAAGATAGCCTTCTGTAGATCATATCAGGACTTCTTGTAGAGTTTTCTCCTATCAGATTGTTTCTTCTTTAACCCTTACCTTATCCATCTGTTATCTCCCAGCTTCTTATTCATTCACCTTCCCCCACCCACCCAGTTTGCCTCTCACCTGGTTTCTCCTATCACCTACCAGCTTGTTACTCCTTCCCTATCCATTATATTTTCTTATTATGGCTCCTTCCCCCTTCCTTTCTAGTTCTGATGAAGGGTCTTGGCCCATAACTTTGACTCTTTATTCCCCTCCATAGATGCCGCATGACCTGTGGGTGCCTCCAGCAATTTGTGAGAATTGGATTGAATTCTGCTTTCCTTTCTTTTTAAAAGAATAATTTACTTGACTTGGAATGAAAAAGCAAAAAAAACATTACATTGATTCTTAAGATGGGGAACTTGTCCTATGAGTAATGTTGAAGCAGGTGGGGTCTGCAGTCTCTGGAGTTTAGAGGTGATCCCATTGACATATTAATGATTCAGCAGAGAGTTGATACTGTGAGATCAATTCCCTGTTGGGGTCAATCTAGAACTAGGAGACAGAGACTCAGAAAAAGGAGTAGGCTGTTTAAGACTGAGATGACGAGAAATTTCTTCTTTCAAAGATTTGTGAATCTTTAGCGCGCTCATCGATTGAGACTTGTATATTGTGAATCATTAAAGACATTGAGGGATTGATAGATTTTTTTTGACAAAATGGAAATCAAGGCTTCTGGGATCTGAGAGGAAAATCTGAGACCCAATATTAGATCAGACCTAATCTTATTTAATGACAGAGAAGGCTAAAGGGGCTAAATCCTCTACACCAACCCCTAATACTAATTCCAACATACTTAAGATCATTAGCAATGCCTTAGAATATTTAATTTGGAGACATCATTTTCAAGAAATATGCATAGTTGCCAAGTCTTTCACAGACTACCCAGTGATTTATTTAACAACTGTGAAACTGAAACAAGAGAGATATTTACCTTATGCCAAAAAAGCATCACAAGATGTGATAAAAAAAAATGTGTGCGATTATGCAGGAGGCGGGAGGAGGAGATAGCAGCGCAGCCCTCTGGTGAAAATGATATCGTATCCATTAAATAGGGGCCGTGGACAATTCTGATTTGATGGAGACAGATGTGAAAGCACAGAGGAACATCTGGAGAAATTTCTGAAACGCAGGTTCGCTGCCGTTGTTACTGGGCGATCGAGAATCTTCCGAGGGAAGGCCCCAAAATACCTGGCTTTGCCTGCTGCTGGCGACCGAGATTGAGGTCAAATCGTTTGGATAGAGATGGTGCTCAGTACTCGGTGTCGGAGAGCTGATCGGAGGCTCGAAGTTTTCAGACGACTCAGAGTCAGACTGTGGTTGGACCTGGCAGGAAGAGTTTTATTCTTTCTCCTGTCTGCATGAGATGTGGGACATTTGAGAGACTTTGAACTTTTTACTGTGCCATGGACTGTTATTCATCAAGTTATGGTATTGTTACACTGTTGTAACTATATGTTTGTCATGGTCCCTTCTGGCAATCCCCCACCTTGCCATTTGCCTCAAGATTTGGGCCTCGATCACCTCATTTAGATTCCAATCATTCCCAAGTACCACTAACTACACACACCTGCTTCCCATCAAATGGCAGGATAAAAACCCTGAGACCACAGCAAGAAGCTGCCAGTTTGTTGGTTGACTCTTGTGAGAGTAAACCTTGTTTCCTGTTCCTGATAGCTGTTAGTTCTAAGCTTTGCATCGTCTCCTGGATATTGGCTCCCTGTTTGTGGAGGTGCTATGCCTAATGACTCTGCCTCAGCATCTGTGTCCTGCACTTGGGTTCATCCCCAGCCATGTCCTTGCAACAGAACGAACTGGCCAACATGAACCCAGCAGACACGAATCCTCTGCAACAAGCCCTTGCCAGCCAGAGCTCCCTATTGGGCTTGCACGATCAGCTGCTCTGGGAAGTCATGGAAAATCTCCGTTGCCTATCAGTAGACGTAAGAAAGGTCAGTGAACAGGTCGACCAAGTATCCACCCATCTTACCCTGTCGACTCTGGGAACTCCGTCTGACCAGCCCAGACAGTCTGTGGTGGCGATGTCTGAGGCATGAACAACACATCTGCTAAGGGAGCCACACGTCCCTGAACCAGAACCCTACACTGGAGATCTGGGGAAGTGCCAGGCTTTTCTGCTACAATGCTCCCTGGTGTTTGAGCAGCAGCCATCCACACACGCCATGGACAGATCTAAAATAGCTTACATTATGGGGTTATTACGAGAAAATGCCTTGGCGTGGGCCACCGTGATTTGGGATAGTCAGCCAGAGACCTGCTCTTCCTTTCCCATCTTCATCTCAGAAATAAGGAAGATTTTTGACCATCCCGTCTGCGGTAAAGATGCCGTTAAGTGGCTACTCACCCTCCATCAAGGCTCACGTAGTGTTGCAGAATACTCCGTGGAGTTCTGGATGCTAGTGGCTGACTCGGGCTGGAATGATGAGGCATTCCAGGAGGTATTCTGGCAAGGCCTCTGACAAGGTAAAGGACGAGTTGGTGGCTAGGGATGACACTAACAGTCTGAATTCATTGATCTCCCTAGCCACCAGGCTGGACAACCGACTCCAACAATGAAAGAGGGAGAGAACCGATTGTCCTTTGGCCACCCCACGGCATGCTTTACCATCTACTCCCAGCCCTAACCTCTCTCCTCCTCCCACTCCTAGAATAGCATCCGGCCCGGCCGTTTCCACCACCCCGGGAGAGGAACCAATGCAGCTGGGACAGAGCCGTCTTTCTCCCTCCGAGCGGCTTCGGAGATTGAGCAGGGGATTGTTTCTATTGAGGCCAGTCTGGCCAATTTTGTGACACCTGTCCCCTTCAGCCAAAAGGAAGGGCTCACCAGAAGAAAGGGGGACCCTGGTGAGCCAGACCACATTCCCTTCTGTCCCCCAATCCCGGATGCAAGTCCAAACCACTGTAAGCTACAACCAACAGTCCCTGTCCTTGTCTGCCTTGATAGATTCCGGTGCTGAGGGGAATCTGTTGGATGAAGATATAGCAACCCAGGCCGGAATTCCTCAAGAGCCGTTGACTACCCCTCTGGAAGCCCGGGCACTGGACAGAAGACTTCTGGCCCAAATCATTCACTGTACCCCACCACTGTCTTTGATTCTCTCGGGGAACCATCGGGAACAGGTACAATTTAACTTGATCTCCTCCCCTCAAGCCCCAATAGTTCTTGGGTACCCATGGTTGAGCCGCCACAACCCTTGCATTGATTGGTCCACCGGGAGGATAGCCAGCTGGAGTCCATTTTGTCACGCCACCTGTCGGCAGTCGGACTTTTCCCCTGTGAAACCACCTCGACCTCGCCTGCAGTTGAACCCCCCTGACTTGCCCAGGGTTCCAGCGGAGTACCACGACCTGGGACACATGTTTAGTAAACAATGCGCCCTTTCCCTGCCTCCACACCGACCCCACGACTGTGCTATCGACCTTCTTCCCGGAGCTCCTCTGCCCACCAGTCGACTGTATAACTTGTCCCGGCCAGAGAGGGAAGCAATGGAGGGTTACATCAGTGAATCTCTCGCGGCAGGCATCATCCGACCCTCGTCCTCCCCGGAGGGCGCAGGGTTCTTCTTCGTGGGGAAGGAGGATGGTTCCCTATGTCCCCGCATTGACTACTGAGGCCTAAATCATATAACCATAAAGAACAAGTACCCACTGCCTCTGATAAGTTCTGCGTTCGAACCACTTCACGGAGCCACCATCTTCTCGAAGTTGTACCTACGAAGCGCCTACCATCTGGTCTGAATAAGGGAGGGGGACGAGGGGAAGACAGCATTCAATACCCCGTTAGGCCACTTCGGCGAGTACTTGGTCATGCCTTTTGGCCTCACCAATGCCCCTGCAATCTTTCAAGCCTTGATTAACAATGTACAAACAGACTTTATTAACCGCTTTGTGTTTGTCTATCTGGATGACATCCTAATCTTTTCTAGCAGTCCCCAGCAACACGTTCTTCATGTCTGTCAAGTCCTGCAGAGACTGGGGGAGAATAAGTTATTCGTAAGGGCGGAGAAGTACAAATTCCACGTCCCCTTGGTCAGCTTCCGGTTGTATCATCGAGAGCAGACAGGTGAGAGCCGATCCCGAGAAGATCCGGGCTGTGACGGAGTGGCCCAAACCCACGGACCGCAAGCAACTTCAACGGTTCCTGGGGTTTGCGAACTTGTATCGCCGGTTCCTCAGAAACTACAGTCAGGTGGCAGCTCCTCTGACCCGACTTGCCTCACCTGCCACACCTTTCCTTTGGAACTCCGAGGCGGACTCAGCATTCGCGGAACTAAAGAGGCATCTGCTCCTGTTCTGATTCAACCGGACCCCTCCTGTCAACTCATTGTGGAGGTTGACGCCTCCGACTCCGGGGTGGGAGCAGTACTGTCCCAACATTCGGGCCTGGATCAGAAACTACATCCCTGTGCCGCCTTCTCTCGCCGACTGTCTCCCACTGAACGAAATTACGATGTGAGGAACCGGGAGCTACTGGCTGCCAAACTGGCGTTGGAAGAATGGAGACACTGGTTGGAGGGGGCGGCACACCCGCTCATAATCTGGACAGACCATAAGAACTTTGAATATATCCAGACCGCCAAACGCCTGAATTCTCGTCAAGCCCGTTGGGCATTATTCTTTGGCCGGTTCAGGTTTACCCTCACGTATCATCCAGGATCCAAGAACGGGAAGCCGGATGCGCTGCCCTGCCAGCATGACTCCAAGGATGACACCTCCAGTCCCGAGACTATCCTCCCACCCTCCTGCGTGGTTGCCACCCTCACTTGGGAGATCGAGGCTAAAGTAAAGGAAGCCCAGCAAGACGAACCCGACCCGGGCAATGGACCCGGCGATCGCCTGTACGTGCCCGTCTCCGTCAGGTCCCAGGTTCTCCAATGGGGGCACACATCCCGGTTCGGACCCTGGCTTTCCTGAGGAAGCACTTTTGGTGGCTGTCCATGGAGGGGGACACCCATTCTTGTGTCTCAGCTTGTTCCATCTGTGCCCGGGGAAAGGTCTCTCATCGACCACCTGCGGGACTACTTCATCCTCTACCTGTTCCTGGTCGTCCCTGGTCACACATCACCTTAGACTTCGTCACCGGTCTACCCCCTTCCCACAGAAACACCAGTCCTCACTGTGGTAGACCAATTCTCTAAGGCAGTGCACTTTGTGGCCCTCCTTAAACCTCCTTTCTCTCAGGAAACCACAGATCTTCTCGTCCATAACGTCTTCCGCCTCCACAGAATCCCCGCGGACATCATCTCCAATTGAGGTCCCCACTTTGTCTCGCAAGTATGGAAGGCCTTCTGCCAACCCTTGGGCGCATCGGTCAGCCTGTCATCCGGCTTCCACCCCCAGATGAATGGGCAAACCAAGACCTGGAGGCGACGCTTCGTTACGTAACGGCAAACAACCCACCAACCTGCAGCGACCACCTCCCGTGGGTTGAGTACGCCGACAACTCTCTGGTGAGCTCTGCCATTGGGAGGTCTCCGTTCGAGTGCTCCCTTGGGTATCAACCCTCGCTGTTTCCTGCACAAGAAGAGATTGCAGTACCATCGATTCAGGACCATATTAATCGGTGCCTCAAGATTTGGGAGGAGACGCACATGGCCCTACTCAAATCAACAAACCGAAATAAGAAGACAGCCGACAGACACCGCATCCCGGCGCCAGAGTACCAACCTGAGCAGATGGTGTGGCTGGCCTCCAAGGACATCCCGCTCAAGAACTAACATAGAAAACTCGCCCCTCGCTTCCTGGGACCATTCAAGGTTGAAAGAGTAATCAATCCCACAGTGGTCCGCCTAAAGCTAGATCCATGCGCATCCACCCAAACTTTCATGCGTCTCAGTTAAAGCCAGTTTCCATCAGCCCTCTGTGTCCCCCTGCTGAGACTCCCCCACCTGCCCGTATCATCGACAATCATCTGGCATACACCGTCCGACGACTACTAGATGTGCGCCGTCAGGGCAGGGGTCTCCAATATCTGGTAGACTGGGAAGGGTATGGTCCAAAAGAGCATTCCTGGGTCCCCCGCTCCTTCATCCTAGACCCTTCCGTCATCCAGGATTTTCATTGGGACCACCCGGACAGGCCGGGAGGATCACCTGGAGGCTCCCATTGGGTGGGGGGAGGTACTGTCATGGTCCCTTCTGGCAATCCCCCACCTTGCCATTTGCCTCAAGATTTGGGTCTCGATCACCTCATTTAGATTCCAATCATTCCAAAGTACCACTAACTACATGCACCTGCTTCCCATCAAATGGCAAGATAAAAACCCTGAGACCACAGCAAGAAGCCGCCAATTCCTTGGTTGACTATTGTGAGAGTAAACCTTGTTTCCTATTCCTGATAACTGTTAGTTCTAAGCTTCGCATCGTCTCCTGGATATTGGCTCCCTGTTCGCGAAGGAGCTATGCCTAACGACTCTGCCTCAGCATCTGTGTCCTGCTCTTGGGTTCATCCCCAGCCACGTCCTTGCAACAATGTTATAATTATGTGGTTTCGTTAGTTTTTTTTCAGTCTTGGTCTGTCCTGTGTTTTGTGATATCATACCGGAGGAAATATTGTATCAGTTCTTAATGCATGCATTACTAAATGACAATAAAAGAGTACTGCGTGTCTTCATAATCTAAAAAGCATTGTCATTTCTTATCAACAAAAGCTGCCACTTCAGAGTTAGCATCAGTAAGGAGAGTGATGAACACAATTGCTATATTCTGTGCCAAATTTTAACTTGTCCCATAAAGCACAACCGAGAACGTGGTATCTTAATCAGTATTAAACTTAATACCTAAGTTTAGTTCTGATTAGTTTACATCTCACTCTCATCCATCAGGTTAAAGCGGTTTTAATGGAGAACCACAACTAACTTGTATCTGAAATAGAGATGCAATAAAACATTAAAAGCTATTTTTGAAATTTAAAACAATGAATCTGAATGCTAAGTTGAATACAAAAATACACAAACATTTCCATAATACTGTTTCATTGGAAACAGGATAATAGTGAACACTAAACAATGACTTTAATGCAATGTATGTAATTTGACAAGCTCCATGATAATATTCATCAATATGGGCTGCAAAGACAATTCTTCAGAGGTTAAAAGAATTTAGTCACTGATCACACTTTATTGAAGGTAAGTATATCATAGTTTATTGACTGAATTTTTTTTTAATTAACCTGCAAAACTTGAGCAAAAGTGTAAATGCTGACATACAAACTGCTTTTGTTTCTAATTTTATGCATGAGTGATTATTTATGACTGTGTCTGATGTCGGGTCTAAAGTTTGTCTTTTACTGTTCCAAGATTTAACTACTATAAGTACATTCTAAAACCAGTCAGAGACTAATTCCTATTAAGGTCACTTAGCAAAGTTATTTAGGAAATAGCTCCCTTCCAGCAGCTTGTTGTATTAAAATGTTTTTGCTCAAAGTTAAAGGAAAAATAGTTGCAAATTTATGTCTGTCCCTATATTGTGATTACTCTATCCTTCTGTTACTAAAGTGTAATCACCTTTGAAGTATTGACACTTGAAGTAACAAAAAGTGATTTAGTTAGTAGTTTGTGAAATAATGAGCAATCTTGAATATGTATTCAGTTTAGCAAGAGTCTTTTTATTTGCTGAGTTAAATCTGAACATGAAGGGGACTGACAATGGACACACCCCCACCTCTTTCACTACTCCCCATTCCTGTTTCCATCTCTCACCTATCTCCTTACCTGCACAACACCTCCCTCAGGTGCTGCTCCCCTTTCCCTTTCTTCAGTGGCCTTCTGTCCTCTCCTATCAGATTCCCCCTTCTCCAGCCCTTTATCTCTTTCATCAATTGATTTCCCTGCTCTTTACTTCAGCACTCCCTCTCTCCCAGTTTCATCAATCATCTACTACCTTACATTTCTTCCTCCCCTCTTCTTACTCTGACTTATCATCTTTTCTCTTCAGACCTGATGAAGGGCCTGGGCCCAAAACATTAACTTTTTACTCGTTACCATAGATGCTCCCTGGCCTGTTGAGTTCCTCCAGTATTTTGTGTGTGTTGTTTGCCTACTATGAACACAGACAGGGAATGAAATAACATATTCACAACCTATAAGTGCTATTGATTGACAAGTAGACTGAATGTATATCGTTGATATGAAGGTGGAGTTGTGAATAGTGTTGAAGACTGGCAAAGAATACAGCACGCTATAGATCAGTTGCAGATGTGGGCTGAGCAGTGACAGATGGAGCTTAACCCAGATAAATGTGAGGTGTTGCACCTTGGTAGGGCAAATGCAAGAAGACAGGGCAAGACCCTTAACAATGTTGGTAAGCAGAAAAGATCTTGGGTTCCAAGTTCATAGCTCCATGAAAATGGCTACTCAGGTTGACAGAATAGTCAAGAAGACTTGTGGAATGCTTGCTTTTATTGGTCGAGGCAATGAGTTCAAAAGTCAAGAGTTTTGTTGCAACTTTATAAAACTCTGGTTAGGCCACATCTGGAGTATTGCATACAGTTCTGCTCTCCCCAATAGAGTATGGATGTTGAGTCTTTGGAGAGGGTGCAGAAGAGGTTAACCAGGATGCTTCCTGGTTTAGAGGGCATGTGTTATAGTGAGAAGCTGGGCAAACTTGGGTTGTTTTCTTTGGAGTGGCGGAGGCTGGGGGAAGATCTGCTGTAGATTATGAGAGGCATAGATAGGGTAGGCAGGGAGTATCTTTTTCCCAGGGTAGAAATGTCTCATGCCAGAAGGCATGCATTGTAGTTGAGAGGGGGTAGGTTCAAAGGGGACGTGAGGGGTAAGTTTTTTACTCAGAGCAGTGGATGCCTGGGGCAAATACATTAGAGGTTTTTAAGAGATGTTTAAATAGGCACATGAATGTGAAGAAGATGGAGGGATATGGACATTTTGTAGGTAGGAGGGATTCAGTTGTGGGGGGTGTTGATTATCTGTTTTGCTAGTTCAGCACAACACTGAGGGCCAAAGAGTGTGTTCCTGTCCTATACTGTTCTATGTTTGATGTTGAATGTTTCCAAATCTTGATTGTTCAACTAGAAAAGAAATTGTGCAAATGAATTTGACAATAAATGAGAAACATGTTTCAATTAAGTAGCTAGACTGAAGAAGCCAATCTATGAACTAATGATTGTAAGCAGATTATCTTCTGCTAAATAAATGTTGATATTATTCTTTTAATTTTAAAGCCAGATGATAGGATATCTTAAAATCCAGCAGAATCGGGTTTATTATCATTGGTATGTGCTGTGAAATTTGTTAACTTAGCAGCAGCAGTTCAATGCAATACTTGACAATATACAAGGAAAAATAAAAAAGTAAATCAATTACAGTAAGTATTTGTATATTGAATGGATTAAAAAAGTGCAAAAACAGATATAATGTATATTTCAAAAACTTGAGGTAGTGTTCATGGGTTCAGTGTCCATTTAGGAATTGGAATGCAGAGGGGAAGAAGCTGTTTCTGAATCACTGAGTACATGCCTTCAGGCTTCTGTACCTCCTTCTTGACAGTAACAATGAGAAGAGGGCATGACCTGTGTTATGGAGGTCCTCAGTAATGGAAGCTGCCCTTCTGAGGCACCACTCCTTGAAGATATCTTGGGTACTATGGAGGCTGGGACCCAAGATGGAGTTGGATAATTTTACAACTTCCTGTAGCTTCTTTCAATGCTGTGCAGTAGCCCCAAACCCCCATACCAGACAGTGATGCAGCCTGTCAGAATGCTCTCCATGATACACCTATGGAAGTTATCATGTATTTTAGTTGACAAACCAGATCTCTCCAAACTGCTAATGAAATATGGCCACCTTCTTACCTTCTTTGTAGCTTCATTGATATGTTGGGACCAGGTTAGATCTGCAGAGATCTTGACACTTAGGAACTTGAAACTGCTCACTCTCTCCACTTCTGATCCATCTATGAGGATTAGTTCATGTTCCCTCTTCTTACCCTTCCTGAAGTCCATAACCAGCTTTTTTGTCTTACTGACGTTGAGAGCAAGGTTGTTGCTGCGACCCCACTCAACTAGCTAGTATAGTATATCTCATTCCTGTAAACCCCAACATCTCCATTTGAGATTCTACCAACAATGGTAGTATCATCAGCAAATTTATAGATGGTACTTGAGCTATACCTTGCCATATAGTTATCAATATGGAGGAAGTAGAGCAGTGGGCTAAGCACACCCACCCGCCGAGGTGCACCAGTGTTGATCGTCAGCAAGGAGGAGGTATTACCACCAATCTGCATAGAATGTGGTCCTCCGGTTAGGAGGTTGAGGATCAAATTGCAGGGGGAGGTACAGAGGACCAGGTTCTGTAGCTTATCGATCAGAACTGTTGGAACAATGCTGTTAAATGCTGAGTTAGTCAATGAACAGCATCCTGACGTAAATGGTGATCCATCTCTCCAATCTGGAAAGTGAACATTATAAATAGAGAAATCTCCCTCCTCATATGTCATTGTAATAAGTCATTCTTTATTATGTTCTCTCTCCTAATTGAATCTTCTCCTGTTCCTCTCATGCGTATCATAACTTGGATTCAATGATATTGCTGTTGATTTAGATAAAAGGCAAATGATAAGAGGAGGTGAAGGTGAAGGTGAAGGCTAATATAGTGGGTAGTCCCAATGCCTTAGATGTAATCCTGAACTCCAGTGTTATCTGTGTAGAGCTTACATATTTTCCTTGTTACAATGTTTTTGTCCCTGGAATTCTTTTTATATCCTAAGGGTGATCGATTAAATGGTTACTCTAAATTTTTTTGGTGGGCTGCAATCAGCGCAAGGGCAATAAAATAAGGGAGATGTAAGCAGAGCAGCCATTGTGGGAGTAGCTATTGTTGGGGTGGACTAGTGTTGGAATGGTTAGGCCTTGGCTCAACAGGCTTAGGCAAGAACAAGCTTGGGTAAGCATGGATAGAAGTTCTAAGTAGCTATGTTTCTAGTAATTTTTCCTTCTGTCTATACATAGCTAGTGTGCTGAGAATGAAATACACCTCGCTGCCACTCCTTAGAGACAGTGGAGTCTCTAAGGAACTGTTACCAAACTGGAGCTGCAGCTGGATGACTTTCTGCTCAGACAGGAGGATGAGGAGGTGATAGATATGAGCTACAGGGAGGTAGTCACCCCTAAGTTGCAGGGTACAGTTATCTAGGTGACTGTCAGGAGAGAAAATAAAGGAATAGACAGCCAGTGCAGAGTACCTCTATGGCCATTCCCCTCAATAATAAGTATACTATTTTGGCTATTGTTGGGGAAGGGAAATGACCTACCAGGTTGTTTACTTGGAATTTCAGAAGCACTTTGACAAGGTGCCACACTTGAGACTGCTTAACAAGATAACAGCCCGTGGTATAGGAAAGGTACTAGCATGGATAGAAGTTTTCCAGGTGAGGTGACACTTCACCTGTGAGTCGGCTGGGGTGATATACTGCGTCCGGTGCTCCCGATGTGGCCTTCTATATATTGGTGAGACCCGACACAGACTGGGAGACTGCTTTGCTGAACACCTATGCTCTGTCTGCCAGAGAAAGCAGGATCTCCCAGTGGCCACACATTTTAATTCCACATCCCATTCCCATTCTGACATGTCTATCCACAGCCTCCTCTACTGTAAAGATGAAGCCACACTCAGGTTGGAGGAACAACACCTTATATTCCGTCTGGCGAGCCTCCAACCTGATGGCATGAACATCGACTTCTCTAACTTCCACTAATGCCCCACTTCCCCCTCGTACCCCATCTGTTATTTAATTTTATGCACACATTCTTTCTCTCACTCTCCTTTTTCTCCCTCTGTCCCTCTGACTATACCCCTTGCCCATTCTCTGGGTTCCCCCCACCCTTGTCTTTCTCCCAGGACCTCCTGTCCCATGATCCTCTCATATCTCCTTTGCCAATCACTTGTCCAGCTCTTGGCTCCATCCCTCCCCCTCCTGTCTTCTCCTATCATTTTGGATCTCCCCCTCCCCCTCCCACTTTCAAATCTCTTACTAACTCTGCCTTCAGTTAGTCCTGATGAAAGATCTCGGCCTGAAACGTCGACTGTACCTCTTCCTAGAGATGCTGCCTGGCCTGCTGCGTTCACCAGCAACTTTGATGTGTGTTGCTTGGATAGAAGTTTTGCTGACTGGCAGGAGACAGGGTGGGAATGAAACGAGCCTTTTCTGATTGGCTGCTAGTGACTAGTGATGTTCCACGGGGGTCTCATTTGAGACTGTTTTGTTTCACATCACACCTCAACAATTTGGATGAGGGAATTGATAGCTTTGTGATCAATTTTGTGGAAGATATGAATATAGGTGGAGGAGCCTGTAGTGTTTAGGAAGCAGGGTGTCCGCAGAAGGACTTAGACATTGGGAAAAGGGCGTAGAAGGGATTGACGGAATATAATATGGGGAAGCACATCATCATGCATTTCGGCAGAAGGAATAAAGGTATGGATTATCTTCTAAATGAGAGAAAATTCAAAAATCAGAGATGCAAAAGGACTTGGGAGTCCCCATGCAGGATTAAAAGTTAACCAGCGGGTTGAGTCACCAATAAGGAAAGCAAATGCATTTATTTCAAGAGGACTAGAATACAAAAGCATAGATGTAATGCTACGGCTTTATAAGGCTTTGGTCAGACTGCACAGAGTATTGTGAGCAATTTTGGGCCCCTTATCTAAGAAAAGATATGCTGGCATTGGAGAGGGTCCAGAGGAGGTTCACGAGAATAATCCCAGGAATGAAAAGGTTAACATGTGAGGAGCATTTGATGGCTCTGGGCCTGCACTCATTGGAGTTTAGAAGAATGAGGGGAGGATCACATTTAAACCTATTGAATATTGAAAGGCCTAGATTGAGTGGGTGCAGAGAGGATTTATCCTATAGTAAGGGAAGCTAAGATCAGAGGACGCAGCCTCAGAATTGAGGGATATCCATTTAGAACAGATGAGGAAAAATTTCTTCAGCCAGTAGGTGTTGAATCTGCAGAATTCAATGGCACAGAGAACTTTGCAGGTCAGTTTATTGGGTATATTTAAGGCAAAGGTTGATACATTCTTGATTAATCAGGCTGTCAAAGGTTACAGGGAGAAGGCGGAGATTGGGTTAAGGGATATACATCAGCCATGAAGGAATGGCAGAGCAGACTTGATGGACCCAATGGCCTAATTCTGCTCCTATGTCTTAAGGTCTTATGATCTAAAGCTACCTTTAGTAAAAGGAGAATCAGAGTGAGCGCGAATGGTTGTGGAGAAATAAGCAGAGAAATAAATGTGGCCCTGAGAGGCAGCATAAACTTGATCGGCTGAATATCTAAATAGAATGACAGTCTCTTCTCACCTGTCTATCACCTCACCCTTGATCCCCTCCTCCTCCCCTTTCACCTATGGTCCATTCCTGCCCCTTCCTTTCTGATTCTTTATCTTTCCTACCCACCTGACTTCACCTATCACCTTCTAACTGTTCTCCTTCCCCTCCCCCCCAACCTTTTTTATTGTGTCATCTTCCCCTTTCCTTTCCAGTCTTGAAGAATCTCAGCCCAAAACATCGACTGTTTGTTCATTTCCATAGATGCTGCCAGCATTTTGTGTGTGTTGATATGTGTGAAGAATTGAAGTATCAAAAATATGAGTTAGATTCTGCTGGAGAGTGAAAATCACTGCAGAAACATCACTGGCTTTATGAATAAACATTAATGATCAAACAACATTAAATTCTTTTGTTTTCTACTAGTTTAACCAGAACAGTTAATTTCTCTCCATAGAACCATAGAAACTACAGCACAGAAACAGGCCCTTTGGCCCTTCTTGGCTATGCCGAACCATTTTCTGCCTAGTCCCACTGACCTGCACACGGACCATATCCCTCCATACACCTCCCATCCATGTATCTGTCCAATTTATTCTTAAATGTTAAAAAAGAACCCGCATTTACCACCTCGTCTGGCAGCTCATTCCATACTCCCACCACTCTCTGTGTGAAGAAGCCCCCACTAATGTTCCCTTTAAACTTTTGCCCCCTCACCCTTAACCCATGTCCTCTGGTTTTTTTTCTCCCCTTGCCTCAGTGGAAAAAGCCTGCTTGCATTCACTCTATCTATACCCATCATAATTTTGTATACCTCTATCAAATCTCCCCTCATTCTTCTATGCTCCAGGGAATAAAGTCCTAACCTATTCAACCTTTCTCTGTAACTGTATTTCTCAAGTCCCGGCAACATCCTTGTAAACCTTCTCTGCACTCTTTCAACCTTATTTATATCCTTCCTGTAATTTGGTGACCAAAACTGAACACAATACTCCAGATTCGGCCTCACCAATGCCTTATACAACCTCATCATAACATTCCAGGTCTTATACTCAATACTTTGATTAATAAAGACCAATGTACCAATAGCTCTCTTTACGACCCTATCTACCTGTGACGATACTTATAGGGAATTTTGTATCTGTATTCCCAGATCCCTCTGTTCCACTGCACTCCTCAGTGCCTTACCATTAACCCTGTATGTTCTACATTGGTTTGTCCTTCCAACGTGCAATACCTCACACTTGTCAGTATTAAACTCCATCTGCCATTTTTCAGCCCATTTTGCCAGCTGGTGCAAGTCCCTCTGCAGGCTCTGAAAACCTTCCTCACTGTCTACTACACCTCCAATCTTTGTATCATCAGCAAACTTGCTGATCCAATTTACCACATTATCATCCAGATCATTGATATAGATGACAAATAACAATGGACCCAGCACTGATCCCTGTGGCACACCACTAGTCACAGGCCTCCACTCAGAGAAGCAATTCTCTACCACCACTCTCTGGCTTCTTCCATCGAGCCAATGTCTAATCCAATTTACCACCTCTCCATGTATACCTAGCGACTGAATTTTCCTAACTAACCTTCCACGTGGGACCTTGTCAAAGGCCTTACTGAAGTCCATGTAGACAATATCCACTGCCTTCCCTTCATCCACTTTCCTGGTAACCTCCTCGAAAAACTCCAACAGATTGGTCAAACATGACCTACCACGCACAAAGCCATGTTGACTCTCCCTAATAAGCCCCTGTCTATCCAAATGCTTGTAGATTCTGTCTCTTAGTACTCCCTCCAATAACTTACCTACTACTGATGTTAAACTCACCGGCCTATAATTTCCCGGATTACTTTTCGATCCTTTTTTAAACAACGGAACAACATGAGCCACTCTCCAATCCTCCGGCACTTCACCCGTAGACAGCGACATTTTAAATATTTCTGCCAGGGCCCCCGCAATTTCAACACTAGTCTCCTTCAAGGTCCGAGGGAACACTCTGTCAGGTCCCGGGGATTTATCCACTTTAATTTTCCTCAAGACAGCAAGCACCTCCTCCTTTTCAATCTGTACAGTTTCCATAGTCTCACTACTTGATTCCCTCAATTCCATAGATTTCATGCCAGCTTCCTTAGTAAATAAAGATGCAAAAAACCTATTTAAGATCTCCCCCATTTCCTTTGGTTCTGCACAAAGCCGACCACTCTGATCTTCAAGAGGACCAATTTTATCCCTTACAATCCTTTTGCTCTTAATATACTTGTAAAAGCTCTTTGGATTATCCTTCACTCAATATCAAGAATTGAGAACAAGGTCAATATTCTTAAATGTCATATTTACTGATTGCCATGGAAACTTCCTTACAGTCTTAGTTATTTACACTCATTGAAACATAAGTCACTTGTAATGACAAATCTTTTCATCATTCTTAATCATATTCACATAGAAGTTTTAATTTGATGTGCTCTTGTGGTTAAAATAATAGCCATAATGTTGTAATTATATTCTGATGACCTGAATCTTCCTGTAATATTCCTAAAATCCCAAATCAATTCATCAAATAATGTTTCAAGTATAGATGAGAATATTCCATCTATTATTTTATGTGTTCTTTTTAATTCTTTATCAATCAGCCATAGATTTAAAATATATCTAATGGCAATAGAAGGTACTGCAATTTAGTTGAAGAACACTATCAGCTGGGGACTCTAGAGCTTTCATGTACAGCTCTTTCAAAACCATGTCACATCAAGTGCCTCTGAGTGTACGAACATTCAAGGTTATATTTTAGAAATCTCTGAGCACATGCCTTTTGCAAAATTGTTAGATTAATGATTCATTTGACATAGCTCCTGACATTGCCAAAGGAACACGTTTCAGTGAATATATTGGAAAACTGATTTAAAAATTCCACTGTGAACATTACCGTGAATTAGAAGCATTATGCCCAGTACCTAACATCTGCTGCCAGTCATTCTGTCCACCTTCATTAGTAGTGATTTTGGGAAGCTATGATTCGGATCATTGAGGATGTTTTCTTTGCTATATACACTGAGTGGCTGCTTTATTAGGTAGGCCTGGACACCCGCTCATGAAAGTGGGTACTCCTGCACACAGGCTCATCATTGTAAGTACACCTGTACACCTGCTCATGATAGAAACTATGTGATCAGCTGCAAACAAGAGAACATCTTCAGATGCTGGACATCCAAGTAACACACACAAAATGCTGGAGGAACTCAGCAAGCCAGGAAGCATCTATGGAAAAGAGTACAGTTGATGTTTCGGGCCAAGACCTTTTAGCAGGACTAGAGGGGAAAAAAAGATGAGGAATCAGAGTAAAAAAGTGGGGTGGGGGGGAGGGGAGGGGGAAGCACAAGATGATATGTGAATTCGGGAGGGGGAAGGGTGAGGTAAAGAGTTGGGACGTTGCTTGGTGAAGGAGACACAGACCTGGGAAAGGGGGCATCTAATAGGAGAGGACAGAAGGCCTTGGAAGAACGAAAAGGGAGAGGAGCACCAGAGGGAGGTGATGGGCAGGCGAGGAGATAAAGTGAGAGAGGGAAATATGAATGGGGAGTAGAGAAGTGAGGGGTGCATTACCAGAAGTTAGAGAAGTCGATGTTCATGCCATCAGGTTGGAGGCTACCCAGGCGGAATATAAGGTGTTGCTCCTCCAGCCTGAGTGTGGTCTCACTGCAACGGCAGAGGAGGCCATGGATGGACATGTCAGAATGGGATAGGAAGTGGAATTAAAATGGGTGGCCACTGGGAGATCCCGCTTTTTCTAGCGAATGGAGCATAGGTGCTTGGCGAAGCAGTCTCCCAACCTATGTCAGGTAGCACCGATATACAACAGATACACACTGGGAGCACCAGACGCAGTAAAGAACCCCAACAGACTCACAGGTGAAGTGTCACCACACCTGGAAGGACTGTTTGGGGACCTGAATGGTAGTGAGGGAGGAGGTGTAGGGGCAGGTGTAGCACTTGTTCCACTTGCAAGGATAAGTGCCAGGAGGGAGATCAGTGGAGAGAGGCAAACAGACCAGGGAGTCACATAGGGAATGATCCTTGTGGAAAGCATAAAGTGGGGGGCAAGGGAAAGATGTGCTTGGTGGTGGGATCCTGTTGGAAATGGTGGAAGTCGTGGAGAATTATGTGCTGGATGTGGAGGCTGGTGGGTGAGGACAAGAGGAATCCTATCCCTGGTAGCGTGAAGAGAGGATGGGGTGAGGGCAGCTGTGTGTGAAATGGAAGAGATGTGGTTGAGGACAGCTTTGATGGTGGAGGAAGGGACGCCCCTTTCTTTGAAGAAGGTGAGCACCTCGCTAGATCTGGAATGAAAAGTCTGATCTTGACAGCAGATTCAGTGGAGACAGAGGAATTGAGAGAAGGCGATGTCCCCCCTTCCTTCTCTATTCCCCATTCACATTTCCCTCTCTCACCTTACCTCCTTGCCTGCCCATCACCTCTCTCTGGTGCTCCTTCCCCCTTTTTCTTTGTTCCATAGCCTTCTGTCCACTCCTATTAGATTTCCACTTCTCCTGCCCTGTATCTCCTTCACCAACCAGCTTCCAAACTCTTTACTTCACCCCTCCCCTCCCCATTCCTCCTATCACCTTCTGTTTCTCCCTCCCCTCCCCCCACACTTTTACTCTGACTCCTCATCATTTTTCTCCAGTCCTGTTGAAGGGTCTCTGGCCAAAACATTGACTGCACTCTTTACCATAGATGCTGCTTGGCCTGCTGAGTTCCTCCAGCATTTTGTGTGTGTTACCTAATCAGCCGATCGTGTGGCAGCAGCTCAATGCATAAATGCAGGCAGACCTGGTCAAAAGGTCCAGTTATTGTTCACCACTTGAAGAAATGTGATCTAAGTGACCTTGACCTTGCAATGATAGTTAGTTCCTGATGGGTGGTTTAAATATCTCAGAAACTGCTGACCTCCTGGAATTTCTATGCAAACGTTCTCTAGAGACTACAGAGAATGGTACGAAGAACAAAAAAAATAATCTAGTGAGCAACAATTCTGTAGGCAAAAATACCTTGTTAATGTGAGAGGTCAGAGGAGAATACCAGACTAGTTCAAATTGACAGGAACATGACAGTAACTCAGGTAACCATATGTTACAACAGTGGTGTGCAGAGGAGCATCTCTGAATACACAACATGATGAACCCTGATGTGGATGGGCTACAGCAGAAGAAAACCATGAACATACCCTCTGTGGCAACTTTATTAGGTACAGGAGTAAAGAAGTCTATCGCTTGGGCAGTGTGCCACCCTGGCAGTCAATTGATTGTAACACACACAAAGGATATGAGATAGCCATCAAAATATAACCTATGTTTAAACTACAGAAGCAAGAAGCAGCACAGACATGAGCAAGAGATGGCAATGGTTAAGAGGGATTCAATCTCTATTCCTGGGTGTCTGCTTCCAAAGTACAGCTGCTAGCAGACAGGCAAACACTATCAGGCAGGAGTGAATTGTCCTCCTGATGTAGAGTTTATGGAACAATTTACAAGAAGAGAAAGGCACAAAGGTCCACTCTGGAGTGATGATAATTGGTTTATTATTGCCTTGTGAAAAACTTTTGTTTTATGTGCCAACCATCCAGATCATTCCATGCACAAGAACATTGGTTATTACAAAATGAAAGGCCTAAGTATGGTGGATGTGGCGAGGATGTGTTCAATAGCGGGGGAGTCTAGGACCAGAGGGCACAGATTCAGAACAGAAGGACGTCCCTCTGGAACAGAAATGAGGAGGAATTTCTCTAGCAAGAGGGTGGTAAATCTGTGGAATTCATTGCCACATACAGCTATGGATGATAGTTTCTTGATTAGTAAGGGTATCAAAGGTTATAGGGAAAAGGCAAGAGAGTGGAGTTGAGAGGGATAATCAGCAGACTCAATGGGCTGAATGGCCTAATTCTGCTCCTATATTTTATAGTCTTATAGGAGGCACATAATAAAGAGGCCACTGAGTATATTTACCAGCACCAAATTTATGAACTTCATAAAAATAGACAAGTGTGGTTGTATCAATAACTTTTTCTCTTTAAAAATTCTGTAACTGTTATGACAATGTTCACAGGCCAACTCAACTGATCAACAGAGAAGTGTCTTTGTGAAATGTGGCTGGTTCTTTGAGTTTGTTCACACTCCTACTAAATGTGGTAAAAATATATATTACATTTTTTTTGTATATTGCTAACTTTAATCACAATGCCAAACTTGCCAAATAATTAAACTAGAGTATCCTCAAAAATTTCAATTCCTAATTTATGTATTGTTTTAATAAGGATGTATTTTCAATGTTTATTTTTATATTATATTTCAATGCCTGACTAGCTTCACTAACTATCTTTCAATTCATAATTTTTAACTCCAAACTACGATTTATGGCTACCTAACCCATTAAGGAGTCTTCCACAAACATCTCTTGACATTTTGAATTTGACATATGGTATCATGCCTGGGATTTCTTTCAACCTAGTTTATTAAGAATGCATTAGAAGCAAAGCAGCCATATAGAATACTCGTGTTTTTGGTGACAGTGAGAGAAACAGCAAATTCATGATCTCATAATCTTAGACAGTAACTGTTCAACAAACATCTAGGTGGAAAAAGCCTGAGACATAGAAAATGATGACTAATGATGGAGTAATTATATATTGCTTCCGGGTATTCTTTGCACCTTGATGACATACATGATGCACCATAGCTGTGCTACTGCTAAGGCACAATTTTATAAACTTGGGACATTATGATCTTTCCAATTACTTGAGTAATGCATTGAAGATTGTGAAACTGTTGCTTCTTTGGATTTGTTGAAAAGGTGCAAATAGCAACAATTATTTTATGTTGAAATGAATGTAACTCCAGATGAGCAGTTTATTCTAAGTTATCAGTCAAGCTGTTGATTTAAAATGGATAGTTTTAGCTTTCTTCCAAATGCATGAATGTTTTGCTATCTTTTCACAGATTGAAGAGATTAAATCCTGGAATATTTGCTTACTCATAGCTCTGTAACTTACTGCTGTTATTGAGTACCCGTGATAAAGGTCCGGGCAGCAAATGCAATTAAGCCTTCTACTCATTATCAAAAAGCAGAGCCTCAAGAAGATAGCATTCATCATTGACAACCCTCGCTACACACGACATGCCCTCTTCTTTTTACTATCATCAGGTATGAGGTACAGGAGCCTGAAGATCCATAGTCAACATTTTAGGGACTGCCATCAGATTTCTGAATGTTCCATGAGCCCATGAACTCTACCATACTATTTCCCTGTTGCCTCACTTAATTATACTTATTGTACCAATAGTAAATTTTTATGTCTTGTTCTGCACTGCTGCCACAAACAACAAATTTCTCAGCATATCTCACTGATCATAAATCTGATTCTAATTCTGATCTGAAGCTAGAGAATTTATCTGCTCTAGTGAATTAACTTCGGCTTAAAATCATAAAACACTCCTAAAGGCAAAGTTTATGATAGAACATTGAGCAATTGGGATAATTTGGGATGATTTAAGGGAGACAATAGAATAGAACATAGAGGTATGAAAATGGTGAGAATGATTTAATGTGAAGCAGTGTCGGGACTGTTTCCAAGTTAGTTTTGATTAAGATGGTTGAATGCTTGGCCATTGGGAATAGTGCTGGATTTGGGGGAGATAAATATAATGGTTTGAATTTTGTAATCCTCACAGTAAACATTCTGGATCCCTGGATGATGTGCTTCTAAAATATATAAAAAAGAGTTCTCGCTAGCAGGAGTTATGAATTTGTCTTTATGAACAGTACCGGTCTGAGCAATAATGACTAATATTTAGTGTCTATCCACTGGGTCGGTACTGTAACCTCAAGCTCTGGGTGTATTTTATTGTTTCTCACAAGAATGCATTTTATTACACTCTCAAGAAGTGTAGTAAACTTGTGGTTAAATTTGCAGCAGCCTCCAGTCTTCTGCATTCTATTGTACACAGGAATGTTATCATTAAAGAAGAACCAGCAAGGTATATGGAAAGAAATAGATCCATCAGGCAGAAGCAGCATGGATTCAGCAAAGGCAGTTCCTGTTTGACAAACCTACTGGAGTAAGCTTGGAGATCTTTGAGGATATAATGAGTACAGTGGAAAACGGGGAACAGATGGACTCTATTTACTTAGATTTCCAGAAGACATTTGATAAGATGCTGCATAAAAGCCTTATCCATAAGATAAGGATGCATAGAGTTGGAGGTGATGTATTAGTATGAATAGAAGAGGATTGGTTAACTAATAGAAAGCAGAGAGTTGGGATACATGGATTTTGCTCTGGTCGGCAATCAGTGGTGAACGGTGTGCCGCAGGGGTCGGTGCTGGGCCCGCAACTGTTCACGATATACATTAATGATCTGGAACAGCGATAATGTATCTAAGTTTGCTGATGACACTAAATTGAGTGGAAAAGCAAATTGTGCAGAAGATACGGAGAGTCTGCAGAGAGATATGGATAGGTTAAGGGAATGGACAAGGGTCTGGAAAATGGAGTACAATGTTGGTAAATGTGAGGTCATCTAATTTGGAAGGAAAAAGGAAAATTAAATAATATTTATAAATATTAAATAATAACCTGCGCAGAGGGACTTGGGGGTGCTTGTTCATGAACCACAAAAGGTTGGTTTGCAGGTGCAGCAGGCTATCAAGAAGACAAATGGGATGTTGGCCTTCTTTGCTAGAGGGGTTGAATCTAAGAGCAGAGAGATAATGCTGCAAATATACAGGGTACTGGTGAGGCAGCACTTGGAGTACTGTGTGCAGTTCTGGTCTCCCTTCTTGAAAAAAGATATACTGGCTTTGGAGGTGGTGCAGAGGAGGTTCAACAGATTGATTCCAAAGATGAGGGGGTTAGACTATGAGGAGAGATTGAGTCACCTGGGACTGTACTCACTGGAGTTCAGAAGAATGAGAGGGAATCTTATAGAAACATATAAAATTATGAAAGGGATAGATAAGATAGAGACAGGAAAGTTGTTTCCACTGATAGGTGAGACTAGAACTAGGGAACATAGCCTCAAGATTCGGGGGAGTAGATTTAGGGTGGAGATGAGGAGGAACTTTTTTTCCCAGAGAGTGGTGAATCTGTGGAATTCTCTGCCCAATGAAGCAGTGGAGGCTACCTCAGTAAATATATTTAAGACAAAGTTGGGTAGATTTTTGCATAGTAGGGGAATTAAGATTTATGGGAAAAGGCAGGTAGGTAGAGATGAGTCCATGGACAGATCAGCCATGATCTTATTGAATGGCAGAGCAGCTCAAAGGGCCAGATGGCCGACTCCTGCTCCTATTGCTTAGGTTTTTATGAAGAGATCAGAAATCCCTGTCAGATTCTAAGCAAGAGCAAGAATTTATATAGCTCAGGACATTCCAATACACTTTGATTCTAATGATGTTTTTTCAATGTGATGTTACTGTGAAATGTTGGATCAGGAAAGCAGATGTATTCTGTATTAATGGGAGCAAATCTAGACAAATAATAAAGACCCTAAAGAGGCTATTCTAGGCTCACATCCGATCCCAGGTCAGATCAGCCCTCGATCCCCTGCAGTTTGCTGATCAGGAAGACATTGGAGTTGACAATGCTGAACAGAGCCTACTCCCATTTGGATAAGCAGGACAGCACTGTGAAGATCATGTTTTTTTTAATTTCCCAAGTGCCTTCAGTACCATGCAGCCCTCATTGCTGAGGGAGAAGCTCCATTCAAAGCAGGCTGGCAATTCTATTGTATTCTGGATAATGGACGACCTGACTGGCAGACTACTCAGCTTCAAAGCTGTGTGTCAGACATGGCTGTAAGTAGCACTGGGCCCTTACAGGGACTGTATTGGTTCCCTTCCTTCCTCTTTACCCTGTATACCTCGGACTTTTGATACAACACCAAGTCATATCATCTGCAGAAATTCTCTGATGACTCAGCAATAGCTGGATTTATAAAGGGAGGACAGGAGGATGAATACAGGGCCTAGGTGGAGAACTTTGTCAAAGGTGCAAGCTGAATCATCTGCACCTCAACATCAGTAAGACAAAGGAGATGGTGACGAACTTTAGGAAGACTAAGCCTGCACTGCTCCCTGTTACTATTGATGTTGAGGACATGGATGTGGTGAGGACCTACAAGTACCTGGGGGTGCATCTGATGACAGACTTGAGTGAAGCACCATCACAGATGCTGTGTACAAAAAGGGCCAGCTTTGCCTCTACCTGAGGAGACTGAGGTCCTTTGGAGTATGCAGGCCTCTCCTTCACATGTTCTACCAGTCCGATGTCACCAGTACCATCTTGTATGTGGTGGTGTGCTGGGGCAATGGCATCAACACGGGTGATGCCAACAGGCTCAATAAACTGATTAGAAAGGCTGGTTCTTTTATTGGAGTCAAACTGGACACACTGGAGTCTGTGGTAGAATAAGCGACCCTAAGAAAACCCTGTCAATTCTGGACAATGTTTCTCACCCTCTGCATGCTACCTTGGCTGAACAGAGGAGTGCTTGTAGTAACAAACTAAGACAACTGCACTGCTCCAAAGAGCGCTACATGAGGTCATTCTTACCCTCGGTCATTAGGCTATTTAATGAGTCAACCTATAGCCGGCGAAGTGATAACCCCTCCTGTTAGATTGTTTAAGGTAACCTATTGTTTATTCTTTCCTTTTCTCTTCTAATATTTATATATCTGTGCAGGTGTAATGCTTCTCCAACATTGCAATTTCCTTCGGGATCAATAAAGTATGCACCTATCTATCTACAATTTAGAAATTTGTGAAGGTTATAAAGGCAAGCAGTATGAAGTGTAGAAAAGAATAAAGATTTTAACACTAATATTTTAAGTATTAAAATGATCTGGTATGATATCCCCTGGCAGGTCCTAGATTAGGATAGAATGGGGTTAACAGGCTACTGAATGGGGAGTTTGTGACCATAGATCAGCAGGCTTCTGCTAGGTGACACCAATGCTGCTTTGAGAGCACATATATTTTCAATGATCCCCAAAGCAGGGAAATAGGTTAGCGCTAACAGCAAAATACATTTGGATAAGTAAATAGAAATGAGGGGTTTGGAGGGATTTGGGCTGAACACAACAAATGGTACTAGCTTGGTGGGCAAGGATGAGTTGAATCAAAGGGCCTGTTTCCATGTTGCATATTCTTCGATGCTATGATTATATCAGCCCCAGAATGTCAATAGTGTTAAGTACACATCTCATCCTGCAGAAAATATTCTGCTAAGGCCTGGTGTTATTGATAAGGATTACAGATAATTTAACACAAATAAATTCATGTAACATAATTATTTCAACATGAAATTTCACATTTTATTATCAAACATTTGAATTAAATAAAAGTATTGAATTTCCTATTTTATTTAATTGACCTTGTGGAACTAATGTCAAATGTGTTCTTGTCTATATTATATCTGTGGCTCCAAACGTGCAGCTGTATCTTCTGCAACATCTTGATGTTACTTCAGATGTGTAAACTTACTGTTCGGTGTGCCTTAATAATAACGTCTTAAGTTCAAATAGAGCCTATAACAAATTAAAATGTCCATTGGGTATTTTGGGGATTTCTTAGTCAGTAAAATTTCAAAGAAGCCTCAGATAAAGTTGAGGCAGATGCCCCAAAAGTTGCACTAAAAACAAAATGTTAAGATTTTGGAAGATAAAGGGAACCTGAGTGGGAATTTGTTGATTCAGAAGGTGATGACAGTGTGGAACAAGCTGCAGGAGGAAGTGGTGGATGAGGGTTTGATAGCACATTTAAGAGAGGTTTGGATGAGAGGGGTATGGTCCGGGTGTGGGTTGATTGGATTAGGCAATATAACAGTTTAGCACAGACCAGATGGGCTGAAAGGCCTGTTTCTGAGCTGTAGTGCTTAATGACTCTATGACTCTAAAATTCTTTGAGAAAGAAGATAGGAGAGAGATGGGAAGACAGCAGAGCCTTACAAAGCAGTTTAGAGGTTTAAGCCTCTGATGGGCTGCAGCTATAACCTTCAATGATGGAGAAATTAAAACTTGGGACTTTTAAGAGGCACAATTGGAGGTGCACAGAAATCTTGGTGCAGGGCAGAAAACTAGAGGGCTACATATATTGACAGGGGTGAGGCCAAAGAGGAATTTGGAAAGAAAGCTAACATAATTTATTGAATTCAAGCAGGTGTGCAGTGCTAATTTTTTAGGTGCTGGAGCTGACAAAATGCTTGCCATTTCCTACATCCTCTCTATATATATGTCACACCCAATTTGTGTACCTGCTTATTTCATGTACTGGGCAACTTCCTTGCCCCATTCATGTAATGAGCAGGTACACAAATTGGGTGTGACTTATATATCTGAATAGGGTGTCTTATAATGTAAAGATGAAAGAAATATATGAATTCCAAAGCTCCACAGAAATATAGTGATAGTTAAGACATTGACAAGATTATAGCCTATCACATTTCAGTGTATAACTGGTACAATAAAACATATAATACTTAATTTAATAATATGACAAAGTATTGAATGGTTGCACTCACTAATTATCATAAAATATAATTATCAAGCAAGTAAAGAAAAAGATGGTAATCATGCATTTTACCAATTTAAAAGTAATTACCTACTTACCAAATGCCACCAGTGAGAAGTTTCACAATAATTTCCATAAAGGATCAGGCGTAATATGTGTTTGGGGCCTGAAGCAACTCTTGTTCTGGTGTCATCTGCTGATCTGTGGTACCGCAACCATGATGTGACATACAGCTCAGGGTTCCACTGAACTAGAGGAGGTCCATGTAGTTTAACAAAGATAAGTGATGATACAAGATTTATGAGAATTCTTGAGCACATCGTTGTTATTATCAAGGTCATATTACTGAATCCTCTCTCACACTCAGCAGTACTAATAGGAATAACTTGTGAACAGCTCAGTAATAGGCATAAATCTTGGGGAATGTGGCGTCCACAATCCTCCACATAATCTCTGAAGGCATTTATTATAGAGGAAGAAGAAAACTTAAACCTCTTACCTCTTGCAGCTTCTCCATAATTAGGCAGTATTTCAGCAGGCCAATTATCTTTATCAAGGACACACATTTCATTTAGTAGGGATTCATACACACTTCATGGTTTAGAAGTTTGAGAACCTTTCACGGATGTTGCCATGAACATACGGTGCTGTAAATTGTTTATAAGACTAGTAATAAACCGTAGATAATTAATGGAGACAATTTTGTTGTTGTTTGTTAAGGTAATTTCTCCAAACTTCACCTTTTCAACTGCCCCTTGAGCTTCTAGAGTTTTTGTACCAGATTACTCTTTCAGTCCATGCAGTGATCTTATGCCCCGTTGGATCAGTTTGTCTGCATTAAACAAACGTAGTAGTGTGTTTCTGTAAACACTCTGATAGTAACCCAATTTCATGCAAAGTGTCACACATTAGAGCTAAGTCCAATAGAAACTGTTCTGAAGAGAGTCTTTTCAACAGACCTTCATAGGTTTTTCTGTCACTCCCAGATCTTGTTTCATCCTTCATTGCTTTGAAAAAATGAAAACACTGTGCTTCATAATTTTGCCACACTGCTGAAACTGTTCGAAAGGAGCTAGCTACCCACCTGGTGCCCAGAACACAGCAAATTTGCAAATTTGTTGTTCTACTTGAGAGGCACATTCAGCGAATTCCTTTTGATTTAGAGGTGATCTACTGTAAACAGAGTACAATTTGTCCATAAATGATTGAAAATGATTTATTCCATGAACTTCTCTCACCAAATCACCTACTGCAAGTTCTAATCTGTGATTAAGACAGTGCCAAATTATCACATCAGGGTAATGTTCCTTGAGAATTGTAGCAACACCAGATTTGACGCCAAGCATTACGCTTGCCCCTCACTAGCAAATGCTACAAGGTTCTGTATCAAGTAAGAATCATCAAACCCATGGTTATTGAAATAGTTCAATAGATGCTTAGCAATAGTTGCAGCTTTCTGATCAGGCAGTTCAATTAGATCTAAAAACATAAAATGGGGATCACCTTCCTTATCACTTTCACATTTCAAGTAAACTATTAGGGCGGTCTTAATGCTCAGGCTTGTTGATTCATCAGTGAGAACAGAAAATTTGCCATTTATCTGCTTGATATTCTGGCAAATTTTCTGTTTCATATTGATAGCTATGTGATTAATTATCTCTGTAGCACTAGTGCAGGAATGCAGTCCAATTCCAATGTCAATGCCTTTTTTTTGAAGTTCCAATAAGCCAAAGTAATCAGAGTATGGTCTGTCATTCTGAGCTAAATAATAAGCAGAACGAAAAATTGAACAAGTTGCCTTTAGATGCGAAGCATTCATGGTGTCACATAATTTTCCAAGAGCGTCTTCACTAGCTATAATTTCAACACTTAGAGCAGCAGTGTGAGCTTTTGATAGTCTGCGATCAACAATTTTTTTTCTGAGAGACTTCAAGCGTGTACTTCGATCGGCTCCATAATAGGATACTTGGTACATCTGCCATGCCGATTCTCCCGTGATCTGTAGCTCTTGCGGCTGTAACACTTTACATAGCTAGCCAGTCGTCCCTTACTAGCCTTAAACTCCTTCCTCTCATTCTCATCAACACCCTCACAGTAGTGCTCATAGGCTAAGTGCTTTTTTATGCATAATTTTGCCATCAACAGGGATATGCTTCTGTGACATGTCCTCTAGCCACATATTTAATGCTTTCTCAGTCTTTGCAAGCACTTTGTCACAAACCAGAGAGACCATTTTTGCCATTGCCCTAACCCATCCATGGATTCCAGCTTCTTTCTGATTTATTGTGCAAACGCTCGATTCGTTCTTACCAATCTTACGGCCCACTACGGCAAGCAACATGCCACTTTTCAAAAGATCTAAGATTTTTATTTTCTCGGCAAAAAATGCTCAAGCAATGAGTGCTGGAGAGAGACTGAGGATCTGTGAAATGGCGGGAGGCTACAGCAGGGTATGCTGGGACAACGGGTCGAGCAAGAAGGAACTTCACAAAACAGTCACAGCTCCAGGATTTCACTAACAATTATCAAATATCCTAATGTTATTAGTAGTGGTATTTTCCCCACCAGCCACCAACCCCTCTCCCCAACCCTGCTTCCATAAAATTCCCTCTATTTAATATGCGGCTGCTGTTAAATTCCCTGCTCGTTTATTTTGACTTTCTTTTGCAGAGGTGCCGGAGCAGTGCTCCGGTGAGCTCCGGCAGCACTGCACCCTGAATTCAAGTGTGATGGGTGAAAGGAACATGTCTGAAAACATGTATGGCAACAGTCTTTTCAATAAGCTCAGGTTTGAGCAAATTAGAAGATGGGAAGCTGACCTGAAGGGCTCTGAAGCGGTTGTATTGAAAAACATGGATGAAGGCTTCACTACCAAATGAGACAGAGACAGAATTAAATGATGTTAATAAGTTCTTGGAGGTTACTTTTTAGGTCCACTTTCAGAACCTAGGCATTTTTGTCAAAGCCAGCATTTAATATCCAAATTTTCCTTGAGCAAGTGGCAACAAGCTAACTCCTTGAGTTTGTAGCCTTTCTGGAGAAGATGTTCTTACAGCGCAGAAAACTCAACAACTGTTGGTGTTGGAAAAACAAAGGACTGAAAAGACAGAAAATGATTGAAACACATAACAATTCAAGCATCATCTGTGCAAGAAGAAACCGATGCAAACACCATGCAAGTACAAATCCATACTGCTGATGTGCAGGACATTCTAGGATTTAGACACAGCCACATTGGAAGACCATGATATATTTCCAAGGAAACATGATAGGCAACTAGAAAAGGAACCTACAGGTGTTGGTGTTCCCATCTGCCTGCTCCCTTTGCCCTTTGTGATCTTGCTTGCATATTTTGGATGAATGCAGTGCATTTTGTATTTGGCGTACATTTGAAGCCATTGTTCATTGGTTGTGGAGAGAATGAATATTTAGTGTACTTGATGGAATGCCAATCACTATGCCCTGGATGGTGTAGATAAGTTGTCACAGCTCCCTCTCAGGTTCAGTTGTGAGCCAATTAGTTTCACTTCAGATAACTGTGAAGAAGTGGGATGCAGTCAATGACTACAAAGCTTATTTTCTTTCCAAGGATTAGCCAGAAATTTCTGCTGTTCCAGCAATAGTCCTAACATTATATAAATGATTTTGATGATGGAATAGATGGCTTTTTTGCCAAGGTTGTAGATGATACGAAGATTGGTGAAGGGGCAGGTAGTGTTGAGGAAACAGGTCGGGTGCAGAAGGACTTAGACAGATTAGGAGAATGGGCAAGAAAGTGGCAAATGAAATACAATGTTGGAAAATGCATGGTCATGCACTTTGGTAGTAAAAATAAATATGCAGACTACTTTCTAAACAGGGAAAAAATCCAGGAATCTGAGATGCAGAGGGACTTGGGACTTGTGAAGAACACCATGAAAGTTAACTTGCAGGTTGAGTCGGTGGTGAGGAAGGTAAATGCCATGTTAGCATTCATTTCAAGAGGTCTAGAATACAAGAGCAAAGATGTGATGCTAAGGTTTTTTAAGGCACTGGTGAGGCCTCACCTTGACTATTGTGAACAGTTTTGGGCCCCTCATCTTAGAAAAGATGTGCTGGCATTGGAGTGAGTCCAGAGCATGTTCACAAGGATGATTCCAGGAACTTAAGGATTATCATATGAGGAATGTTTGATGGCTCTGGGTCTGTACTCGCTGGAATTCAGAAGGATGGGGCGGGGGGGGGGAATCTCATTGAAACCTTTCAAATGTTGAAAGGCCTAAACAGAGTAGATGTGCAAAGGATGTTTGGCCAGATGGCTAATTCTGCTCCTATGTCTTATGGTCTTATTATGTTCAATACCCAGAGCACCCCCCCCCATTGTAAAGCTGTTAGATCCAAAACAGCCCAAGTTCGTTGTATTGTTAGAGCACTGATGAATAGTTGCAAAGTCTATTGTCTAGACTGTATACCATATGGACAAGATCCTGAAAGAAGTATATACCCATTTAAAGCATTTTATTCAGATGAAGAAGACAGAAATCTGAACAAAAGCTAGAAAAATCAATACAAGCCTCTTTTCACAATAACATTTGCAATTCAGGTGAACTACGATTAATTCTAGATAATAAGAAATTATAAATAACTTTTTCAAAAAAGAGCATACGGTGCTCTAAAATGGCCTGCAATTGTGTCATAATTTTTCCACTATCTGATTCCTCTGCGATTTCCAGAGTATTCTATGAATTTGGCTTTCAAAAAAGGGAGTTAAAAACAATGGTCCAGAATCAATTTTAAATTCAATTTTTCACTTCTTTACTTAATTTTCTAGTATCATAACCATGCCAGGGGAGGGATACTAATAAATGGATAGATCCACCCTTAATCATCCTGTAACAATTATTTCATTAATTTCTACAGCCTTCTTAATTGACAAATAATTTCTAAGAGAAAAGTTTGCAGTTATCTATTACCTCCTAACTTTATTTTTCCAATTTTTCTAATCTATATTTTGGATTTTTATATTTGCTCATTATAAATTCCAGCTTTCTTATGTTTAAATATCAGGCTCCTTTCATTACCCCTTTCAACTCCATGCAATGGCTTTTATCATAGGTATCTTACGTTTTACAATTTCTCATTAAAATAGCCAGTGCTTTCATGCATACTTGATGTGTCTATTTTATTTAAATTCATATTAAATAAAGAAGTGTCTGAAAATTATAAAATACATTTCAGCGCCTTTCTTTATTAAGGGTTATTGCTTGGTCCACCACATTACTACCTCCTCGCAGTCATGCTGTGATAAGAAACATATGTATTCTAGAGATTAGCTCTGTGGAGTAGTCACAAGCCACGCTTCTTTATAAATGTATTCACAATTTTGATTTAAAAGAAAAAAAAGTCCATTTATCAGGATAAATTTAAACTGAATATTTTAAATGTTTGTTTCATTCATATTAAAATAATGTTAGTATTGAACTCTCTGTATCATTTAATTAAAATAATTCAGCATTGTATTTTTGTTATATTCATCTTCACAAAGTGAAGCCTTATCAATATTTCTATTGTAGCTTGGCCACTTTTCATCCTATATTTTCCAGCAACTTCTTATGTAGCTGTTATTATTAAAAAGTGAATTCTTTTGACGTCTTGTACTATTTTATTCAACACAGTCCAACCTCCATTCATCGTTATTCATATTATAATTCAGTCTTTTTACATCAAATCTTATTAGATATATTTGTGTTCTTTCACCCTCTAGCCACGCTCTAATATATGTCTTACTGTTTGCATTATTTTTCTTTTCCTTTCAACATGTCCTGGCGTGCTGAGGACTCTAACTTTTGTTCTGACACTTCAGATTCACTAATTAACACATTGCCCTCAAGCACTCCTTCAGCTTTGAAACTATTCTTCCCTTCGTTCTGTAAAATTACAGCATTTTTGATACATATTCAGATACTGAAACATTGGGCCAAGTTTTGTTTGCATGAATGAGCTTGCTGTTTGCAAATAACTCATGGTCACAATGCACCCAAATGTGCCCAGTCTAGATACACCGAGCTGATCTTCTTTGTGTGTGTTTAAGTGGAGGCAGTTCTGCAAATAATGCACGGAAGAAATCCATCCCTGAGTCGTTGACACCCAGTGAAGTCCTCCTCCCAGTTCTGCTGGCTTCAAAATATATTAGACTTATTAAATATTTTTGAGTGCCCCAGTAGAAATGAGTGGATTGTTATAATTGATCACCTTATGTTTCGGTAAATGATTCCAGACTGCTAAGAAACCCAAGGGAATGTTTCAATGTTGTCTGAAGAGCTAAAGCAAACTGAGTTAAAATCCATATCTAAAGGAATCAGTCCTCTGGAGAAATTATTAAATCAGTAAGCCTAAGCAAGGTGCACAGATCTGAAAATCTGAAAAGTACTGGTAATATTCAGCTTTTCAGGTAGCATCCTGTGAAAAATGAAAATTAACACAAACGTTTTGGATCCTTTCCTGAGAAGCTAAACATTTAGCAGACTTTATATTGCATTGATGAGGGAGTTTAAAGATGAACAGTGTGCAATGCCCATCTTCTTCCTGCTTCCTGAATTGTACATTTTATCAAATTGTAAAGATTACTGTTTTGTTTTGTGCCAGTCCTTACTGGATCCTATATTTTGCACTATGAGCCTCTGAACCCTCAGATTGTGTTTGCCTTGTGTATTTTTACTGCACATCGGGCATGATAAGCACATCAAGTCAAGTCAAGTCAAGACAAGTCATTTTTTTATTGTCATTTCAACCATAACTGCTGGTAGAGTACACAGTAAAAATGAGACAACCTTTTTCAGGGCTATGATGCTACATGAAACAATGCAAAAACTACACTGAACTACGTAAAACAACACAAAAACTACACTACAGACTTAACCAGGACTGCATAAAGTGCACAAAACAGTGCAGGAATTACAATAAATAATAAACAAGACAATAGGCACAGTCGAGGGCAGTAGGTTGGTGTCAGTCCAGGCTCTGGGTATTGAGGATTCTGATAGCTTGGGGGAAGAAACTGTTACATAGTCTGGTTGTGACAGCCCAAATGCTTCGGTGCCTTTTGCCAGACAGCAGGAGGGAGAAGAGTTTGTATGAGGGGTGCGTGGGGTCCTTCATAATGCTGTTTGCTTTGCGGATGCAGCGTGTGGTGTAGATGTCTGTAATGGTGGGAACAGAGACCCAGATGATCTTCTCAGCTGACCTCACTATCCGCTACAGGGTCGTGATCCGAGATGGTGCAATTTCCGAACCAGGCAGTGATCCAGCTGTTCAGGATGCTCTCAATACAATCTCTGTAGAACATGGTGAGGATGGAGGGTGGGAGGTGGACTTTTCTCAGCCTTCGCAGAAAGTAGAGATGCTGCTGGGCTTTCTTGGTTATGGAGCTGGTGTTGAGGGATCAGGTGAGATTCTCTGCCAGATGAACACCAAGAAATTTGGTGCTCTTAACGATTCCTATGGAGGAGTCGTTGTGATCGCTCCGTGTCCTCCTGAAGTCAACAATCATCTCTTTTGTTTTATTCACATTCAGAGACAGGTTGTTGGCTCTGCACCAGTCCGTTAGCCGCTGCACCTCCTCTCTGTATGCTGACTCGTCATTCTTGCTGATGAGACCCACCATGGTCATGTCATCGGCAAACCTTATGATGTGATTCGAGCTGTGTATTGCTGCACAGTCATGGGTCAGCAGAGTGAACAGCAGTGGACTGAGCACATAGCCCTGGGGGGCCCCCATGCTCAGTGTGATGGTCTTGGAGATGCTGCTTCCAATCCGGACTGACTGAGGTCTCCCAGTCAGGAAGTCTAGGATCCAGTTGCAGAGGGAGGTGTTCAGGCCCAGTAGGCTCAACTTTCCAATCAGTTTCTGAGGACTGATTGTGCTGAATGCTGAACTGAAGTCTATAAACAGCATTCGAACGTACGTGTCTTTTTTGTCCAGGTGGGTTAGGGCCAGGTGGAGGGTGATGGCAATGGTGCTGTCTGTTGAACAGTTGGGATGGTACGCGAACTGCAAGGGGTCCAGTGAGGGGGGCAGTAGGGTCCTGATGTGCCTCATGACAAGCCTCTCGAAACACTTCATGATGATGGATGTGAGTGCAACGGGACGGTAGTCGTTGAGGCAGGACACGGAAGACTTCTTCGGCACGGGGACGATGGTGGCAGCCTTGAAGCATTTAGGAACGATGGCGCTGCTCAGGGAGATGTTGAAGATGTCAGATCTCTGCAGATCTCTGCTAGCTCATCTGCACATCCTCTAAGCACTCTGCCAGGAATATTGTCTGGTCCAGCAGCCTTCTGTCGGTTGACCCTGCACAAGGTTCTCCTCACATTGGCCACGGTAAGACGCAGCACCTGGTCATTTGGAGGAGGGGTGGTCTTCTTCGCCGCCACGTCATTTTCCACCTCAAAACGAGCGTAGAAGTTGTTCAGCGCATCTGGGAGGGAGGCATCAGCAGCACAGGCAGGTGCTGTTGTCTTGTAGTTGGTGATGTCCTGAGTGCCCTTCCACATGCGCCGCGTGTCACCGCTATCCTGGAATTGGCTGTGGATTCACTGGGCATGTGCACACTTTGCCTCTCTGATGGCCCTTTGATGACCTTTTTGATGATGCATCAAATAATAGTGTTACACCTTCATTGGTGACTCAGAAGGAAGAAACCATATCAAACATGGTAAGTATAAAATGAGAATAAACAATAGCAATGCTTAATCAGGTTGTAAATTTGTTCATGTAAAAACATTTTAAGTAGAAATATGAATTGCTGCAAGACAGTCTGGTAATCTAAAACCATATAAACTAGTATGGTTTTATTTTTTCGTTTAATTCTCACCCTCCATAATCAAACATAAGTAACACTATATTAAATACAATTATTTTAAAGACACTATAATTTGTATGATGTTGGAATAACATTGACAAATGTACAAACAAAATTGATCTGGGCATTAGATTTCTAATGAGGCTCTGATTTTAGGGGACTCTTGAACCTTTGGTTATTTATCAGCTGGGAGAAGTGAATAACTGTGAATAAACCATCATAAATAGATGGCATACTATAATGAAAAGTATGCTGTATTATTATTTGGAAGACTGACATGGCTGTGTCAGAGGGGTCACAGGCACATGTGGCACAGATGCAGGCCATTTGATCTTCCAATTATTCATGCCCTGTTCTTTAGGAAAATAGACGTGCTTTGTACTAGGTATTAATTTTGTCATTAACACTGTATATTTCTCATTTTATAAAAACCTATTCGGTTTTCTTTGAAATTCAATATGAGGGTAACTTCCACATTTTTCTAGCTAGTGTCTTCTAGATTCCAACAGCTTTTTGTGTGAACAGTTCCTGTCAAACACTTGAGTTAACCTTATATTGTTTCATTTAGCAAATTAATTCCAACATCTTTTAATTATGAATTATATTTCTAAATTGTTTATTTACAAACTCTGCAAATCATTTATAATTATTCACATACCTAATGTCAGGCTGAGCCAATTTTCCAGATTTATCAGTTTCTGCTGCCTTGAAAGTCTGTGTACCTCCTAGCCTAACATCAAACTTCTGTAACCAATCTGAATTTAAATCAGAATTTAAATATCTTTTCTACAATGTTTATAACTTCTTTCAAAGACCTAAGTCACGTTGATCTTAATCTGATAGCCTATCAATTTTCAGTAATATTCATCTCTCTAGTATATTTTGCTATCTATTTCAACGCTGCATTTTGATTTTATCAATAATGTGTCTAAAAGTAAACCACATTGTTTGCCTCCTGTTATAAATGTGAATGTAATATACACTTAACCTAATCAAGATTCAGAACAAATATTCTTCTCTTTCTTACTAGGATGTTCAATTTCTAGTTAACTATTGTCCCTTTGTACATTCATAAAATAATTTGTTTTATTTAAATGTTGCCAAGAAATCTTTTCTTAGGATTTATTTTTGTCACACAAATTAAGTTCAAAGTTCACATGCTTGGATACAAGTTGTGCGAACCCCTTCATGTATTAAGAGCTAATGCCAATTCAGCTCACCTGCAAAGAATCATGAAATTTGTCAAATTGGAAACAACATTAAGTTATACCCAAAAATATACACTAAAATTGGTCTTGCTTGGTTCCCAATGGACCATATCTAGTTGAATGCAGTCTTTGGCAACTTGCTGCATACCAGTCTGACAAAAAACAACAGCCCTAAAATGTGCATGGCGGCAATGTACACCACAGCTGTATGGAGCAAAGTGGGGCTACAGGCAAAAGGAAATGTGCATCTAGGTTGAATGAAGGAACATGGTCATTCACAGCAGAGAAGTAAATATCAGGAGCAAATGGGCTCAGGGATCCAGTAGGACCCAGAAGAAGAGACTGCTAGGTGGTTTGTTTTGAGAAGTTAGTTTTAGTATAGAAGTAACTTCTGTCTCAGTAACGACCTGGACCCACTGCAATTAGCCTATTGCCACAATAGGTCTACAGTGGATGCAGTCTCATTAACTCTTCACACAACCTTGGATCACCTGGAAAATACAAATACCAATGTAGGACTATAGCTGTAGCTGTTGACTACAGCTCAACATTCAACACAATCATTCCTACACTTCTGTTTGAAAAGCTCCAGGACCTGGGCCTCTGTTCCTCCCTCTGCAACTGGATCTTTGACTTCCCAATCAGAAGACCACAATCTGAGCAGATCGAAAATAACATCTCCACCTCACTGACAATCAATACTGGTGCACCTCAGGAATATGTGCTTAGCCCACTGCTCTACTCTCCCCACACCCACCACTGCGTGGCTAGGCACAGCTGAAATGGTATCTATAAATATGCTGACTAATACAACTATTGCTGGCAGGAGTGGTGTCACAGCATCAACCTTGCAGTCAACGTCAGTAGGACCAAAGAACAAGATGAGGGAAATCACACCAATCTTCATAAAGGGATCAGAAGTGGAAAGAGTGAACAATTTCAAGTTCCTAGATGTCAATATCTCTGAAGGTCTAACCTGGACTGAATATATCGATGCAAAGGCATGGCAGCAGCTATATATAGGAGTTTGAAGTGTATGTTGCCAAAGACACTCACATTTTTCTGCGGATGTACCATGGAAAGCATTCTAACTGGCTGAATCACTGTCTGGTATAGAGGGATGGGGGTGGTGCCACTGCAAAGGATTGAAATAAACTGCAGAAAGTTATAAGGGTTGTCAGCTCCATCATGGGCACTAGTCTCCATTTAATCCAGGATATCTTCAAGGAGAAAAGCCTCAAAAAGGCAGCATCCATCATATGAAGGACTGCCATCACCCAGGCCATGCCTTGTTCTCACCGCTACCACTGGGGGGAGGAATAGAAGTCTAAGAGCACACACTCAGTGATTCAGGAACAGCTTCTTCATCCGATTTCTGAATTGACATTGAACCCATGAACACTACCTCACTACTGTTTTATTTCTATTTTTGCACTACTTACTTAATTTAACGAATTTATATTATATATATACAATGTAATTCACAATTTTTTCTATTATCATGTATTGCATTGTACTGCTGCTGCAAAGACAACAAATTTCACAACATATGCCGATGATTTTAAACCTGATTCCGGTTATGATTCTGATTCTTAATCAATCAAAGCTCAGATAATTTCCATCTCCTCACAAAATATGTTAGGGCAAGCTTCAAAATTACTGAAAATGATTGAAGCAAACAACTTCAGTAATTGGATCCAGGACTTATCAAAATCTTCCACTTGGATATGCAAAGCAGCATGTGAGAATTAATTGCCATTTGGGCACACACTGATTATTTGTGTGAAACCATTTCATTATGGTGAGAGTCACTTGCTTTGCTTCCAGGACAATGATTTTGCAGAGTCATAAAACAAAGAACTGCTCTGTCAATGCGTCCTTTAAATCTTGTGCAGACAATGCTCTCCTCTGCTGCTTAGCCAACTGATAAAGCTGCAGAAGCTCCTCTTTTGGTTCCTGTTATTCATAATTCTGCTGCTCTTTAAACTCCCGGCATTACTCAGAGGCACTGTGTCTTCACTGGTATTGGCTGGCTCCTCAGAAGGAAAGATTGCATAGCATGCAACAGACCATGATGAATTCTGTACTGCTTCTGACTAAGATCAAGAGAGACAAGCTAAATGCCATTTTTCCAATTGAAATTATATTTCATTTTAACTCCAAACAGGAGCTTCTTGCAAAAGTGGGGTTGTTAGGAGAGCAGGTGACTCAAAGAGAAGTACAAGTGGAATGAGCAATATTGAGAGGAGCAGGTGGTAATAGCGTGGTGGCAATTAGGAGGATATGTGAAAAATGGTGTAGAGTGCCCTCCTGCTTCAAAGCATCCACCATTGTCCCTGTACCTAAAAAGACCAAGGTAACATGCCTGAATGACTGGCATCCTGTTGCACTCACCTCAATATTAAGCAAATGTTTTGCGAGGTGGCTCAAGGACTATATCTGTAGCATGCTGCCACCCAAACTGGACCCTCTACAATTCGCCTACTGACACAACTGATCGACAGATGATGCAATAGCTACAGCTCTACACACTGTCCTTATACACCTGGAAAGGAAGAATGCTTATGTGACAATGCTGTTCTCAGACTACAGTTCAGCATTTAACACCATAATTCCCTCCAGACTTGACAAGAAGCTCAGACACCTCAACCTTCACCCTGCCTTGTGCAGCTGGATTCTGGACTTCCTGTCAGATCGCCAGCAGATGGCAAGAGTGACCTCCCTCACCTCTGCCCCTTTGACCCTCAACACAGGAGCCCCCCCGCCAGGGCTGTGTCCTAAGCCCCTGCCTTTACTCTCTGTATACCCATGACTGTGTCAACACTTACAGCTTGAATCCTCTAATTAAATTTGCAGATGATACTACGTTGATTGGCCTTATCTCAAATAATAACGAGGCAGCCTACAGGGAAGAATTCATCTCTCCGACACAGCGGTGTCAAGAAAACAACCCCTCTCTCAATGTCACAAAAACAAAGGCGCTGGTTGTGGGTTACAGGAGGAATGAAGACAGTCTAATCCCTATAGGCATCAATGGATCTGGGGTTAAGAGGGTGAACAGGCTTAAGATCCTCGGCATCCACATCACTGAGGATCTCATGTGGTCTGTGTATACCAGCTGTGTGGTAAAAAAAACCACAACGGCGCCTCTTTCACCCCAGACGGTTGAAGAAGTTTGGTATGTGTCCCCAAATCTAAGGACTTTCTACAGGGCACAACTGAGAGCATCCTGACTGGCTGCATCATTGCCTAGTATGGGAACTGTACTTCCCTCAATCGCAGGGCTCTGTAGAGAGTGGTGCAGACAGCCCAGTGCATCTGTGGATGTGAACTTCCTACTAATCAGGACATTTACAGAGACAGGTGTGTAAAAAAGGCCCGAAGGATCATTTGGGACCAGAGTCACCCCAGCCACAAACTGTTCCAGCTGCTACCATCCGGGAAACGGTACTGCAGCATTAAAGCCAGGACCAATAAGCTCTAGGACAGCTTCTTCCACCAGGTCATCAGACTGATTAATTCACGCTGATACAATTGTATTTCTATGCTATATTGACTGCCCTATTATACATACTATTTATAACAAACTACTATAAATTGCACATTGCATATTTAGACGGCGACGTAACGTAAAGATTTTTAGTCCTCACGTCTGTGAAGGATGTAAGTAATAAAGTCAATCCAATTCAATTAAATTATTACTTTAAGTAAGATGTACACGTATGATGTGCTGGCGTGATGACATATGTCATTCACTTACTTTTACACATAACCCATATTGAATTATATACATAAACTGGAATGCTTAAGCAAACAATATACAGTATTCACAATATTACACAAATATTACTAAAATGTTAAATACACAACACTCCTCCCTGCTTAGCTATAAACTCCAACTCAATATAGAATGCATCTCAAACTATATAGACAGTGTACCTTACAATACAACAACCATATAGGCATCCACGGCACAGTCAATTCTAAATTATCCCATTCAGATGTAAAAGTTAATCGCTGTGGAAGATTGCTTACCCTTGTGGGATAAAATCTTTCTTGTCAAGGTGTTCACTCTGCTTGGCAGGAGAGGTTTATGGTTGTAAAACAATCTCAGGTTCTGGGGCCTCTTCTGTGGCAGGAGTAGGAGTTGACTCTGGGACTGCAGGAAGTGGTTCTGACAGCTCTGGACACTTTTCTTCTCCTTTTCCAAGATGCTCCATCAGCATGTCCATGATTACTTGTCCTCTTGAAATTGATCTTGTAATTGTACTCTCCAAGAAACAGAGCCTGTTATGTTTTGTAACTTCAAGAGATTAAACTAAATCAAAGGAAGACACAAGGGTCCAAAATATGGGTCTAATTTTATGTTTATTTTAAGTGAGGTGCGCACGTATCATGTGATAACGTGATGATGTATGCAATTCATGTATTTATACATAAAAACCAGAGTGAATTATTTAAACTAACAAGAATGATTAACCAAATATATATACAAGGTTACTCAAATATTACTGAACTACAGTATTAAATACACAACACTCCTTGCTTAGCTATAAACTCCAACTCAATGTGGAATGCATCTCAACTATGTACACAGTATACTATATAATACCACAACTGAACAGATATCCACAGCATACTATATTTTTTAATTTCCCATTCAGGCCCAAAGATTTAGTCCTTGTGGAGGTTTACTTTTGTGAGATAACATCTTTCCTGATAAGGGAGGTCAGTCTGCTTGTCAGGTGAGACTTGTGGCTGTGAAACAATCTCAGGTTCAGGGACCTCCTCTGTGGTGATCGTAGGAGTTGACTCTGAGACAGCAGGAAGTGGTTCTGTCTGCTCCAGATACTCTTCTTCTTCCTTTTTCTTCTAGTTTGTGCATCTTCATCTTGGGAAGGTGCATTTAATTCACTGGAGTACTCTCTTATTAATCTTTCTATTGCTCCCTTTACGATCTGACCCTCCTTTGGTTTCCTCATCAACAACATCATCCACAAATCCTCTGTTTTCTTTTCCCTATTGACTCCTTTCTTTTTGGCCTTCCATTCATTCATCTGGGTTTTGGTCTTTGCATTAACTTTTACAAGCAGTTTTTTAGCTCCCACTTGAAATTCATGCAATAACCTTAATGCATGCAGAGTAGATTCTAGTTCGTTATACTCACAAATGCCAAATGGTTGCAACTTTCCTGAAGCTCCTTGAACTCTCTTTCCACTTAACACCAAGCCATATTTCACAAGAAAACTTCTGATAAGCACATCAGACGTTTTCTCAGATATGCTGCCTACAAAAACTGTCACAGTCGGATCACTGCCTTTGTCACTTTCATAATTCCTCTGCACAGTATGGTCCTTCCTTGGTCCAATATACTTTCTAAGAAGAGGCACCGAGGTTGACACCAACACTTGTTTGTCTTCTGTTGGGCAATGGTTCATGGTGTTCAGCATGGAGACACTTGTGGCATCATCCAGCACCTTTCTTCATTCGTTCTATTGCAGGGAATGTGGCATGCAAATGGTGGGTAGGTCTCCAACCAAGTTGAAATGCTGCAGCCAATCATGCCCCTACAATGTGGTCTTCCCATTTTTTGCCACATAAAAACACAACGTGGCTTGTTGATTGTTGAATTTCACTGTTATGGATGTCATTCCCACAGGAGTTATCTTTTCTCTGATATAAGTTCTTAGTTGATTATCTGCAGGCTTCTGGTTAGTATCATTGAAACGCCTCTCAAACTCATTTTGTAGAATCACTGATATAACTTAACCAGTGACAAAAATCCATTTTAATTAATTTGCTGTTCACTTCTGGTATAAGCCATATTGCTTGTCTATGACGCTGAACTCCTCTTCCACTGGCTCTGTCTTTGAGCTTACTTCTTCGGCAAGGACTCTCCCACCCCCACCAATGACCCCTTCTCCTGCCTTCAACCCTCCTCCTCTTCGTGGACACTCCGCTCTGGTCTTCTACCTGCTCTGGATTTCTTTATTGCTAACTACCAACAGGGACATCAACCATTTCAACTTCACCACACTTTGTTCCCATTCCAACCTCACTCCTTCCGAATGCTCTGCTCTCCACTCCCTCCGCACTAATCCTAACCTTACTATAAAACCCGCCAATAAGGGGGCGTGCTGTTGTAGTCTGGCGTACTGACCTCTACCCTGCCGAGGCAAAGCGACAACTCGCAGATACCTCCTCATATTTACCCCTCGACCATGATCCCACTAAGGAGCACCAGGGCATTGTCTCCCACACCATCACCAACTTTATCCGCTCAGCTACCAACCTTATAGTTCCCACACCCCACACTTCCCATTTCTACCTCCTACCCAAGATCCACAAACCTGCCTGTCCAAGTAGACCCATTGTCTCGGCTTGCTCCTGCCCCATCGAACTTATTTCTGCATACCTCGACACTGTTTTATCCCCCCTTGTTCAATCCCTTCCTACCTATGTTCGTGACACTTCTCACGCTCTGAATTTTTCCGAAGATTTTAAGTTCCCTGGCCCCCACCGCTTTACTTTCACCATTGATGTCCAGTCCCTATATACTTCCATCCCCCACCAGGAAGGTCTCAATGCCCTCCGACCCACCTACCTGCGGGTCCAACATACAATTCTCCGTAACTTACCCCACCTCCAACAGGATCCCACCACTAAGCACATCTTTCCCTTCCCCCCTCTCTCTGCTTTCCACAGGGATCACTCCCTACAAGACTCCCTTGTCCATTTGTCCCCCCCATCCCTTCCCACCGATCTCCCTCCCGGCACTTATCCTTGTAAGCGGAACAAGTGCTACACATGCCCTTACACTTCCTCCCTCACCACCATTCAGACAGTCCTTCCAGGTGAGGTGACACTTCACCTGTGAGTCAGCTGGGGTGATATACTGCGTCCGGTGCTCCCGATGCAGCATTCTATGTATTGGCGAGACCCGAGACAGGCTGGGAGACCGTTTTGCTGAACATTTACGCTCTGTCTGCCAGAGAAAGCAAGATCTCCCAGTGGCCACACATTTTAATTCCACATCCCATTCCCATTCTGAAATGTCTATCCACGGCCTCCTCTACTGTAAAGATGAAGCCACACTCCGGTCGGAGGAACAACACCTTATATTCCGTCTGGGTAGCCTACAACCATGATGGCATGAACATCGACTTCTCTAACTTCCGTTAATGCCCCACCTCCCCTTCGTACCCCATTCGTTATTTATTTATTTATTATTAATTTTTTTCTCTATTTTTTCTCCCTCTGTCCCTCTCACTACACTCCTTGCCCATCCTCTGGGCTTCCTCCCTCCCCTTTCTTTCTCCCTAGGCCTCCCGTCACATTATGCTCTCATATCCCTTTTGCCAATCAACTGTCCAGCTCTTGGCTCCATCCCTCCCCCTCCTGTCTTCTCCTATCATTTCGGATCTCCCCTCCCCCTCCCACTTTCAAATCTCTTACTATCTCTTCTTTTAGTTAGTCCTGACAAAGTGTCTCAGCCCTAAATGTCGACTGTACCTCTTCCTAGAGATGCTGCCTGGACTGCTGCGTTCACCAGCAATTTTTATGTGTGTTTCTTGCCTATTGTTAATTTTCACACTGTAAAACTCAAGGCTACTTATTCCTGTATCACTCGCATCATTATCAGGTTTTTCATCAAAAGCATGCAAATTAGTGCCCTTTGTGAAACTTTAACTTGACTTTTTATCTTTTTCTCTTCTCTGTACAGTCATTTATTTTTGTCTGCCTGACATGCTCATTGTATGTGTCTTACTTTGTTGAATTTTCTGTAGGTTTCACCCTTAAATCTGCCTGGGTATGGTATACAGTGTGTGTGCCCCTGTCACCATGGTAACACAATTTGTTCGACCAGGCTGGTTTCTGGTTAGATGCTGCAATTTCGTTCACGCTCAGTTTCATTCTTGACTACAACTTAATTGCAACTACCTTATCAACCTTTATTAAATTCGAATTTCTTTCCCCTCTTGCAAAGAGAAAAAAAGTGCTGCAATTTTTTTTTAGCTCAGCCGTTTCTTCCTGTGCTTTTTTTAAAAACTCAAACATCTTGCTGTGTTCAACAGATAGGTAGTTGTCTCAGGTTCACTTAAAACTTCCTTGTCACCACTGTTACGTTTTGTAACTGCACAACATAAAACTAATTGAAATGAAAACTTGATGCTGGGAAATAAGTAATTAAATTTGTTTTTTTTTAAACTTTAAGTGAGACATGCATGTATGACAAGGTGGACTGATGATGGATTTGTGATGTATACCATTCACGTACTTTTACATAGAACTCATAATGAATTATTTAAATGAACAAGAAAGCTTAATCAAACAATCTATTTACAACATTACTCAAATATCACTGAAATATTAAACACACAACAAACAAATGTGTTCTCGGTGCCAGATGGCAGAGGTCTATCGATTAAACTGAATATAGATCTGGTTTTCCTGAATACAGCTTAGGCATTCATTATGGAAATAAGCATGGGGAACAAGTCACTGGAGAAACTAGAGAAGCTGTTGGATATGGAAGGCTTTAACTCATCATGTCAAATAGACCCTGTTGCTAGATTCTTCTTTAAGACCTTCTTGGTAAAGTCACCCAAACTCAATGTACATCATATTCTTATTCCCTCAAGATTAGAGTTATAGCAGTTAATTGAATACAATTCCTATAGTTGCAGTGACATTGTTTCCTTCAATATTTGTGTCTAACAAATGTTTCTTTTCAAGTATATTATTTATAGTGGAAGCACGTTGTAATTGATAAGACACCTCTTCAGGTTCAAGTGCCTTTTCTGGGACAAAATTACCTCACACAGATGGTTTTAAAGCTTCTGAGGACAGAAAACAATCCTGATACCTAGGATTATTGCTGTGGGAGCAGACTCTGAGTACACAAAATAGATCAATTATGCCTTTGACTATGTTTGATGTACTAAATGACAATCAGACTGATCTGAAATCTTGCAAGTGATATTAAACCTGATTTTGATTCTTATTCCTTGAACGTGATTACAATGCCTGTGTTCCACAGTCAGTACTGTTAGTTTAGAAAGATATCCATTTAACTTCAATCTGATTCCTTCTTGCAATTTACATTAAGAACTGAAGACTGGTTCTTGTTTGATTTAATATCTGATATATTCACATAATTCCAATACTCCTCAATAATCCCTGACACTCACCACCCAAAATTGGGGGTAGTTTGAAAATAAGAATCCCATTTTATTAGCTGAGAAAAATGCAGCATTCTTATTTTTTTTACTTCATACCTAGTGTGAATAGACTAATTTAAGTCATGTGGAAGACAGCAAATATATGTCTCACTGAACATGAATGCTTGTTTTAAAATATGATAATCATATGTCCCATTTTCACTAAGCTGGATGCTTCTCTCCATTTTAACTACCCTACTGGAATGCTGTTTCCAAGGAAATCCTGGCACTTTTTAACTGTTTATTCATAAGCCATCACTGCTTTTTAGAAGAAGTTACCTCTAAGCTTAAAACATCCTGTGAAATAACTCAGGCTACGTAACAAGTTTAACATCTTTGAAAAGCTGACATACCTGCAAAATTTTATTTAAGTTGTCAGTTTTCTTGCAATGCTTCTTATAGAAAAATTTATCACTTTGAGAAAATGATATTTGATTGCAGGGTAATATTCTCAGTGTGATGCATGTTTGAATTCGGCCCTGGTGTTATAGTAAATCAGAATGTTGCTTTATCTTTCCTGTATGCCTTCACCTCTTATACATAATTGATTGAATCCAATAAAAATTATATAATTAAAAACAAGCTCCAATAAAAATCCATATAAATTTCTGGAACATGGAAACATGGATGATTAAAGAAAAATGGAGGGCTATGTTGGAGGGAAAGGTATTGACCTTGGAGTAGGTTAAAGAATCAGCACAACATTGTGGGTTGAAAGGCCCGTACTGTGCTGTAATGTTCTATGTTCTATCCAATTAGGTTTCCTTTTGCTATTGAAAAATTATCCATTTTGCTCTCTTAAGGAAGAAGAGTTGATGTTTGTCATTATGCTAATAATTAGGAAAAGTGCACAAAATTATGATGTCATTCTGTATTGATATTTCAAAAGATATTGTACACCAGTAATTTTATATTTGCAATATGGTTTTGAGGAATATCCTTTCCTCCAAATAATTAAAAAATGAGCCACACCGAGGAAAACAGGAGTGTTTTGGCAGCAACTTCACTTAATAGTGTCAGTTCAATAGTATCTTCATCACTGCAAATTTTATTATGAAGTGTAAAATTACAATAAATATCACTCTTTAATCAGACTAACATGTTCAATTTCATAAGTAGAACACTATGAAGATTTGCCTGTCAGGCACATTATTCCCAAATGTAAGTAGGCTAGACTTGTGACCGTTATAATATAGTTGCTTCTCAGCATTGCAGTGGTGCCATGACATTATTTTGATTAGAGATTTCTCAGTTCTCTCTCAACCAATACTGCCAAATTAGCCAGACATGCATCTATCGTATTTATTTTTCTAACTTTCTATGTGCATACTGACAGTCATATTTGCATGCATACTAAATGTAAATACACATGCAAAATAATTCATTAGTTGTCAGATATGCTATGACAACATGGGTTACTTTGTTTTCTCAGCAGACAAGAGAACTCTTTTCCATGAGTCCAAGCAGCTCAGATACACATTTAATGAAGTTGAATTAAAAAATTCTGCCCATTTATTTCCAAGCTCCCATGGGCCATGTTCCCTGCTAGAAAAAAATGTTATGTTTTTTCCTTTATTGAACACAATCTTTTGACGCAGAGCTTCGACCCAAAACACCAACACTTCCTTTCCTCTCACAGATGCTGCTTGATCCGTTGATTGCTTAGTGCTTAACCATGAGTTTGATCCAAAAAGGCGAACATCTCAAATGGAATTCAGCACTGGGTGGTTGAAAAGCTGCAAGAGGTTAAAAGTAGTCTAATTATAGCTTAACATATGTCCTAAAGTTTATCAACAATAATTTGATGCTAATTAAACATACCGATTAAATAGACATTAATTACATATTTAGTCACGGACAGTGTGAAGTATATATAACCAATGAAATTTTGGGAACGTGTTTGTGCTTCTCAATATTCATTAACTATAACCAGAATAAAAACATAAAATATTGCATTAAATCTCCACTTTTCATTGAAATATCAAACATGCTCAAAATGATAGTTGCTAAAGGTTGCAGTAGACTAACTGTTAGAATATTAATTGGTGGTATTTTGAATGCAGAATACTAAGAAATGGAAAGAATACCATGACACCTTCACAGAGCTTACTTGCACTTCAATCCATGTAGTTAACACTCCAATCTACAACAGTTAATATGCCTCTTAAATCCATGTGTAGGTCTGCTTAGTATCATAGAGAGATGTGGCATGCAAACAGGTCATTGGCCCACCGAATCTGCACCGACCAACTCCGACCCAGTTACACTAATTCTGCCTTAGCCCCTGTTTACTATTCCCCAAACTCCTCCCAGATTCTACCACTCACAAGGTAAGGGCTACTTACCAACCTGATGCACCCAGAGGAAACCCATATGGTCAGAGGGAGAAAGTACAAACTTCAAACAGGGAGCACCCGAGGTCCGGATTGAATTCACTTCACTGACACTGTGAGACAGCTACTTTATTAATTGTACCTTTGCGCCACACAAAAAGCTTTTAGAGCACAAATTAAATTTCTTCATTTATGAATGACAGAATGTACAACTGTTGTCTTTATTTTTAAACACACTAGTAACATTTTGTTTAATAATTAGCTGGTTAAATTGAAAACAATTATCATTCTATTGACTTCATAAAACAAGGCTGACTACCAAGCTGAATAAAAGCAGTTTGCTTAGAGAACTGTCATTTCTCGAGAGTGCAAGAGTTGCAGTATTTTCTGTATTAACTGTAAGCTCATGGGGACTGAAAAACCATTGCTAAAGACTAATTTGCAGTGCTGCTATTCCCATCTGCCAAGATGTTCTATTCAATCAATTGTTCTGGGAATGATAGAATTGGAAGACATTGTATTTTTAATCCAAACTATCAATCATGTATCTCTAAAATATTTCAATGTTTACAAAAGCAGAATAAGCTTGCAACTGGAAATTTGAAATAAAAGCAGAAAACATGACAAATGTTCAGAAATTTGGTCACCCAGTGTGGAGAAAGAAAGTACATTAGCACTTCAGGAAAATAACTTTTCATCAAAGTAAAACAACATGTTGCTCCACAAATACTGCTGAACTCTGAATATTATACCATTTTCTATTTTTTGAATCTTTTAAAGTTTATATCCTTAGGCTTTGAGACAGGAGGAAAATATTAATCTGATTATATTAAATTAAGGACTCATCTATAGAGAACAAGCTAACCTAAGTCCAAGAAAATTGTGATTATTGTTGACCTGAATAGGGGAGAAAGAGCTATGATCATAATTTTTTATTGTTTCGACAACTAAGTATATCAAAAGCAAAAAAGTCTGAGGAATTTATGACATCGATCAACAATGTGGAATCTCATTTATGCCATAATATCCTGCCACACTTGCACTGGAAGATGGAATTTCTACACTTTCTGCACATTCTATGCTGTAGTTTTTATTCTAGTACTTCCTCACTTTAAGAAGTTCAAATATTAATCTAATATTTTCTTCCCCTCCTCCCTTTTTAATTCTGGCTTCTTCCCTTCCTTTCCATTCCTGATGAAGGGTTTCGGCCCAAAATATCACCAGCTCATTCCCCTCCAAAGATGTTGCCTGACCTGCTGCATTCCTCCAGCATTTTGTGTGCCTTGCTAAGGTTTACTTAACGGTTCAATTGGTAGCCAAGTCACACAGATAAGGAACCCATAGATGTGATAATATGTCTGTAATAATCTACTTACTTTCAACAGCTGTGCAGTTGGCATGTTGCAATTGCGACTGAACTAGTGAAAGCAAAATCACAGAGAGATTCAATAATCTGTGTCACCTGCACAGTTAAGTAACCCGAGCACATTCACTGCCCAGAGTGTGCCTACGAATGACATGTGTTACTCGAGGTGATGCTGCAGGGTTGAAGCACCTTCAATTACTCCAAAAGACTGAGGTTTGGTAAAAATACTGAAAGGCTTTTATTCGCTGTACAATACGACCTCCACAGTGAGTGTCTGCCCCCGGACTGAGGGGGAGGGGCAAGACGAACACCTTTATACAGGATTCTGTGGGAGGAGCCACAGGGGCAGTCAGCAGAGGGGTGTGTCCAGACAGGTAACCGAGTTACAACATATATAATCCTAACCTTATTATTAAACCCGCCGATAAGGGGGTGTTGTTGTAGTCTGGCGTACTGACCTCTACCTTGCCGAGGCACAGCGACAACTCGCGGATACCTCCTCTTATTTACCCCTCGATCGTGACCCCACTAAGGAGCACCAGGCCATTGTCTCCCACACCATCACCGACTTTATCCGCTCAGGGGATCTCCCATCCACTGCTACCAACCTTATAGTTCCCACATCCCACACTTCCCGTTTCTACCTCCTACCCAAGATCCACAAACCTGCCTGTCCTGGCTGACCTATTGTCTCAGCTTGCTCCTGCCCCACCGAACTCAGTTCTGCATACCCCGACACGGTTTTATCACCCCTTGTTCAATCCCCTCTGACCTATGTTCGTGACACTTCTCACACTCTTAAACTTTTCAATGATTTTAAGTTCCCTGGCCCACACCGCTTTATTTTCACCATGGATGTCCAGTCCTTATATACTTCCATCCCCCATCAGGAAGGTCTCAAAGCTCTACGCTTCTTTTTGGATTCCAGACCTAATCAGTTCCCCTCTACCACCACTCTGCTCTGTCTAGCGGAATTAGTCCTTACTCTTAATAATTTCTCCTTTGGCTCCTTCCACTTCCTCCAAACTAAAGGTGTAGCTATGGGCACCCGTATGGGTCCTAGCTATGCCTGCCTTTTTGTTGGGTTTGTGGAACAATCTATGTTCCGTGCCTATTCTGGTATCTGTCCCCCACTTTTCCTTCGCTACATCGATGACTGCATTGGCGCTGCTTCCTGCACGCATGCAGAACTCGTTGACTTTATTAACTTTACCTCCAACTTTCACCCTGCCCTCAAGTTTACCTGGTCCATTTCCGACACATCCCTCCCCTTTCTAGATCTTTCTGTCTCTGTCTCTGGAGACAGCTTATCCACTGATGTCTACTATAAGCCTACTGACTCTCACAGCTATCTGGACTATTCCTCTTCTCACCCTGTCTCTTGCAAAAACGCCATCCCCTTCTCGCAATTCCTCTGTCTCCGCCGCATCTGCTCTCAGGATGAGGCTTTTCATTCTAGGACGAGGGAGATGTCTTCCTTTTTTAAAGAAAGGGGCTTCCCTTCCTCCACTATCAATTCTGCTCTTAAACGCATCTCCTCCATTTCACGTACATCTGCCCTCACTCCATCCTCCCGCCACCCCACTAGGAATAGGGTTCCCCTGGTCCTCACCTACCACCCCACCAGCCTCCGGGTCCAACATATTATTCTCTGTAACTTCCGCCACCTCCAACAGGATCCCATCACTAAGCACATCTTTCCCTCCCCCCGTCTCTCTGCATTCCACAGGGATCGCTCCCTACACAACTCCCTTGTCCATTCGTCCCCCCCATCCCTCCCCACTGATCTCCCTCCTGGCACTTATCCATGTAACTGGAACAAGTGCTAGACATGCCCTTACACTTCCTCCCTTACCACCATTCAGGGCCCCAAACAGTCCTTCCAGGTGAAGCAACACTTCACCTGTGAGTCGACTGGGGTGATATACTGCGTCCGGTGCTCCCGATGTGGCCTTTTATATATTGGCGAGACCCGACGCAGACTGGGAGACCGCTTTGCTGAACATCTACGCTCTGTCCGCCAGAGAAAGCAGGATCTCCCAGTGGCCACACATTTTAATTCCACATCCCATTCCCATTCTGACATGTCTATCCACGGCCTCCTCTACTGTAAAGATGAAGCCACACTCAGGTTGGAGGAACAACACCTTATATTCCGTCTGGGTAGCCTCCAACCTGATGGCATGAACATCGACTTCTCTAACTTCCACTAAGGCCCCACCTCCCCCTCGTACCCCATCTGTTACTTATTTTTATGCACACATTCTTTCTCTCACTCTCCTTTTTCTCCCTCTGTCCCTCTGAATATACCTCTTGCCCATCCTCTGGGTCCCCCGCCCCCCCGTCTTTCTTCCCGGACCTCCTGTCCCATGATCCTCTCGTATCCCTTTTGCCTATCACCTGTCCAGCTCTTGGCTCTATCCCTCCCCCTCCTGTCTTCTCCTATCATTTTGGATCTCCCCCTCCCCCTCCAACTTTCAAATCCCTTACTCACTCTTCCTTCAGTTAGTCCTGACGAAGGGTCTCGGCCTGAAACGTCGACTGCACCTCTTCCTACAGATGCTGCCTGGCCTGCTGCGTTCACCAGCAACTTTGATGTGTGTTGCTTGAATTTCCAGCATCTGCAGAATTCCTGTTGTTTACAACATATATACATGGTTTACCACATTCACCCCTCCTTTTTTTAAAAAAGAGTCCCGCGGGGTGAGGTGACTGACAATACTTACAAGTATATTTACAGGTTAAGTCTATCAGGCGGTCGAGTCCATCGCTGTGATCTACGTAGCACCGGCGGTGATTGCACCGGCGATGGCAGTTGTGCTGGCTCTGGCCTGACTTCAGGTGCCAGCACGTTAGGCAGCGGTAATCCCTTGTGTGTGTGCGTCGCGCCCGGTATGGGAGTGTCGTGTGGTGTCCGTATAGGGTTTGGGGTGCACGGTGTCCCATAGGTACATACATTGGTGGGTACAGGGTCAATAGTCACCACGGAGGGTTCAGGGTAGGGGCCCGGAGCTCCTGCGGGCGCCAGGTCGCGGATGGAGACCGTGTCCTCCCGCCCATCAGGTAAAACCACGTAGGCATACTGGGGGTTCGCATGAAGTAAGTGAACCCTCTCGACCATCGGGGAGTATTTATTGCTCCTCGCATGTTTCCGGAGCAGCACTGGCCCCGGGGACGTCAGCCAAGATGGTAGGGTGGTTCCAGTGGTCGATTTTCTGGGAAAAGAAAAGAGCCGCTCATGAGGGGTGGCATTGGTGGCCGTGCATAACAGGGAGCGGATGGAGTGGAGTGCCTCGGGAAGGACCTCCTGCCAGCGGGAGACCGGCAGTCCCTTTGACCTGAGGGCTAAGAGTGTGGCTTTCCACACTGTGCCATTCTCCTTCTCTACCTGTCCATTCCCCCAGGGATTATAGCTCGTGGTCCTACTGGTTGCAATTCCCCTAGTCAGTAGATATTGGCGCAGCTCGTCACTCATAAACGAGGACCCTCTGTCACTGTGGATATAGCATGGGTATCTGAACAGAGTGAAGAGCTTGCGCAGGGCGTTTATAACTGACGTGGTAGTGGTGTCGGGGCAGGGGATGGCGAAGGGGAACCGCGAGTACTCATCAATTATGTTAAGAAAGTACACATTGCGGTCGATGGAGGGAAGGGGGCCCTTAAAGTCAACACTCAGTTGCTCAAAGGGGTGGGTGGCCTTGATGAGTGGTGCCTTTTCGGGTCGGTAGAAGTGCGGTTTGCACTCTGCGCAGACTTGGTAGTCCCTGGTCATCATCCTGATCTCCTCAAGGGAGTAAGGCAGGTTCCGGGCTTTCACGGAGCGGAAAAGCTGGGTGACTCCCGGGTGGCAAAGGTCTACATGTAGGGCGTATAGCTGGTCGATCTGTGCGCTGGCGCATGTTCCCCAGGATAGGGCATCGGAGGGCTCGTTGAGCTTCCCAGGCCTGTACATGATGTCATAGTTGTAGGTGGAGAGTTCGATTCTACCCCTCAGAATTTTATCATTTTTGATTTTGCTCCGCTGCTGATTATTAAACATGAATGTGACTGAGCGCTGGTCAGTTAGCAGGGTGAACCTTTTGCCGGCAAGATAGTGCCTCCAGTGCCTTATAGCTTCCACTATGGCCTGGGCCTCTTTCTCTACCGCAGAGTGCCGAATTTCAGGGCCTTGAAGGGTACGGGAGAAGAACGCCACTGGTCTTCCTGCCTGGTTGAGGGTAGCAGCCAGCGCAAAGTCGGAGGCGTCACTCTCTACTTGGAAAGGAATGGCCTCATCCACCGCATGCATTGCTGCTTTGGCAATGTCCCCTTTTATGCGGTTGAAGGCCGCGTGGGCCTTGGCAGAGAGGGGGAATGTGGTGGACTTGACCGGGGGTGGGCCTTGTCTGCATAGTTAGAGACCCATTGGGCGTAATATGGAAAGAAGCCCAGGAACCTTTTGAGGGCTCTGAGGGTGTTGGGAAGAGGGAGTTCCAACAAGGGGCGCATACGGTCGGGGTCAGGGCCAATGACTCCATCCTCCACGACACACCCAAGGATAGCAAGTCGGGTGGTCCCAAATACACACTTGTCCTTGTTATAGGTGAGGTTGAAAGATCTGGCCGCTTGGAGAAATTTTTGGAGGTTGTTGTTGTGATCCTGCTGGTCGTGACCGCAGATGGTGATGTTATCCAGATATGGGAATGTGGCCTTCAGTTGGCACTGGTCCACCATCCGGTCCATTGCCCTCTGGAAGACAGATACACCATTCGTGACACCAAAGGGGACGCGCAAGAATTGATAAAGCCTGCCGTCTGCCTCCAAGGCAGTGTAAGGGCGGTCCTCCCGGCGGATGGGGAGCTGATGGTAAGCGGATTTTAGGTCTATGGTCGAGTACACCTTGTACTGTGCTATCTGATTGACCATATCCGCGATGCAGGGTAGAGGGCACGCGTCGAGCTGCGTGAACCTATTGATGGTCTGGCTATAGTCCACCACCATCCTATTCTTCTCCACGTTCTGAACAACCACCACCTGGGCCCTCCAAGGACTTGTGCTTGCCTCAATGACCCCCTCCCTGAGCAGCCGCTGCACCTCCGACTTAATGAAAGCTCTGTCCCCCGCGCTGTACCTCCTGCTTTTAGTTGCAACAGGTTTACAGTCGGGGGTCAGGTTGGCGAACAGCGGTGGGGGAGGGATCCTGAGGGTGGAGAGGCCGCAAGTGGTGTCGGTAGTGTGGCAGTTGGCATGATGTTGGGTGGGATGTGCGGGTCGGTGTGTGTGTGTGTGTGGTCAGTAGCGGGGTACGTGACATATCTCTACAAAACAGGGGATTTATGACAGTAATTGGCGGGAGGAGCCCATCATACTTCATTGTCACGCTTTTCAGGTGGCTCTGGAAGTCCAACCCCAACAGCACAGGGGCACACAGTTTAGGCAAGACCAGTAACGTAAAGTCCTGATAGTCTGTACCCTGCACCACTAGTGTCGCTACGCAACCCCCCCGGATGTCTGTTGTATGCGACCTGGAGGCCATGGTGACCCTGTGACTTACCGGCCATATCATGAGTCCACAATGCTGTACCGTGGCCGGGTGGATAAAACTCTCCGTGGTGCCTGTGTCAAACAGGCAGCTTGTCCTGTGCCCCTCCACCAGGATGTCCATCATTGACCTTGCGAGCTGGTGGGGAGCGCTTTGGTCGAGGGTCACGGAAGCCAAGGTGGGGTCGCTGTCTTGGTCTGGCATGGTGGGGTGCCCCGTGAGCACCCGTTGGTCGTAGGCGGTGGGAGGTGGCGCCGACCAAGATGGCCGCCCCCATGTCACGCACGTGGTGGTGGCGTGCAGGGAAGATGGCGGCAGGCAAGATGGCGACCCCCACGTCTCGCACGTGGTGGCAGTGTGCAGGGAAGATGGCGGCCTCCATGTCTCGCACGTGGTGGCAGTGTGCAGGGAAGATGGCGACCCCCACATCTTGCACGCGGCGCTGCTCGATCCCGCTCGTGGTTTTGATTTACAGACCTTGGCGAAGTGGCCCTTCTTTCTGCAGCTGGAGCAGGTAGCCTGTCAGGCCGGGCAGCGTTTCCGGGGGTGCTTCTCCAGTCCGCAGAAGTAGCACTTCGCGGACTCACAACTGGTGGCAGCCGAGGTCGATTCGCCGGCAGGTTGCGGAGTCTGCGGCACCCACGAGGCCATCGGGGGATCGCATGCCTGGAGAGCCTCGAAGTTACGCAGAGTGGCCTCCAGCGTATCAGCCAGCTTGATTGCCGAACTTCGGGTAAGATCGGCTTTTTCCAGCAGCCGCTAGCGCACGTACACTGACCTGGTCCCCGTAACGAAGGCGTCTCTCACTAGGAGTTCTGCATGCTGCCGCCGTCAGCTCCTGGCAATTGCAGACCCGCACGAGTGTCTGTAGGGCCCGGACAAACTCAGCACTCGATTCCCCGGACCGTTGTTGCCATGTCGCTAAGCGATGCCGAGCATAGACACTGTTTATCGGCTGCAGGTATTGTCTTTTGAGTGCGTTCATCGTGCCGTCGTAGTTCGGCTGGTCTCTGATCAGCGAATAAACCCGTGGACTGACCCTGGAGAGTAGAACTCTGCGCTTCGCTACGGGGTCGGTCGCTTTAATCTCCTCTAGATACGCTTCGAAGCAGACCAGCCAGAGTTCGAAAGCGTTTCCAGCGTCAGGCATTAGCGGATGGAGGTCTAATTTTTCTGGTCTCAGGGCCTGTTCCATGTTTTAAAATGTACAGCGAATAAAATTGAAGCACCTTCAATTACTCCAAAAGACTGAGGTTTGGTAAAAATACTGAAAGGCTTTTATTCGCTGTACAATACGACCTCCACAGTGAGTGTCTGCCCCCGGACTGAGGGGGAGGGGCAAGGCGAACACCTTTATACAGGATTCTGTGGGAGGAGCCACAGGGGCAGTCAGCAGATGGGTGTGTCCAGACAGGTAACCGAGTTACAACATATATACATGGTTTACCACAAGGTTGAAGTGAAGAACTGATAAGAATAAAGAAAACTGAATGGAAAATGCATGGTTACAACAAAAAAAAACACTTCAAATGTTTTCAGAATTCATATAAAGAAGCCATACAAGCTGACATAAACTAACAAGAAGCATCATATTTTGAACACAGTCATTGTGAAATTTCATTGGAGATCCTAACTCAGTATTGTACATCAGTGGAAACCTCAGATTCTCTGACTTCTGCTGAAATTACAGCGGCTACTCACAAAATTAAGCTATCCATGGTTATTGTATCCAATAGGTTTTGAGAAACTTTGTGATCCACCTGCTCCTCAGAAAGCCATGTTCTGAAGCTGCATTTTAGAAGTAGATTTTTGTCCATGGGCAGTATTGCTTATGTACAGTATATTCAGCACACGACTGTGGTGCAGTCTCTGACCTGTATTCACTAAACATGTTGGCAGAGACTGATAAGGTTATACAAATGCAAAAAGAAGCAACATGGTTCCATAGCAATAGCATTGAAAAATACAGTAGCTGCTATCTCGTATTTTCACTCCATTGAAAGATAACTTGAAGTCTTGCATTTATGTACAACTTCTTTCGCAATGTTAACCCAAATCACTTCAGTAATATGGAATATTTTTGACCACTGTAGGAACCATGCAACTGTCTTCTATCTGAATTATATTCTGTGTTGCGTGCTTATTATGTGTATTATTGTAACTAGTCACATGAGTGATGGTGTGGTAAGAGCAAAGGAAATGAGTTACATATTCATGCTTTGTTCTTGGCAGTTTGGAGCTGGATGTCTTTTTTTTGTTAATCACTTAATTACACTTAACTTCATTTAATTGCATTTGAAATTACCTAACTTTCATTATCTCCAGTTAAATATGTTTAATATTGCTAGTCTTTGTTTCATAAGTTACGTCATTTCAAGATTGTTAGTTTTGTTATGTGCTAATAAAGGATCGAATACACTTCTAGTTTTGGAACATCATTAACTGGAGTTATTTGAAGGCTCATCACACAAAAATAATAATCCATGGGAGTTGCCAGCAGCAGCATTGGTTTGTTAGAATTGCTCACTGCAACCACTTTTTCTTTCTCTCTTATCGACATTAGCTAATGTAAAATCATTGGCAAGACAGGGAGAAATATGCTATTTTTTTGTAGAGTGCTAAGAAATCACTTGCCTTCTGAAAGGAAAGCAGGGACTCGATTTACTATCTTATCCAAGGGAAAGAAATTAGATTTGCACATATCTGCAGATAATTTCAGGAAGAAAGACTTAATAATGCAAGATCATAATGCAAAAATATGAGTGTTCTGCATTCTGCCACCAGGAAGAAATTTAACAGACTTAATTTTCTTTTCTTCTTTTTTAGACATTTACACTTCTTCTAAGATAATTTATAATGAGACATTCTCTTGTGCATTCCCAAGATGATCAATCTTAACAACAAGTACAGACTATTTAAACTGTCAGACTTGTCCTACAAATTGCTGGGTCATGCCCAAACCAGCCTATATGGTGCAGTCTCTCCCAACCCCCACTTCAATGCCAGCCCATGGCTGTATTGTGCATTTGCAAGAGGGAAGAGAGGAAACAGCAACAGAGGATGGGAGATGAAAAGTTGGGATGGGAAGTCTGATACAGATATTACACCTACACCAAAGGAACCATCAGTGTGATTCACTGCTACTCGACAGCCCTCCTTCATTAATTTCAACATCTCCCACTTCCTTACATCATAAATGCTCAAACATGTTTTAATCTATCTTTTGAGTATTACAACTGTATTTACATCTAGTTCTCCAGTGAACAGCAGTTCCATATTGTTCTGAATCTTGTGTATTTTAATTATCTCAATGATGTTACAAGCTTCAGTCAGGTCAGCCCTTAACCTTCCTTCCCAATCCCACTGGAATATAACCCAAATATGTACAGCTTTGTATTTTAAATATCATCCGATTAATAATTCTTCTATATTCTTCAAAGTATGTAAATCTTTCTGTCTGACTACCAAGCACACCAGTCTACTATCAACTTCAGTAGTGAATTTATTTCTACAAATTCAAAATCTCTTTTGATTCTTGCTAATGTGAACCTGGATAGTGAAGGCCAATAGATTAATGCACTTGAGAGACATTAGGGCTAAGATCAAATATGACCCTAGTCAGTCCCTTATTTCTGAGTCATAACATTTCAGAACACATCTAGAAATTTCTACATCTTAGACATTTAGCAGCCACTGAGGAGGAGCCTTGTACAAGATTGGATTGTCAACGCTCTCAGCTCACCTTGAGACCTGGCATACGTTTCCTCCTGCAAACACGAGGAAATCTGCAGGTGCTGGAATTTCAAGCAACACACATAAAAGTTGCTGGTGAACACAGCAGGCCAGGCAGCAACTTTTATGTGTGTTGCTTATATATTTTCTCCCAGTAGCTACAGAAACAACAGAGATTATCAAAGGACATCAGGAAGCTGCAGATACTGGAATATGCAGGAACACATGAGCTGGAGGAACTCTGCAGGTCAGGAGGTATCTGAAGACAGGCGACATATCAGGCCAAGACCCTTCATCTGGACAGCAAGCCAAAATATCGATTGTCGATTTCCTTTCATAGATGCTGCTTAACCATTGAGCTCCTACATCGTCTAATGATTATTATCTTGCAGGAGTAATTATTTTAACCAAAAGCATTTTGCAGAAAATTGAATCCAAGGCAGGTCCTAGCACCATTCAGAGCAATAGCAATGAAGAACCTACTGTATAGTACTGTATGACATTAAGGAAATTTTGTAGGGCACATGGAAGAGATGTTGTGCTGATATTCAGCCACGATTTGATAGAATGTCTGAACAGGTACGAGTGACTAGCCAACTTCAACTTATTTTTATGTTCTTATTTTCTTATAATAATGTGATGAGTTAACTACTGTTCTTGTAAGTAACAGTCACCAACTAACCACTGATTTGATTCAACATCTTTTTGGAGCAATATATACATATATTTATCCCATGTTGCAGAGGGACAAACATCTGAATATTCCTTTGTGGTTTAACAAGTCTTTTGTTTCTGTATGAAATCTTCAGCCTTCAGTGATTATTCTATCAGAAATAACTCAAAAAGTGTATTACTATGGCAGCTAGTTAATCTTGATGGCTGTGCTCGAGGGAATGTGAAATCAATTTAATTACTCTTACAGCAGGAAACTCACTTATGTAGCACATAAAATAAGGAAGGCTTATTTAACAAAACAGAGCAAAATGTTCATTTAAAAGTAATTGTAATTATGAATCACTTTTAAAGTTTTACAATAAATGAATGTTAGTTAAACTCAATAACTCTTAATAATTTATATACTCTATCAAAAATTAAATTTAATCTGTTTAAATGTTTTTGAAATTAGTTAACACAAGTTGAGAACTATCTTCAACAACCTATTTATTATTCCTTAGCTAACTAAATTTGTGTTTCATTGTTGAATTCGTTTGTGATTCAAAAACACTAACAGTAAAACTCCCTCATCTCTCTCTCTCTCCCCTTCCCTCTCTCTCGTCTTTCTCTCCTCTCTCTATTTCACTAGCCAACATGCGTTTTAGTGGTCATTGATGGTTTAACAGACATGTACATTAACCACATCAATTTGTTGAGAGCTGGATGAAACTATACCTCCACTACTGATCACCAACAGTTGTACCCCTTGAAACAGTCAAAGAAACCTTGACTGTACTTTCATGAGAAACTTCTCATTCTTGAATGATTGTGGATTTGATTGTGTTGAAATCTTAGGCCTTAATGCATCTCTCTACCTACTGAATGCCAATATAATCAATTCATTTTAAGGTGCATTATCATCCCAGTTGTAGACATCATAATCCCGTGATGATGCTAGAAGTAAGTTTTGCATTACACTAGTGCATACATCTACTACTTCTATATCTGGTAATAAACTCAACTTACTGCCATTTATGTTGCAAAGAGATCCAAAAAGACAAGGATTTGAAACCAAGTTTAAATTCACACAGAAGCCAATATGAGGAAAAAGAATTTTGTGTGGAGCTCAACATTCCTTTAACTCATCTGGAAACACAGATTGCAGAACAAGCCAATTCAGTATGAAGATTTGTAATATGTAATAGCCAGCACAGGTGGACCTGCCAAGGAGGATATGTGGAATTATAATATATCATCTGGGATGAAATCAGCCTTCTGGATATCCAGTGTCCAGAAGATGCATAAGTAGAAATTCAGTGAGAAATGGGAGGGGATTGTCTTGGTCACTTGGAGCAAGGAATCTCATGGTTAGGATACTCACCTTGATTTTGATAAAGAAAGCAGGACGAGCATAGAAACACATCTGGATATCTTCTCCTAGACTATCACAGGCTTGTGTTACAGCTTTAGAAAATCCTCGCCCTGACATTGTTTATCGGAGAGGTCTAAGCAGAATGTGGTGTATTTAGACAGTAAATTCTCTGTAAATCCGAGTTTAAACCGCTTGACTTACTCACCATTGAAATGCACCAATAGATAGTTTGCAACCGGGGACGTTACCATCAGAGCTCCGGTTGAATGAGTTCCTCAGCAGCCACATACTAAACAAAAATCTCCAGTGTCAAATGACACTGAGGTCCTTAGAAAGCATTTCAGGAGTCTGCAGTGAACTCGGAAGGTGTGCAGTGAAGGGTATCCATGCCCCTTTCACTCATGAATAAAGTAGTGCCATCTGCTCGTTGTTCATCGGTGATAGGTCACAACTTCATGCTCTATTTTACGCAGGGAATAGCAGCAATGTGTGTTCTGTGCATTGATCTCATTAAAGGATATTTGAAATGCTTTTATGTCTGATTTGCGCACGAATAGGGCGCAGCGAAATCCAATTTCTCAGCTCGTTCAGAAGAGCTGGGTTTAGTATTCGTTTGCGTGAGATCTAGAAAGGATTGGTGCTCCGAGCGACCTCTGCTGCGAGCTTTACACACTACATCCTGAGGTTATTTTGTGAAATTGTAGTAAGATTTTTTTTTGCAAAGGTATTGGTATTGGCATTTACACTTTCTGGATGGGAACCAGTTGCAGAATAAAACTTACTATTTGAGTGCAGAGTGCCAGTAGACAGTTCGGAAGTGAAGGCAAGACGCTGGAATTTAAAAAAAAGTAAAGTGGGCGGGCACGTAAGTCAGTCAACCTGAAGCTATACGCTGCTCACCAGTAGCAGATTGGAACTTTGACGACTGTGAGGGGCCACATCGTTAAAACTGGGAACCTTCTCAGCACCATCCAAAGAGAAGAATGTGTCTAAAGATTTCAAAATACCTAACTTGTGGAGGATTTCAGATCCATCATTCTGTACTGGGCGGAACAACGAATGGAGGAAAATCAATGTGCTATCAAGCTGCACTTTGAAATTCATTAAGCTTTCTGAAGTCCTTCTCTGCCACGGGTACAGTGCTTGAAACGTAATTTTGTATTTAGTTGTAATAATCTGTTCGTTATTTAAAATTAGTTTTTATATGCAAGTATACAGCAGAAGTGTATTTCCACTTGAAAAGATACATTGTGTTTCTTATGTTGCCTTACTGCAGGTCAAGAGGCACAATGGATTTTGACACGGTCTGCGCTTTGGGGAGTTTTAATCAGTTAAAATATCTTAATGACTCTTTCGATGAAAATTACACGATTCTTCTTGATCGCTGGTCTGACAATGTCACCGACCTCATAATAGACTGGTCAACCACGACTAAAATTGCCACCATGGTGATCTATCTATTTATTTGCATAGTGGGGCTGGTGGGCAACTGTCTGGTAATGTACGTTATTGTCAGGTAAGCATTTTATTTTTCATGTTTTACATGAGTTTATTTCAAACAGTTTTAAAAACGTTTATATAGACGGGAAACTCAGTTTTTTTGTGTGCGTGAGTGTGCTGCCTTAGAGCGCCCTCATAGGGATAGGACTCGGGTCTAAATTCATATATCCTTCATATTGCAATGTAAAGTACGGTAAAATACTGAATTCAAATGTTTCACAAATAATAGCTGTTTTATTTTTCATTCAGATAGGTATATAATAAACTTACATTGCGGAATAAATTGATAAGGATTTACAAATAACGGGAGTGCTCAATTCCTCTGAGATTATGTAAATTGACGTTGCAACCCGGTTTTTATTTAGTATTTCTGTTCTTTCGGAACGTCAGATTACAATCTATTTTATGTAGGTATTGTATGTTTTATAGTGTTAACCGACTCTTCTTACGGAGAAAGGGGATGGAAAATTGCCTGCTTGGAATGTTTAGGTTTATTCTGGGATGGGTATGCAGGAAATAAATGACTTTTTCCATTGTTTTCACTCCATCTGTAAAATGTAAAATACATTCATATCCAGATTAGTTCCTAATGCAACGATCTCCTTTTTACAATATTTTATCAATGTGTGTTGGATTAAATCGGTGTAACAGTGAAATATGGCATTTTGGACTCAGGTCGAAATTGATTCACTTCAAATTGGGAACCAGTTTCACCGCGACTGGTTATATGCGTTAAATCAAATGTAACCAGTTTTCAGATTAGTTACACCGTATGATGAAGTTAGCAAACACATTAAAAATAATAGATTAATCAACAGTAATAGATTCATGAATATTACTGGCTCTAATTTACTACAATTCTTATCTCTCCCGCTCACCATCCACAAATCCATCCCCTCCCCCAATGATATATCCTGACTCTTGTATATTCATTTAGTTTGGTGTGATCATCAGAAAGAGATGTATGTTCCACTCGTTGCTGATGTATTCTCTTCGATTTTTTTGCTCTGTACAATTCTTTGGTAAGGTAACTGATTACTTTTGTCTTTATTCAAAACATTATAGTAAATTGCCTTTTAATTCTTTAACAACTTAGTTGCTTCGTCTCTTTAAACATCAAGTAGATATGTTCTCATTTATTTTAAAGGATAAATTCAATATTTTTACATTTAAAATCCATTATAATAAAATAACAAAGAAACCACGTTGTGGAATCTTTTGGCTCGTTTGTCAGTAGATGGGAAACATTGACACTGTGTCAATTGCAGATTCTCTCTCCTGACTTATCCACTCTCAATGCAATTTGGTACAGTGCCTTGAAAAGGTGTTCAGACCCCACAACTATTTTCACATTTTACTGTCGCTTTTTCTAAATTTAAATTATATTGAAGTAGGATTTTAAGCTAATGTACAAAATATTGTGCATCATGTCAAATCAAATGAAAAATTCCAAAGTCTGTCAACAATTTACTAAAAATTAAAAACCAAAATTGTGAGGCTGAAAAAAATCACCCCCTTAGTAATTACTCTGATAACTTTCCTCAGGTGCAATATATTGTATTATTTTACCAACTCACCAAATTTGTTAATGTAGAAAATTGGAGGAGCGATTATCTTCAATGAATCCATAAGATTAAATACCCCCTCTCTGCAAGGTCCAACAGTATGGTAGATTTTCATCAAAATGAAGGCAAAAGGCAAGTCAGGGAAATGATATTAGAGAAGCACCAATCTGGGGAAGGGTATGAGACCATCTCAGAGGCACTGAATATAACTCAGAGCCCAGTGAAATCCATCATGAAAAAGTGGAAAAAATATGATACTACAGCCACACTGCTTGGGTCATGCTGCCCCTCTAAGCTTAGTCGCTGGAGAAGAATGACACTTATAAGAGAGGCTACTGTAACGCCAACAGTCACTCTGAGTGAGCTGCAGAAGTCAGTGCTGCAACTGGAGATGAAGTGCATGGCTCCACAATCTCTAAGGCCTTGCACAAAAAGGGTATTTATGAAAGAGTGGCAAGGAAAAAAACCCTGACTGGAAAAAAAAAGCCTATCATTGTCCGTGAAGACATTGCAAAGCATCTCTTAGAAAATGTGGAAGCAGATCTTGTGGTGGGTGGGACTAAAGTGGAATTTTCTGGCCTCAACAGTGCATGTGGCGTTACTGTGCCTCAGCTATGTAACACCACCCCTATTGTAAAGTAAGGTGGAGGTAGCATCGTGCTATGGGGATGCTTGTTAGCAGCAAGGACTGGAAACCTGGTCAGGATTGACGGAAAGGTGAATGCTGCTAAATACAGAGAGATGCTGGATAAAAACCTGCTAGACTCTGCCAGAAAGCTTAAACTGAGGAGAAAGTTTGTCTTTCAGCAGGACAACAGCCCTAAGCACACTGCCAGAGCAACTATGGAGTGGCTTCAAATAAAGACATTGAGTCTAGCCAGAGTCCTGGCCTTAACCCAATCGAACATCTCTGGCAAGACCGCAACACTTCTGTCCAGGTCTGCTCCCCAACTAACCTGGCACAGTTTGAGCAATTTTGCAAGGAGGATTCTGCAAATCTTACTTCACTGCATTGTGCAAAGCAAATAGGGACTTATAGCTGTGAGGTGGTTCAACTAAGGGGGATGAATACTTTTGAAAAGCTGACATTTCAGTTTTTGAAATTTTAGTTTTTTCATCCTTTACAATTTTCCATGTTTTTTGGGCTCTACTGTGGGGGGGGGGGGAGGAGCACATGATTCACAAATAAAAATTCTCAGTTAAATTTATCAGAATCCATAGAAGTGATACTCATTTATGTGAACAAAGGGCTGGGGCTGAATACTTTTTCAAGGCACTGTAAATGTCAACAATTCCTTGAAGCAAATAAGAGCACCATCTGGTTTTGGGACAGATAGCTCTCTAGAGATTCCAATTTGATTATGCTTAAACGTCAAATTTGAAATTTACCTGCTATTTCCCAGGTGAAATAGTTCAATTCTGAAAGCTTGGAAAATGAATTTTACTGGCTTTAATCCACATAAAGCAGAACATTCCTACCACTGTACTTGACCTGTAACTCTTCCCCATTAGCAGACATCATCTCATCAGTGATACATTCACCTCCTTTCTTCACGGATATCTGTGTCTTGCCTTTCTCCCTCTCAATCAGAAATATATGTCTCTTATAACATGTTCTGCTTTCTTTTCCATAATTTGTCTGTTCTCTCCTTCAGAGAAATGTGTCCCTTTCAAAGAGATTATCTCTCCTCTTTCAGAGGCAGTCTAAAAAATGTCTTTATGAAGGCTGTTCCCTGCCCCTCTCCCCATTCACAGAGATACTTTCCCATAGCCTGTCACAAAGGCACATCAATTCTTTATATTTTATATTTCTGGTTGCATTGTAAATACTGTACATGCTGGTATTCATGTACATTTTATTCCATATCAATACATTAATGTCCAATGTTATTTTTATAATACACTATTCTTTATAATTGTTGAATGCTAATTTTTCTTATTGCATGCCATGCTACCACACCACAGCAAATTTCTATGGATGTAAGCCGACCTTTGGTTTGTTGAAGGTTGTACATATTTGCTTGCACCTGCGTTGCCGTGTGCACAGACAGTTATAGTGCACAAACAAGTGATGTGGCAGTCAGATCACACATACAAAAAATGTTCCTGACTTCTTAATAAGCTGCTAAAGAAGCATTTATTAGTCTTTAAACAGCAGCTTGCTGCTGCTGTTACTGTGTTGCATCGTTGCACTTATGAAACAATTTAAAATATGGATAAGGCGATATGCATGAAATAAAGAAATTGTGGCTCCTTTCAATACCTTTTAAAGATACCCAAAGATGTTTTGAATTGGATTATGCTTAAAGATGCATAGTTAGATGTATCTTATTTCTGGCAAAGTTTTATAAAGAGTTAATGAGACGAACAACTAGATTATTATTTTTTGTGGGATAGGTAAGGAAAGGTAAACTATTTAGAACATGAGGAGAGTAGTCCTGTGGAACATTTTACATCCAGATAATAGAATTTGTCAGAACTCCTGCTTTATTGGCTGGTGGCAAACTATTCATAGGATGGAAATGGAAATCTGACTAAATTCTAGACAATGATCCTACTGCTTCATAATCCTGTAATGCCACCCTTTTTTCTCACAAATAATAAAATTAATCTTTTACTAAAATATCTGCATCCAAAACTGCTATGTGCTGTCTGATGCACTTTTAGCACTACCCCATAAAGCAAGGAAACAGGCTTTTGGATCCATCTTTTTGAACTGAATATTAACAAGAGTGAATTTAGAGAGCTGTAGCTCTTGCTGCTGATGTACAGCAAAGTCGTATTTAGATTAAAGATTAGAGAATATGGCAAAGTGTGAAAGGACTATCTTCCCAAATCAATGCTGGTCTATAAAGAAATTGAATGTTATCATTTGCCAATGTCATGTCTAAAATTGCAAAACCATGACATGTAGGAGGCAAAGAAATGGGGGAGGATCTATTTATCATTTAGCTAAGTATTTTCCATGACCATTTATTGATTGCACCTTGGTGTGACCAGATGATTAAGATGTGAAGAACATCATTACATAAAGAGTTCTTTTGCCCTTTATCCTGAGATCCTAACAAAAACACTTCATGAAAATAACTTTTTTTTAAACATCAATGGGGTATTGTTCGGATGAATAGATAACATTGACAGGAATTCTATAACACCCATTTAACACTGCAGTGTAGCCAAATTGAACTCAATTCATTGCATTTGAAACCATCTGGGAAATGAGCAATCTTCATTGTTTTATTATTTCCTGCTATTCAAGATACTAAAGAGCAAATAAAACAGCAAAATTGTAATTGCTTGAGATTAAATCAAATCCTCACTTAAGTATACACATACTTCGCTGGGGTTTTTAACATGTGTTTTATAAATTGTGTTTCCAATTTTTCTTCTCTGGATTCTGTACGGGCACTGCCTACAGCAAAGGTGAAAATTTACTTTGACAAATTTACCAAAGCAAAATGTTTCTGATGCTCAAAAATGCAATTAATATTTAAAAAGTCAGTAAATTCTCAGTTAACACAATTATGGGTATTTGGATCAGGGAAGATTCATTATGAAAGGCTCATGAAAGTTAATCAATGTAAATTGTGAACTATATATTCCAGATGGGACCCACCATTTACATATACCATCCAAATGTCCCTTTCCCAGAACTTTCTTTTTTCTCCATCAACAGCCCCACTTGCTAAGAATATCATAGAATTATGTGGTGAGGCCCCGAGTTCACCAGCAATGTAACTTAGTCATGAGCATATACCAAAATATGCCGTCCCACGTAACACCTCTGAGAAATGTTGACTACAAAGGCACTCCTCAATGGTTATCATCTGTCAAAGCTTCTCAATAATCCAGAAGGATTCAAAACCTATTAAAGTGAAATAAGCTATTAGAAAGATTGCAAATTACTTTGAAATGAATCATAGAGGAAAGTAAAATGATCACGCTACGAAACACTTCCAGGTTACGGAAAACATTAAACTGGGCACAAAAAGTTTTAATACAGAATGACTTGCTGTATTCTATTCTGTTTAATCTGCCTTTTATCTCTTTCTCTTCTATTTTACTAGATCTATATATGAAGTCAATGATTTGCAATGTTAGCTTTTCTTCAAATACTGTCTGACCTTTGAATATTACCCACATTTTCATTAAAACAGCAGTCTTCTTGCATTGTTTCAAATCTAGTTTTCTATGAGGTGCTGATAGTGTGGTTTCTCTACACTGAAGAAACCAAGAATGGCTGATTGCTTTGGAGGACCCCTCAGTTTCCTCTACAAGCAAGACTCTAAGCTTCTAATGACCTGTTTAATATTTTGTCTTGCTCCAAAACCATCCTCTTTGGTTTTACCCTTTCACACAACTCAATAGAAACTCAAAGAGCTACTCCTCTTCTTCTAATTGCGACATTGCAGCCTTCTGGCATGATGATGAAATCACCAAATTCAGATCATGAGCTATTTCAGCCTTGATTTCTGCATTCCCAGCACTTTTATCTTTGTCTCACTATTTCATTTTAATTCCTCTCTTCTTATTCACACCTCCTGCAGACATAACGTGACCACCTTCTTACAGTTGGCTCCACAAACATCATTCAGTGTACCGTAGTCTCCACATTATCACAGACCTTTGTCTTTTAATCTGTTCCCCTTACCCCTTTTTTCTGCCACTTAAAATGTATTAATTGTTAACTTTTCCTTATTTTGGCTGAAGATTATCAGTCTGAAACATTAACTCTTTCTTCCACAGATGCTGCTTGACCAACTGAGCATTTCTAGTCATTTATATTTTTATTTCTCTGTAGCCTAACCATCTCCATTCAAAAACTGGTTTCATGTGAACCTTGCTGCAGATTCTGTAATGTAAGTGCTACAAAATCTCAGCAAATTCAGAGTCCAGCAAAGGAGCATAGTTGGAAAACTGATAGCAAAGCTTAGTGTCAAAGTGTGATGCATCCATATTCAAGCTATAGTCCTGACAAGTCAGGTCTTAGATACTGGTGATTTTCTGTGTAATTAGAAAAAATCCTGGTCATTAACACTGCTCCAGCAATTTATTAATTTTTGGGTCAGGCATGCTAATTAGTTTCACATAACCATTAATAATTTGGCTTTTTTTTGTTTAATTACTGCTACTTGTTGCTGTGAAGTTAAGACCATAAGTTACGATCCATTTGGCCCACTGTGTCTGCTCCACAATTCAATATTGATTCATTGTTGTTTTCAACTTCATTCTCTCACCTTCTCCCTGTAAGCCTTAACTACTTTACTAATCAAGTATATATCAATCTCTGCCTAGAATACACGCAATGATTTGGCCTCCACTACCCTCTTTGGAAACAAGTTCCACAGATTCACCACCTTCTAGCTGAAGAAACTTCTTTTCACCCCTATCATAAACAGATGTCTCTTTACTCTGAAGCTGTCCCTTGGATCCTAGACATTTCTGCTCATGGAAACTCCTTCTCCACATTCGGTCTATCCAGGCCTTTCACTATTTGACTAAGATATTTGTGCACAAGAATGTGAAATACTGACATTAAGTTTTAACCTATAATTTGAACATTGATGCAGTCTTTGTAATCTACAAGCTACTTTCATATTCTGGCAATCTGAAGTCTTATCCATTTGTGGCTCATTTTAATTTTCCATCAGCTTCCTCAATGTTTTTCTTGTAAGTTTTATTTCCCTTCTGTATCATGTTGTTCTGAATCCTAGGGTAAGTGGCCACAGAGCTTTAGCATGGAAATTCAAATGTACCTCACAGACTATACATCTATGGTCAGATTAATGACAATAATTAAACTGGAGTTCATACATAAAGGTAAAGAAGCACAAAATGAGTATGTTATATCAACAAAACAGATGAACTTAATCAAAGACAAATATTTAGAAACCAAAATAAAACCATAAACAACAATTTAATTCCAATTATCATTGCCCTGACTTAATACTTCATGTGTATGAGGCAATTAGTGTTCAATAACAGTATGGTGTCATTTTTAAATGGTATGACTTTGGTAATTAAACTAAAGCATAATAATTGCTGTAAGGTATGATGCAGATATTATATTTCACATTGAGTATTCATCAGTTGAAATTGTTACTGCAAAAAAAAAACTTCATTAATTATCTGTGAATCCAAAATTCACTTATGGAACATTCTCATGGAGATTACACCACTGTCTTGTAAAATGAAGTATCCAGTGGCTATCTGCTGCAACTGTACTGTCTGTGCAGAAGTGGGTTGGTTGGAATTGGGGAGAAGCAGTTATACACATCCAGGACAACGGAGCTTCAGACCTCGGTAGAAACAAAAGGTGCCAGAAACACACAGCAAATAATAAGGGTCATTGATCATGAAATGTTAACTCTTGTTTCTCCTTCCACAGAATGCTGCCAGGCAAATGTTTCAAGCATTTACAATTCTAGCATCTGCTTTTTTTAATTATCTCTTTTAAGCTGTTGATATAATAAAATATAAATTATAATTTGGCCTTGCACAGATTTATCAGCAATGCTGGGAATAAAAAATTGCTGTAACTGCATGGACTAATAAATATTAAAAACATTTAAATCAGGTTAGAGGAAAGGTTTAGAGGCATTTAGGCCAGTTGGGACTAGCTCAAGTAAACAACTGGATCAGTGTGGAGGATTTTGGCTGACAGGCCTGCTTTAGTACAGTATAATGCTGTGACTCTATGACTTGATAAACACAGACATCCCACCTCTCCCGGAAGTTCCGGGAGTCTCCCGCATATTAATAGTGGCTCCCTGATGCCCGCAAATTATATACAATGTCCCGGAAATCAATTTTTTTGAGATCGTTGGAGAGAGCGAGCGCGAGAGAGAGCATGAGAGAGAGCGACCGTGAGATCGACCATGAGAGAGAGAGCGTGAGAGAGAGCGAGAGCAAGCATGACAGCGCGACCGCAAGAGAGCGAGCGCGACTGCGAGAGAGAGAGAGAGAGAGAGAGAGCGTGACCACGAGAGAGAGAGCGAGCGTGACCACGAGAGAGAGAGTGTGCGCGAGAGAGAGCAAGAGTGTGCGAGAGAGAGAGAGCGAGCGCGAGCCATGGCAGAGTGTTCCAAAAAAATAAATAAAACGTACGTCACCCCAGACTACACTAAAGTGTACCCCTGCCTAACAGGGGTCAAAATTAATGACAGTGTTGCTCGCTGTGCTGTTTGCAACAGTGACTTTTCTATTGCCCATGGTGAGGGGAGACCTCATAGAAACATTTCGAATGTTAAAAGGCATGGACAGAGTGGATGTGGCAAAGTTGTTTCCCATGATGGGGGAGTCTAGTACGAGAGGGCATGACTTCAGGATTGAAGGACGCCCTTTCAGAACAGAAATGCGAAAAAAATTTTTTAGTCAGAGGGTGGTAAATCTATGGAATTTGTTGCCACGGGCAGCAGTGGAGACCAAGTCATTGGGTGTCTTTAAGGCAGAGATTGATAGGTATTTGAGTAGCCAGGGCATCAAAGGTTATGGTGAGAAGGCAGGGCAGTGGGACTAAATAGGATAAAATGGATCAGCTCATGATAAAATGGCGGAGCAGACTCGATGGGCCTAATGGCCTACTTCTGCTCCTTTGTCTTATGGTCTTAAGACTGTAAAGGACATGCTGAGGTGAGTTTAACAGGCGTCATTCGTTCATTAGCATAGCTAACGTTATTTAAACTAGCTGGCTAGCTGCTAAGGAGCTATTCTAATGCAGACATCCCACCTCTCCCGGAAGTTCCGTGAGTCTCCTGTAAATTGATGGTACTACCTCCCTGAAATGAGTTTTTGCAGGATGGGATGTCTGTAAACAGAGAATCTAACTTTTACGATGTACTAATTATAGCCTCAGTAATACACATACCTGGCTTGACTTTGGCTCTCATTTGTAATTAAACCTATAAATTTAAAGCTGGTCTAAAAGGAAATTGCTTTATCTTCCTATGGCCTATAATTGCTGCCTAGAACCTGTATGATTTGATTGTTTCTTATCTGCCACAGATGAAGATTTCCTATTTACATTTTAAAACGTTTCTGTCCTGGAGAGGCTGTATATTTATTTATTTACTGATAATTACAACTACTGTTGTGGTTGACATGCTGATACATGTTAGTGTTGCTTGCGAATGCTGTTATCCTGAGTTTGCAATGTACAGTGAAAATACAAGTTTATTTGTTACATGGTCATTTGTGATTTTCCTATAAGAAAGAAACAAGCATAAAATCTCATGATTTATAAACAACATTAGAACTGCCCCCAACATCATAGACAATAACTCTCAGTAGTCATAAATGCTACGTCATAAAAATAGGAAATACTATGAAATTGGGTACATTGTAGTCTTAGAAGAATTTTAATAAGCAATATGTACATCTAGGTGATTCCTGTCATTTAATATTTTTAATGTCCTTTGTTAAACATATTATTTTATGCAGTATATTTGAAATATAGCCAACTCTGTGGTTTCAGCTCATTTTATGCACCTGACATTGTTTGATACTTGACTGAAAATGAAGGCTTGCATCTGTTAACTATTTTCATTGCAAGCTTTGTGACAAGAAGAAATTAATCGCCAAACATACACAAACTCTGAGGATGTTCTTTAAAAGTGATTCTGGACTATGAAGAAGACTTCCACCTTCTTCATAGCCCAAAATCAGCTTTAAAGATCACCCTCAGAGCTTGCATATATTTTGCAATTAATCAAGGCTGTGGATAGAGTGGCAGGATGGAATATATAATGTTTGAAAATTCAAACAATGTGACAGTAATGTGCCTTGAGTATTTGACTGCTTCTTTGTGAATTCTGGGATCACATTTTGAATCATTTTAACCCATAAATTCTTCTTAAAGAAGGTGATCTTCCGTCATTATCAACTCATGATATGGATCTGCTCTAGGGTAATAGAACTGAAGAAATTAGCTACATTTAAGGCATAATGTTAATTATGTAATTGACCTGTGATTTCAATCGGTGAAATAAAACTCATTTTTTCTTTTATAGATCTCTTCCTATGGACTGATTTGTTACTGTAATATTTAAATACCTAGCAGAACAGTGGATTGTGGTCAGGAAAATAAATATTTAACTTCATCACTTTCAAATGTCATTATTGTTAAGTGACAGAACAATGTTATAATTGGGAATTTTGTTTACAGCATATGATTTGCTTCTTGCTAAATTCATGACAGCAATTAGAATGAAAATATTCTTTCTGATGTATTGATCCGGTTGCTTGGTAAACTGCAAACACCCAGCTGGTAAAGCTGTGCAGGGTTAACTGGTGATATGAGTATTCGCAGCAACAGTTCTAACTTGACAGAGGCACATTTGAGAGAACACAGTGATGTGGATCTACTCCGATCTCCACTCTTATCATGGCAGGCCTAAAATGGAAAAATGTCAGATGGTTGAGTTTTGAAGCAGTGGTTATTGATGTCCAAGCAATAAATAAATCTCTGTACCTGTCTTAGGAGTCACAGTAGTCTATTGTACAATTATAAGCAGCTTTCATTCAACTTCTGGTATATTTCATACCTGTTTCTTTTGCAAGATTTGTCTTTTGTATGCATGGGAATTTGTTTCGATGACATGCAGTTCCAAATCCGAACACTGAGGTATGAGACTTTGTATTGATAAATTACATGCAAATTGATGAGAACACTTAAATTTTCTCTTGGACTGACAAGACCTCCTGAGACAAATCCAGGAAACTGATCATTTTTCTACATTTAGAAAGCATGGTACTGCATTGAAAGTTTCAGATGATAGGAGTGTAGTTAATTGTTTGGACCACACATGTTTGAGTCCTGAGCCTTCAAGAGGTAATGCTGTTTGGTAAAAGATAATGATACTGTGAATAGAAATAAGATTTTTACCATAGAATATTCATTAACTGTAAATATATTGAGAAGTATTAGGAAAACTAACTTTGCAAACAAGGCAGATGACTTAGTATTTGGTTCTTACAGTCAATGATTTTTGGTTCTTACAGTTAACAAAGTATATGGAAAACAACTTCAAATAATTTAAACAACAGGAATTCTGCAGATGCTGGAAATTCAAGCAACACACATAAAAGTTGCTGGTGAACGCAGCAGGCCAGGCAGCATCTCTAGGAAGAGGTGCAGTCGACGTTTCAGGCCGAGACCCTTCGTCAGGACTAACTGAAGGAAGAGTGAGTAAGGGATTTGAAAGTTGGAGGGGGAGGGGGAGATCCAAAATGATAGGAGAAGACAGGAGGGGGAGGGATGGAGCCAAGAGCTGTACAGGTGATTGGCAAAAGGGATATGAGAGGATCATGGGACAGGAGGTCCAGGAAGAAAGACAAGGAGGTGGGGGGGGGGACCCAGAGGATGGGCAAGAGGTATATTCAGAGGGACAGAGGGAGAAAAAGGAGAGTGAGAGAAAGAATGTGTGTATAAAAATAAGTAACAGATGGGGTACGAGGGGGAGGTGGGGCATTAGCGGAAGTTAAAGAAGTCGATGTTCATGCCATCAGGTTGGAGGCTACCCAGACAGAATATAAGGTGTTGTTCCTCCAACCTGAGTGTGGCTTCATCTTTACAGTAGAGGAGGCCGTGGATAGACATGTCAGAATGGGAATGGGATGTGGAATTAAAATGTGTGGCCACTGGGAGATCCTGCTTTCTCTGGCGGACAGAGCGTAGATGTTCAGCAAAGCGGTCTCCCAGTCTGCGGCGGGTCTCGCCAATATATAAAAGGCCACATCGGGAGCACCGGACGCAGTATATCACCCCAGCCAACTCACAGGTGAAGTGTTGCCTCACCTGGAAGGACTGTTTGGGGCCCTGAATGGTGGTAAGGGAGGAAGTATAAGGGCATGTGTAGCACTTGTTCCGCTTACACGGATAAGTGCCAGGAGGGAGATCAGTGGGGAGGGATGGGGGGGAACGAATGGACAAGGGAGTTGCGTAGTTCATGCCATTAGGTTGGAGGCTACCCAGACGGAATATAAGGTGTTGTTCCTCTAGCTATATAAGGTGTTGACTTCTCTAACTTCCGCTAATGCCCCACCTCCCCCTCGTACCCCATCTGTTACTTATTTTTATACACACATTCTTTCTCTCACTCTCCTTTTTCTCCCTGTCCCTCTGAATATACCCCTTGCCCATCCTCTGGGTCCCCTCCTCCCCAACTCCTTGTCTTTCTTCCCGGACCTCCTGTCCCATGATCCTCTCGTATCCCTTTTGCCAATCACCTGTCCAGCTCTTGGCTCCATCCCTCCCCCTCCTGTCTTCGCCTATCATTTTGGATCTCCCCCTCCCCCTCCAAGTTTCAAATCCCTTACTCACTCTTCCTTCAGTTAGTCCTGACGAAGGGTCTCGACTATCAAATAATTTAAAGTTACATTGTGTACAAGGATAATTTACAGTCAAATAAAACTATTCCAAGAAATAGGGATAAGTATCAATCTCAACTAAAAACATTGGAGCTACTTGTTTAGAACGGAATCAGAAGACCATTAGGTCCCATAATAATTCCACATGATAAACTTGTAATGGGCAGACTCTACCCTCATTTGGAGGGGTCATGGGGGAAAGGGCATGCTTATGGACATTTTCAACCCCTCACTGCTACGGGCAGAAGTTCCCACTTGCTTCAAAAAGGCAACAATTATACCAGAGCCCAAGAAGAATAATGTGGGCTGCCTTAATGACTATCGCCTAGTAGTACTCACATCTACAGTGATGAAATGCTTTGAGAGGTTGGTTACATCTAGACTGAACTCCTGCCTCAGCAAGGACCTGGACCCATTACAATTTGACTATCGCCACAATAGGTCAATGGCAGATGCAATCTCAATGGCTCTCCACATGGCTTTAGACCACCTAGACAACACAAACACCTGCGTCAGGATGCTGTCAATCGACTGTAGCTCAGCTTTTAATACCATCATTCCCACAATCCTGATTAAGAAGTTGCAGACCTGGGCCTCTGCAACTGAATCCTCGACTTCCTAACTGGAAGACCGCAGTCTGTGCGGATTGGTGATAACATATTCTCCTCGCTGATGATCAACACTGGCGCACCTCAGGGGTGTGTGCTTAGCCCACTGCTCTATTCTCTATATACACATGACTGTGTGGCTAGGCATAGCTCAAATACCATCTATAAATTTGCTGACGATACAACCATTGTTGGTAGAATCTCAGGTGGTGACAAGAGGGCATACAGGGGTGAGATGTGTCAACTAGTGGAATGGTGCCGCAGCAACAACCTGGCACTCAATGTCAGTAAGACGAAAGAGCTGATTGTGGACTTCAGGAAGGGTGAAACGAAGGAACACATACCAATCCTCAGAGGGATCAGAGGTGGAGAGAGTGAGCAACTTCAAGTTCCTGGGTGTCAAGATCTCTGAGGATCTAACCTGGTCCCAACATATTGATGTAGTTATAAAGAAGGCAAAACAGCAGCTATACTTTTTTGAAGACAGTTTGAAGAGATTTGGCATTTCAACAAGTACACTCAAAAACTTCTATGGCTGTACTGTGGAGAGCATTCTGACAGGCTGCATCACTGTCTGGTATGGAGGGGCTACTGCACAGGACCGAAAGAAGCCGTAGAAGGTTGTAAATCTAGTCAGCTCCATCTTGGGCACTATCCTACAAAGTACCCAGGACATCTTCAGGGAGTGGTGTCTCAGAAAGGTGGCGTAAATTATTAAGGACCTCCGGTACCCAAGGCATGCCCTTTTCTCCCTGCTACCATCAGGTAGGAGATACAGAAGCCTGAAGGCATACACTCAGTGATTCAGGAAAAACTTCTTTTTTATTTGGCGTGTGCCTGCGTGTGTGCATGAGTCTGTGCGTGTGTCCGTGATAATGTCTTTTCCATGGCTTTTTACAAGGCGCGGAGCAAGAGAGACTGTGTGGCGCACCACTCCTCACACAGACATTTTCGCAGTATTTTCCCTTTAGTTTACGAGGTCGAGTTGCGATCTCAACACTCAACCCGGCACGGATGGAAAGTGTACTCAGGAGTGGGCCTGACTGGTTTCGAACCCAGGAACCTCTGCTCCCAGGTCTGGCGCCGATGTCGTTGCGCCACCAGCCGGCCCAGGAACAGCTTCTTCCCCTCTGCCATCTGATTCCTAAATAGACGTTGAAGCTTTGGACACTACCTCACTTTTTTTTAAATATACCGTATTTCTGTTTGCATATTTTTTTAATCTATTCAATATACATAATTGATTTACTTGTTACTTTATTATTATGCTTTGTTTTCTTTATTATTATTTTTCCCTTCCTGCTAGATTATGTATTGTATTAAATTGCTGCTGCTAAATTAACAAATTTCACATCACATGCCAGTGATAATAAACCTGATTCTGATTCTGGTGAATAGACAGATAATATGGAATGGTAGTGGGAGATAGAGTTGGCCACTCTATATCTTCTTGCCAGATAACTCATTTATTTTTAACAATACCTTACAATTGTCTCTTTTGTCATTTTAACAGTATAAAAGGGTATAATGTATTAGCTCTTGATTTCAAGGAAGCATTGATCACAGCCTTGAAACTTTTTCTCAGCCCAGCAGTAGTTTCTTCCCGGAGTCAACCATGATTCCTGGAATCATGTAGATGAGCAATTAATTACTGATTGCAAACCATTTAAACAGGTTGCAAATGTAATTAATTACATGTAAAAAAACTACAATTATTTTCATTGTTAAGAACCTAAGATGTGTGTTTGACAAACACCTTCTGGCATGACAATGTAGCACTGAAATCAATTTCATTATTTCTGTGTCATTTAACAAATTTCTCAAGGTCTTCCTTTAATCATGCTCACAGAATATTCATTTTATTATTGAGATGAAAACCAACCAAGAATGGGACCTCCTTTTTAGATTATGAGAACACTCAGACCTCTTTTATTGACACTTAGAAATGCATGCATGCATTAAGAAATGATACAATGTTTCTCCGGAGTGATATCACAGGAAACAGGACAAACCAAAGACTAACACTGACAGAACCACGTAATTATAACTTATAGTTACAGCAGTGCAAAGCAATACCATAATTTGATGAAGAACAGACCATGGGCACAGTAAAAAAAAAGTCTCAAAGTCCCGAGTCGATCGACTCCTGAGTCCCCGATAGCAGGCAGCAAAAGGGAGAAACTCCCTGCCATAAACCTCTAGGCACCGTCAACTTGCCGATACCTTGGAAGCAGCCGACCATAGCCGACCCTGAGTCCATCCATCCGAAAACTTCGAGCTTCCGACCAGCCCCTCTGATACAGCCTCCCGAGTGCCATCATCTGCCGAGCACCTTCGACCTCTCCCCGGCCACTGAAACATGCAAAGCGGAGGATTTCGGGGCCTTCAGCTCCGGAGATTCCGGTTACCACACAGTAGCGGCAGCAGCAAAGCGGGCATTTCAGAAGTTTTCCAAATGGTCCTCCGTGCTCTCCAGTGAAAATGATATCATATCCGTTAAATAGGGGCCGTGGACAATTCTGATTTGATGGAGATAGACGTGAGAAGCACAGAGGAACATCTGGAGAAATTTCTGAAACGCCGGTTCACTGCCGTTGTTACTGCGCGATCGAGAATCTTCCGGAGGGAAGGCCTCAAAATCCCCAGCTCTGCCTGCTGCTGGCAACCGAGACTGAGGTCAAATCGTTCAGATAGAGATGGTGCTCGGAACTCAGTGTCGGAGGGCTGATCAGAGGCTCAAAGTTTTTGGACGACTCAGTGTTGGACTGTGGTTGGGCATGGCGGGGAGAGTTTTCTTCTTTCTCCTGTCTGTGTGAGATGTGGGACTTTTGAGAAACTTTGAACTCTTTTAATGTGCCATGGACTGTTCCTTCATCAAGTTATGGTATTGTTGCACTGTTGTAACTATATGTTATAATTATGTGGTTTTGTTAGTTTTTTCAGTCTTGGTCTGTCCTGTGTTTTGTGATATCACACCGGAGCAATATTGTATCATTTCTTAATGCATGCATTACTAAATGACAATAAAAGAGGACTGCGTGTCCTCATAATCTAATCTAATCACGTCTGTCTCCATCAAATCAGAATTGTGCACGGTCCCCGACTTGACAGATAACAGATATCATTACTGAAGTGGCCGTGCGCCACCTTCAGGCTGTGCCACTTGCCCAACAATCCCCTGATTTAATCCCAGCATAATCACAAAACAATTTACAATAACCAATTAACCTACCAGTCAGTATATCTTTGGACTGTGGGAGGTAACGGGAGCACCCAGAGGAAATCCATGTGGTCACGGGGAGAACGTACAAACTCCTTAAAGGCAGTGACGGGAATTGAACCCTGGGTTGCTGATACTATAAAGCATTGTACGAACCACTACATTACCACGCTGCCCCCCCTATGAAGCATTTCCCTATCACTGACATGAGAAAATCCACAGATGCTGGAAATCCAAAGCGCGCACACAAAATGCTGGAGGAACTCAGCAGGTCAGGCAGCATCAATGGAAAGGAGTAAACAGTCAATGTTTCAGGCCAAGATCCTTTATCAGGACTCCTAATGAAGAGTCTCAGCCTAAAACGTGGAATGTTTAAACCTTTCCATAGATGCTGCTGGCCATACATTTCCCAATGTTCAAGGGCAATTTGTTTGTACAATACAGCATTGTGTGTACGGTTGAAAACTGACTGAATTTATTTTATTTAAATCACTTATGTACTCTTTACTTCAGGTTAATCCTGACATTAATAGGTATGGTACAAACAATTTTATAGAAAAACAATCATCAATCATAGCAAGTGGGTTTCATAATACTGCTATGAGATCAGCATTTATACATTTGTAGATCATTTTCATCAAAATTAGTCATGTGTCAACTTCAGCTTCATGTGATGGTATTTTCTGCAGCTTAAGTGTTCATAAACTAAAATATGTTGTTCCATTACCATTCGGATGTTAATGGCAATAGTACTGTAATGTGAGCTGTTTTGCTGTTCTATTGATGCATTTTTTGTGTAATAAAAGTTTCAAACAAGATTTCATTTTATGTGATGGGAGGAAAAGCTTTAGCAATAAGGTAAACTATTATAGCTTGTTTTTTTAATTCTAAGGCGCTGCAAGTTTTATGATGCCCATCATGCTGTTTGGTGTTTATAGTCATACTTTATTGATCCCAAGGGAAAATGATTTTCATTACAGTTGCCCCAACCAAGAATAGAGTATAAATATAGCTATATAAAATCATAAATAATTAAATAGTAATATGTAAATTATGCCAGGAAATAAGTCCAGGACCAGCCTATTGGCTCAGGGTGTCTGACCCTCCAAGGGAGGAGTTGTAAAGTTTGATGGCCACAGGCGGGAATGACTTCCTATGACGCTCAGTGTTGCATCTCGGCATTTCACTGAAGACTGCTGAATTTGGATGTTTCACTTGCTGTCAACCAATTTTAAAGGCACTGAATTTCTAGATATAATTTTCAACCTATCAGAACTCTATTGGCATCCTGGAACCACTGTGACATCTTGTCCACATTACCCTTCAAGTCCTTATGCCTGGGATTCTCAATGGAAGAGTGAAGAGGAAATCCAGAAGAAATTCTCGTAACATAGAAAATGTATGGAGCAATAGAAACCTGTAGTCATAATATAAATTATAGAAATTTAATGTGAAAATATTTGGAAAAAAGGGTTTGAGAAAACAAAGGAATGAAATTGCTCCTTTAGAAGAGTTGCATTGGTTCAGGAGTAATTGAATGAATAACCACTTCCTGCAGTGACATATTTTTGATTTTAACTTAGTAAGAAAGAAGATAGTTTTTTCCACCCAAAGAACTATCAATTCATTTGCAAGTAGATACAATCATTCTTGTTTGTGCCATGGAGTGATTCATCTGTGCAATTATTACATTGTTGTTCACTGGAATGCATTGTACTAGATGTAAGAAGTCAAGCAATGGACCAGCCTTTCAACAAAATATAGTACCAGAACAATTGCTTCTGTAATAGTCATTTCACAACAAACAAAACATAATTAGGTGGCAATTTTCTGTAAATTATTGAGGTGGAAGTTGTATGATTTTGTCATTGTGCCATCAGTACTCTCTGCTGGATTAATATCTCATTTGTAAGGTAAAAATTGCAGAATGGATTGTGTATTTATGACAGCAAAGTTTCAATATCTTTAATAAATGTGATGTATAAATCTGATCATATGTTCAATTATGCTGGTTAAGTTCCAAGTAAAACTCCAACTTTCATAAGGTTCATTTCTTACAGATATACCAAGATGAAGACAGCAACAAATATATATATATTCAATCTTGCACTTGCAGATGCTTTAGAATTAATAACATTACCTTTCCAAGCAACTGATGCACTCCTGGGATTCTGGCCTTTTGGAAATATTGTCTGTAAATTAGCAATCTCAATTGACTACTACAACATGTTCACCAGTATCCTAACTCTGACAGTGATGAGTGTCGATCGGTATATTGCTGTCTGTCACCCTGTTAAAGCATTAGATATGCGAACACCCTTCAATGCCAAGGTTGTCAATGTGTGCATCTGGGTATTTGCTTCTGTAATTGGAATACCAGCAATGATCATGGGATCAGCTGACACCGAAAATAAGGGTAAGTCACAGCAAAATATCACCGTACACCGAGATGTATGTAATATTAAAAAAAAGTATACCTTTACTAACATTACTGATGATCTACAGAGTGTTACTGCTTGTAAGTTCCAATGATCTGGGTTCAACCATGACCTTTGTTGCTGTTCATATGGTGTTTCCATCTACTCCCTGTGACCATAGTGGTCAATCCAGGTGCTCCAGTTGTCCTCCCACAATTTAATGATGATTGGGTTAGTAGAGTGGTTCAATTGATGGAATGTGAGGAGAAAAGCACCCAGGAAAAATTATTAGGGATAGGGCACCAAGGTAACGAAACGGTTAGCATGACATTATTGCAGCTCAGGGCATCAGAGTTCAGAGTTCAAATCTGGCACCCTCAGCCAGAAAGTTTGTATTTTCTTCCCTTGTGTGGAAGAACCCTCCAGGTCCTCCAGTTTCTTCCCAGAGTCCAAGGACATTGTTTAGAAGGTTAATTGGTCATTGTAAAATGTCCTGTGATCAGGCCAGGGTTAAATAGGTGGGTTGCTGGGCAGTGTGGCTTGTTGGGCTGGGAGGATTTGTCCCTAAATAAGTAAATAGTAAATATGAAGATTGCTCCATTAGCTGGTCAGGGAGTGAAAATATCACATTGATTCAGATATGGATGCAGTCTAGAGGTTGAAGAGCTAATTGGAAAAGTGCAGTAAACAGATTTAATATGTAAATACAAGATTCAGTAGATGCTGGAAATCCAGAGCATCATGCATAGACCTAATATGTATCTAATCTGGGGTATTTTTGGTCTAAGGATGTTTAGTACACAGGGAGCTTGACGGAGATTTCTTTTAGCATCACAACTTTGCTGACATTATATACAGTATTTACAATTATCTATATTGTGTATGAACAATATATTTGCCATAAATCATAGCCCAGGATGATTATGTTTTCCTGTAGGTAAATATTTTCAGCAATGGCAGCCATTCCAATAGTGAAGTTTGTGCAGTGAAAATTACGACTGAGAAGGTGCTCAGGAAGCTTAATGGTTCGAGGGTGGATAAATCTCCTGGACCTGACGGAATGCACCCTCGGGTTCTGAAGGAAGTAGCTGGAGGGATTGCGGAGGCATTAACAATGATCTTTCAAGAATCGAAAATTTTAGCATTGTACCGGATGACTGGAAAATTACAAATGTTACTCTGCTATTTAAGAAGGGTGGGAGGCAGCAGAAAGGAAACTATAGACCTATTAGCCTGACATCAATGGTTGGGAAGTTGTCGGAATCGATTGTTAGGGATGAGATTGCAGAGTACCTGGAGGCACATGACAAGATAGGCCAAAGCCAATATGGTTTCCTGAGAGGAAAATCCTGCCTGACAAACCTACTGCAATTCTTTGAGGAAATTACAAGCAGGGTCGACAAAGGAGATGCTGTAGACGTGATGTACTTGGATTTTCAGAAGGCCTTTGACAAGGTGATGAGGCTGCTTAGCAAGGTAAGAGCCAATTAGATAGTTTAGGGGAATGGGCAAAGAAGTGGCAAATGAAATACAATATCGGAATGTGTATGGTCATGCACTTTGGTGGAAGAAATAAACAGGCAGACTATTATTTATGGGGAGAGAATTCAAAATGCAGAGATGCAAAGGGACTTGGGAGTCCTTGTGCAGGATATCCTAAAGGTTAACCTCCAGGTTGAGTCGGTTGTGAAGATGGGGAAAGCAATGTTGGCATTCATTTCTAGAGGTGTAGAATATAAGAGCAGGGATGTGATGTTGAGGCTCTATAAGGCACTGATGAGACCACACTTGAAGTATTGTGTGCAGTTTTGGGCTCCTTTATTTTAGGAGGGATATAGTGGCATCGGAGAGGGTTCAGAGAAGATTCACGAGAATGATTCCAGGAATGAAAGGGTTAATGCATGAGGAATTTTGGCAGCTCTTGGGTTGTATTCTCTGGAGTTCAGGAGAATGAGGAGGAATCTCATAGAAACATTCTGAATGTTAAAATGCCTGAACAGGTTATATATGGCAAAGTTATTTCCCATGGTAGGGGATTCTAGGACAAGGGGGCACAACTTCAGGATTGAAGGACGTCCGTTTAGAACTGAGATGTGGAGAAATTACTTTAGTTAGAGGGTGACAAGTTTGTGGAATTTGTTGCCATGAGCGGCTGTGGAGGCCAAGTCATTGGGTGTATTCAAGGCAGAGATAAAAAGTTCTTGATTAGCCAAGGCATCAAAGGGTATGAGGTGAAAGCAGGGGAGTGGGGATGACTGGAAGAATTGGATCAGCCCATGATTGAATGGCGGAGCAGAATCGATGGGCCAAATGGCCTGCTTCTGCTCCTATATCTTATGGTCTTAATTAAACACACAATCTCTGAGTAATATTCCTTTTTCTAATTTGATTGGCATTGTGAGTACAATGTTGGGAGAGTGTGAGTAGTGGAGGCAGTTTCAAACACTGGACTCAAAGAAAAAAAGAATTTTTTAAAAAATGAATGAAAAAATATTGCAGAGTTATGGAATAAAGCTGGGAATGTGTGATAAATGAATTTATCTTGCACAAAATTAGCATGGACTTATTCTGTAGCATTTGTGTGATTTGTGCCTGCTAGCACCTCTTAGCTATCACCCTTACTAGGGTCAGATAGCTTAAGGCAAAAATTTTAATTGAGAACCTAGAGTCTTCTGCTCGACATAATTTGGTTGATCACTGAACAAACTTGCTTAGTGAATGGCCTGAGAGTACAGTCACAGCATGACACATTTATAATGACAGTTTCCACAACAAGTACAGAAATGGGATAAATTAGACATAACGTAAACAGTGTGACTTTAGAATGGAGACTGAATAAAATATTCATTTTCTGTTTGAGTTAACTCTCACCTAATTAGGCCTGATTATGCTTGAACTTGTCCCTTCATATTTAATCTCTTAGTGTATCAAATAATAATTCAACATTTATTTTAAATTTTATTTAGAGGTAAAGCAAAGAACAATGAACCACACCACCCAGCAACCCACTATTTAACCCTAGCCTTAGCACAGGACAATTTACAATGACCAATTAACATACTAACCAGAATGCCTTTGAACTGTGGGAGGAAAACGGAACATCCGGAGAAAACCCACGTGCTCCTGGGGAGAACGCACAACTTCTTACACTTGCTGCTGGAATTTGACTTCGAACTCCAACATCCCAAGCTGTGACAGCGTCGCACCAGCCACTATGCTACCATTGCACCCCTGCCAACATGCAAGCTTACTGCAAAACACTTGCAAGCTTACTGCAATAGATGTGATAATATTCAAATGTTAATACGTTTTACTTGTTCCTTTTCTTTCAGAAATTGAATGCCTTTTGGTTCATCCTCAGCCCCACAGTTACTGGAAGCCTATAATTGAGATTGCTGTGTTTTTCTTCTCTTTTGTCATCCCAGTTGTTGTCATAACTATTTGCTATACATTAATGCTCAGGCGGTTGAGAAGAGTGCGCGTGCTTTCCGGATCAAAGGAGAAGGACAGGAACCTGCGCAGAATCACAAGAATGGTCTTGGTGGTTGTTGCCGTCTTCATTATCTGTTGGACTCCAGTCCATGTTCTAGTGTTAGTGCAAGCTGTGTGTAATCGTGAAATTTTAACTATTATGCCAAGCTGGCATTTTTGTGTTGCCCTTGGCTATGCCAATAGCAGCCTCAATCCCGTCCTTTATGCCTTTCTGGATGAAAATTTCAAAAGATGTTTCAAAGAATTTTGCTTTCCCTCTGCTCTTAAATCGGAACTTAAGACATCAAATGGAATGAGAAGTATCACAAAGGGCATTGCACTCTCATGTAAGAACACAGATGGCAATGAAAATGCTGCATGACTAGAAATGGGGGCAATTTCAGCTGTTGGCCATCAGAAGAACAAAATAATCAAATATGGAGATGATCCAAACTATAGGCCTTTGAAATAAATACTACTGCTGCAATTCTAGCTCAAATAAATTAAGAACTGGTTCTTAAAAGAAAACAACTAATAAAAAGATGAATTTCAGACATTGAAAAATTGCACTAATTGATACGAAAAATTAACAAAAATATAAACAGGCATATTAGTTCAAATTTCAAATTTTCAGACAAGTCAGATTCTCCACTAATAACTTTAAGCAAATCTTTGGACGATAAATATTTCATTTAATTGTCAGATGTAGTGTGTATACATATATATAAAATTTATTGCATGCTACTGAAATATACTGATCATTTCATCGTATGGGAACAAGTAATTAAGAGCAATGTCTGGCTTTATAAATATAACATTAAAAAGTTATTACAGTTACAGATGAATTAACTTTAAAAAAAGACTTGGAAATTTAATATTTTTGGATGCTTATGACCCAAGTTAAAATACCTAAAGCATAACAGAAAATAAAATATTGTAAAATTATTTATATGAAACATAAATTATATTTATTCAATTGTAATAAAACTTTTTATTGCAGGGCATGAGGTACTCAAAGAACCATATAATAGTGTAAGTTTGCACTTTACCTTTATTTGTGATTGTTTACAAAAGATGCAACTTTAATGCTTGCAGCATGAACCACATTCCAATATAATAGTCCAATATTCATTTTTGCCAGTTTCTACTTATAAACACATTTGTAAAGTGGAATAGATGATTTCTGAGTATAAAAATATTATTTTAATGTTTAGAGCATATCTTTATGTGCAGTGAATACACTTACAGGGTTTAATATCAGTCTCTGTAAACAATTCCATATCAACTTCATCTTTTTGCTATTTCATAATCAGTATTTCCTGTATATAATTGGTTCACAGACCTTAAAAATATCAGATATAGGAAATGAAATTTGAGCATATTAAACACTTATAAATAATTCAAAATGTAATTTCAGGCTTTGGTCATTCAAATCACCATTTAATCATTCTCTGCAGATGGTCATATCTATAATCACATTATACTTTTTTGAGATTAATTTTGAATGTTGTATAAATGTTTCTAGTAATTTCCATTGAGGAACTTATTTTCATAGCTAAACATTTTCAAAGAGCTTTGTACAATTATTTTGCAATAGGTGCACTAATTATGTAAAAAGTATTTTATGTTAATAATTATATAAGTATTAGTCTAGTCATAATGCAATTGTGTATTTGTCTGTTAATTGAAATTAGCTAAGATTCAAGAAATGTTTTGTCTGACTGTATGTACATCTCCAAGTTAAAGCTGAGCCGTGTCATCTGTGATGCCAGAATATTCCAAAATATTTGTTGTTATTGAAATTATACACTGCAGTAAATTGAAATGTATTGATGTTGAACTCGTATTTGTCTCTTGCAACAATAAATAAAAGCTGTAAGTATGCTTAATTAACTAATTATTTGATAGTCAATACCATGGTAAAACTCACGCTAAACTTAAGGAATATTGTTTGATGGAAAGCTCTCCATTACTGGTGCACATACAAGAATTGCTTCTGACTTAAGGAAGCTGCAGAAAATTCCTTGGGTAGGTTGTTGAAACCCAGTTCAAAGGAGACAAACATAGGAAAGGATGTCTTCATTTCTGCTGTTACAGTGCTACAAGAAACCTAAAGCACTTGAAAAATTGGCACGCTAATTAATTTCAATGGAACATAATATAGGTAATCTTAAAAAAGAAAAGTCACATTTGCGCAAAGTGAATTAGGTAATAACTTCCTCCAAAACAGGTGAGATGAATCTAATGAACTATATCACAAAATAGAAGAAGAGAAAGGTAGCTTTCCATATAACCATATAACAATTACAGCATGGAAACAGGCCATCTCAGCCCTTCTAGTCCATGCTGATCTCTTACTCTCACCTAGTCCCACCGACCTGCACTCAGCCCATAACCCTGCATTCCTTTCCTGTCCATATAGCTGTCCAATTTTACTTTAAATGACAATATCGAACCTGCCTCAACTACTTCTGCTGGAAGCTCATTCCACACAGCTACCACTCTTTGAGTAAAGAAGTTCCCCCTCATGTTACCCCTAAACTTTTGCCCTTCAACTCTCAACTCATGTCCTCTTGTTTGAATCTCCCCCACTCTCAATGGAAAAAGCCTATACACGTCAACTCTATCTATTCCGCTCATAATTTTAAATACCTCTATCAAGCCCCCGTCAACCTTCTACGCTCCAAAGAATAAAGACCCAACTTGTTCAACCTTTCTCTGTAACTTGGGTGATGAAACCCAGGTAACATTCTAGTAAATCTTCTCTGTACTCTCTCAATTTTGTTGACATCTTTTCTATAATTCGGAGACCAGAACTGTACACAATACTCCAAATTTGGCCTTACCAATGTCTTGTACAATTTCAACATTACATCCCAACTCCTATACTCAATGCTCTGATTTATAAAGGCCAGCATACCAAAAGCTTTCTTCACCACCCTATCCACATGATATTCCAACTTCAGGGAACTATGCACTATTATTCCTAGATCCCTCTGTTCTACTGCATTCTTCAATGCCCTACCATTTACCATGTATGTCCTATTTTGATTAGTCCTACCAAAATGTAGCACCTCACACTTATCAGCATTAAACTCCATCTGCCATCTTTCAGCCCACTCTTCTAACTGGCCTATATCTCTCTGCAAGCTTTGAAAACCTACTTCATTATCCACAACTCCACCTATCTTAGTATCATCTGCATACTTACTCATCCAATTTACCACCCCATCATCCAGATCATTAATGTATATGACAAACAACAATGGACCCAGTACAGATCCCTGAGACACACCACTAGTCACCGACCTCCAAACTGACAAACACTACTCTCTGGCGTCTCCCATCCAGCCACTGCTGAATCCATTTTACTACTTCAATATTAATACCTAAAAATTGAACCTTCCTAACTAACCTTCCATGTAGAACCTTGTCAAAGGCCTTACTGAAGTCCATACAGACAACATCCACTGCTTTACCCTTGTCAACTTTCCTAGTAACCTCTTCAAAAAATTCAATAAGATTTGTCAAACATGACCTTCCACGTACAAGTCCATGTTGACTGTTCCTGATCAAACCCTGTCTATCCAGATAATTATATATACCATCTCTAAGAATACTTTCCATCAATTTACCCACCACTGACATCAAATTTACAGGCTGATAACGGCTAGGTTTACTCTTAGAACCCTTTTTAAACAATGGAATAACATGAGCAATATGCCAATCCTCTGGCACCATCCCCGTTCCTAATGACATTTGAAATATTTCTGTCAGAGCCCCTGCTAATTCCACACTAACTTCCCTCAAGGTCCTAGGGAATATCCTGTCAGGACCCGGTGACTTATCCACTTTTATATTCCTTAAAAGCACCGGTACTTCCTCTTCTTTAATCATCATAGTTTCCATAATTTCCCTACCTGTTTCCCTTATCTTACACAATTCAATATTCTTCTCCTTAGTGAATACCAAAGAAAAGAAATTGTTCAGAATCTCCCCCATCTCTTTTGGCTCCAGACATAGCTGTCCACTCTGATCTCTAAGGGACCAATTTTATCCCTCACTATCCTTTTGCTATTAATATAACTGTAGAAACCCTTTGGGTTTATTTTCACCTTACATGCCAAAGCAACCTCATATCTCCTTTCAGCTTTTCTAATTTCTTTCTTAAGATTCTTTTACATTCTTTATATTCCTCGAGCACCTCATTTACTCCATGCTGCCCATATTTATTGTAGATACCTCTTATTCTGAACCAAGTTTCCAATATCCCTTGAAAACCATGGCACTCTCAGACTTTTAACCTTTCCTTTCAACCTAACAGGAACATAATGATACTGTACCCTCAAAATTTCACCTTTAAATGACCTCCATTTCTCTATTACATCCTTCCCATAAAACAAATTGTCCCAATCCACTCCTTCTAAATCCTTTCATATCTTCTCAAAGTTAGCCTTTCTCCAATCAAAAATCTTAACCATGGGTCCAGACCTATCCTTCTCCATATTTGTATTGAAACTAACTGATGCTTTCAGCATCAGATCAGGAGCATTGATAACTGCACCACAGCACACTATTTCTTGCTTTGTAATATTTATTCTTTTGTTGATAAAAAGCAATATCCATAAAATGTGAAAGCCAGATTTCTGCTGAATACATTGAAAGGAAATCTAATTGCTGCTATGTTTAATAAAAAACAAAACAAGTTGGAAATGGCCATTGATTCCATCAGTTTTTTTAGACAGTGTACAAAACTCCTAAGTTATTAAAACTCCCCTTAAACTAATACTTAATACTTAAATGGACCTGATGTTGACAATTGCAATACATATTTCTAACGTGCATTATTTCAACAGACCTATTAATGATAAAATTCTTAACACCTTAATAGCTTACTAATGCTGGCCAAAAGGAAGATCAAGTTTCATCCTTAAATTATTTAATTTTCATTTATAATTTATTCCTAATATAACAGCAGTGCTCTAGCAACTCCTGTAAATTGAAGTGGTTTGCAAGGCAGAAGTTACTGTCTGAGGACTGAGATCTTAAATACTTCTGGTCTGGGCATGAAATTTAATAAGCTAGGAATAGAAACCCCAAGTTTCTCTCTTCCTCAGGATACCCGCAATGGTCTGTGAGAATGTATTTATGTAGCTAATCTCTGATTGAAGACAAATGACATGCTACTTCAAATTTCTCCTTGATTGTTACTCCTGCAGAAATATCAAGCAGTTCAGAATTGTTCTGTATGTGGTCTTGTATCATGGATTGTAGTGTGATAATTAAGAAGGTTTCCAACTGTGCATCTGAAATCTTCCCTTTGAGGCAGCATAGTGTTCTGTGGCAGTCCGTAGAGAAGAATAATCATCTTAAGTCACTTTGTTTACTGGTAAAATAATGCAACTGCGTTCAGATCAGTCTGTATAATATCATGAATCAACTCATTTTCTCTGGTGGTCCCATGAAGCCAGTGACCAGGGCCAGTAGATACAATGCACTGTACTGTTCAGACACATTCTAGAGTTACACCATATAGCAAATACTAATTTTAACAGCCGCCAATCTTCAGACCTCAATGTGGATTGTAGATTGAATTTAAAATGCAGCTCTGAACAATGGCCTTCCATTTGACCACCTGCAGAAGCCTCCATATGCATGAATGATGCCCAGAGTCAGTGGGAATAAACATTTATTTTGAATGCCTGGAGTGTGGGTGCAAAGAAGGTGTTTGAAGCACTGTAGATGCATTGTAACTGTAGAATTGCCCTGCTGTCACCTTTGATCTTTAGCATTTAAAAACATCACACAATATTGGGTCAAGCAGGCCTCTTCTTCCAAGAGTATCTCAGAATGCTTGTTTTTGCTGAATAAAATACTTATATATCATTAGCTTTAGTGTCTCTCCAGTGACTTTGTTCACATCACAACAATTCTATAGCTTCAGACAGCCATCCTGTCAGCATTACAGTTTAACCCACACCGACACAAAGAAAATGCTGGAGGAAGTCAACAAGTCAGCCAGCATCTACGAAGGGGGAAAAACAGACAGCATTTTTGGCCAACACCCTTCAATGGGTCCTGATGAAGGGTTTTGGCTTGAAACACTGAACATTTTCTTCCACTACAAAGAAGTTGCCTAACTTGCTGAGTTTCTCCAGCATTTGGTGTCCATTGTGCAAGATTTCCAGCATCTACAGAATTTCTTGTGTTTATGATTTACAGCTCAACCCATTCCTCACCCACATTCATATTCCCCAAAACTTACCAGTATCACCCAAACCTTGTGCACTCATTTTACAGACTGTTTCACATCCAAAGTTCGAATATCAAATTCAAAGTAGATTTATCATGGAAGTACATACAGTATGCATCACAATATACTACCCTAAGATTAATTCTCTTGCAGCTGTTTCAGGTAGACTGGATGATGCTGGAAACAGAGAGATCTAAAAGGAACAGTTTCCTTTCGCTCTGCTGTATGTCCGAGATGAGCAGCTTACACTGCCTTTATTCTGTTTTATGATAGAATGTAAGCTTTGCCATGAACTTGATTAAAATGTAAATCAATTCACAAGTAAATGCCTACCAACTACTTATCATCCTCATGACTTCAACCACCAAAATATACACATGGTTTACACATGCAGTTTTCATGATACTATTTGCGAAAAATAGATCAATCCAGGATAAAAAATTTTCAGAGGAAGACTGACATCTACTTATATGTGCACAAATCTACTTGATTTCAGCATTGAAGATGATAAAAAGGGTTGTCTTTCCTATCTAACTGAAATGGAATTTATTGATAACGTTTTTGCCTATCTTAGTTCTGAAAAATTTTGAAATGATTTTGCTTTTCATCTCACCTGAAAAGGATGATTGGGTTTTGAGCTAACAATAGCCTCATGTGAAATGATTTCAGCATGGTCTGATGAAAACTCCTTAGAAAAGTGTTGTTATTCAACTCACATTCATAACCAGAGGTAGATCTGAAAATTAAAAAGGATAATTGAAACAGCAGAGATGTTAACTTGGTACAAGCTTGTTGATTGTAAACTAAAATTGCTGGTAATAATTAATACCCTTTCATTGTGAGTCCATATCTCAAATGTAAGATAAATTTAACCGTAATGAGAAGTACTCAATGCTTCATTTCTACAAGGCCTTCAAGTACACAAAGCAGATCAGTGGCAGCTGAAATATTGTCTGGAGATTCAAAACTCTGCCTCAAGCAGTAAATATATTACCAATGCATGGATGGAGTCGAAGGAAGATTACAGAAAGCTATAACATGAAACAAAGCCATACAGGCCTTCATAACACCATAAGTCATGGGAGTATAATTAGACCATTTGGACAATTAAGTTTGTTCCACCATTCAGTTATGGCCAATTTATATTCCCTGTCAATCTTATTCTCCTGTAAACTTTGACACCCTTACTAATCAGGAAACTATCATCCTCTGCTTTAAATCTACCCATAGACACGATGTCCATGGATGTCTGTGATGATGAATTCCACAGATTCACCATCCTCTGCCTAAAGAAATTCATTTTCATCTCTGTTCTAAATATTCGGAGGCTGTGCCCTCTGGCCCTAGACTCCTCCACTATTGGGAACATCCTCTCCATTTCCACTCTTTCTAGAATTATCTGTATTAGGTAGGCTTCAATCAGATAACACTGCACCTTCTAGCTTCAAGTGAGTACGGGACCCAGGGCAATCAAATGCCCCACATATGTTAACACTTTGATTCTTGTAAAACTCCTCCGCACCCTCTCCAATCTCAGAAGATCACATCTTAGTTATGGGGATAAAAATGCTCCCAATACTTCAAATGTGGTCTGACCAATGCTTTATAAAGTTTCAAGCATTACATCCTTCCTTTTATATTCCAGTCCTCTCAGACTGAACGCTGCTGACTCAGACTGCAAGTTAACTCGTAGGGATCCTGCACTAGGAGTCCCAAATCCCTTTGCACCTCCAAAATCTGCACTCGTTCCTCATTTAGAAAATAGTCTACTTCTTTATTCCTTCTACCAAAGTGCATGGCATTCCGTCTGCTATTTCTTTGCCCATTCTCCTTCTTTCCAAGTCCTTCTGCAACATATCTGATGCCTCAATATGACGGTACCTGCCCCCCACCTATTTTTGTATCATCCGCAAACTAGGCCACAATGCCATCCATATCATTAGCATCAAGTCTAGGCCAACTCTGTGCAAAAGCAATCTCACTAGCCCCACCTGCTTTCCCCCTCCTCGTGGGCATACAATACTTTTACCTCTTGGACCCAGAATGTACTGCTGAGGAGATCAGGAACAAGGAGCTGGAACAGTCCTAATCCCATATCACCTCAACAGTACATTCTAGGTCCTAATCGATGAAAGCACTTAATGAAAAATATTTTTTTCTTTATGAAGCTTTTGATAATCACTTTCATTCTGTGCCCTCTGATTCTTGACCGCTCTATCAATGGGAGAAGCTTACCTTCATGATTTAAAATACTACTATCAGATCCCCTCACAATTCCCTCTGTTGCAAAAAGAAAATAGCCCTCAGACCAGCCAAATCCATCATCCTTAGAATCATTTGGGGAAATTATATGGGCCATTGCATGTCATCTTGATCATGTTACCTAAATAAAGCATGTACTTGCTAAAGATGGAATGCAATATAAATTTACCACACAGATTTGGTTTACTAAATGAAGAGGGAATGAGTTGTATGGACCTACATCTCTAGAATGAGTCCTCTCCCCTTCTCTCTCCCCCTCTTACATTATATCACATTATAACTCAAAAATTTTTTTAGAAAGGGTGGATGAAGATTTATATTCACAGTCCTGGAACTTCCTACCCAGAGGAATAGTAAGGGTACTTTCCCCAGAAATACTGCAGCAATTTAAGAAGGTAGCTCATCACACTTCTTAAGGGCAATTAAAGACAGGGTTTGCTTTTGTTTGAATGAAAATAACACAATCTCCAATTTTATTTTGGCCAGGTCTCCATTGCTACCTCATGATCATAACCACATATGATTAATTGTCCACACAGTCTTATTTAATACTTTTTACATGTTTGCAAACGCTCTAAACCTATCTTACGCTTTCTTGTTCTTGCTTTTAGTTTATTCTAACTCATGCTATTTCTTGCTCCAATGATATTTGTCTATCCCAGTCTTTCGTATGCTTTTCCCCTCCTTTTTATGCTGCATTCCATCTGCCACTTGCCTTATAAAGTGGTTAAGATTCGATGAGAAAAAAAACTAGACTAAACATATCAATATTGGTGGAGCCTTTGGTAACTGACTCTGTGTAATAATCTTCTTCTAGTCGGTTTATTTTTAAAATTGATGGAAAAAAAAGAGAATGTCAGCTTGAGGTAGGATGCAGCTAACACCGATAATACTAAATAGAAGATCTAAATGACAGAAGCAGATAAGATATATGAAGGGCATGACAAAGGGAAGAGAGTACTAGAGAATTCAAGTTGTGTCTTTGAGTGGAGAACAGTGCTACTATCACAGCAGGCTTACTGAAGTGACTAGTATTCACTGTAGACCAACAAGCTTGCTTCAAATGAAGAGAGAAGGAGCCATTGCTAATAATGTATGCTTCTGTGCATTAAAGACACCATCCAAAAGCAAGTGATAGAAAAATGCAGGGCTATGGAGGAGGGAAGGGCTATAATAATCTTGGAGTAGATTAAAATATCGGCAAAACGTTGTGGATGAAGGGCCAGTGTTGTGATGTAGTGTTGTTTGATCGATATTCTAAACACAAGTGATCAGCTGATATTAGGAATTCAACATAATACTCTTTTGACACCAGGGATACATGCCAGAGCAAAATTATAGACAGACTCAGTGACGTGTAGATATACACCACTTCACACCAGTGATTCAGTTTAGTTCAGTAAAAATTCTCAATCTGTTCAAAATCATTTAATCACAATTATTATAGCACCTTTAAAATAATAACTGCAAATTTAGATTGATTTGATTTTAGCTATAGCCAGCAGCTATAGCTAATCCACTTGTGGATTACTTTATAAATATATTTGGCTCACTACTGTACCACAGGTAGGGCATCAGCCATCCTTACCTGGTGTAGTGTTAATGTGCTCAGCTACACACCAATGTTCTCAGAGAGAGCAATCACAACTCCTTGACCTACAGCCTTGGACTAGGATAGAAGCAGATAGTATAGCAAAGTTTTTAATTGAGGAAGTGGCTAATTATAATGCAATTAAGCAGGAACTAGGGAGTGTAAATTGGGAACAGATGTTCTCATGGAAATACACCATGAAAATGTGGAGGTTGTTTAGGCAGCACTTGCATCATTGATGGCTCCTTAAGGTTGTTATCGCCAGGGAAGGTCATGGAGATAACCTCCCACTACCTACTAAATGCTCCCAACTGTGGGTGGGTGGGGTTAAGCTAGCCTTGAGGGAAAAAGCCAGGAACATGGAGCATATAATCAGGAAACTGCAAGGAGCAATTGATGAAGACATCGAGGCTAGGGAGGCCGGCTGAGTTGGCTTGACTGGAAGCTGACTGTGTTTTGCTTGATGCGTGAATGTGGTTTGGAACCTGTTGAGGGAAAGAGAGTGGGGAAGGAACGGAAATTGCCTGGAGGGGGTTGTGTGGGTTTGGTAATGGCGGACAAGATAAGAGGCGGGGTTGAGGGAAAGAAAGTGGAGAAGGAGAGGGATAGAGACTTGGGACCAGAGGTAGGCAGCTGGGGAGAGGTGGATTATTGTGAAGGGAGAAATAAAGGGAATGAGGAGGTAGTGAGGGGTCGGATGAATAAAAACCAAGACAAAGGGAATAAAAGAATAAGAAATGATAGTGGAGAAAGCTCTGAAAGTGAGGAAGATGAACAAGCTCAGAGAGGAGGTGTTGTCATAATTAGGTTTAATGAGAAGGCTCAGGGACATATGAAGAAAATTAACCCATTTGTGCTAACAACAACTCTGACAAATAAGGTAGGGGAAATAGTATTTGCAAAAGTCCTTAATGATGGCAACTTATTGGTAAGATGTGTGAATGAGGAACAACTTGAGAAAGCACTCAAGCTAAAAGAGATAGGAAAATGCAAGGTGGAATACACTGGGAGGGTGGGAGCACAAAACAGTGGTTGTAAAGGAGTGATCACGGGGATACCAATGAGTATAAATATGGAGGAGATAAAGAGGAATATCAAAGGAGGGAAAGTAGTGAATGTTCAAATACTGAAAACAACAAAGGAGGGAGTGAAAAAGGAAAGTGAATCAGTATTGATTGAATTTGAAGAAGAAAGAGTGCCAAGGAAGGTGTTCCTGGGTTTCATGAGTTACCCAGTAAGGGTGTATGTGCCAAAGCCACTGAGGTGCTATAATTGTCAAAGATTTGGACACGTGGCTAAAAACTGTAAAAGGCAGAGGAGATGTGCTAGATGTGGGGGTGATCATGAATATGGAAAGTGCGGAACAGGAGTTCAACCAAAATGCTGCAATTGTGGAGGAGCTCATGATGTTGCATATAGTGGGTGTGAGGTTGTCAGACGGGAGACTAAAATTCAAGAAATAAGAGTGAAAAGAAAGATCACTTATGCAGAAGCTGTAAGAATATCAAGAGAACGGAATAATGCTCCTAATGAACAGGGAGCAATAGGGATACGAGAGATGCAACAAAGAACAAATGACAGGATTTATGTAGACAAAAAGGCTCTAGTAACATTGCAGGAGTGATTAATAGTATGGCTGAGGTAAAGTCAAAAAGTGACAAAATTCAGCTGGTGGTAAAAGCAGCAGTAAACCATTTAGGGTTAGTAGGACTGACATGGGAGGAAGTGAGGGAGAACCTCAGTAATCAGTCAAGCCAGGAAGTGTCATGTGTTGGTTAATACTAATTATGGTGATTCTTTTACAATGGAATGCGAGGAGCTTACTGGCCAATAGCCAGGAATTCAAGCACTTTATTAAAGAAATGGTTGTAAAACCAGATTTAGTGTGTATTCAGGAAACTTGGTTAAAACCAACTTTAGACTTTGTGGTATATGGGTATACAATGATAAGGAAAGATAGAAATCTAGGTGGAGGAGGGGGTTGTGCTATGTTAATCAAGCAAGGTATACCATATAGGGTACTGGAAAAAGGAGATGATCAGGAATACATAGCGGTGGAAGTGTGGGAGAGAGGGGAGGGAGTGGTTATAATTAACTACTACAATCCATGTAAAAGGTTGGATTTGGACAGCCTACTAAAGATACAAGGACAAAACAGACATAAAGTAGTGCGGTGTGCAGATTTCAATGCTCATAGCACAATATGGGGGGGGGATCAGATTACAGATCCAAATGGAAAGGTAATTGAAGATTTGATGGAAGAAAGGGATTTGGTGTGTATGAATGATGGTAGCGGCACAAGGATAGATATAACAACAGGAACTGAGTCAGTGTTAGATATTACGTTAGTGTCTAATACCTTGGCTGGCGTTAGTAACTGGGGAGTTTGGACTGCTTCAACAGTAGGCAGTGATCACTACCCAGTTTTGTGTTCAGTGGGTGAAAGAGTTGAAGTAAGACCAGGTGGCGGAACCCCAAAGTGGGTGTTTGAAAAAGCTGATTGGGGTAAGTTCCAGAAGTTGAGTGAAGAAGGGTTGACAAAGATTGATATTTCTGGAAATGTAGATGAATTAAACAGTCAGGTGACTTCAGCAATTATCATGGCAGCAGAAGGATCTATACCTAGGAGTAAAAATAGGATGAATAGAAAACTGGTACCATGGTGGACAGAGGAATGTTCTCAGGCTGTAAAAAACAGAAATAGAGCATTCAGGCTAGTTAAAAGAACCCATAATATGCAGCATTTGGTTCAATATAAGAAAGCACAGGCAGTGGTGAGAAGAACTATACGTCAAGCTAAAAGGGCAAGTTGGAGGAGTTTTTGCGACAAGGTAGGAAGAACAACACCTGTGGGAGAGATATGGGGAATGATTAAGAGGATGGGAGGAGATAGAAGGGAATGGGAATATCCAGTAATGATATCTGAGGAGGAAACTGCAGTCTCCAGTAGGGATAAGGCGGAGGTCATGGCCAAGTCATTTGTACTGATACACAGTTCAGAAAATTTGTCTGAAGAAGGGAGAAGAAGAAGGGAAAGAATAATGAGCCAACACCCAGATGTGTTAAGCAGGAGGGAAGGAACAGATGATATAATTGTTGATCCATTTACATTAGCAGAAATGGTGAGAGCAATAAAGAGATCGAGACCAACCTCCCCAGGGAAAGATCTGATATGCTCTGTGATGCTAAAAAATCTAGGAGAAGGAGCGCTCTTGAAGTTGCTGCATTTTTATAACAGAGTGTGGGAGGAAGGAAGATTACCAAGTGCATGGAAAGAAGCAGTAATAATTCCAATAAGGAAGCCTGGCAAGGATCTGTCAAAACCCACTAGCTACAGACCAATTGCATTAACATCAAGTATATGTAAGATAATGGAAAGGATGATAACAGAAAGGTTATCATATGAGCTTGAGAAAAGGGGAATGCTGGCAAGTTATCAGAGTGGTTTTAGAAAGGGAAGGAATTCCATGGACTCAGTGATTATGTTAGAGACTGAAATAAGGAAGGCCCAGGCAAATAGAGAGTCAGTAGTGGCAGTGTTCTTTGACATTGAAAAAGCCTATGATATGATGTGGAAGGAAGGATTATTAATTAAACTGCACAAGATGGGGGTTGGTGGGAGAGTTTTTAATTGGATTAAAGATTTTTTGTTTGGTAGAAAAATTCAAGTTCGGATTGGATCAGAATTATCAAAACAGTACATAGTGAAAAATGGCACACCTCAAGGTAGTGTGATTAGCCCGTTACTTTTCATCATTATGATCAATGATGTCTTCACAAAGGTACCAGTGGATATAGGTAGGTCACTGTTTGCGGATGATGGGGCCTTGTGGAAAAGAGGCAGGAACATGGACAATATAATCAGGAAACTACAAGAAGCAATTGATGAAGTGGTGGAGTGGGGTTATGATTGGGGATGTAGATTTTCAGTAGACAAAACTCAAGCTGTATTTTTTACCAGGAAAAGGGTTGAGGTAGGGAAGAAGTTAAGGATGTATGGGGTTGAATTAGAAAGGGTTGCATCATTTAAATTTCTGGGAGTTATATTTGGTTCACGATTAACATGGGCAGACCATATCAGGAAAGTTGAGGAGAAATGTAAAAAAGTAATAAATGTGATGAGATGTTTGACTGGTAGGGAATGGGGAGCAAGTTGTTCAGCTTTGAAGAGAATGTATGTGGCTTTAGTAAGATCTGTATTGGATTATGGAAATATAGTATATGGATCAGCAGCTAGATCTCTTATAAAGAAACTGGATGTGATTCAGGCTCAGGCCTTGAGAGTGTGCAATGGGGCTTTTAAAACGTCACCAGTGTCAGCCCTACAGGTAGAAATGGGAATAATGCCTTTGGAATTAAGAAGGATGCAACTGATGGCAAACTACTGGGCTAACTTGCAGGGGCACAATGATTCTCACCCTACTGAAGGAGTGTTGCAGGAGTGCTGAGAAAATGGGAGGTTTCAGAGGGATACCCTTAGTCGGGTAGGGAATGATATCGTGAAAAAATGTGGAGTATTTGATCTGAGGATAAGTCCTTCAGTAGTTTATCCAGTTGTAGCTCCATGGAAGCTTGTATGGCCTGACATAGACTGGCATTTGTTAGAGGTAAAAAGGAAAGAAAGATATAAAACAGATTTGGTAAATGCATTTAACTGTCATGTGATGGAAAAGTATAGTGATTATACTCACATTTATACGGATGGTGCGAAGGAACCTGAAACAGGAGTGACAGGGTTTGGGGTGGTAATACCAGCAAAAGAAATTGGAATCAGCAGAAGAACATCTAATAAGTTAGGGGTGTTTACAGTGGAGATGCTGGCGGTGTTGGTTGCGTTGCAATGGGTGCAGAAAGCCAGACAAGTCAAAGTGTTGATATGTTCAGATTCATCCTCGGTTCTAGCAAGTTTAAGGTCTTTTCACTCAAACAGTCAGCAAGTACTTTATGAGGTGCTTCAGTCAGTCACAAGAATTGCAAATCAGGGAGGTCAGGTAAAATTTCTATGGGTTCCAGCACATGTCGGGGTGAAGGGGAATGAGAGGGTGGATGAGTTGGCAAAGAGGGTGTTAAAGAAAGGAAATATAGAAATGCACATTAGTATCAGTAAAGCAGAGGTTAAGTGTGCAATCTGGGGAAAAAAAAAATCAACCAACTGTGGCAAGAAAGATGGGACAGGGAGGGGAAAGGGAGGCATTTATATCAAATACAAAGGAGTGTTGCAGATACTAGGGTAGGTAGTGGATACAGAAGAGAGGAAACTGTGTGAACTAGGTTAAGGCTGGGGGCACTGTGCATTAAACAAAACATTGAAAATGATAGGGAAACACCAGACATGATTGTGTGAGGAATGTCAGGAAGAGGAGTCAGTAGAACATGTAGTTCTGAATTGCAGGAAGTATTGGATACGGAGAGAGATGATGAGAATTAATCTAAGGGAATTGGGGGTGCAGGAATTCACATTAAAAGGGTTGCTGAGCATGGGTGAGGTAGCACAGGTCAGGGTATTTTTAGCTTTCTTAAGGGGTACAGGGTTTTTTTTATAGGATATGATGGATAAGCAGGAATAAAGTACTAGGGTGGCCAAAGATGGGAGGATAAAATTTAGGAGTGTGTGTGTGTGTGTGTGTGTGTGTGTGTGTGTGTGTGTGTGTGTGTGTGTGTGAGATATTGGGTGAAGGGATTTAGAATGTAACTCTACTGCCACCTTCTGCTCCGGAGTAAGCAATAATGCACCATTAAGCTGGGTGCCAACTGCCGTAAAACAAGATGGGGAAGGAGAAGGGGTTAAACTAGAACTGCAGGAGGATGGGAACCAGAATACCAGAACAGATAGTGGAAAGGTTGTGGAGACAGATATTGTTAACATCTCAGACAAAGTCAGGGATCAGAAAGGTCGAGCACAGAGCAACTAATGTCTGAGCTGCGTATACTTCAATGCAAGAAATGTCATTGGAAAGGCGGATGAGCTCAGGGCATGGATCAACTCCTGGAATTAAGATATTGTAGCCATTAATGAGACTTGTTTGCAGGAAAGGCAGGAAAGGCAACTCAATATTTTGGGGTTCTATTGTTTCAAATGCGACAGAACAGGAGGCATTAAAGGAGGCGGGGTGGCATTATTAGTCGGGGAGAATGTCATATTAGTGCTCAGTCATGACAGACTGGAGAATTCGTACAGTGAGGCTTTTTGGGTGGAACTGAATTATAAGAAAGATATGACAACATTAATAGGGCTCTATTACAGACTACCCAACAGTCTAAGGAATTCAGAGGAAAAAATTTGTAGAGAGATTGCAGTCTGTTGCAAGAAACATAAGGTTGTTACAGTAGGTGATTTTACTTTTCTACTTATTGACTAGGATTTCTATACTGTAAAAAGACTAGACTTTGGGAATAAACCCTTAAGAATATTCCAGAACTAGAATCCCAAGGGCTCTACATTGAGTTCAGTGCTGTCTGGCAACTCCTTGATGCCACTGGTGCCAAATTGTATCAGACTCTGGTCAAGCAGATGCATGGAGACGGGGAGCCTGCTATTTAAGACCATAAGATACAGGAGCAGAAGTAAGCTATTTGGCCCATTGAGTCTGCTCCACCATTTCATCATAGTTGATGCATTTTCCCTTTCAGATCCAGTCTCCTGACTTCTCCCTGTATCCCTTCATGCCCTAACCAGTCAATAATCTATCCCCTGCACTAAATATACATAAGGACTTGGCCTCCACAGCTGCCTGTGGCAATGAATTCCACAGATTCACCAGTCTCTGGCAAAAGAAATTCCTCATCTCCATTCTAAATGGACACTCCTCTATTCTGAGACTCTCTGGTCTTGGACTCTCCTATCACCTCCATATCCACTCTATCAAGGCCTTTAACATTTGACAGGTTTCATTCTTCTGTATTCTAGTGAATATAGGCCCAGAGCAATCAAACGCCCTTCATATGACAGGCCATTCAATCCTGGAGTCTTTTTTGTGGACCTCCTTTGAACCCTCTCCAGCACATCCTATCTAAGATAACTGCTCACAATAGTGAGGACTCACCAGTGCTTTGTAAAGTCACAACATTATATCCTTGAATTTACCTTCTATCCTCTTGAAATGAATGCAAACATCGCATTTGCCTTCCACATCACAGACTCAATCTGTAAATTAACTTTTATGGAATCCTGCACAAGGACTCCCAAGTCCCCTTGCACCTCAGATTTTTGCATTTGCTCTCCATTTAGAAAATAGTCAACCCGTCAGTCAAGGTTGACAGTGGATGTTGTGTCCCAGCTATCTACATGATACACAAGCCAGTATGCAAGTCAGAAGGAGAAGGGGAAAAACACAGCCAGTGCAGAGTACACCTGTGGGTGTTCCGCTCAATAATAATCATACAATTTTAGATACTATTGAAGGGGCGAGCTACCAAGGGGAGGCCACTGGCACTAAGTCTGGTGCTGTGGCTCAAAAGAGCAGAGAGGTGGAAAGGAGTGAAGAATTGATAGGAGATTCCATAGTCAGAGGAACAGATATGTGGTTTTGTGGGTGCAATAGAGACACTCAGATGGTATGTTGCCTCCCTGATGCCAGGATCAGTGATGTCTCGGAGCTGGTCCATGGCATTCTCAAGGGCAAGGGTAAGAAGCTATAGGTATTGGTACAGCTTGGCCAATAGGCTGACCCTGGACTTATTTCCTGGCATAATTTACATATTACTATTTAATTATTTATGGTTTTATTACTATTTAATTATTTATGGTGCAACTGTAACGAAAACCAATTTCCCCCGGGATCAATAAAGTATGACTATGACTATGACTATATTGGCCTCAATGACATAGGTAGACAAGGCGAGGAGGTCCTGAAGAGGAGCTTGGTAGAAAGTTGAGAGACAGGATCTCCAGGGTAGTAATCTCTGCCTGTGCCACATGCAGGTGAGGGTAACAGCAGCGTGATTTGACAGGTGAATACTCAGCTGAGGAACAGGTGCAGAGTCAGGGGTTCAGATTTATGGATCATTGGGATCTCTTCTAGGGAATGTACAGCCTGTACAAATGGAACGGGTTACACTTCAATCAGAGTGGATCCGATATCCTTGCAGGCTGCTTGGCTAGAGTTGCTCGGGTCTGTTTAAATTAATTTGACAGGGGGATGGGAACCGGAGTGATAGTGTTGAAGATGAGATAGCTGATTTAGAAACAGAGGCAATGAGACTCGTAGCAAGGAGGGACTGATAATAGGCCAACATTGCAGTCAACAGGGTGAATTGCACGATAAAAGGTGGACAAAATCAAAAAGGGTGAAGACAGAACTGAAGGTGTTATATTTCAATGCATGCAGTTTATGGAATGAGGTAGATGAACTTGCAGCACAGTTACAGATTGGCATGTATGATGTTATAGCCATCACTGAATCATTGCTGAATGAAGATTATAGCAGGGAGCTTAATGTCCAAGGATACATATTGTATTGAAAGGACAGGCAGAAAGGAGTATCATTGCTCTGATGGTAAAAAATGAAATCAAATCATTAGAGAGAAGTGACATAGGGTTGGAAGGTGTTGAATCATTATGGATACAGTGAAAGAACTGCAAGGGTAAAAAAAAACCCTGAAGGGAGCTATGTACATACATCTATTGATGCTTCTGGACACATCTTCTGGAATCATCAGGTGTTTCGGGTCTTTCAACATCATGCAACCTCCTCCAGGTGACCCACCCGGGGCTGATCAGACCCCAGCTTGTGTCCAGATGGCTAGCTACTTATGACTCCATGGCTCCCCTCTTTTGAGCCACAGCCATCTTGAGGCCCTCTCTGCCGCATCGGTGGTACTTCAGATGGCTCTCCTCTTCCTCTCTCCCTTGAAGCCCAAAATGCTGAAGGCTCTAACTGAAGAACGGGCTATGAATCCCCTACAACCAGCCTCCACTGGGAGACACCTCGCTCTCCATCCAGCCTGCTGACAGTTGCTGACCAGTCCCGCGTACTTGGAGAGCTTCCTTTCAAAGGCCTCCTCCAAGCTATCTTCCCATGGGACTGTCAGCTCCAGCAGCACCACTTGCTTAGTAGACTCAGACACTAGGACAATGTCTGGTCACAGGGTGGTGGCTGCGATATGGTTGGGGAACTTCAGCTGTCCTTCGAGGTCCACCAACAGCTGCCAGTCCCTTGCAGAGGTCAGAATGCCTGCAGATGTTCTTTTGGCAGGTATTGGCTGCTCCCCAGCTCTGACAAAGGCAATGGTCTGCTTGGAGGGTCGGGACCGCTTCGCCCACTCAACTCCTGCGCTGACGGCTTCAGCGATGGTCTTCAGGACCTGATCATGCCTCCACCTGTACCGTCCCTCACCAAGTGCCCTTGCGCAGCCGCTGAGGATGTGCTCCAGGGTTCTTCACTTGGAGCACAGTGGGCACACAGATGACTCTGCCTTGCCCCATGTGTGCAGGTTTGATGGGCTTGGAAGCACATCGTATACTGCCTGGATGAGAAATTGGATGCGGTGTGGTTCGGCTTTCCAAAGATCAACCCAGGTCACTTTCCTCGCAACCGCATTCTCCCATCTTGTCCAAGCTCCCTGTTGCTTCATTCCCACTGCCTTGCAGGCTCTCATCTCCTCCACTACTGCTCTCACCTCCTCCTGAACTAGACGACGCCTTTCCTTCCCTCTGGTGTCCATTTGGGGAGTTGGAAAGGATCCTAGCCCAGCTCGGCCTTGTGTGACCACTCCCACCAGCCTCCTGTGACGCAGCCTCGCCTCTGCCTCCTGAACAGCTTCCTCTGCCCTCCACTTCCTGCCAGTACTTACTTGGATCCCTGTTCTAGCCACCTACGGGTCACTTGAGTCCCTATACTGTAGCACTTCTCTGGCTCTTGTTACCTTGAATTCTTCCTCCAAGGATTTGAAGGGCAGTTGCAGTTTGTTGTGGTGTCCATAGAGTGCGATGCTGCTCAGGCTCTTTGGCAGCCCCAGCCATCTCCTGAGGTGGTTGCTAACCCTCCTCTCTAAGGTTTCGACTGTCGAGATCGGAACTGCATAGACGAGGAGGGGCCACAGGATTCTGGGAAGAATGCCATGCTGATACACCCAGGCTTTAAACTTCCCAGGTAGGCCAGACTTGTCCACAGATTTCAGCCAGCCCTCCAACTCGGTGCAGGTTGCCTGAATGGATGTTGTGTCCCTTAAAGAGCTGTCAAAAACTTTGCCTAAGCTCTTGACTGGCTTTTCTGTGATGGTTGGGATGGCTGTGCCTGTGATGCTGAACCAGAACTTGTTCTCCACCTTCCCTTTCCTCAGCACCATCGATCTTGATTTGGCAGGTTTGAAACGCATCCGGGCCCACTCCACCAGCTTTTCGAGCCCTTGCAGAATCCTCCGGCAGCCTGGGACTGATTCTGTGGTGACTGTGAGGTCATCCATGAATGCCCTGATAGGTGGTTGCTGTTGAGTGGAATTCATTCTGGGCCCTCTGCACTCTGGCTCAGCAGACTTAGTGAGCATGTTCATGGCTAGGGAGAACAGTGTCACTGAGATAGCGCACCCTGTGTTGCTGCCGATCTCCACCTTGTGCCAGGTTGATGTAATTGCTCCTGAAGAGACCCTCATCCTGAAGTTGCTGTAATAATCAGCGATGAGGTCTCTGACTCTGCTGGGGACGTGATGTTTGGTCAGTGTGAGCTGCACCAGCTTGTGCCGAATGGAGCCATATGCATTTGCCAGGTCGAGCCACAACACTGACAGGTTGCCCTGGTTCTCTCTGGCCTCCCTGATGAGCTGTGTCACCACACCGATGTGCTCCAGACAGCCTGGCATCCCTGAAATGTCACCCTTCTGGACTGATGTATCAATATAGGTGTTCTTTGCTAGGTAGGTACACAGCCGGTTAGAAACGGCACTGAAGAAGATCTTCGCCTCGACACACAGCAGGGAGATGATGCGAAACTGATCTATCTGGGTGGCATTTTCCTCCTTCAGGATCCACACCCCTTCAGCCACTCTCCACTGTTCTGGGATCTTCCCCCTTCTCCAGAAGATTCTCAGGATCTTCCACAGACGCAGCAGGAGTTTGGGGCAGTTCTTGTACACTTTGTACAAGGTGTTGCTTGGTCCTGGAGCTGAGCTTGCCCTTGCTTTGTGGACGACCTCTCTGACTTCCTTTAGTTGCAGCTCTGACATGTCGAACTGCACATTCGGTTCAGGTGGGTCTATTAGGATGTCGCACTCTCCCAACTCCTGCTCTCTTTCAGGATCATTATATGTCTTCTTCAGATGTTGGTCTATGTCTTCCTGCGAACAGACCAGTTTCCCACTGCGCTTCTCCCCCAGCAACTCCTTGGTGAACTTGAAGGGGTTGGCGATAAAAGCAGCACGTTTTCGAGCCCTTTCACGACGCCACCTCCGATGCCACTCTGCCCGGCGGAGGACCCTGATCTTCTTTCGTAGTATGCACATCAGCTGGGCCAAGCCAATGCGCTCCTCTTCTCCTGCCTCCTTGTATTGGGACTTCAGCGCTTTCATCTCCTGCCTGATGTTGTGGATCCTCAATGCTCTTCGGTTCTTCGAGTAAGATGTTTTGCAGCCTTCCTTCTCCTCTTCTCCGAACCGTTCAGCTGCGATACTGACAATAATTGTTGTCATGGCTTGCAGCTTCCTATCAACCCCTCCCTTCGCCGTTGCCTCCAGAATTTGGTTAACATCGTCATCAAACTGCTTCCACAGTGAAATCATGTTAGCTGCAGGCCATTTGATCCGCCTCCTGTTAGACTTCATGTTAGAGGTATTAGTTTGCAACACTTGAAGGTTCCGGGCACTATGGGGTGACTCTGGGCCTGGGCCCTCCTTCGTCTCACCAGGTTGGACACCTGCGCGTTGTGCTGCTCCTGCTCCTGCCAGACACTTCATCCTCGCTTGGTGGATCTTCAAGCCGCGATCGTTCTTGCAGATTTTACCGCATGCACACTGCTTCCTCATTGTTGTTTGTTCATTGCCTGGGTCTGATGTCGTTGTGTCCATCCGACTGGGGTGCTCATCCTCCCCCCCTCTCGGGCACCCCTGGGGGTATCTTTTCCTTAGATTCTGTGTGGCTTTTGTGGGGGTCCTCCTCTCAGAGGACGCAGATTGGGTTGCCAGCCTGTTCTGCCCTGGTTGTCGTCTCTCCGGGCTGTCACTGACTCTCCAGTCGTCACCACTCTTTTCGCGGTTGTCACCCATAAAACATTAGTGAGGAAGTGGTCTGTAAGTTACAATGGGAGATAGAAAATGCATGACAAAAGGCAATGTTACAATAGTCATGGGGGATTTCAATACGGAGGTAGGTTGGGAAAATCAGGTTGATGTTGGATTCCAAGAGGGATAGTTTCTAGAATGCCTACACGATGGCTTTTTTAGAGCAGTTTATGGTTTAGCTCACTAGGGGATCAGCTATTCTGGATTGGGTGTTGTGCAATGAACTAGAACTGATTACAGAGCTTAAGGTAAAAGAACCCTTAGTGGCAAATAATCATGATATGATCGAATTCACCCTGAATTTCGAGAAGGAAAAGCTAAAGTCAGATGTATCAATATTACTGTAATATCAAGGGAATTACAGAGGCTTAAGAGAGTCATTGGCCAGTATTGATCGGAAAAGAGCACTGGCAGAGAGGACGGCAGAGCAGCAATAGCTGGAATTTCTGGAAGTAATTTGGAATACGCAGGATATATACACCCCAAAGGAGAAGAGGTATTCTACAGGCAAGTTATACAACCGTGGCTAACAAGAGAAGTCAAAGCCAATATAAAAGCCAAAGAGAAGGCATATAATTGAGCAAAAATTAGTGGGAAGTTCGCGGATTGGGAAGCTTTTAAAAACCAACAGAAGGCAAGACAAAAATCATTAAGACGGTAAAGAAGGAATACAAAGTAAGCTAGCCAATAATATTAAAGAGGATACCAAAAGTGTAAAAGAAAGGCAAGAGTTTATATTGGACCGCTGGAAAATGATGCTGGAGAGGTACTAATGGGGAGAGGGCAAGGGAATGGTGGACAACTGTATTAAGTATTTTGGATCTGCCATCACTGTGGAAGATACTAGAAGTATGGTGGAACTTCCAGGTGTCAAGGTTCATGAAGTGTGTGAAGTTACCATTACTAGGGAGAAGGATTTTGGGAAACTGAAAGTGTGAAGGTAGATAAGTCACGTGGACCAGATGGTGAACAAGCCAGGGTTCTGAAAGTGATAGCTGCAGAGATTGTGGAGGCATTAGTAACAATCTTTCAAGAATCATTCGATTCTGGACTTGTTCTGGAAGACTAGAAAATTTCAAATGTCTCTCCACTCTTCAACAGGAGAGAGAGACAGAAGGAAGGAAATTATAGGGCGGTTAGTCTGACCTCAGTAACTGGGAAGAAGTTGGAGTTGATTGTTAAGAATGAGGTTTCGGGGTACTTGCCTGAAAAATCTGTTGGGATTCTCTAAAGAAATGACATGCAGAACAGACAAAGAAAAATTTGATGATGTTGTGTTTTTAGATTTTCAAAAGGCCTTTGACAAGTTGCCACACATGAGGCTGCTTAACAAGCTATGAGCCCATGGTATTACAGGAAAGATTCCAGCATGGATAAAGCAGTGGCTGATTGGCAGGAGATAAAGAATGGGAATAAGGGAGCCTTTTCTGGTTGGCTACTGATGAAAGTAATGTACCACAATGATCTGAGTTGGGACTGATTTTTTTTTACGTTATATGTCAGTGAATTGGATGATAGAATTGATGGTTTTGTTGCAAAAGTTTCAGATGATATGAATATAGGTGGAAGGGCAAGTAGTTTGAGAAAGAAGAGAGGCTACAGAAGGACTTAGACAGATTCAGAAAATGGTCAAAGAAGTGGCAAATAGAATACAGTGTTGGGAAGTGTATGGTCATGCATTTAAAAGGAGAAATGAAAGCGTTGACTATCATTGGATAGATTTGTCCTGTTGACGTAGGGATAGAGTGGTAGAAAGAATGGTTGAGAAGAGAGATGGAACATTTAGTCAAGAGGAAAAAGGAAGCACATTTAAGGTTTAGGAAGTAAAGATCAGACAGGGTTCTTGAGAGTTATAATGTAGCCAGGAAGAAGCTTAAGAAGGGACAGGAGAGCTAGGGGATAGGCAGCAGCTTTGGAGAGTAGGATTTGGAAAACCTCAAGACATTCTACACATCTGCGAAAAACAGCAGGATGACTAGTGTAATGGTAGAACCAGTCATGATAAAAGGGGAAACATGCCTGGAGTTGGAGAAAGTAAGGGAGGTCTTTAATTAATACTTTGCTTCAGTACTCACCAGTGAGAGGGACTTTGATAAATGTGAGGTCAGCATAGAGCAAGGTGATGTGCTGGAACATGTTGAGAATAAAGAAAGAGGCAGTGTTGGAACTTTTTAAAAATAATAGGATGGATAAGACCATTGGGCCAGGTTACCCCAAATATTTTCCGCCAATGATGTTTGTATTCTCACTGGATGCCTTATATTAGAGGAAGGTTTTTTACTCAGAGTGGTTGGTGTGTGAAAAAAAAGATAATCCTGCCATTTAGAACATAGAATAGTACAGCACAGTACAGGCCCTTTGGCCCACAATGTTGTGCCAACCCATAAACCCTGCCTCCCATATAACCCCTCCACCTTAAATTCCTCCATATACCTGTCCAGTAGTCTCTTAAATTTCACTAGTGTATCTGCCTCCACCACTGACTCAGGCAGTGCATTCCACACACCAACCACTCTCTGAGTAAAAAACCTTCCTCTAATATCCCCCTTGAACTTCCCACCCCTTAACTTAAAGCTATGTCCTCTTGTATTGAGCGGTGGTGCCCTGGGGAAGAGGTGCTGGCTGCACTCTATCTACTCCTCTTAATATCTTGTATACCTCTATTATGTCTCCTCTCATCCTCCTTCTCTCCAGAGAGTAAAGCTCTAGATCCCTTAATCTCTGATCATAATGCATACTGTCTAAACCCAGGCAGCATCCTGGTAAATCTCCTCTGTGCCCTTTGCAATGCTTCCATATCCATCCTATAGTGAGGTGACCAGAAATAGACAGAGTACTCCAAGTGTGGCCTAACCAGAGTTTTATAGAGCTGCATCATTACCCCATGACTCTTAAACTCTATCCCTCGACTTATGAAAGCTAACACACAATAAGCTTTCTTAACTACCCTATCTACCTGTGGGGCAACTTTCAGGGATCTGTGGACATGTACCCCCAGATCCCTCTGCTCCTCCACACTTCCAAGTATCCCGCCATTTACTTTGCTTTGGAGTTTGTCCGTCCGAAGTGTACCACCTCACATTTCTCTGTGATGAACTCCATCTGCCACTTTTCAGCCCACTTCTGCATCTTATCAATGTCTCTCTGCAATCTTCAACAATCCTCTACACTATCCACAACACCACCAACCTTTGTGTTGTCTGCAAATTTGCCAACCCACCCTTCTACCCCAACATCCAGGTCATTAATAAAAATCACAGAAAGTAGGGGTCCCAGAACCGATCCTTGTGGGACACCACTAGTCATAACCCTCCAATACAAATGTACTCCCTCCACCACAACCCTCTGCTTTCTGCAGGCAAGCCAATTCTGAATCAATCTGGCCAAACTTCCCTGGATCCCCTGCCTTCTGACTTTCTGAATAAACCTACCGTGTGGAACCTTGTCAAATGCCTTATTAAAATCCATGTAGACCACATCCACTGCACTACCCTCATCTATATGCCTGGTCACCTCCTCAAAGAACTCTATCAGGCTTGTTAGACATGATCTGCCCTTCACAAAGCCATGCTGAATGTTCCTGATTGGACCATGATTCTTTAAAAGCCCACAGATCCTATCCCTAAGAATCTTTTCCAACAGCTTTCCCACCACAGGCGTAAGGCTCACTGGTCTATAATTACCCGGACTATCCCTACTACTTTTTTTGAACAAAGGGACAACATTCGCCTCCCTCCAATCCTCCAGTACCATTCCTGTGGACAACGAGGACATAAAGATCCTAGCCAGAGGCTCAGCAATCTCTTCCCTCACCTCATGGAGCAGCCTGGAGAATATTCTGTCAGGCCCCGGGGACTTATCTGTCCTAATGCGTTTTAACAACTCTAACATCGCTTCTCTCTTAATATCAACGTCTCCAGAACATGATAATTATTTTTTCTTTGTGCAGGAAAGGTAATAGGAATAACCCTGGGAATTATAACTCAGTGTGTCTTACATTAGTGGTGGGAAAACTATTAGAGAGAATATTTAGAGCAAGGATTTATGAGCGTTTGGGGAAGCATAGTCTGTTTAGGTATGTTAAAATTGATTTTGTAAGGGGCAAGCCATGACTCATGAGCCTGCTTGACTCTATTCAGGATGTACAAAGGAAAGTGATAAAGATAGAGCAATGGATGTGTTGTCTATGAATATTAATACTACATTTGACAAGGTTCCCCATGGTAGGCTCATTAGTAAAGTTAGGAGGCATGGGATCCAGGGAAACTTACGTATTGCATGGATGGCGAATTGGATTACCCACAAAAGGCAGATGGTGTTACTAGATGGAGAGTATTCTGCCTGGAGATCCGTGATTAGTGATGTTCTGCAGGGATCTCTTCTGGGACCCCTATTGTATTTGATTTATATAAAGAACTTAGATGCCGAAGCGGAAGAGTGTATTAGTAAGTTTACAGGTGACCTGAAGGTTGGAAGTGTAGTAGATAGTGTAGAAGGTTGTCTTAGGTTACAATGGTTCATTGATATGATACAGAACTGGACTGAGAAGTGACAGATAGAATTCAATCCAGAAAAGTGTGAACTGATACACTCAGGATGGCTGAATGTGAGAGCAGAGTACAATGATAATGGCAGGATTCTTAGCAGTGTGGAAAAATAGTGGGATTTGGAAGTCCAGGTTCATGGATCCCTCAACATCGTAACACGTAATTAAGAAAGCATATGGTTTGTTGACCTTCATTAGTTAGTGGAGAGAGTTCAAGAGCTGTGAAGTAATGGTAATGTTGCAGCTCTATAAAAACCTGGTTAGACCTCATTTAGTGTGTTGTGTTCTGTTCTGTTCTGGTTGCTTCATCATAGGAAGGATATAGAAGCTTTAGAGAGAGTACAGAGGAGATTTACCAGGATGCATAGATAGGGTAGACAGCCAGGGTGGCAATGGCTAATATATAAGGACATATTTTTAAGGTGTTTGGAGAAGTCAGTTATTTATGTAGGTGAGATGTCAGTGGTAGGTTTTTTTACACAGAGAGTTACAAGTGCATTGCACTATCGGGGCTGGTGATAAAAGAAGATATTGTGCATTTAATGTTTCAGCAATATTTGAATAATGTTGTAACTATGTTGTTTGATTAAGCATTCTTTTTTTTTAAATAATTTATTACGAGTTATATATATATGTGTATATATATATATATATATATATATATATATATATATATATATATACATAAATACATGAACTGTATATGTCATCACACCATCACGTAGTAACGCACACCTTGCTTAAAGTACAACATAAAGTTAGACTCATATTTTGGACTCCCATGCCTTCCTTTGAATTAGTTTAATGTTTTGAAGTTACAAAACATAACATAGGCAATGAGGTGTTTTTAAAATGATCACGAGACGGCGATTAATCTGTTGAAGCACAGCAAGAAGTTCAAACTAAAAAAAATGCAACTAAGAATGGTGAGTAAAAAAAATGCACTCCAGCACATAAAGAGAGAGTCAAGTGTTTGCACGTGTTCTTCAGAAGGGAAGGCACAACTAAGTTTTTTTTAAAAAAAAGCAGAAATCTCTGATTTAAGATGTCACTACTGAAGGCAAGTGACAGCTTACTGGTAGCACAAAAGGCAAGAAATTCAACTAAAAGGTTATTGGTAACATCTTTTCTGAAATGAATTATGGTAAACTAACAGTGCAATCAATGAAGAAGTGAGCGAAGACAAAGCAAATTCGAACGATGAGCCATGCAAAATCAGTGCAAATGGAGTTGGAATGAATGATTTAGAGAGGAGGAGTTGATGCAGAGGAGTTTTGATGCCCATCCAACTAACCTGGGGGCAAGGTTGAAATGCTCTATGTGCTAAACCAATTTGGAAATATCGAGAACGGCTTCAGGCTGAGTGTTGAGATCTAGGCCCAGAGCAAGTCACTGGGCAACATGTTCAAGGCCCAGAGCAGTTCACTGCAGCGGGGCCCAGGTCCTAATATGAAGCATGATTTGCTATTTGGACAGTTATATGTCGGCATAGATAGACTGGAAAGGCAGGGTGTCAAAATTAGAAGTGTGAGTCAGACAGATTTTGCTTGCTCTCCAGTGATGTTCACTCCACTCTCCACAAGGCTGAGGGTGTGAGACTGTCCTGCTGCTGTGCTCTGTGTCTGTAAGATTCACAGCAATTTGCCCCACTACTATAATGAACTAAGACCAAGGTTTGGGCCTACTCCAGGCTGCTCCAGGAATCAGATCTAAGGACCTAATTTGGTTTGGAATGCTGAAGCTCACTTCAACTGTTTTGCATGATTTGTGTTTTATTTTTCTCTTTCTCTGCGATTTGAGCGTTGGTTTTTATTTTATTTTAATTCGGTTCTTTCATGTTTCTTGTTTTGTGGCTGCCTGTAAGCAGACCAATATCAAGGTTGTATAATTTATACATTCTTTGATAATAAATGTGGTTTAGATAATAAATGTGCTTTAAATCTCTGAATCTTTGAAAACGGAAGAATTGAAGAGATTATCTGAACATTGTCAGTTTGGTAATGGGCTTAATGATGCACAGAGAGCGATTTACAAGAAAGATTTCAAAAATAGCTCCTAACTGAATCACAACTTATATTTAAAAAGAGTAGTTAAAATTGCTGTTTCAATAGAAACCCTAGACAGAGATGCAATTGAGTTGCAGTTAGGAATTTAAGCTTGTGTGAACAAAATTGTAAAATCTAAACAGAAACAGACCTGGCCACCTGGCCAAACTTCCCTGGATCCCATGCCTTCTGACTTTCTGAATAAGCCTACCGTGTGGAACCTTGTCAAATGCCTTACTAAAATATATGTAGATCACATCCACTGAACTACCCTCATCTTATATGCCTGGTCACCTCTTCAAAGAACTCTATCAGGCTTGTTAGACATGATCTGCCTATCACAAAGCCATGCTGACTGTCCCTGATCAGACCATGATTCTCTACATGCCCATAGATCTTATCTCTAAGAATCTTTTCCAACAGCTTTCCCACCACAGACATAAGGCTCACTGGTCTATAATTACCCAGAATATCCCTGCTACCTTTCTTGAACAAGGGGACAACATTCGCCTCCCTCCAATCCTCCGGTACCATTCCTGTGGACAACGAGGATATAAAGATCCTAGCCAGAGACTCAGCAATCCCTTCCCTCGCCTTGTGGAGCAGCCTGGGGAATATTCCATCAGGCCCCGGGGACTTATCCGTCCTAATGCATTTTAACAAATCCAAAACATCCTCTTCCTTAATATAAACATGCTCCAGATCATTAACCTGACTCATTGTCATCAAGTTCCCTCTCATTGGTGAATACCGAAGAGAAGTATTCTTTGAGGACTACGCTCACTTCCACAGCCTCCAAGCACATCTTCCCACCTTTATCTCTAATCGGTCCTATCTTCACTCCTGTCATCCTTTTGTTCTTCACATAATTGAAGAATGCCTTGGGGTTTTGCTTTACCCTACTCGCCAAGGCTTCTCATGCCCCCTTCTTGCTCTTCTCAGCCCCTTCTTAAGCTCCTTTCTTGCTTCCCTATATTCCTCAATGGACCCATCTGATCCTTGCTTCCTAAACCTCATGTATGCTGCCTTCTTCCACCTGACTAGATTTTCCACCTCACTTGTCACCCATGGTTCCTTCACCCTACCATTTTTTATCTTCCTCACCAGGACAAATTTATCCCTAACATCCTGCAAGAGATCCCTAAACATCGCCCACATGTCCATAGTACATTTCCCTGCAAAAACATCATCCCAATTCATACCCGCAAGTTCTAGCCTTAGAGCCTCATAATTTGCCCTTCCCCAAATAAAAGTTTTCCTGTCCTCTCTGATTCTATCCTTTTCCATGATAATGCTAAAGGCCAAGGAGCGGTTGTCACTGTTCCCCAGATGCTCACCCACTGAGAGATCTGTGACCTGACCTGGTTCGTTACCTAATACTAGATCTAGAATGGCACTCCCCCTAGTTGGCCTGTCAACATATTGTGACAGGAATCCAACCTGGACACACTTAATAAACTCTGCCCCGTCTAAACCATTGGAACTAATTAGGTACCAGTCAATACTAGGGAAGTTAAAGTCACCCATGATAACAACCCGTTATTTTTGCACGTTTCCAAAATCTGCCTCCCAATCTGCTCCTCGGTATCTCTGCTGCTACCAGGGGGCCAATTGAATACTCCCAATAGAGTAACTGCTCCCTTCTTGCTCCTGACTTCCACCCATCCTGACTCAAAAGAGGATCTTGCTACATTACCCACCCTTCCTGTAGCTGTAATAATATCCCTGACCAGTAATGCCACCCCTTCCCCCCTTTCCTCCCTCTCTATCCCTTTTAAAGCACTGAAATCCAGGAATATTGAGAATCCATTCCTGCCCTAGTGCCAGCCAAATCTCTGTAATGGCCACAACATCATAATTCCATGTATGTATCCAAGCTCTCAGTTATCACCTTTGTTCCTGATGCTTCTTGCATTGAAGTTCACGCACTTTAGCCCTTCTACCTTACTACCTTTACACCCTTTATTCTGCTTCTCTTTCCTCAAGGCCTCTCGAAAAGTTAGATCTGGCTTTTCTCCAAGCGCTATACTTGCAGTCCTCACATGACCTGTATCCTCCTCCACCTCACTGTCTGCTCTAACACTCTGGTTCCCCTCTCCCTGTAAATCTAGTTTAAACCCCCCGGAGCAGCTCTAGCAAACCTTCCCGCAAGGATGTTAGTCCCCCTCCAGTTCAGGTGCAACCCGTGCCATCAGAACAGGTCCCACCTTCCCTGGAACAGGCTCAATTGTCCAGAAACATGAAGCCCTCCCTCCTGCACCAACTCATTAGCCACATATTTAGCTGCATTATCTTCCTATTTCTAGCCTCACTAGCACATGGCATGGGTAGCAATCCTGAGATTGCAACCCTGGAGGTTCTGTCCTTCAACTTTGCACCTAACTCCCTAAACTCTCTTTGCAGGACCTCCTCCTTCTTCCTATCCATGTCATTGGTCCCTATATAGACCACAACATCTGGCTGCTCACCCTCCCTCTCGAGAATACTGAGAACTCAATCCGAGATATTGCGGACCCTAGCACCAGGGAGGCAACAGACCATCCGAGATTCTCGATCTCTCCCACAGAACCTCTTATCTGTCCCCCTAACTATCGACTCCCCTATCACTACTGCTCTCCTCTTTTCCCTCCTTTCCTTCTGAGCTGAGGGTCCAGTCTCGGTGCCAGAGATGCGACAACTGCAACTTGTCCCTGGTAGGTTGTCCCCAACAATATCCAAAACGGTATACATAAGTATACCGATATATTGATGGGAAGTATATTAATGGGAACGGCCACAAGGGTGCTCTGCTCATTCTGTCTATTCCCCTTCCCTTTCCTGACAGTCACCCAGCTACCTGTCTCCTGACTTTTAGGAGTGACTATCTCTCTGAAATGCCTGTCTATTTCTGCCACTGCCTCACGAATGATCCAAAGTTCATCCAGCTCCAGTTCTCTAACTCAGTTTGTCAGGAGCTGCAGCTGGATGCACCTTTTACAGGTGCCGTCATCAGGGACAATAGTGCTCGCCCTGACTTCCCACATTCTGCAAATGGAGCACTCGACTGCCCTAACTGCTGCCTCCATTGCCTACTTCTAAGTTAATTAGATTAATTAAAGGAACTTACCCGGCCTTACCCCACTGGGAGCAAGCTCGTCCTCAGCCTCTGCTCCCCGAAGCCTCTCGAGCCAAAGCCTTCCTACTCTGCCTCCCACTACTCTGTTGCCTGCTCCTACGATGCCCGCACCATTAATCTGCTCGCTTTTTAAACTCTCACGCTGTTCTCACAGGCCGACCTTCACACGCTTGTGCAATCGTGCCCCGTTCAAACTGCCGAAGAAATTCCTCAGGTAAAAAGCAGGGCAGGACACAAAGAGAGCCAATACAGCCTAGTTAAATCAGCCATACATCTAATGGGTGGTAATCAGAACATTTATGAAAGGAATGCCTTTCTTGAGAGAAAAGATATTTAAGACATGGGTTTGAATTTCTTTGGTACAAACAGTACATGATTAAATTAAATCAATTCTCCATGAAGTTGATGATTTGAGCCATATAAAGATGTAACAGAATCAGATTTACTGTTTGGTTACACACAATGTACCACTAGCTAGTTAATGTCAATCTGTGGAATGAGAACTTGCTAAGAGAACTACAGCCAGTAAGAACCAGATCTAAAAGGGACAATCCATCTGCTCAAGTATCAGTAAAATTTGTGCTAAAGTACATTGAGATGTTTCTCTTTTCATTTCTTAACTCAAAGTGGCACTAGTCATTCATGAAATTGATCCTCCTGTGGAGGAAGTTAACAGCCAATGCGCACTGACTATATATTGCAATCATGTAAATAAGCAGACAGCATGAAATTGCTTAACTGCTAGCATTCAAGCAAAAGGTAAATAATGAAGAGTGCTCCACTGCCCCTCTTTTTGGGGCTATCCAACTGATCCATTTAATTTTTGAAATTAGTTTCGGGAATTTTGCAGCTTACAGCACTTTGCAGGCAGTTATGTTCTATGTGGCAGAAGGAAACATTGCATCTAAAACACCATGGGAATGCTAGAAGCAAATTTATTCGTGCTCTAGCTGGCAATGGTGAAGGAATTTATTAGCAGTAACCTGGAGGTATTGACATTGTGGGACTAGGGCTGCCTAATAGAATGTCTCCCAACTTTGAATGTGGTAGAAAGGAATCTGAAAGCTGATATTTTAGCCTAGACTCCTGACAGCTTATGAAAAGTTAATCAGTCCACCAAAATGTAAGATGCTCATAATGTCTGCAGTGTACACCTTTATATTGATTGATGCACTGCATGTTCTCATTTTACAAATGCAGTACATTTCAGACACCAGGTTAAAGCTGAATAGATTACTGTTATCCCATCTGTTTACATGATGTGTTGGAGCAGCCTCTAATTGAAACTTCACATTCCTGAGGGACTCTTGTGCACTCCAAGCCCCATTTTTTTTAAATCTCAGAGTATTTTCTTCAAGGAAGACTGTAGTCAAAGGTAAAGTGCCTCCTCTTCCCTTATTGTAGCAGGGCAAGGTAGAGTTTGAACCTTTCTAGTTCACATTGAGGGGAAGTAAAAGTATTGGATCCCAGCCAATATTTAGAGCAGTTTTTCCCTTATAGGGCCCAGCCCAAACATTCCCATTTAGATGTTTGCACCACTGCAAAACCCTCTAGTTATCGGTCAGCTACTGGCTAACAATCCACTAATTGGACACCACACCTTAAATCTCCACCCACTAAGGTCATGTGGTACGGGGTTTGAACTTTTCATCTGAGTGGTAATAATATAATTCCAGCAAAGGCAGGTTTTACTTTCAGCCGTGCCAATCTAAAATGGCTGTGCGTTGAAGAGAAAATTGCCACAATAGGGCATAATCATTGAAAATTCTGCTTCAGAATATGGTATACTTATTACAACAACATAAAAAATCATTTATACAATGCAGATATTGTTTTCTAGACTGGACAGGACTCTTGAGAAATTACCTGCACAAATGCAACAACCTTTGCATTGTAACACACACAAAATGCTGGAAGAACTCAGCAGGCCAGGCAGCATCTATGGAAAACAGAAGGCAATCAACATTTCAGGCTGAGACCCTTTTTCAGGAATGGAAAGGAAGGGAAAAGACACCAGAATAAAATTAGGGGAGAAGGGATGGGAAGGAAGATTGCTTGAAGGTAATAGGTGAAACCAGGAGGGTAGAAAAGGTGAAGGGCTGGAAAAGAGGGAATCTGCTAGGATTGGAGAGTGGACAGAGGAGGAAGGGAAGGAGGTAGAGACCCAGGGAGAGTTAAGAGGCCAGAGTGGGAAATAGAAAAAGAGGGGAGGGGGAGGGATTTTTTTTTACCAGAGGGAGAAATCAATATTTATGCCATCAGGTTGCATACTACCCATACAGAGTATAAGGTGTTGCTCCTCCATGACGAGGGTGGCCTCATCATGTCGCAAGAGGAGGTCATGGACTGATATGTCAGTATGAGAATGGGAGTCGGAAATAAAACATCGGGCCATCGGGAAGTTTGGTTTTTGGCGGATGGAGTAAAGATGCTCGACAAAGCGATCCCCCAACTTACGATAGGTCTCTCCAGAGGAGGCCACATCGGGAGCACCAGATGCAGTAGACGACCCCAGCAGTTTCACAGGTGAAGTGCTGCCTCACCTGGAACAACTGTTTTCGGCCCTGTATTTAGGTGAGGGAGGAGATGAATGGGCAGGTGTAGCACTTTGGCTGCTTGCAGGGATAAGTGCCAGGAGGGAGACTAGTAGGGAGAGATGAATAGACAAAGGAATCATGGAGGAAGTGATCCTTGTGGAAAGCAGAGAGCGGGAGGGAGATAAAGGTATGTTTGGTGGTAGTATCCCTTTGGAGATAGTGGAAGTTGTGGAGAATGGTGTGTTGGATGGGGATGCTCATGGGGTGGTAGCATAGTACGGGATTCATGTATCCCTGTAACAGCAAATGGAATTTTACCGTCCGAAGCTATAGCTTTGACAGATCCTGAACATTTCACTACTCACTGGAGAATATAATTAATATTATTTTAATTGCCATAATACCATGCCAAAATATTTGGTTGACTGTAAGGAGGCAAAGAGTGGAAATAAAGGGGGCCTTTTCTGGTTGGCTGCCAGTGACTAATGGTCTATGTCGGGACCACTTCTTATTAACTACATGTCAATGACTTGGATGACAGAATTGATGGCTTTGTGGACAATACAATGGTAAGTGGAGGGGTAGGTAGTGTTGCAAAAGCAGGTAGCCTGCAGAAGAACGTGGGTAGATTAGGAGAATACGCAAACAAGTGGCAGATGGAATATGGTGTAGGAAAGTGTATGGCCACGTACTTAGGTAGAAGGAATAAAGGCAAAGACTAGTTTCTAAATGGGGCGAACATTCAGAAATCAGAGGCGCAAATGGACTTGGGAGTCATTGAGGAGAATTCCATAAAGGTTAACTTGCAGATAACCTTATAAAAACAATGATGTAATGCTGAAGCTTTTTAGAGCATTGTTTAGACCACACCTGTAGTTTTGTAAGCAATTTTGGGCCCCATATTCCCTAAGAAAGGATGTGCTGGCATTGGAAAGGGTCCAGATGAGATTCACAAGAATTATCTGAGGAATAAAAGGGTTAACGTAAGAGGAGAAAATTTGATGGCTCTGGGCAATGCTATATCAAACAACAACAATGCTATATCCAAGTTGGCAATGCTACATCCAACAACAATAGGGAATATCCACTTGCTTTGACACTGTACCATAGCCATTGCAAATCCTTCACTATCAATATTTTATGCCTTATTAGTAACCAGAAGGTGAACTTAACAAGCCAAATAAATACTGTGGTTGCAACATCAACCCAGTGGATCTGTATTCACCAACATATGGCTCCTCCTTAGCTTCCAAATATCAAAATATAAAGCAAAGAATATGAAGACTATTTAGCCCACCCACCCCCACTCTGCCATTCAATAAGATGAGTTTTACTGTACTAAACTAACCCTGGATCAATTCCTTTGGTGTACAAAAATCTAAAATTTTAATCTCTGCCTTCTCGGTAATCAGCAACTGAGCCTCTGCAGATTTTTTGAGTAATGAGATCCAAACAGTCATTATGTTCAAGGTAAAGAAATTTCTTCACTTCTGTCTTGAAAGCCCTTCCCATTATTTTAACGGTTGATTTTAGACTGTCCAGGCAGGGGAAATAGCAATGTAGTCTTTCAAACCCCATAAGAATTTCATATGCTTAAATAAAATTACCTTTCATTCCCCTAAAATCTGGAGAGTATAAGCCAAGTCTGTTTACCCTGTGGTAATAAGACAAACCTTGCTTACCCAGTACACAATATATCAGTTGAAGTTTTACTATCATCCCATATAATTGCAGTAAGAATCCATTACTGTTCTTGAATCCATTTGGAATGGTGGTCAATATACCACTTGCCTTCCTTAAGTCTTGATGATTTAACGTTATCTTTCAATGAATTATGTTTTACAATGTCCAGGTCCCTTTGAACATGAGCACCTTTCAATCCTTCACCATTAAAATAAATATTACATTCTTATATTTCTGTCAATGTAGAATATCATACATTTTTAAATATTATATTCATCCACCATGATTCACCCTATCAATACCCCTCTTAAATTTCTCAACACAACCCACAATTAAATCCAGGTATATATCATCAGAAACTTGGATATAGTGCAGTTGGTTCCCACATTGATGTATATTTGAACACCTGTAATCAGAGCATAGCAATGCAAAAAAATACCTACTTATTCTATATATTAACCATTCCCAAATCCACACCAATATTACCTCCAAATTCATTCGCTCCGGCCTTATGTCTATCATTCAAATTTCTACCATAAATAAAGTTCAGTTGATCTCTGTAACATGATTTCTCATTCATAAGTCCATGCTGCCTCTTTTGATTTCCTTACATTTTTTTTCAAATACCTGCATCAATTTTCCTATTACTAATATCAGGCTAACAAATCTAAATTTTCCCATTTCCATTTCTTCCTCTCCAGTGAGCCTTATGCCTGTGGTGGGAAAGCTGTTGGAAAAGATTCTTAGAGATAGGATCTATGGGCACTTAGAGAATCATAGTCTGATCAGGGACAGTCAGCATGGCTTTGTGAAGGGCAGATCATGTCTAACAAGCCTGATAGAGTTCTTTGAGGAGATGATCAGGCATATAGATGAGGGTAGTGTAGTGGATGTGATCTACATAGATGTTAGTAAGGCATTTGACAAGGTTCCACACGGTAGGCTTATTCAGAAAGTCAGAAGGCATGGGATCCAGGGAAGTTTGGCCAGTGGATTCAGAATTGGCCTGCCTGCAGAAGGCAGGGGGTGGTGGTGGAGGGAGTACATTCAGATTGGAGGGTTGTGACTAGAGTTGTCCCGCAAGGATCTGTTCTGGGACCGCTACTTTTCGTGAATTTTATTAACAACCTGGATGTGGGGGTAGAAAGGTGGGTTGGTAAGTTTGCAGATGACACAAAGGTTGGTGGTGTAAAGATAGGGTAGTTAAGAAAGCTTATGGGGTGTTAGCTTTCATAAGTTGAGGGATAGAGTTTAAGAGTTGCGATGTAATGATGCAGCTCTATAAAACTCTGGTTAGGTCACACTTGGAGTACTGTGTCCAGTTCTGATCACCTCACTATAGGAAGGATGTGGAAGCATTGGAAAGGGTACAGAGGAGATTTACCAGGATGCTGCCTGGTTTAGAGAGTATTGATTATGATCAGGGATTAAGGAAGCTAGGGCTTTACTATTTGGAGAGAAGGAGGATGAGAGGAGACATGATAGAAGTGTACAAGATATTAAGAGGAATAGATAGATAGTGCCTCTTCCCGAGGGCACCACTGCTCAATACAAGAGGACATGGCTTTAAGGTAAGGGGTGGGAAGTTCAAGGGGGATATTAGGGGAAGGTTTTTTACTCAGAGAGTGGTTCGTGCGTGGAATGCACTGCCTGAGTCAGTGGTGGAGGCAGATACACTGGTGTAGTTTAAGAGACTACTAGACAGGTATATGGAGGAATTTAAGGTGGACGGTTATATGGGAGGCAGGGTTTGAGGTTTGGCACAACATTGTGGGCCGAAGAGCTTGTAATGTGCTGTACTATTCTTGGTCTAAATGGCAGGATTATCTTTTTTTCCTCCTGATCTGTCCAAATCATTATAGAATTTGGAAGAAACATTTGGTCGCGCCACTATCTATGAAGCCAACTCTTTCAATTGCAAGAGAGAGTGGTCATTAGGACCTGGGGACTTTTCTGCTTTTGGTCACATTAATGTATCTAGAGCATTGTTTTGCAGTAATGCTGGTTTCATTTGATTCCTTATTGACCTTCACTACACACCAAGGGAAAGGCAAGAGGATACTGAACATGGAAATACTTCAAGTCATGTTTTACATGGACTTGCAAAAGTTACCATTTTTGCATTACTCACCACTACCTCCTAAATTGTACCTCAGGTTAATCAACAAATGCATAATTTCTTTAAAGTTGCTTCTTACTGCTTAAGAAGTTTGTTAATTTGTAGCTTAAATTGCATTGAGAATAATGTATATTCTCTCACCTATTGAAGGTGAAGTCACCACCCAGTTGGACATGAGTAATTTAGAACAGCAGGGAGAAAATGACAACAAAGTTGGACTACCAATTTTCAACATATTTTTTGTAGATATTGAACAAAAGTCCCATAAACAACAAAGTTGGATGACAGAATATATAGTTCTGTTAACCAAGACATTAAAAGAGTGCTCTTTTCTGCTCCAAAATGTGAAACCTAGCACTGTATGTCTACCTGAACAGTAACAGAGAGATCCCCAGTGTTACGTTTTATTCAAGATTCAGCAGCAAACACTGTCCAAGGTTATCTGCCTAAATACTGGAGGAACGTCATCTTAACTCTAGATGCTACATGCTGAAACAAACTAAGAGATTAAATTAAAACTTGTCTGTTCTTAACTCTACCTGCAAATAACCCATACTTAAACATTATTATTTTTTAAATTGAATGGAATTTATTGTTTAAGCTCTGAGAAGTAGAGACCATGATTTGTTTTTGTTTAGATCATCAAGATGGCTCCTTTACATTTGTAAGTGGACCACACTACTGAGCAGCTTTACAGAAGAATATCAATTTTCCCAGCATGTATTACATTCCCTTATTTCTAACTGTAACCCCAATCCCACAGCAATGCACACATCTAAGTTTCTAGTTGACAGAGATGAAACTTGTATCCTCAGTAATACATTATTTTCTGATAAAAATACATTAGCTCAGTGGCTAACTTAACTGGTGATCTTTCTGCTCCTTAGTCTGCTGGCTGGTTTGGAGGGATGCTACTGGGTTTGAATGACAGCATTCCAATCCCCAGTGACAACTCCGAAGTTCCACATCCCATAATAAGTTGACTGGCTGGTGAATCATCAATATTGCTCCTGAATTCTGAGAATCTGCTTAATAAGTTTAGTCAACTACTAACAACTGGTTTCTCTTCACTCTCACACCCAAGTGTATCTAATTGTGACCATCTCAGTTTCAAAGCAACCTGTTTTATCTCTCTCATCATATGTCAGAATTACCCGACCAATAAATTACAAGCTTTGTATATGGAGTTAACAGAGATAATCTCAAAAACTGAGCTGCAAGAAAAGATAAAGAAAGTGCTTTAACAGCATATTGGTTAAGATATTTTGCATTTGAATTTGTCCAGCAGATGCTTCTGAATATTATTACTTCTCCAGTCACCTACACTTACTTTTAACCAACAGGCATGGAATCATTGAGAAGCAGCTGCTGGGATCTTTATGCACCAAGCAGGTTGGAACTGAGCATATCCATTACATGTCTATTAAACTTGGTATTTCAGTGGAAAAGTGCTCACCCTAAAATCTTGTCAGAATAAAATGACATCAACTAGAGCTGAAAGACATTTATTTAAAAATTGCTTTTGTTTATTCTCAGGAAAAATGATTTAAACTTATGAAAACAAACAGCCAAATGAGGCAGTGTTCAATCCTGAAGAATTTGCTTGCTATTTGTTAATAATACTGCAACATCTACTGCAAATTCCTGGTACAAATTTGGGCCTTGTCTGAAATTTTGCCTTAAACTCAATGGTGTTAGTTGTTCCTATAACTGATTTCAGCATCTTATATTTAATTTGTTGGCTTTAGGCTGGAGTAATATAACAGATAAACAGCAAGTATTCTGGCCCATTGAGCCAGAGGCATATATTCAGTTCCTACTGTGGAAGGTGATGGATTTAAATGAGGACAATTAAATGAACCAGAAATTAATATAAGAAGCTGGTCTCAGTAGTGGGAAGCACAAAACAAATAGATTTTTGCAAAATCTTATCTTATTCACTAACTCCCTTCAAGGCATTTGCCCTGCTGATCTGTATATAACTACTGAGGTTGATTCTTAACAGCTTCCTCAGATCACGGTAAACTAGTGATGGACAATAAATGCCAGAGTTACTAGTGCAAAACAGACAAACTCAGCAGGTCAGGTAGTGTAATGGGCTAGGTTGATCAGACCCAAAAGATACAAACCATTCCAAGGGTCCAGGTGATGTGGTAATAAGTGTACAAGCACAACAAAGTAAATTAAGCCTAATTTATTATCATAAAACAGAAAGCACAAATAAACCACACAAAATGCTACGTAGTAAATAGCAAAGATTTCAGAGCTCACAATTCTTAGTCTCCACTTGATTGTCGCTGTTGTCGGAGGAACACTGAATTCTGACTTGTGAAATCACCCTGGATCTGTCCTAGGCACTGATGAATTGCATTTTCTCAGTCTAGGTGAAATCCCAAGAACAAAGTGAAAGATGCCTCAATAAATAGGGTCTCAATTCACAAGCATAGCGAGACAGGCAAAGACAGGTAAATGCTTTGGTCTTCTGTTCTCATGCCACTGGTGCCTTGAGGCAAGAAAGAATCCCCAAGCTATTAGCAAATATTTCTTTAGGCAGAGAGTGGTGAATCTGTGGAAATTTTTGCCATTGGCAGATGTGAAGGCCAAATCTTTACCTATCTATATTTAAGGCAAAGGTTGATAGATTCTTGATTAGTCAGGACATGAAAGGATTCAGGGAGAAAGAAAGAGATTGGGACTGAGAGGAAAATTGGATCAGCCATGATGAAATGGTGGAGCAGACTCAGTGGGCCAAATGGCCTAATTCTTGTATGGTCTCATGGTATTATTTAATAAACCTATAATGTAAGAGTACAACAGCCATCATCTAATATTTAACAAGCCTACAGTGTTAAACTTGTACCAATACCTTACATGCTGCGAGCTCACAAAGAGCATTTGGAATTGTTTGGACTTTCACCTAATATTTTTACAAAATTTAATACATCACAACACAGGTGGCATTGATGGAGAGGAACAAACAGTTGAAGTTTCAGGTGGAAACCATCATCAGGATGAGAAAGGAAGGAGAAAGAAGCCATAATAAGAAGGTGGGGGAGGGGAAGTAGTGCAAGCTGGCACGTAATAGGTGAAACCAGATGAGGGGAAAGGTGGGATGAAGTGAGAAGCTGGGAGATAATAGGTGTAGATGGCACATCTACATGGAACACTGTCATAGGAAAGCAACATCCATCATCAGAGACTTCCACCACCCAGGACATACTCTCTTTTCACTGCTGCCTTCAAGAAGAAGGAACAAGAGCCTCAGGCCTCACACAGCAATGTTCAAGACCATTTACTATGCCTCAAACATCAGGCTCTTGAAACAAAAGGGATAACTTCACTCAAGTTCACTTGCCCATCATTAAAATGTTCCTACAACCAATGGACTCATTTTCAAGGAATCTTCATCTCGTGTTCTCGATATTTACTGTTTATTTATTTATTATTATTATTTCTTCTTTTTGTATTTGCGCAGTTCATTGGTCTCTGCACTTCGGTTGAATGCCCTAGTTAGGAAGCCTTACAATGGTTATTATTCTATAGATTTATTGAGTATGCCCACAAGAAAATGAATCAGGGTGTATATTGTGATATATATGCACTTCGATAATAAATGTACTTTGAACTTCTGAAAAGGCAAAGGGCTTGGCAGGTAGAGAGAAGAGAAGGGGTAAAGGGGGAGCTAGAATGAAGAATGGGAAAAGAGAGAAGGGCAAAAGGGGACAAATTGCTAGAAGTTAGAGAAATTGATGTTCATGCTGTCAGATTGGAGGTGAAGTATTATCAGTGACACTGAATCTGGTGAACCAAAACCTGCAATATGCCCCTCCATTATGGCAAAAACACTAGTTGAAAAAAATCTGATTCTAAATCCTATTAGTTCACTTCATAAAAAAATAGAGGTCCTCCCCAGGCTATGAGAGGGTTTCATCACTAAGAAATGACAATCAGAAATGTGTCTAAGTTAAAAAAAAAAGCCCGCCAAGGGCAACCTGTAGTTAAAACAGGACGTTATCTCAGTCATTCAGATTTCCCTGTAAGATGCAATGATATTGTCATAAACTCAGCTCCAACATAGCAGAAGATGCCTGCAGTCTGCTGCAGCAATCAAATCAGTCCTGCCAGTTTCACAAATGCTTGTTTATATGTATGGGTTGTCCACAGGTTGGGCACTCGTAACCTAGGGAGTGCCTGTAATCAGTTCAACTATAGATCATACATGATTGCAGCAATGTTGGTAGTAAATAATGCCATGTTTCTCATCAGATCTGAAGCCGCAGAGACATATTCAAATAATGACATTAATCAATAGCATCAAAATACCAACAAATCTGCCTGTTGACATTTTTCAAGTGAAAACTGTGAAATGTAAATTGCACTGCTCAGCAGCAAAGAAGATTGTAAGCTGAACCTACTGCCAACATGTTTTCACTTCCTTAATAGCACCACCATCTGCTCCTGCTCAGACACACTTTACAGTTTATCAGATGCTCTTTCTTTATGGTCACCATGAAAGTCCCTCAGGCTGGACAGAACTTCCGACTTTGCATTAGGGAGACAAGCTTCTTACGAGGGGTGATTGATAAGTTTGTGGCCTAAGGTAGAAGGAGATGAGTTATACAGCTCTCATTACATGCACGTGCAGTTCAACACTTTAAGTGATTATGCAGAAAGTTTGAAGATAATAACTCATCTCCTTCTACCTTAGGCCACAAACTTATCTATCATCCCTGCTGTGGACCACCTCTGGAGGTCCAAGATGCCGACTTCCACAAAGAAAGGATCAGTATGCTCCATGACCACTGGACTAAGTGTGTAAATGTAGGAAAAATAAATGTGTTAGGTTTTCTAAAATTGACTCTTTCTGCCTTAGGCCTCGAACTTATCAATCACCCCTCATATATTAAGTTCGAATTTACTTAATTGTCTTAATTTAAATACATCACCTTCCACAGTATTTGAACTGAATTGAATTGACTTTTACTTACATCCTTCATATACATCAGGGGTAAAAATCTTTATGTTACATCTCTGTCTAAATGTGCAATGTGCCATTATAGTAATTAATAATAAATATTATGTACAGAAAGATAGTCAATATAACATAGAAATACAGTTGTATCAGCATGAATTAAGCAGTCTGGTGGCCTGGAGGAAAAATCTGTCCTTTTTCCTGTTGGTAAAAGCCTGTTGGTCCTGGCTTTTATGCTGCAGTACCGTTTCCCAGATGGTAGCAGCTGGAACAGTTTGTGGTTGGGGTGACTCAGGTTCCCAATGATCCTTCGGGCCTTTTTTATACACCTGTCTTTGTAAATGTCCTGAATAGTGGGAAGTTCATATCTACAGATGCACTGGGCTGTCCTCACTATTCTCTGCAGTGTCCCGCGATTGAGGGAAGTACAATTCTAATACCAGGCAGTAATGCAGCCAATCAGGATGCTCTAAGTTGTGCCCCTATAGATAGAATTTGTGGGCCCATATCTAACTTCTTCAAACATCTGAGGTGAAAGAGGAGCTGTTGTGCTTTTTTCACCACACAGCCAGCATGTACAGAACACATGAGATCCTCAGTGATGTTTATGCTCAGGAACTTAAACCTGTTCACCCTCTCAACCCCAGGTCCATTGATGTCAATAGGGGTTAGCCTATCTCCATTCCTCCTGTAGTCCACAACCAGCTCCTTTGTTTTTGCGACATTGAGGGAAAGGTTGTTTTCTTGACACCACTGTGTCAGGGTGATAACTTCTTCTCTGTAGGCTGCCTCATTATTTTTGAGATTAGACCAATCAGTGTAGTGTCTTCAGCAAACTTGATTAGCAGATTGGAGCTTTGGGTGGTGACACAGACATGGGTATGCAGAGAGTAAAGGAGGGAGCTTAGTACACAGCCCTAAGGGGCACCTGTGTTGAGGGGCAGAGGAGCAGAGGTGCGGGAGCCCACTGTTACCACCTGCCAGTGATCTGACAGGAAGTCCAGGATCCAGCTACACAAGGCAGGGTGGAGGTCGCGGTCTCTGAGCTTCTTGTTGAGCTTGGAGGGAATTATGGTGTTGAATGCTGAACTGTAGTCCAAGAACAGCATTCTCAAATAAGCATCCCTCTTCTCCAGATGTGTAAGGACAGTGTGTAGAGCTGTGGCCAGTGCATCGCCTGTCGATCGGTTGTGTTGGTAGGCGATCCAGTATGGGTGGCAACAGGCTGCAGATGTAGTCCTTGACCAGCCTTTCAAAGCATTTGCTTATTATTGAGGTGAATGCAACAGGATATCAGTTGTTTAGACATGTTACCTTGGTCTTTTTAGGTACAGGGACAATGGTGGATGTTTTGAAGCAGGAGGGCACTCTACACTGGGAGAGGGAGAGATTAAAAATGTCTGTAAACACAGTCACATCCTGAGTACTTGTCCTGGGATGCCATTCGGTCCCACAGTTTTGCGACTGTCCACTCGTTGGAAACACCTGCGTACTTCGGCCTCAGAGATGACCAAACTGCCAGTTGCATCATCTGCAGGCCCCCTCAGGAGCTCAGCATTGGTGACATCGAAATGAGCATAAAAAAAGATTTAGCTCGTCTGGGAGAGAGGCAGCAATGTTGGAAACCCCACTACGTTTATCTTTGAAGTCCGCGATGGTGTGTACAGCTTGCCATAAGCTGCATGCGTTGTTGGTGGAAAGTAGGAACTAAACTTACTGTATGCCTTTTGTTCAATGCTCCAGAGTGATTCCTGTTTATCCACTGTGATGGTATTGGGTTCGTTAACCAAGATGTTCTAAACTTAAAGAAAACCCTTAAGCTCTATCCATTATAAATAGCCATGAGTACCATCACTGAAGGGAGGTTATACTGTAACTACCAATTCCTCAAAGGCCAGTTCCCATCCCCACTTATTTTCAACAGCAGTTTTAGCTGCCAGTACCCACTATTTGAGTGATGATTACACTCTCCCTTCCAAGGAGAAGATTCTTCCAACTAACGAAGTATTTTAAATACAGTTACTTATTTTCAATGGCACATGTTTGAATCCAAATAACATTCTTAAAACACATTTAAAACACTCAAAGGATTTCTATCTTATAAAATATTCCTGAATTAGAAACCATTTCTAAAACACAAAGGATTTCCAAAACACATGTACAATTTATACAAGCTAAAAAGATATACCTCCGAGTTGCACATGTACCAGTTGTCCACTGCAGAAATCAAAGACAGAGGAATGGACTTTGCTTCAGCCCATGTTTCTTTCACTCTTCTTGATGTTCATTATCCCATTCCTAATAATCCTAAACTGCTCTCTATATAGTTTCTCTGCCAGTTGGCTGACTTCACATATATGATGTCTCCTCAGATACCCTTTTTACACAAACAGTCTAAAAGTCTCTTGGAAAAACATTTCCCAGCTAACAACAATTAATTCTGTAAAGCTAACTTCTCTGGGTACATAAACATTGCAACATTAATAGATCAGTCATCCAAAATGCTGGAAGAACTCAGCAGGCCAAGCAGCATCTATGGGAAAGAGTAAACAGTCAATGTTTTGGCCTGAAACATTGACTGTTTATTCTTTTCCATAGATGCTGCCTGGCCTGCTGAGTACCTCCATATTTTTGTGTGTGTTGCTTGGATTTCCAGCATCTGCAGATTTTCTCATCTTTCAATGAATAGATCAGTTATTGGTGGACTATGTAATTGTCTCCATTTGGTCTGCAATCTTCTTTGAACTAAGCAATTTAACCAGTGCTGTCTATTTTGAAACAAGCCAAATTAAATAACATATTATCTTATACTGCACCTCTTCAGCAATAAAACTCATGCAGTGAGCCAATATCCTGTATTCTATAGACAGAGCTTGTTTGTAAAGCTGTATTTTCAAATCTCAAACTGATTGTTATTTGCCATGTACATTTTAAGAACTGAGGACTGGCTCCCACTTACAACTAAAAGTTAAACAATGAATATTGTTGTAAGTTTACCTTACACTGTTTGATCTTTACAAGTGGCAGCTGCTGTGTTTAGAGATCTAAGGTTGGCAAAAACAAAAGGCTCTCAAAATGCACAAAGTGAAGATGCATTACACCATCTACTTAAAACTACCTCACAACAGCAGGGAGCTTAAATATGAGATGCTCAAAACACTTAAAAGAGTGACTAATGCCAGTGAGGTTAAGATAAAATCTCAGACAAACCCTAAAAGATCCACCCACCCACCTCCCAATCAGATTGTCTAACCTGATAGCTTGTATTCCTTCCCCACCCAACCTTTTTATTCTGTTTTCTACCCGTTTCCTTTCCAGTCCTGATGAAAGGTCTCAACCAGAAGCATTTATTCCTCTGAATAGATGCAGCCTTAATTGATGGGTTCCTCCAGTATTCTGTGTGGGTTGTTCAGGATTTCCAACATCTGCAGAACCTTTTGTGTTTATAGGCAGAACTGTGTTTGTGTTTGTTTGATTTGAGTAGGAAACCTATTGTTTTGCATGCAGGTTCTTGGCTTGTTCAAGATATTCCCCTGAGATTAAGGGATATATTCTAAAAAGTATGGACATATATTAGAATTCTAGATAGGGACACTTATTAAAAATGTTACTTACATGATGGCATACTGTGTGACATTTGCTATTGTGTAATCTGATAGAGAAGCCTGTGTGATCAGGAAATGATATGTGAGACAGATGTAAACATATGGCCAGAACTATGCTTTAGAATAGAGCTTTGTCCAGCAGCCAATCCAGACATCGGAGGATTGGAAAGGAGGGGCTTCAATCAGGTCCACTACCCGAGGATAAAAAGCAGGAGCGGGTTGCAGAAGCATTATAAAGCTTTGACCAGTGACCTATTTTCATTTGGGATTTATTAGAAAGAGCAAATTAAAGGAAGGCAGGGGAAAGCACAGCAGCCATCATCGCAGTGACCATCATCTGAGTGAACATAGTTAGAGTGGCGATCTTCAAGGCTTCAGTGAAGAGAGGCTTCACTTAGAGAAAGCAAAGGAAAGAAAAGCTCAAGCTTCTTCTCTCTCTTCTTGATATCTGCTCAGTTAGGACAGTAGAAATGCCAGGCAGGATAATGAAATGCTCCTCTTGCAGGATGTGGGAAAGTAAGGATAAGTTCAGTGTCTTTGATGACTACAACTGCAAGAAATGTATCCAGCTGCAGCTTCTAACAAACTATGTTAAGGAGTTAGAGTTGGAACTGGATGAACTCCAGGTCATTCAGGAGATGGAAGGGGTGATAGATAGGACATATAGAGAGGTAGTTACACCCAAGGTGCAGGACACAGGAGACTGGATGACAGCCAGGAAAGTGAAAGGGTTAAGAAGGCAGTGCAAAGTATCCCTATGGCCATGCTACTCAACAACAGGTATATCATTTCATACACTGTTGAGGGGGATGACTTAACAGACGAAAATCACAGAAAAATCACAACCCTGATCTCTGGCACTAAGTTTGAGTCTGTTTCTGTGACTCAGAAAGGAAGGTTTGAGAAGAGGCACGTTGTGGAGTTAGATGATTTATTAATTAGCAGAATGGACAAGAGGTTCTGTGGGCAAGAATGAGATTCCCAGATGGTATGTTGCCTCCCAGGTGCTAGGGTCAAGGATATCTCAGATCAAGTCCTTAGCATTCTTACATGGTAGGGTGAACAGCCAGAAGTCATGGTCCATGTAGGTACCAATGATATGAGTAGGATGAGTGATGAGTCTCTGCATAGGGAGTTCATAGAGTTAGGTGCTAAGTTAAACAGCAAGACTTCCAGGGTTGTGATCTCAGGATTGCTACCATGTGCTAGGGAGCCTAGAACTAGGAAGGTTCTACAGTTTAATATGTGGCTAAGGAGTTGGTGTAGGAGGGTGGGAATAAACGTTTTGGATCATTGGGCTCTCTTCCAGAGAAGATGTGACCAGTACAGAAGGGACTGTTTGCACCTGAACTAGCAGGAAGGTTTGTTAATGCTGCATGGTGGGGTTTAAGATACAGTTGCAGGGGGATGGGAACCAGAGTGGCAGAACAGTCAGTGGAGAGGCTGTGGAGGCAGATGTAAGTAAGACTGGAGACAAAGTTAGGAATCAAAACGTAAAGCATGGTGTGACTAGTGTCCTGAGCTGTGTATATTTCAGTGCAAGATGTATCATGGGAAAGGTGGATAATGGTGCTGAAGACGAGGTAGCTGGTTTACAATCAGAGGCAATGTGTACTGAGAAGAAGCTGTTACTAGGGCAAAATTTCAGTCAACAATGTGAGCTGCAACATAAAAGGGACAAAATCAAAAAGGGTTAATACATGGCTGAAGGTGCTGCATCTGAATGCACGCAGTATACTGAATAAGGTTGATGAACTTGCAGCACAGTTGCAGATCGGCAGGTATAATGTAGGCACCACTGAATCATGCTGAAAGATTATAACTGTGAACCTAATGTCCAAAGATACACGTCTGTCGAAAGGATAGGCAGGAAGGCAGAGTGGGCGGCATTGCTCTGTTGGTAAAAAATGAAACCAAATCATTAGAGAGAGTTGACATAGAGTTGAAAGATGTTGAATCATTGTGGATAGAGCTAAGGAACTACAAAGGTAAAAATACCCTGATGGAAGTTTTATACAGAGCCCCAAACAGTAGTAATGATGTAGACTACAAATTACAACAGGAGATAGAAAATGCATGCCAGAAGGTTAATCTTACAACAGTCATTGGGGATTTCACTATGCAGGTAGATTGAAAAAGTCAGGTTGGTTCTGTATTACAGGAGGGGAATTTCTAGAGTGCCTATGAGATGGCTTTTTAGAGCAGCTTGGGGTTAAGCACTCTGGAGGATCTGTTATTCTGGACTGGGTGTTGTGCAATGAACCAGAACTGATGAGAGAGCTTAAGGTAAAAGAACCCTTGGGGGAAGTGATCATAATATGATTGAATTTACCCTGAAATTTGAGAAGGCTAAGCTAAAGTCAAGTGTATCAGTATTATGGTGGAGTAAAGGGAAGTACAGAAACATGAGAGAGGAGTTGGCCAGAATAGATTGGAAAAGATCTCTGGCAATGGCTGTAATTTCTGGAAGCAATGTAGTGTGTGCAGTAACTAGAGTGGAAGTTCTTGGGAAACTGAAAGGTCTGAAAGTAGATAAGTCACCTGGACAGAGGGTGTACACCCCAGAGTTCTGAAAGAGCTGGCTGAAGAGATTGTGGAGCCATTAGTGATGATCTGTCAAGAATCATTAGATTCTGGAATGGTTCTGGAACACTGGAAAATTGCAAATGTCACTCCACTCTTCAAGAAGGGAGAGAGGCAGAAGTAAGGAAACTATTAGCCTGACTTCAGTGGATGGGAAGATGTTGGAGTTGATTATTAAGGATGAGGTCTCAGGGTTCTTGGAGGCACATGATAAAATAAGCTGTAGTCAGCATGGTTTCCTCAAGGGAAAATCTTGCCTGAAAATTCTTTTGCAATTCTTGAAGAAATAACAAGCAGTCCAGAAAAGGAGAATCGGTTGATGTTGTGTATTTGAGTTTTCAGAAGGCCTTTGACAAGGTGTCACACATGAGGCTACTTAGCAAGCTATGAGCCCATGATATTACAGGAAAGATTCTAGCACAGATAAAGCAGTGGGAATAAAGGGAGCCTTTTCAGGCTGGCTGCCAGTGACTAGTGGTGTCCCACAGAAGTCTGTGTTGGGACTGACTCATTTTATATTATATGTCAACGATTTACATGATAGAATTGATGATTTTGTTGTAAAGTTTGCAGACAATATATAGATAGGTGGAGGGATAGGTAGTTTTGAGGAAATAGAAAAGCTATGGAAGGAATTAGACAGAGAAAGAGGATAGGCAAATAAATGGCAGATGGGAAGTACATGGCCATGCGCCTTGGTAGAAGAAATGAAAGAGTTGAATATTTTCTAAATGGAGAGAAAATACAAAAACCTGAGGTGCAAAGAGATTTGGGAGTCCTTGTGCAGGATTCCCTAAAGATTAATTTGCAGGTTGAGTCTGTGGTGAGGAAGGCAAGTGCAATGTTAGCATTCATTTCAAGAGAATTTGAATATAAAAGCAAGGTTGTAATGTTGAAACTTTATAAAGCATTGGTGAGGCCTCATTTGGAGTTCTGTGAGCAGGTTTGGGCTCCTTTCCTTATAAAGGATCTACTGAAACTTGTGAGGGTTCAAAGGAGATGAAAGTGATTCCAGGACTGAATGACTTGTCATATGAAGAGTGTTTGATTCCTCTGGGCTTGTATTCATTAGAATTCAGAAGAATGACAGGTGTCCTCACTGAGATCTATTGAATGGTGAAAGGTCTTGATAGAGTGGATGTTGAGAGGATGTTTCCTAAGGTGAGAGAGTCTATGACAAGAGGACACAGTCTCAAAATAGAGGGGCATCCTTTTAGAAAGTAGCTGAGGAAGAATTTCTTCAGCCAGAGAGTAGTGTATCTGTGGAATTCATTGCCACAGGTAGCTGTGGCGGCCAAGTCTTTATGTATATTTAAGGCAGAAGTTGATAGATTCTTGATTGGTCAGGGCATGAAGAGATACAGAGAGAAGGCAGGTGATTGGGGCTGAGAGGAAAAAATAGATCAGCCATGATGAATTGGCGGGGTAGACTCGATGGGCCAAATGGCCTAATTCTGCTCCTATATCTTATTGTCTTATTGTCTTTCCAGACCTTTCCCCTTCTTTGCTACTTGAACAATGCTTGTTATTTCAGTTGTCCAGACCATCAACCTGAAATGTTAATTTTATTTCTCTCTCGATATATGCTGCTAAACCTGCTGCACATCTTCAACGTTTTTTGCTTTCAGTTTAGACTTATATCATCTCTAAGTTTCTGCTTTCAGATTGATTCATGAATTTCATATTACCTGCATTAAAACTATAGTATACACTCAGTGACCACTTTATTAGGTATATCGGTACACCTGCACATTAACGCAAATATCTAATCAGCCAATCATGTGGCAGCAACTCAATGCATAAAAACATGCAGACATGGTCAAGAGATTCAGTTATTGTTCAGACCAAACATCAGAATGGAGAAGAAATGTGATCTAAGTGGCTTTGACTGTGGAATGATTGTTGGTGACAGATGGGGTGGTTTGAGTATCTTAGATATTACTGATCTCCTGGGATTTCCACACACAACAATCTCTAGAGTTTACAAAGAATAGGATAAAAACAAAAAAAAAATCCAGTGAGTGGCAGTTCTGCGGGTGAAAATGCCTTGTTAATGAGCGAGGTCAGAGGAGAATGGACAAACTGGTTCAAGCTGATAAGAAGATTATAATAACTCATATAACCAGGCATTACAAAACTGGTGTATAGAAGAGCATTTCTGAATGTACAACATGTCGAACCTTGAAGCAAATGGACTACAACACCAAAAGACCACAGACATACACACAGTGACTAGTTTATTGGATACAGGGGTATATGGGCATGGAGTGTATATTCTATATCTAGGAAGAGTACAATTGGAACTGATCACTGCTTCCATGTTGGAGTTCTCCCTAATTTTCACTTATTTGGTCATTCGTTATGTGCCATGTGGTATGACGTGGGAAGTCATGATCTTTCCATGACCATGACTATTCTTTGCAAATTGTTCTACAAAAGTGGTTTGCCATTGCCTATTTCTAGTCAATGCGGGTGACCTCAGCCATTATCAATACTCTTCAGAGGTTGTCTGCCGAGCATCAGTGGTCACATAGCCAGGGTTTGTGATATGCACCAGCTGCTCATATGAGCTTCCACAACCTGCTCCCGTGGTTTCCTGTGACCCTGACTGGGGGTGGGGGGGGCACAAATAAGTGCTACACCTGGTCCAAGGGTGACCTGCAGGCTAGCAGAGGGAAGGAGCGCCTTACATCTCCTTTTGTAGAGACATATCTCCACCCCGGCACCCATTTTCACTTATTAATTTTGTAACACTTAATTCCACAAAACATAGATAAATTACAGTGTTATATAATCCTTGGTAAATAAATCAGGCAGGTCTGAAGCTTATATCTATAATAAATCAGTTGAATCATTTCTCTGTGCCAATACCCATGAATAATGTGAAACTTAATTTTGCTTTTCAAATCATCACACAGACACTTACTGTATGATAGCTTCACAGAGATCATCCTCACCAAATGATTTTATAGATAATTCTTTCTTTCCTCTTACATATGCGGTATCTGTAATAATAATGTGATTTTTCAACCTTTCATTCCATAAAAGGCAAAGCTGTATTTTTTTCCTGAAAGAATTTCTGCTTGCATTAGCTACAAATTGAAAGCTGTTTTTTATTGTCAGTATCAGAATATAGAATCATGTTTATCATTGCTATCTTATATGATGCAAAATTTGTTTTATAGATTTCAGTACAGCGAACAATTAACAGCAACTTGAAAATTACTATGTTGAGAAAAGGTGAAAAACATTCATACTCATCAACTAAACTACTGATAATATTGATTTACCATTAAAACAATTCAGAATCAGAAAACCAAGAAAATTATAGGGTAATACAGTTATAATTTCCTTTACCTCTAATTAATTAAATTTTTTTGCTGACAGTCACTTTTCATCCAACTCATCCTGACAGGCTTTCGGAAAGTGACAATTCATGGTTTGCATTTAATGTGTTTTGCCTTTATTAATAATTTAACTTGGCATGTGCAGATTTGCAATAAAACTGAGCAATAGATTTTTTTCAAAGGTTAAATCCCTTGAAGACTGCAGGCAATTTATTTGAAGTTCATATTGGTTAGCAAGTTTAAGTACTACATAATGATAATAGTTAAAAAATGAATTACATTGAAGATCTTTTCTGGCTTAGCAAACCTGAGAATAATGATTATATTCCTACAACGGTTAATACTCTACCTGCTATTCATTAAACATGCCACTGTTATAAACAAACTCCTTCATCAAATGTTATCAGGTGCTTCCATTTATTAACAGAGAATGTGGGCAGCATACAACCTGAAATCCTAATTCTTCGCAGACATCCAAGAACCCCAACAGAATGAAAGACAGAAAAACGTTAGAACCCGAAAAAACCTTCTCCTCCATCCCCCACACAAGCAGCAGAAAAACATTCAACCTCCCCACTTCCCCTCTCATTTCAGCAGGAAGCCTTCACTCCCACAACCCACCAAGTAACAGCAAAGCACCCACAGAGCACCCTTCAATCAACCAAAACTATTCAGGTTGCAGGAGCAACACCTCATATACCGTCTAGGTAGTCGCCATCCCCATGGTATGAACATAGAATTCTCCAACTTACGGTAATTCCCTCCCCTCTCTTCCCCTATCCTTATTTCACTCTGCCCCCTCCCCCAGCTGCCTATTACCTCCCTCATGGTTCCGCCTCCTTCTACTACCCATTGTGTTTTCCCCTATTCCTTCTTCACCTTTCCTGCCTATCACCTCCCTTTCCCCTCCCCCACCCCTTTATCTTTTCCCTTACTGGTTTTTCACCTGGAACCTACCAGCCTTCTCCTTCCCACCCTCCCCCCACCTTCTTTATAGGGTCTCTGCCTCGTCCCCCTACAGTCCTGACAAAGGGTTCCGGCCTGAAACGTTGACTGATTGTTTCCACGGATGCTGCCCGACCTGCTGAGTTCCTCCAACGTGTTGTGAGTGTTGCTTTGACCCCAGCATCTGCAGAGTATTTTGTGTTTACCAAAACTATTGTTTACCCGACAGTTCGACATGCCACAGGCTCTCTCTCTCTCTCTCCCTTAACAAGGGAATTTTCACAAAAGTAGGGGATACAAATTTCAAAATAACTTTTCCTTTTGTCTGAACTACCTTTTAGCTATGTTATTATTATTAATTGGAATTGTTTGAAAATTTTTATCTCCACCCTTATTTTAACCCTGGCCGGTCAAATCATCATCTTGAAGACTTCCATCAGATAAAATCTAAACCTTTTCTTCTGGAGAAAGTATTTCCAGCCTATCCAATCATTATTGGGAAAATAATCCTCTCCAATTTAGTAGTAAATACAGCCAAATGTTGTGCTCCCTTCCTTTCTGTATATAAATTCTTTTGGAAAGATGGCCAGAACTGAACAGCATATTCAATAGCATTTAATTAAGGTTTCAATCGAGTCATCACCTTCCTTCTTTTAAATTTTATTCTGGTGGAGGCCTTTTAACTCCATAAGCAAAGCAGTATTTCCCCAGGCCAATATCCCAGCATTAAGGCCGTAGGTACTTCTGTTAATTGCAATGGGCAGACCTTATTATTTGCATGCTTAATATTAGATTCTTAAAATAGACAATTCCAAGCTCTCATGAGTGGAGCAGACAAAGGTAGATGGAAATCTTGTGTGTTCAAAACCTCCTTATTGGAATGTGGAGAATGTATATTCAGAATATTGGGCCATGCACAAACAGCACACAAAGGCCTTAAAAGAGTAGAGGAAGGGAAACACAAATTAACAGCCCACCTTCCCCATCAGCCAGCTTCTGCACAAGTGTCTGTGATTCCCATTTTCGCCTCATTAGCGATTGTGAAAACCACAGAATCGGAGTAGAAGCAGTCATCCTGAATCATAAGGGACTGTCTAATAAGGCATTCAGCCATTTCTTTGTATATTTCTTGTCAAATTTCTTTTACTTTCCTGCTACTCTTTTTTGGTATTTTCATGTTTTTGATTCATTCGTGCTGCTTTTCTTCTATTGCCAAAATAAAACTTTTTGATTTCAGGTTCATTTTGTATTATTAATTCTGATGCATTATTGCTCATTTGCACTTTTTTTACAGCAAATTACTTCTCGCAAATTATATTGAACATAATAATTAGAAGCTGGAGTAGGCCATTCGGCCCATCTTAACTGCACTGCCATTTGTCAGATTAACTGATCTTTTACCTCATTGCCACTTCCCGCACTAATCCCATAGCAATCAGTAACCCCATCATCATCATCGTCATCATTGTGTGTAGTGTCATATGACGTAGGCAATCATAGTCCCATTACCATGAGTGTTCCTGGCAAATATTTCTACAAAAATGATTTGCCATTGCCTTCTTCTTGACAGTGTCTTTACAAGATTGTGCCCCCCCCCGCCCCCATTATCAATACTTTTCAGAGATTGCCTGCCTGTCATCAGTGGTCACATAACCAGGACTTGTGATATACACCAATTGCTGATACAACCTTCTACAATTTGCTCCCATGGTTTCATGTGACCCTGACTGAGGGGGAGCAAGCAGGTGCTGCACCTTGCCCAAGAGTGACCTGCAGACTGGCGGAGGGAAGGAGAGCCTAACTTTACTTTTCTTTACTTTACTTTATTGCCGCCAAACAATTGATACTAGACCGTACAATCATCACAGTGATATTTGATTCTGCCCTTCACACTCCCTGGAGTACAGATCGATAGTAAATAGTAAAAATTTAAATTATAAATCATAAATAGAAAATAGAAAAATGGAAAGTAAGGTAGTGCAAAAAACCGAGAGGCAGGTCCGGATATTTGGAGGGTACGGCCCAGATCCGGGTCAGGATCCGTTCACAATTGGAAAGGAGCTGTTCCCAAATCTGGTCTTTCGAGTCTTCAAGCTCCTGAGCCTTCTCCCGGAGGGAAGAGGGATGAAAAGTGTGTTGGCTGGCTTAATTTCCTCTCTGTACTCAAACTCATCATTACCCAAGATACGGCCTACAATTGTGATGTCATCAGCAAACTTATATATTGAGTTCGATGGAAACCTGGCTACACAATCATGGGTGTACAGTGAGTACAGCAGGGGGCTGAGTACACAGCCTTGTGGGGCACCGGTACTCAGAGTGATTGTAGAGGAGAGCTTGTCCCCTATTTTTACAGCCTGGGTCCTGTCTGTGAGGAAGTTGGAAGATCCAGCTGCAAATCTGAGTGCTACTGCCCAGGTTCCGGAGCTTAGGAATCTGTTTATTTGGAAGGATGGTACTAACACCTCCTTTGGTAGAGATGTATCCTGCTCCTGTCACCCGATAATCTATATTCCTCAATAACTCATAGATTTCAATCTTTACTTCGAAAATACCCAGCAGCTGAGCATTCATCTTGGGTAGAAAATTCAAAAGATCAGCTAATCTTAAAATAAATGCATTTCTTCTCATAAGACCCTATAAGAGACCATAAGACACAGGAGCAGAATTAGGCCATTTGGCCCATCGAGACTGCATCACCATTCCATCATGGCTGATCCATTTCCCTCTCAGCCCCATTCTCCTGCCTTCCTTGTATCCCTTCATGCCCTGACCAATCACAAATTTATCAATCTCTGTCTTAAATATACCTAAAGGCCTCTACCACTTTCAGTGGCAACATACAGAAACATAGAAACATAGAAAACCTACAGCACAATACAGGCCCTTCAGCCCACTAAGCTGTGAACATGTCCTCGCCTTAGAAATTACCGAGGGTTACCCATAGCCCTCTATTTTTCTGAGCTCCATGTACCTATCCAGGAGTTTCTTAAAAGACCCTATCATTTCTGCCTCCAACGCCATTGCTGGCAGGCCATTCCACGCACTCACCACTCTCTGCGTGAAAAACGTACCCCTGACCTACTTCCAAGCACCTTAAAACTGTGCCCTCTTGTGCTAGCCATTCCAGCCCTGGGAAAAAGCCTCTGACTACCCACATGATCAATGCCTCTCATCATCTCATACACCTCTATCAGATCACCTCTCATCCTTTGTCGCTCCAAGGAAAAAAGGCCGAGTTCACTCAACCTATTCTCATAAGGCATGCTCCCCAATCCAGGCAACATCCTTGTAAATCTCCACTGCACCCTTTCTATGGTTTCAACATCTTTTCTGTAGTGAGGAAACCAGAACTAAGCACAGTACTCCAAGTGGGGTCTGACCAGGGTCCTATATAGCTACAACATTGCCTCTTAGCTCCTAAACTTAATCCCATGATTGATGAAGGCCAATGCACCATATGCCTTCTTAACCACAGAGTCAACCTGCGCAGGAGCTTTGAGTGTCCTATGGACTCAGACCCCAAGATCCTTCTGATCCTCCACACTGCCAAGAGTCTTACCATTAATGCTATATTCTGCCATCATATTTGACCTACCAAAATGAACCACCTCACACTTTTCTGGGTTGAACTCCATCTGCCACTTCTCAGCCCAGTTTTGCATCCTATCGATGTCCTGTTGTAACCTCTGACAGCTCTCCACACTATCCACAACACCCCCAACCTTTGTGTCATCAGCAAATTTACTAACCCATCCGTCCACCTCCTCATCCAGGTCATTTATAAAAATCACAAAGAGTAGGGGTTCCAGAACAGATCCCTGAGGCACCAACCTCCATGCAGAATATGACCTGTCTACAACCACTCTTTGCCTTCTGTGGGCAAGCCAGTTCTGGATCCACAAAGCAATGTCCCCTTGGATCCCATGCCTCCTTACTTTCTCAATAAGCCTTGTATAGTCAAATGCCTTGCTGAAATCCATATACACTACATCTACTGCTCTACCTTCATCAATGTGTTTAGTCACGTCCTCAAAAAATTAAATCAAGCTCGTAAGGCACGAGTTGCCTTTCACAAAGTCATGCTGATGATTTCTCATTATGTTATGCTTCTCCAAATGTTCATAAATCCTGCCTCTCAGGATCTTCTCCATTAACTTACCAACCACTGAAGTAGGACTCACTGGTCTATAATTTCCTGTGCTATCTCTGCTCCCCTTCTTGAATAAAGGAACAACATCTGCAACCCTCCAATCCTCCAGAACCTCTCCCGTTCCCATTGATGATGCAAAGATCACTGCCAGAGGATCAGCAATCTCCTCCCTCGCCTCCCTCAGTAGCCTAGGGTATATCTAGTCCAGTCCCGGTGACTTATCCAACTTGATGCTTTCCAAAAGCTCTAGCACATCCTCTTTCTTAATATCTACACTCTCAAGCTTTTCAGCCCGCTATAACTCATCCCTACAATTGCCAAGATCCTTTTCCACAGTGAATACTGAAGAAAAGTATTCATTAAAAACCTCTGCTATCTCCTCCAGTTCCATACACACTTTTCCACTGTCACACTTGATTGGTCCGATTCTCTCAAATTTTATCCTTTTGCTCTTCACATACTTGCAGTTTTCCTTAATCCTGTCCACCAAGGCCTTCTTATGACTCCTTCTGGCTCTCCTAATTTCTTTCTTAAGCTCCTTCCTGCTAGCCTTATAACCTAGATCTCTAACATTACCTAGTTTTTTGAACCTTTCGTAAGCTCTTCCTTTCTTCTTGACTAGATTTACAACAGCCTTTGTACACTACAGTTCCTGTACCCTACCATCCTTTCCGTTTCATTGGAATGTACCTATGCAGTACTCCACACAAATACCCCCAGAACATTTGCCGCATTTCTTCCGTACATTTCCCTAAGAACATCTGTTCCCAATGTATGCTTCCAAGTTCCTGCCTGATAGCCTCATATTTCCCCTTACTCCAATTAAACTCTTTCTTAACTTGTCTGTTCCTATCCCTCTTCAATGCTATGGTAAAGGAGATAGAATTGTGATCACTATCTCCAAAATGCTGTCCCACTGAGAGATCTGACACCTGACCAGGTGCATTTCCCAATACCAGATCAGGTGCAGTCTCTCCTCTTGTCGGCTTATCAACATATTGTGTCAAGAAACCTTCCTGAACACAGCTAACAAACTCCACCCCATCTAAACCCTTTGTTCTAGGGACATGCCAATTGGTATTTGGGAAATTAAAATCTCCCACCACAACAACCATGTTATTATTACACCTTTCCAGAATCTGTCTCCCTATCTGCTCCTCGATGTCCCTGTTACTATTGGGTGGTCTATAAAAAACACCCAGTAGTGTTATTGACCCTTTCCTGTTGTTAATTTCCACCCACATAATTCCTCCATGACTTCCTCCTTTTCTGCAGCCATAACAGTATCTCTGATCAACAGTGCCATGTCCCCACCTCTTTTGCCTCGCTCCCTGTCCTTTCTGAAACATCTAAAGCCTGGCACTTGAAGTAGCCATTCCTGCCCCTGAGCCATACAAGTCTCTGCAATGGCCACAACATCATAGCTCCAAGTACTGATCCACACTCTCTCATTTGCTTTGTTCATAATACTCCTCGCAATAAAATAGACACATCTCAAACTGTCCGTTCCTTCTCTATCACCTGCTTATCCTCCCTCTCACACTGTCTCCAAGCTGTCTTAATTTGTGAGCCAACTGCCTCTTCCTCCATCTCTTCGGTCTGGTTCCCACCCCCCAGCTATCATAGTTTAAACTCCCCAATAACCTTAGCAAACCTCCCCGCCAGGATATTGGTCCCCTTGGGATTCAAGTGCAACCCATCTTTTTTGTACAGGTCACTCCTGCCCCAAAAGAGAAATCTGAATCCCTGTCCCTGCTCCAATCCCTTAGCCAATAATTTATCCTCTACCTGACTCTATTCCTATACACACTGTCACGTGGCACAACCAGTAACCCCAAGATGACTACCTTCGTGGTCCTGCTTCTCAACTTCCTTCTTAACTCCCTGTGGTCTACTTTCAGGACCTCCTCCCTTTTCCTGCCTATGTCGTTGGTACCAATATATACCATGACATCTGGCTGTTCTTCCCACTTCAGGATATCGTGGGCGCGATCTGAAACATCCCAGACCCTGGCACCTGGGAGGCAAACTACCATCCGTGCTTCTTTCCTGCATCCACAGAATCACCTGTCTGACCCCCTAACTATAGAGTCACCTATCACTGCTGCCATCCTCTTCCTTTCCCTGCCCTTCTGAGCCACAGGGCCAGACTCTGTGCCAGAGGCGCAGCCACTGTTGCTGCCCCCAGGTAGGCC